>NW_023637597.1:0-600000 GCF_015220235.1 Choloepus didactylus
AAAAAAGTGACTGTTTTCAAAAAAGTGATTTTTCAGCTGAGGAAAAACTCATAGAATTGAATAAAAGCTGTATTTAGCTTTGTTTTTGAAATGGAGTGACATACTGCTTTCACAGAGCTCCAAGTGACTTTTCATAAATGTGATTTCTCAGCCCTTGAAGAACACATAGAATTGAAAGAAAGCTGCATTCAGCATTGTTTTCAAAACAGCGCTACATGCTGCTTTTGCAGAACTCCATGTGACTGTTTTCAAAAAGTTGATTTCTCAGACCAGGAAAAACATAGAGAAGTGAATGAAAGCTGTATTCAATTTGTTTCCAAAATGGAGCAACACACTGCTTTCACACTTTATCAAGTAACTGTTTTCAGAAATGTGATTTTTCGCCCAAGGAAAAACACAAAGAATGGAAAGAAAGCTCAAAACAGTTCAGTTTTCAAATGGAACATGCACTGCTTTCACAGAGGTCCAGGTGACTGTTTTCAAAAGGTATTTTCTCAGACCAGGAAAACCACATAGAAGTGAATGAAAGCTGTATATCTTGTATTTCAAAATGGAGCAATTTAAGGCTTTCACAGATTTCCAGGAGACTGTTTTGAAAAAGTGATTTTTAAGCCCAGAAAAAACACATAGAAGTGAATTAAAGTTCAATTTAACTTAGTTTTTGAAACGGAGCACTATACTGCTTTTGCAGAGATCCTAGTTTTTGAAATGGAGCAATATACTGCTTTTGCAGAGATCCATGTGACTTTTTTCAAAGTGATCTTTCTGCCATGGAAAAAAACTTAGAAGAGAATGAAAGCTTAGTTCAATCAGTTTTCAAAATGGATCCAAATACTACTTTCCAAATATTCCAAGTCACTGTTTTCAAACAAGTGGTTTTTCATCCAAGGAAAAACATGTAGAAGCAAAAGAAAGCTGTATTCAGCATAGTTTTCAGAACAGAGCAACATACTGCTTTCACAGCATTCCAAGAGACTGTTTTCAATAAAGTGATATTTGAGCCAAGGAAAAACATAGAAGGGAATGAATGCTCAAATGAACTTAGTTTTCAAAATGGAGAAATATACTGCTTTTGCAGAGTTACAAGTGACTCTTTTCAAAAAGGTGATTTCTCAGCCTAGGAAAAACACAATGAACAGAATGAATGTTTTCAAAAAGCTGCAACATACTGCTCTTAAAGTTTTCCATGTGACTGTTTTCAAAAAAGTGTTTTTTCAAAGAAGGAAATCACATAGAAGGGAAAGAAAGTTCTAAACAGTTTAGTTTTCAAAATGGAACAACACACTGCTTTTGCAAAGGTCCAAGTGACTGTTTTGAAAAAGGTGATTTCTCAGACTAAGAACAACACACAGAAGTGAAGGAAAGCTGTATTCATCTTAGTTTCCAAAATGAAGCAATATAAGGCTTTTGCAGACTTACAAGTGACTGTTTTGAAAAAGTGATTTCTAAGACCAGGAAAAACACATAGATGTGAATGAAAGCTCAATTCATCTTAGTTTTCAAAACAGAGCAACATACTCATTTCACAGTGGTCCAAGTGTCTGTTTTTAAAGAAGTGATTTTTCAGCTGAGGAAAAACTCATAGAATTGAATAAAAGTTATATTCAGACTAGTTTTTGAAATGGAGAGACATAATGCTTTCGCAGATCTTCAAGTGACTATTTTCAAAAAGGTGATTTCTCAGCCCAGGAAAAACACAATGAACAGAATGAAAGGTGTATTCAGCTTTGTTTTCAAAGAGGAGCAACAAACTGCTTTCACAGAGCTCCAAGTGAATGTTTTCAAACAACTGATTTTTCAGCCCAGGAAAAACACATAGAAGTAAAAGAAAGCTGTATTCAGCATATTTTTCAAAACGGAGCAACATACTGCTTTTGAAGAGTTCTGAGTGACTGTTTCCAAAAAACTGATTTCTTAACCCAGGAAAAACACATAGAAGTGAATGAAAGTGCAATTCAACTTAGTTTTCAAAATGGAGCAACATACTGCTTTCCCAGATCTCCAAGTGACTATATTCAAATAAGTGATATTTCAGCCCAGATAAAACACATAGAAGTGAATGAAAGCTGTATTCAGCTTATTTTTCAAAACAGAGCAACATTCTGCTTATGCAGTGTTCCAAGTGACCCTTTCAAAAAAGTGATTTCTCAGCCCCAAAACAAACACATATAAGTGAATGAAAGCTGTATTCAGTTTAGTTTTCAAAGCACAGCAACATACTACTTTCACAGAGATCCATGTGACTGTTCCCAAAAAGTGATTTTTCAGCCCATGAAAAACAATTAGAAGTGAATGAAAACTTTATTCAGCATAGTTTTCAAAACAGAGCAACATACTGCTTTCACAGGATTCCAAGTGATGGTTTCCAAAAAGGTGATTTCTCAGCCCTGAGGAAAAAACATAGAGTGAATGAAAGCTCAATTTAACTTAGTTTTCAAAATGGAGCAACATACTGCTTTTGCAGAGGTCCAAGTGACTGTTTCTTAAAAGTGATTTTTCAGCTGAGGTAAAACTCATAGAAGTGATAGAAAACTGTATTCAGCTTAGGTTTGAAATGGAGCAACAAACTGCTTTTGAAGAGTTCTACATGACTTTTGCATAAAGAGAGAAGTGAATGAAAGCTGTATTCAGCATAGTTTTCAAAACAGAGCAATATACAGCTTTCACAGTGTTCGAAGTGACTGTTTTCAAAAAAGTGACATTTGAGCCAAGAAAAAAACACATAGAATTGAATGAAAGGTGTATCCAGCTTTGTTTTCAAAAGAGAGCAAAATACTGCTCTCGCAGTGTTCCATGTGACTGTTTTCAAAAAAGTGATTTTTCAGCAGAGAAAAAGCTCATAGAATTGAATAAAACCTGTATTCACATTAGTTTTTGAAATGGAGCAACATACTGCTTTCCCACAGTTACAAGTGACTGTCTTCAAAGAACTGAATTTTAAGCCCAAGAAAAACATATGGAAGAGAAAGAAAGCTGTATTCAGCTTATTTTTCAAAACAGAGGAACATTCTGCTTATGCAGTGTTTCAAATGACCCTTTCAAAAAAGAGGTTTCTCAGCCCCGAAAAAAAACACATATAAGTGAATGAAAGCTCTATTCAGCTTAGTTTTCAATGAATAGAAACATATGGTTTTTGCAGTGTTTCTTATGACTGTTTCCAAAAAGTGATTTTTCAGCCCATGAAAAACACTTAGAAGTGAATGATAACTGTATTCAGCATAGTTTTCAAAACAGAGCAACATACTTCTTTCACAGAGCTCCAAGTGACTGTTTTCAAAAAGGCGATTTCTTAGCACAGGGAAAACGCATAGAAGTGAATGAAAGCTGTATTCAGCTTAGTTTTCAAAATGTAGCAACATACTGTTTTTGCAGAGTTCCTTTTGAATGTTTCCAAAAAAGTGATTTTTCAGGCCATGAAAAACAATTAGAAGTGAATGAATGCTCAATACAACATAGTTTTCAAAGTGGAAAAACATACTCCTTTTGCAGGGTTAAAAGTGACTGGGTTCAAAAGGGTGATTTCTCAGCCCAGGAAAAATACAAAACTGAATGAAAGGTTTATTCAGCTTAGTTTTCAAAAAGGAGCAACATACTGCTCTCACAGTATTCCAAGTGTCTGTTTTAAAAATGGTGATTTTTCAGCCCAGGATAAAGACACAGAAGTGAATGAAAGCTGTATTCAACTTAGTTTTCAAAACGGAGCAACATACTGCTTTCCCAGATTTACAAGTGACTGTTTTCTAATTTGTGATATTTCAGCCAAGGGAAAACACTTAGAAGTGAATGAAAGCTTATTCAGCATAGGTTTCAAATGGAGCAACATACTGATTTCACAGAGATCCATGTGAATATTTTCAAAAGGTGATTTTTCAGCCCATGAAAAACACTTAGAAGTGAATGAAAGCTCAGTTCAATTACCTTTCAAAATGGAAGCACATACTGATTTCCCAATATTCCATGTGACTGTTTCCTAAGAAGTGATTTTCAGCCAAGGAAAACCACACAGAAGGGAAAGAAAGCTCAAAACACTTTAGTTTCCAAAATGGAGCAACATATTGTTTTTGCAGAGTTACAAGTGAATGTTTTCAAGAAAGTGATTCTTTAGCCTGGGAAAAACACATAGAATTGAAAGAAAGCTGTTTTCAGCTTAGTTTTCAAAATGGAACAACATACTGCTTCTGCAGAGTTCAAAGTGACTGTTTTAAAAAAGGGCTATTTCTCAGCCCTGGAAAAACACATAGAAGTGAATGAAAGCTTAATTCAACTTACTTTTCAAAATGGAACAACATACTGCTTTTGCAGAGCTCCAAGTTACTGTTTTCAAAAAAGTGATTTTTCAGACAAGGTAAACTCACAGAAGTGAATGAAAGCTGTACTCAACTTAGTTTTTCAAAATGGACCAACACCCTGCTTTGGCATTTACCAAGTAACTGTTTTCACAAAGGTGATTTATCAGCCCAGGAAAGACACATAGATGTGAATGAATGCTCTATTCAGCTTAGTTTACAAAATGGAGCAACATACTGCTTTCACAGATTTACAAGTGTCTGTTTTCAAAACAGTGATTTTTCAGCCCAGGAAAAACATATAGAAGAGAATGTAAGCTGTATTCAACTTAGTTTTCAAAATTGAGCAGCATACTCCTTTTAAAGGGTTCCAAGTGACTGTTTTCAAATAGGTGATTTTTCAGTGCTGGAAAAATGCATAGATGTGAATGAAAGCTGTATTCAGCTGAGTTTTCAAATTGAGGCAACATATTGCTTTCACAGAGTTCCAAGTGAATGTTTTCAAAAAAGTGATTTTTCAGTCCATGAAAAACACTCCAAAGTGAAAAAAAAGTTCAATTCAACTTAGTTTTCAAATTGGAGCAACTAAAATACTTTCACAGAGTTCCAATTGACTGTATTCAAAAAAAGTCATTTTTCAGCCCAGGAAAAACACATAGAAGTGAAGAAATCTGTATGGAGCTTAGATTTCAAAATACAGAAGCATACCGGTTTAGCTAAGTTCCAAGTGATGCTTTCAAAAATGACTTTTTCAGCCCTGGAAAAACACACAGAAGTGAATGAAAGCTGTATTCACCTGAGCATTCAAATCAGAGCAGCATAATGCTTTCACAGGATTCCAAGGAACTGTTTTCAAAGAAGTCATTTTTCAGACCAGGAAAAACACATAGAAGTGAATGAAAGCTGTAGTCACCTTAGTTTTCAAAATGGAGCAATGTACTGCTTTCACAGATTTCCAAGGGACTGTTTTCAAAAAAGACATTTTTCAGCCAAGGAAAAATATGTAGAACTGGATGAAACCTCAACTCAACTTAGTATTTAAAACAGAGTAACATACAGCTTTCACAGAGTTCCAATGGATGGTTTTAAAAGAAGTCTTTTTTTCAGGCCAGGAAAAACACATATAAGTGAGTGAAATCTCAATTCAACTTAGTATTCAAGTGGAGACACATAGTGCTGTTGCAGTGTTCCAAATGACTCCTTTCAAAAAAGTGAGTCTTCATCCTATCAAAAACACATAGAAGTGAATGATAACTGTATTCAGCATAGTTTTCAAAACAGAATTGCAGAATTCCAAGGTACTGTTTTCAGAAAACTCATTTTTCAGCCCAGGAAAAACACATAGAAGTGAAAGAAACCTGTGTTCAGTTTAGTTTTCAAAATGGAGCAACAAAATGCTTTAGCAGTGTTCCAAGTGACTGCTTTCAAAAAAGTGATTTTTCAGCCCAGGAAAAACACAGAGATTTGAATGAAAGCTGTGTACACCTCAGTTTTCAAAACAGAGAAACATAGTGCTTTGGAAGAATTCCAAGTGATTCTTTCCAAAAAAGTCATCTTTCAGCACAGGAAAAGCACATAAAATTAAATGAAAGCTGTATTCATCTTAGTATTCAAAATGGAGAAAAATAATCCTTTGCACAGTACCAAGTGAGAATATTAAAGAAGTGATCTTTCAGTACAGTAAAAGCACATAGAATTGAATGAAAGCTATATTCAATTTAGTTTTCTAAGCAGAGCAACATACTGCTTTCACAGAATTCCAAGGGACTGTTTTCAAAAAAGTCATTTTTCAGCCCAGGAAAAACACATAGAACTGAAAGAAAGCCCAATTCAACTTAATTTTCAGAATGGATCAACATACTGCTTTCACAGAGTTCCAAGTGACTGTTCTCAAAAAAGTCATCTTTCATCTGAGGAAAAACACATAGAAGTGAAAGAAATCTCAATTCAACTTAGCTTTGAAAACAGAGCAACATAAGGCATACAAAGAGTTCCAAGTGACTATTTTCAAAATGGTGATTTTTCAGCCCAGGAAAACACAGAATTGAATGAAAGCTGTAATCAACTTAGATGTCAAAATGGAGGAACATACTGGTTTCACAGAATTCCAAGTGACTGTTTTAAAAAAAGTGATTGTTCAGCCCAGGAAAAACATGTAGAACTGAATGAATACTATATACAGCTGAGTTTTCAAATGGAGGAACATACTGCTGTTAAAGTGTTCCAAGTGACTGTTTTCAAAAAGATGGTTTCTCAGACCAGGAAAATCACATAGAAGTGGGTGAAAGTTCAATTCAACTTAGTTTTGAAAATGGAGCAACATACTGCTTTTGCAGGGTTCAATGTGACTGTTTTAAAAAAAAAGTGATTTTTATGCCAAGGAAAAACACATAAAAGTGAATGAAAGTTCAATTCTACTTAGTTTTCAAAACAGAGAACCATAATGGTTTTGCAGTGTTCCAAGTGACTGTTTTCAAAAAAGTGATTTCTCAACCCAAGAAAAACATGTAGAAGTGAATGAAAGACGTATTCACCTTAGTTTTCAAAACTGAGCAACATATTTCTTTCACAGATTTTCAAGGGGCTATTTTTAAAAAAGTGATTATTCAGCCCAGGAAAAACACAAAGTGAATGAAAGCTGTTTTAAGCTTAGTTTTCAGAACAGAGGAACATAGAGCTTTCACAGAGTTCCAAGTGACTATTTTCAAAAATGTGATTTTTCATCCAAGATAAAACACATAGAAATGAATGAAAGCTGTATTCAGTTTTGTATTCAAAATGGAGCAACATACTGCTTTCACAGAGTTCCAAGAGTTTGTTGTCAAAAAAGTGATTTTTCAGCCAAGGGAAAACACATGGAAGTGAATGAAAGCTGTGTTCCAATAAGTATTGAAAACAGATAAACATACTGCTTTCACAGAAATCCATGTGTCTGTTTTAAACAAAGTGATTTTTTCAGCCCAGTAAAAACACATAGAAGTGAATGGAATCTATATTCAGCTTAGTTTTCAAAATGCAGCAACATAATGCTTTCACAGAGTTCCAAGTGACTGTTTTCAAAAAAGTGATTTTTCAGCCCAGGGAAAACACATAGAAGTGAATGAAAGCTCAATTCAACTTAGTTTTCAAAATGGGCAACATACTGCTTTTGCAGATTTCCAAGTGTATGTTTTCAATAAAGTGATTTTCAGCCAAGGAAAAACAACATAGAAGTGAATGAAAGCTGTATTCAGCTTAGATTTCAATATGGAGCAACATAATGCTTTCTCATAACAAGTGAGAGTTTTAGAAAAGCGATTTTATAGGCCAGGAAAAACACATAGAAGTGAATGAAAGCTCGATTCAACCTAGTTTTCAAAACAGAGAAGCATACTGCTTTCACAGAATTCCAAGGGAACAATTTTCAAAAAAGTCAATTTTCTGCCCATGAAAAACACATAGAAGTGACTGACAGCTGTATTCAGCTTAGTTCTCAAAACAGAGAACATACAGCTTTTGCAGAATTCCAAGGGACTCTTCAAAAGAGTGATTTTTCTGCTCAGGAAAAACATAGAAGTGAATGAAAGCTGTATTCACCTTTCTTTTCAAAATGGAACAATATACTGCTTTTGCAGTGTTCCAACTTACTGTTTTTGAAAAAGTCCTTTTTCAGCCCAGGAAAAACACATAGAAGTGAATGATAGCTGTATTCAGTTTAGCTTTTAACATGGAGCAACAAAAGGCTTTCAAAGTGTTGCAAGTGACTGTTTTCAATAAAGTCATATTTCAGCCAAAGTAAAGCACATAGATGTGAATTAAAGCTGTATTCTGCTTAGTTTTCAAAATGGAGCAACATACTGCTTTCAAAGAGTTCCAAGTGACCGTTTTAAAAAAAGTGATTTTTCACCCAAGGTAAAACATGTAGAAGTGAATGAAAGCTGTATTCAACTTAGTTTTAAAATGGAGCAACCTACTTCTTTTGCAGAGTTCTAAGTGATTGTTATAAAAAAAGGAATTTTTCAGCCCAGGAAAAACACATAGAATTCAATGAAAGTTCAATTCACCTTATTTTTCAAAACAGAGCAAAATATTGCTTTTGGAGAGTTCCAAATGAGTGTTTTCAGAAAAGTGATTATTCAGCCAAGGAAAAACACACGGAAATGAAAGAAAGCTCTATTCAGCTTACGTTCAAAAACTGAGCAACATACTGCTTTTGCAGAGTTCCATGTGTCTGTTTTAAAACATGATTTTTCAGCCTAGTAAAAACACATAGAAGTGAATGGAAGCTCAATTCTAATTAGTTTTCAAAATGGAGCAACAAACTGCTTTCACAGAGTTCCAAGTGACTGTTTTCATAAAGGTGATTTCTCAGCCCAGGAAAAAAAACATAGAACTGAATGAAAGATTTATTCAGTTTAGTTTTCAAAACAGAGCAACATACTGCTTTCTGATGGTTCCAGGTGACTGTTTTCAAAAAAGTGATTTTTCATGCAGGGAAAAACACATAGACATGAATAAAATCCCAATTCAACTTAGTTTTCAAAATGGGCAACATACTGCTTTTGCAGATTTCCAAGTGACTGTTTTGAATAAAGTGATTTTTCAGCCCAGGGAAAACACGTAGAGGTGAATGAAAGCTAAAATCAACTTAGTTTTCAAAATGGAGAAACATACTGCTTTCACAGAGTTCATAGTGACTTTTTTAATAAAACTGAATTTTCAGCCCAGGAAAAACAGTTACAACTGAATGAAAGCTGTATTCAGGTAGTTCTCAAAATGGGGCAAAATAAGGCTTTCACAGAAATCCAAGTGACCATTTTCAAAAAGTGATTTGTCACTCTAGGAAAAACACATAGAAGTGAATGAATGCTGTATTGTGCTGAGATTTCAAAACATAGCATCATGTTGCTTTCATAGATTTCCAAGTGACTGTTTTGAAAAAAGTGATTTTTCCTGCCCATGGAAAACACATAGAATTGAATGAAAGCTGTATTCAGTTTAGTCTTCAAAATGGAGCTAATACTGCTTTTGCAGAATTCCAAGGGACTGTTTTAAAGAAAGTGATTTTCAGCCTAGTAAAAACTCTTGGAAGTGGATGAAAGCTTTATTTTGCCTAGTTTTCAAAATGAAGCAACGTATTCCTTTTGCAGTGTTCCAAGTAACTGTTTTCAAAAAAGTGATTATTCAGCCCAGGAAAGACACAAAGAAGTGAGTGAAACTTGTATTTACTTGGAACTCTGCAAAAGCAGTATTTTTCTCCTTTTTGAAAACTAAGTTGAATTGAGCTTTCATTCACTTCTATGTGTTTATCCTGGGCTGAAAAGTCGCTTTTTGAAGAGAGTCACTTGGAAATCTGCCAAAGACTTACATTGCTCCATTTTGAAAATTCAGCTGAATACAGCTTTCATTCACTTATATGTGTTTTTCCTGGCTGAAAAATAACTTTTTTGAAAACAGTCACTTGCAGTTATGCAAAAGAAGTATATTGCTCCCTTTTGAAAACTAAGTGAATTCAGCCTTCATTCATTTCTATGTGTTTTTCCTGGGCTGAAAATCACTTTTTTTAAAAACAGTCACTTGGAGCTCTGCGAAAGCAGTATGTTGCTCCATGTTGAAAACTCAGTTGAATTGAGCTTTCATTCCCTTCTATGTGTTTTTCCTGGGCCAAAAAATCACTTTTTTGAAAACAGTCACTTGGAACTCTGAGAAAGCAGTATGTTGCTCTGATTTGAAAACTAAACTTAATACAGCTTTCATTCACTTCTATGTGTTTTCCCTGGGCTGAAAAATCACTTTTTTCAAAACAGTCCCTTGGAAATCTGCAAAAGAATTATGTTGCTCTGGTTTGGAAACTAAGTTGAATTGAGCTTTCATTCACTTCTGTGGGTTTTTCCTGAGCTGAAATATCACTTTTTTTTAAACAGTCCTGTGGAACTCTGCAAAAGCAAAATGTTGCTCCATTTTGAAAACTTAGTTGAATTGAGCTTTCATTCACCACTATGTGCTTTTCATTGACTCAAATTCACTTTTTTGGAAACAGTCACTTGGAAATCTGCAAAAGCAGTATGTTGCTCCATTTTGAAGACTAAGTTGATTTGAGCTTTCATCCACATCTATGTGTTTTTCCTTGGCTGAGAATCACTTTTTTGGGAACATTCACTTGGAACTCTATGGAAACAGTGTGTTGCTCCATTTTGAAAACAAAGCTGAATAGAACTTTCCTTCCCTTCTATGTGTTTTTCTTGTGGTAAAATATCACTTTTTTTTAAACAGTCATTTGGAACTCTGTGAAAGAAGTGTGTTTTGCTCCATTTTGAAAACTAAGTTAAATACAGCTTTCATTCACTTCTATGGGTTTTTTTCTGCACTGAAAATTCTCCTTTCAGAAAACAGCCTCTTGTATCTATGTGTTTTTCCTGAGCTGAAATATAACTTTTTTGAAACAGTCAATGGTAACTCCATGAAAGCAGTAAGCTGCTCCATTTTGCAAACTAAGGTGAATACAGCTTTCATTCACTTCTATGTGTTTTTGCTGGGCTGAAAAATAACTTTTTTGAAAATAGTCACTTGGAACTCTGCAAATGCAGTATGTTGCTCCATTTTGAAAACTAAGCTGAACACAACATTCATTCACTTCTATGTGTTTCTCATGGCTGAAAAATCTCTATTTGAAAACAGTCACTTGGAACTCTAGAAAAGCAATGTGTTTCTCCATTTTGAAAACTGAGGTGAATATGGCTTTCATTCACTTCTAAGCTTTTTTGTAGGACCGATAAGTCACTTTATTGAAAACAGTCACTTGGAATTCTGCAAAAGTAGTATGTTGCTCCATTTTGAAAACTAAGCTGAACACAACTTTCATTCACTTCTGTACATTTTTCCTGGTCTGAAAAGTCACTTCATTGAGAACAGTCACTTGGAAGTCTTCGAAAGAAGTATGTTACTCCATTTTCTAAACTAAGTTGAATTGAGCTTTCATTCACTTCTATGTGTCTTTCCTTAGCTGAAAATCACTTTTTTGGTAACAGTCACTTGGAAATCTATGAAAGTGATGTGCTGCTTTGTTTTGAAAATGAAGCTGAATAGCGCTTTCCTTCACTTCTATGTGTTTTTCTTGTGCTAAAAAATCATTTTATTTACAGTCATTTGGAAGTCTTTGAAAGAAGTGTGTTTCACTCCATTTTGAAAACTGAGCTGAATACAGCTTTCATTCACTACTTTGTGTCTTTCCTTAGCTGAAAAATAACTTTTTGAAAACAGTCTCTTGGAACTCTGCAAAAACTGTATGTTGCTGCATTTTGAGAACAAAGTTGAATACAGTGTTCATCCACTTTTATGTGTTTTTCCTGGGCTGAAAATTAGTTTTGCAAAAACAGTCAATTGGTACACTGTGAAAACAGTATGCTACCACATTTTGAAAAGTATGCTGAATACAGAGTTCATTCACTTCTATATGTTTTTCCTTGGTTGAAAAAGAACTTTTTGAAAACAGTTAGTTGGAACTAAATGAAAGCAGTATGTTGCTCCAGTTCAAAATGGAGCTGAATACAGTTTTCATTGACTCCTTTGAATTTTTCCTGGGCTGGAAAATCACTTTTTTTAACAGTCACTTGTAACTCTGCAAAAGCTGTATGTTGCTCTGTTTTGAAAACTACACCAAAAACAGGTTTCATTCACTTCTCTGTGTTTTTGCAGGGCTGAGAAATAACATTTTTGAAAACAGTGAATTGGAACTCTGCAAAAGCAGTATGTAGCTCCATTTTGATAACTAAGCTGAACACAGCTTTCATTCACTGCTATGCATTTTTTCTGGTCTGAAAAGTCACTTTATTGATAACAGTCACTTGGAACTCTGTGAAAGATTTGTGTTTTGCAACATTTTGAAAACTAAGCTGAATAGAGCTTTCATTCACTTCTATGTGTTTTTCCTGAATTGAAAAATTACTTTTTTGAAAGTAGTCACTTGGAAATCTGTGCAAGCTGTATGTTGCTCTGTTTTGAAAACTAAGTTGAATACGGGTTGCATTCACTTCTATGTGCTTTTCCTGGGCTGAAAATTCTCTTTTCTGAAAACAGTCTCTTGGATCTCTCCAAAAGCAGTACATTGTTCCATGTTGAAAACTTAGGTGTATTCAACTTTCTTTCACTTCAATATGTTTTTCATGGGTTGCAAAATAACATTTTTGAAAACAGTCACTTGGAAGTCTGTGAAAGCAATGTGTTGCTCCATTGTTAAAACTAAACTGAATACAGTTTTCATTCACTTCTCTGTGTTTTTCCTGGGCTGAAAAAATGCTTTTCAGAAAAAAGTCAGTGGATCTCTGCAAAAGCACTATGTTGCTCTGTTTTGAAAACTAAGGTGGATACTGCTTTTGTTCACTTTGATGTGTTTATCCTGGGCTGAAAAACCACTTTTTTGAAAAGAGTCACTTGGAACTCTTTGAAAGCAATGTGTTTATCCATTTTGAAAACTGAGCAGAATACAGCATTCATTTACTTCTAAGTGTTTTTGCATGGCTGAAAAATCACTTTATTGCAAACAGTCACTTGGAACTCTGTGAAAGAAGTATGTTGCTCCATTTTGAAATCTAAGTTGAATACAGCTTTCATTCTCTTCTGTGTGTTTTTCCTGGGCTTAAAATTCACTTCTTTGAAATCAGTCAGTTGGGACTAAATGAAAGCAATATGTTGGTCCATTTGAAATCTGAGCTGAATGCAGCTTTCATTCATTTTCATGTGTTTTTCCTGAGCTGAAAAATCACTTATTTGAAAACAGTCACATGGAACCCTGTGAAAGCAGTATGTTGCTCATTTTTGAAAACTAAGCTGTGTACAGATTTCTGTCCATTCAATGTGTTTTCCTGGGCTGTAAAGTCAGTTTTTTGAAAACAGTCACTTGGAAATCTGAGAAAGCAGTGTATTTCTCTGTTTTGAAAGCTAAGCTGAGTATAGCTTTCATTCACTTTTATGTGTTTTCCGGGGGCTGAAAATCCACTTTTTTTGGAAACAGTCACTTAGAACTCTTTGAAAGCATTATGTTGCTCCATTTTAAAAACTATGCTGCATACAGCTTTCATTCACCTCCATTTATTTCACCTGGCTGAAAAAATACTTTTTTAAAAACAGTCCCTTGGAAATCTGCCAAAGCAGAATGTTGCTCTGTTTTGAAAACTGAGCTGAATACAGCTTTCATTCCCTTCTATGTGTATTCCTGGGTTGAAAAAGCTCTTTATGTTAAAACAGTCCCATGGAATGCTGAAAATCAGTTTGTTCCTCTGAATGAAAATGAAGTTTAATATAGCCTTCATTCACTTCTATGTATTTTCATTGGGCTGAAAAAACAGTTTTGGAAAAGAGTCACTTGGATCTCTTGAAAACCAGTATTTTACTCTGTTTTGAAATCTAAGCTGAATACAGGTCTCTTTCACTGGGTTGAAAAATCACTTTTTTGAATACAGTCACTTGGAACTCTGCAAAAGCAGTATGTTGTTCCATTTTGAAAACTGCACTGAAAACAGCTTTCATTCACTTCTATGTGTTTTCCCTGGGCTGAAAAAACACTTTTTAGAAAACAGTCACTTGGAACTCTGCACAAGGAGTATGTTGGTCCATTTTGAAATCTATGGTGGATATTGCTTTCATTCACTTCTATGTGTTTATCCTGGGCTGAAAAACCACCTTTTTGAAAACAGTCTCTTGGAACTCTATGAGAGTAATGTGTTTCTCTGTTTTGAAAACTGAGCAGGATATAGCTTTCATTCACTTCTATGTGTTTTTCATGAGCTGAAAAAAGAGTTTATGAGAACAATCACTTGGAACTCTGGAAAAGCATTATTTTGCTACATTTGAAAACTAAGCTGAATACAGCTACCATTCACTTCTAGGTACTTTTCCTGGGTGGAAAAAAGACTTTTTTGAAAGGAGTTACTTGGAACTCTGTGAAAGATGTATGTTGCTCCATTTTGAAAACTAAGCTGAATACAGCTTTCATTCACTTCTATGTATTTTCCTGGGTTGAAAAATCTCTTTTTGTTAAAACAGTGATGTGGAACTCTGAAAAGCAGTATGTTGTTCTGTTTTGTAAACTAAGGTGAACACAGCTTTCATTCATTCTGTGTATTTTTCCTGGGCTGAAAAAATCAATTTATGGAGACAGTCACTCAGAAACCTGTGTTAGCAGGATGTAAATTCAGCCTGAAAAATAAGCTTAGTACAGCTTACATTCATTTCTATGTGTTTTTCTGGGGCTGAAATATCACTTTTTTAAAACAGTCACTGGAACTCTGTGAAAGTAGTATATTGCTCTGTATTGAAAATTAAGCTGAACCCAGCTTTCCTTCACATCTATGTGTTTTTCCTGGGCTGTCAAATCACTTTTTTTAAAACACTGACTCTGAACATGGAGAAAGCTGTATGTTGCTCCATTTGGAAATGCAACAGAATACAGCTTTCATTCTTTTCTATGTGTTTTTTTCTGGGCTTAAAAATCACTTTTTTAAAATCATTCAATTGGAACTGAATGAAAGCAATATGTTGGTGCATTTGAAATCTGAGCTGAATGCAGCTTTCATTCACTTCTATGTGTTTTCCCTGGTCTGATAAATCACTTTTTTGAAAACAGTCCCTTGGAAATCTGCAAAAGCAGAATGTTGCTACATTTTGAAAACTGTGCTGAATACAGCTTTCATTCACTTCTATGTGATTTTGCTGGGTTAAAAAATCTTTTTCTTAAAACACTCACGTGGAACTCTGAAAAGCAGTATGCTGCACCATTTTGAAAACAAAGCTGAATACAGCTATCTTTCAGTTCTATGTGTTTCTCCTTTTTTGAAAAACCACTTTTTTGAATACAGTCCCTTGCAACTCTGTGAAAGCTGTATGTTGCTCTGTTTTGAATACTGGGTTGAATTGAGCTTTCTTCCACTTCTATTTGTTTTTCCTTGGCTGAGAATCACTTTTTTGGACACAGTCACTTGGAACTCTATGGAAGCAGTGTGTTGCTATGTTTTGAAAATGAAACTGAATAGAACTTTCCTTAACTTCTGTGTTTTTCTTGTGCTGAAAAGTCACTTTTTTAAGCAGTTATTGGGAACACTGTGAAAGAAGGGTGTTTTGCTACGTTTTGAAGACTAAGCTGAATACACTTTCATTCATTTCTATGTGCTTTTCCTCAGCTGAAATAAAAATTATTTGAAAACAGTCATTTTGAACTCCATGAAAATGTATGTTGCTCCCTTTTGAAAACTAAGTTAAATACAGCTTTCCTTCACTTCTATGGGTTTTTTCCGCACTGAAACTTCTCTTTTCAGAAAACAGCCTCTAGTATCTATGAAAGTAGTATGTTGTTCCATTTTGCAAACTAAGGTGACTACAGCTTTCATTCACTTCTATATGTTTTTGCTGGGCTGAAACATAACTTTTTTGAAAACAGTCACTTGGAACTCTGCGGATGCAGTATCTTGCTCCATTTTGAAAACTAAGCTGAATACAACATTCATTCACTTCTATGCATTTCTCATGTCTGAAAAATCCCTATTTGAAAACAGTCACTTGGAACTCTACAAATGCAATGTGTTTCTCTGTTTTGAAAACTGAGGTGAATACAGCTTTCATTCACTTCTAAGCATTTTTGCAGGGCTGAAAAGTCACTTTATTGAAAACAGACACTTGGAACTCTGCAAAAGCAGAATGTTGTTTCATTTTGAAAACTAAGCTGAACACAGCTTTCATTCACTTCTGTTCATTTTTCCTGGTCTGAAAAGTCACTTTATTGAGAACAGTCACTTGGAACTCTGCCAAAGAAGTATGTTGCTGTATTTTGAAAACTAAGTTGAATTGTGCTTTCATTCACTTCTGTGTGTTTTTCCTTGGCTGAAAATCACTTTTTTGGAAACAGTCACTTGGAAATCTATGAAAACAGTGTGTTGCTCTGTTTTGACAATGAAGCTGAATACCACTTTCCTTCACTTCTATGTGTTTTTTTTTTGTGTGCTAAAAAATCATTCTGTTTACAGTCACTTGGAACTATTTGAAAGAAGTGTGTTTCACTCCATTTTGAAAACTAAGCTGAATACAGCTTTCATTCACTTCTATGTGTCTTTCCTGAGTAGAAAAATAACTTTTCAAAAACAGTCTCTTGGAACTCTGCAAAAACTGTATGTTGCTGCATTTTGAGAACTAAGTTGAATACAGTATTCATACACTTTGTGTTTTTCCTAGGCTGAAAATTCACTTTTCTTAAAACAGTCTCTTGGATCTCTATGAAAGCAGTATGTTGCTTCATTTTCAAAACAAAGGTGAATACATCTTTCTTTCACTTCAATGTGTTTTTCATGGGCTACAAAATAACTTTTTTGGAAACAGTCACTTGGAAGTCTGCAAAAGCAGTATGTTGCTCCATTTTGAAATCTAAGCTGAATGCAGTTTTCATTCACTTCTCTGTGTTTTTGCTGGGCTGAAAAATCAGTATTGAAAAAACAGTCAATGTATATACTGTGAAAACAGTATGTTGCTCCATTTTGAAAACTAAGCTGAATACAGCTTTCATTCCCTTCTATGTGTTTTTTCTTGGCTGAAAAGCTAGTTTTTTGGAAAAAAGTCAATTGGAACTCTGTGAAAGCAGAAGGTTGCTCTCTTTTCAAAACTAACCTGTAAGAAAACTAAGTTTTCTTGGACTTCTATGTGTTTTTCCTGCACAGAGAAGCCATTTTTATAAACAGTCACTTAGAAATCTGGGCATGCAGTATGTTGCTCCATTTTGAAAACTAAGCTGAATACATCTTTCTTTCACTTCTATGTGTTTTTCCTAGGCTGAAAAATCCCTCTTTTAAACAGTCACTTGGAACTCTGTGAAAGTGGTATGTTTCTCCCTTTTCAAAACTAAGCTGAATACAGCTTTCTTTCACTTCTATTAATTTTCCCTTGGCTGAAAAACAACTGTTTTGAAAACAGTCCAATGGAACTTACTCAAAGCAGTATGTTACTCCAGTTGAAAACTGAGCTAAATACAGTTTTCATTCAGTTCTATGAATTTTTTCAGGTCTGGAAAATTTCTTTCTTTAAACACTCACTTGGAACTCTGCAAAAGCAGTATGTTGCTCTGTTTTGAAAACTACACTGAAAACAGCTTTCATTCACTCTATGTGTTCTCTCTGGGCTGAGAAAACAGTTTTTGGTAAAAAGTCACTTGGATCTCTGCAAAAGCACTCTATTGTTCTTTTTGAAAACTAAGGTGGATACTGCTTCCATTCACTTCTATGTGTTTATTCTGGGCTGAAAAACCACTTTTTTGTAAACGGTCACTTGGAACTCTATGAAAGCAATGTGTTTCTCCATTTTGAAAACTGAGCAGAATACAGTTTCTTCATTCACTTTTAAGTGTTTTTGCAGGGCTGAAATATCACTTTATTGAAAACAGTCTCTTGGAACTCTGTGAAAGCAGTATGTTGCTCCATTTTGAAAACTAAGCTGAATACAACCTTGTTTCACTTCCATACATTTTCCTGGTCTGAAAAATCACATTATGAAAACAGTCTCTTAGACACTGTGAATAGCATATTGCTCCATTTTGAAAACTAAGCTGAATCCAGCTTTCCTTCACTTCTATGTGTTTTCCCTGGTCTGAAACATCACTTTTTTAAAACACTGACTTGGAACACAGAGAAAGCAGTATGTTGATCCATTTGGAAACTAAACTGAATGCAGCTTTCAGTCCCTTCTATGTGTTTTTGTGGGCTTAAAAATCACTTTTTTGAAATCAGTCAGTTGGAAATAAATGAAAGCAATACATTGGTGAATTTGAAATCTGAGCTGAATGCAGCTTGCATTCACTTCTATGTGTTGTTCCTGAGGTGAAAAATCACTTATTTGAAAACAGTCACATGAAACCATTTGAAAGCAGTATGTTGCTCTGTTTTGAAAACTAAACTGAGTACACCTTTCTTTCCCTTCAATGTGTTTTCTGGGGCTGAAAAATCACTTTTTTGAAAACAGTCACTTGGAACTCTGTGAAAGCAGTATGTTGCTCCATTTTGAAAACTAAGCTGAATACAGCTTTCATTCACTTCTATGTTTTTCCTAAACTGAAAATTCTCTTTTTTGAAAAGAGTCCCTTAGAACTCTTCAGAAGCCTTTTGTTGCTCCATTTTAATACTAAGCTGCATACAGCTTTCATTCACTTCCATGTGTTTTTCCTGGTCTATTAAAACACTTTTTTGAAAAACAGTCCCTTGGAAATCTGCAAAAGCAGAATGTTGCTCCATTTTGAAAACTGTGCTGAACACAGCTTTCATTCACTTATATGTGTTTTTCCTGGTCTGAAAAAATGCTTTTTTTCTGAACAGTCTCTTGGACCTCTGTGAATGCACTACGTTGCTCTATTTTGAAAACTGTGCTGTATACAGTTCTCATTCAGTTCTATGTGCTTTTCCTGAGCTGAAAAATCACTTTATTTGAAACTTTCACTTGGAAATCTGGGAAAGAAGTAGGTTGTTCTGTTGTGAAAAGTAAGCTGAATACACCTTACATTGACTTCTAAGTCTTTTTACTGGGCTGAAAAAATCACTTTTATTTAAATATTCACTTGGAATTCTGTGAAAGCAGTATGTTGCTCCCTTTTGAAAACTAAGCTGAATACAGCTTTAATTCCCTTCTATGTGTTTTCCTTGGTCTGAAAAATCACTTTTTTGAAAGTAGTCACTTGGATTTCCATGAAAACATTATGTAGCTCCATTCTGAAAACTAAGCTGGATATAGATTTCATTCACTTCTAAATATTTTCCTGGAATGAAAAATCACTTTTTTTAAAACAGTCGCTGGGAACTATGTGAACTCCACTTTGAGAACTAAGCTTAACAAACTTTCATTCATTTCTATGTTGTTTTCCTTGCCTGAAAAATCACTTTTTTGAAAACAGTCACTTGGGAATCTGCAAAAGCAGTATGTTGCTCCATTTTGAAACCTAAGCTGAATACAGCTTTCATTCACTTCTATGTGTTTTTTCCTGGACAGAAAAATCACTTTTTTGTTAACAGTTATTTGGAACTCTGTGAAAGCAGTATTTTGCTAGGTTCTGAAAACTAAGCTGATTACAGCTTTCATTCACTTACATGTGATTTCCATGGCCTTAAATATCACTTTTTTATAACAGTCATATGGAAATCTGCAAAAGAAGTTTGTTGCTTTGCTTTCAGCACTAAGCTGAATACAACATTCATTCACTTGTATGTGTTTCTCCTTTGCTGAAAAATCACTTTTTAAGAGAGTCACTTTGAACTCTGTGAAAGCAGTATGTTGCTCCGTTTTTAAGTCTAAGCTGAATGCAGCTTTTATTCACTTCTATGTGTTTTCTGTAGCTGAAAAAATCACTTTTTGTAATACAGTCACTTCTAATTCTGTGAAAGCAGTATGTTCTTAGGTTGTGAAAACTTAGCTGAATAGAGATTTCATTCCCCTCTATGTGTTTTCCTGGGCTGAAAAATCACTTTTTTGAAAACAGTAACTTGGAACTTTGCAAAAGCAGAAAGTTGCTATGTTTTGAAAACTAAGCTGAATACAGTTTTCATTCACTTCTATGAGTTTTTCCTCTGCTGAAAAATCACTTTTTTAAAACAGTCCCTTGGAAATCTATGAATAGCTCCATTTTGAAAACTAGCCAAATACAGCTTTCATTCATTCCATGTGCTTTTCCTTGGATCAAAAATCCCTTTTTTAACAACAGTCACTTGGAACACTGTGAAAGCATTATGCTGCTCCATTTTGAAAACTAAGCTGAATACAGCATTCATTCACTTCTAAGTGGTTTTCCTGGGCTGAAAAATGATTGTTTTGAAAACTGTGTCTTGGAACTCTGTGAAAGCAGTATGTTGCTACATTTTGAAAACTAAGTTGAATTGAGCTTTTATTCACTTCTATGTGTTTTTCCTGGGCTGAGAAATCACTTTTTTGATAACATTGATTTGGAACTGTGTGAAAGCAGTAATTGGCTTTGTTTTGGAAACTAAGTTGAATACAGCTTTCTTTCACTTTTATGTGCTTTTCCTGTGCTGAAAAATCACTTTATTTAAAACAGTCCCTTGGAAAACTCGAATAGCTCCATTTTGAAAACTAAGTCAAATAACAGCTTTTTTTCACTTCTACATGTTTTTCCTTGGATAAGAAATACCTTTTTTGACAACAGTCACTTGGAACACTGTGGAAGCAGTATGTTGCTCCATTTTGAAAACTAATTTCAGTTGACCTTTCATTCACTTCTATGTGTTTTTCCTGGGCAGGGAAATTACATTTTTGAAAACAGTGACATGGAACACTGTGAAAGGCATATGTTGTTCTGTTTTGTAAACTTAGCTGAATACAGCTTTCATTCACTTCTGTTTGTTTTTCATGGGCTGAAAAATCACTTTTTTGAAAGCAGTCACTTGGAACATGGTGAAAGCAGTATGTTACTTCATTTTGAAAACTAAGATGAATACAGCTTTCATTCACATCTATGTGCCTTTCCTGGGCTGAAAAATGACTTTTCTGAAAACAGTGACTTAGAAATCTGGAAAAGCACTATGTAGCTCTGCTTTGAAAACTAAGCTCAATACAGTTTTCAGTCAATTCTATGTGTTTTTCCTGGGCAGAGAAATCACTTTCTTCTTGTGGAAGCAGCTTTCATTCACTTCTGTGTGTTTTTCATGGGCTGAAAAATCACTTTTTTGAAAGCAGTCACTTGGAACATGGTGAAAGCAGAATGTTACTTCATTTTGAAAACTAAGCTGAATACAGCTTTCAGTCACTTCTATGCATTTTTCCTAGGATGAAAAATCACTTTATTGAAAACAGTCATTTGGAATTCTTTGAAAGCAGTATGTTGCTCCATTTTCAAAACTAAGCTGAGTCCATTTTTCATTCACTCCTATGTGTGTTTCCTGGGCTGAAAGAAAACTGTTTTGAAAACAGTCATTTGGATCTCTGCGAAGGCTGTAAGTTTCTCCATTTTGAAATCTAAGTTGAATTGAGATTTCATTCACTTCTATGTGTTTTTCCTGGGTTGAAATATCCCTTTTTCTAAAACACTCACCAGGAAGCCTTTGAAAGTTGTGTGTTGCCCCATTTGGAAAACTAAGCAGAATGCAGCTTTTATTCACTTCAAAGTGTTTTTCCTTGGATGAAAAATCCCTTTTTCAAAAACAGTCACTGGGAAATATGTGAAAGCAGTATGTTGCTACATTTCATTAACAAAGCTGATTAAAGCTTTCATTCCCTTCTATGTGTTTTTCATACACTGAAAAATTCCTATTTGAAAACAGTCACTTTGAACACAGCAAAATCCGAGTGTTCCTCCATTTTGAAAACTAAATGGAATACAGTTCTCATTCATTTCTATGTGTTTTTCCTCTGCTGAAAAATGACTTTTTTGAAAACAGAGACTTGGAACTCTCCAAAATCATTCTGTTGCTCCGTTTTAAAAAGTAAGTTGAATTGAGCTTTCATTCAGTTGTATGTGTTTTTCCAGTGCTGAAAAACCACATTTTAAAACACTCACTTGGAACTCTGGGAAAGCAGTATGTTGCTCCATTTTGAAAACTAAGCTGCATACAGCTTTCATTTTCTTCTGTGTGTTTTTGATGAACTGAAAAATTACTTTTTTTAAAAGAGTTGGAAAACTGTGAAAGCAATATGTTCCTTCATTTTGAAAACTAAGCTGAATAAAGCTTTCATTCACTTCTATTTGTTTTTCCTGGGATGAAAAATGAATTTTTGAGAACAGTGACTTAGAGCTCTGCAAAATCATAATGTTGTTCTATTTTGAAAACTAATCTGAATACAGCTTTCATTCACATCTCTGTGTTTTCCCTGGGCCTTAAAATGGCTTTATTGAAAGCAGTCACTTGAAATTCTGAGGAAGCAGTAGATTGCTCCGCTTTCAAATCTGAGGTGAATAGAGCTCTCATTCACATCTAGGTGCTTTCCCTGGGATGAGAAAACACTTTTTTGAAAACAGTTACTTGGATTTCTGTGAAAGAAATTTGTTGCTGTGTTTTGAAAACTATGCTGTATACAGGTTTTATTCTCTTCTCTGTGTTTTTCCTTGGCTGAAAAACCACTTCTTTTAAAATGGTACCTTGGAAATATGCAAAAGCAGTTTGTTGCTCTGCTTTGAAAACTAAGTTCAATTGAGTTTCCATAGACTTCTGTGTTTTTACTGAGCAGAAAAATCACTTATTTGAAATGGTCACTTGGGACTCTGTGAAAGCAGTATGTTGCTCTATTTTGAAACTGATGCTGAACACAGCTTTTATTCACTTCTATGTGCTTTTCCTGGGTTGAGAAATCACTTTTTGAAAAGTGATTTTCAAAAGGTGTATGTTGCTCCATTTGGAATACTAAGCTGAAAACAGCTTTCATTCACTTATACATGTTTCCCATTGGATGAAAAATCCCTTTATTGAAAACAGTCACTTGGAAATCTGCAAAAGCTGTATGTTGCTCCATTTTGTTAACTAAGGGGAATACAGCTTTCATTCACTTCTATGTGTTTTTCATGGGCTGAAAAATCACCTTTTAGGAAACAGTCACTTGGAACACTGTGAAAGCATTATGCTGCTCCATTTTGAAAACTAAGCTGAATACAGCATTGGTTTTCCTGGGCTTAAAAATGATTTTTTGAAAACAGTGTCTTGGAACTCTGTGAAAGCATTCTGTTGCTTTCCACAGTGATGTGGAACACTACAAAAGGCACATGTTGTTCTGTTTTGAAAACTAAGCTGAATACAGCTTTCATTCACTTCTGTGTGGTTTTTATGGGCTGAAAAATCACTTTTTTAAAACAGTCACTTGGAACATGTTGAAAGCAGTGTGTTACTTCATTGTGAAAACTAAGCTGATTACAGCTTTCATTCGCTTCTATGTGTCTCTACTGGGCTGAAAAATGACTTCTGAAAACAGTGATTTAGTAATCTGTGAAAGCAGTTTGTAGCTCTGTTTTGAAAACTAAGCTCAATACACTTTTCAGTCACATCTATCTGTTTCACCTGGGATGAAAGATCACTTTATTGATAACAGTCACTTGGAATTCTTTGAAAGCAGTATGTTGCTCCATTTTCAAAACTAAGCTGAATACAGCTCTCATTCCCTTCTAGGTGTTTTTCCTGGGCTGAGGAAAACTTTTTTGAAAACAGTCATTTGGTACTCTGTGAATGCAGTATGTTTCTCCGTTTTGAAATCTAAGTTGAATTGAGATTTCATTCACTCCTATGTGTTTTTCCTGGGTTGAAGAATCTCTTTTCTTAAAGCAATCACTTTGAAGTCTTTGAAAGTTGTATGTTGCCCCATTTGGAAAACTAAGCAGAATACAGCTTTCATTCACTTCAATGTGATTTTCCTTGGATGAAATATCCCTTTTTGCAAAACTGTCACTTGGATATCTCTGAAAGCAGTATGCTGCTCCATTTTATTAAGTAAGCTAATAAAGTTTTCATTCACTTCCATGTGTTTTTCATGGGCTGAGAAATCCCTTTTTCAAAAACAGTCACTTGGAAATCTGCAAAACCAGTATACTGTTCCATTTTGAAAACTAAGCCTAATACAGCTTTCAATCACTTCTATGTGTTTTTCCCATGCTGAAAAACTACTTTATTTTGAAAAGAGTCACTTGGAACACTGTGAAAGCATTAGGTTGCTCCATTTTGAAAACTAAGTTGAATAGAACTTTCAGTTACATCTCTCTGTTTCCTCTGGGCTTTAAAGTCTCTTTATTGAAAACAGTCACTTGCAACACTTCAAAAGCAGTATGTTGCTCTGTTTTGAGAACTACACTGAATACAGCTTTCATTCACTTCTATGTGTTTTTCCTATGCTGAAAAATTACCTTTTTGAAAAGAGTCACTTGGAACACTGTGAAAGAATTATGTTGCTCTGTTGTGAAAACTAAGCTGAATACAGCTTTCATTCACTTCCCTGTCTTTTTCCTTGAATGAAAAACCACTTTTTTGAAAACATTCCCTTGGAACTCTGCAAAAGCAGTATGTTGCTCCATTTTGCAAACTAAGCTGAATACAGGTTTCATTCATTTCTATGTGTTTTTCCTGGGCTGAGAAATCAGCTTTTTGAAAAAAGTCACTTGTAACTCTGCAAAAACAGGGTGCTGCTCTGTTCAAAATCTAAACTGAATGCAGCTTTCCTTCACTTTTATGTTTTTCTCGGTCTGAAAAATCACTTTTTTGAAAACACTGTCTTGGAACTCTGCAAAAGCTTTATGATGCTCTGTTCCAAAAACTAAGTTGACTTGGAATTCTGTGAAAGCAATATGATGCTCTGTTTGAAAACTATGCTAAATAAAGGTTTCATTCACTTTTATGTATTTTTTCAGGGATGAAATATCACTTTTTTTAAAATAGTCCCTTGGAAGTGTTTGAAAACCGTATGTTCCTCCATTTTGATAACTATGCTGAATTGAATATTCATTCACTTCTAGGTGTCTTTACGTGTCAGAAAAATCACTTTTTTTAAACAATCACTTAGAATTCTTTGAAAGCTGTATGTTGCTGCACTTGGAATAGTAAGCACAATACAGCTTTCATTCATTTGTAGGTGTTTTTCATTCAATGAAAAATCCCGTTTTTGAAAACTGTCCAGTTGGACATCTGTGAAAACTGTATGTTGCTCTGTTTTGTTAGCTAAGCTGAATAGAGCTTTAATTCACTTCCTTTTTATGGGCTGAGAAATCACTTTTCTGAAAACAGTGACTTGGAACTCTGTGAAAGCAGTATGTTGCTCTGTTTTGAAAACTAAACCAAATACAGCTTTCTTTCACTTCTGTGTTTTTTTCCTGTGCTGAAAAATTACTCTTTTGAAAACAGTAGATTATCCATTTGAAAGCAGTATGTTGCTCCATTTTGAAAACTGCACTGAATACCGGTTTCATTCACTTCTATGTGTTTTTCCTTGGATGAAAAACCACTTTTCTGAAAACAGTCACTTGGAACTCAGCAAAAGCAGTACGGTGCTCTGTTTTGAAAACTAAGCTGATTGCAGCTGTCATTCACTTCTATGTATTTTTCCTGAGCTGAGAAATCACTGTTTTGAAAATAGTTGCTTGGAACACTGCAAAAGAAGTATCTTGCTCCCTTTTGAGTACTAAGCTGAATACAGCTTTCAGTCATATCTCTATCTTTTTCCTGGGCTGAAAAATCACTTTTTTAAAACAGTTTCTTGGAACTCTGTGAAAGCAGTATGTTGCTCCATTTCAAAAACTAAGCTGAATACAGCTTTCATTCCCTTCTGTGTGTTTTCAATGGATTGAAAAATCACTTTTTTGAAAAGAGTCACTTTGAACACTGTGAAAGCAATATGTTGCTTCGTATTGAAAACTAAGCTGTATGCAGCTTTCATTCACTTCTATGTGTTTTTCCTCAGCTGAAAAATGATTTTTTTGAAAACAGTGACTTAGAACTCTGTGAAAGCAGTATGTTGCTCCATTTTGAAACCTAAGCTGAATACAACTTTCAGTCACATCTCTGTGTTTTTCCTGGGCTTTAAAGTCACTTTATTATAAACAGTCACTTGTTTCTTCATTTTGAAAACTAAGCTGAATACAGCTTTCAGTCTCTTCTATGTGTTTTTCCTGAGTTGAACAAATTACTTTTTTGAAAACAGTCACTTGCAACACTTTGAAAGCAGCGTGTTGCTCCTTTTTGAGAACTATGCTGTACACAGCTTTTTTCACTTCTATGTGTTTTTCCTGGGTGAAAAATAACTTTTTTGAAAACAGTGACATGGAAATCTGTGAAAGCACTATGTTGCTCCATTTTGAAAACTAAGCTTAATGAAGCTATCATTGGACTTCTATGTGTTTTTTATGGAGCTGAAACAGCACTTTTTAGAAAACAGTCACTTGGAACACTGTGAAAGCACTATGTTGCTCCATTTTGAAAACTAAGCTGAATGCAGCTTTCATTCATTTCTATGTGTTTTTCCCAGGTTGAAAAATGACTTTTTTGAGAACAGTGTCAAGGAACACTGCAAAAGGTGTATGTTGTTCTGTTTAGAAAACTAAGCTGAATTGAGCTTTCATTCACTTCTATGTTTTTTTGTGTGCTGAGAAATCACTTTTTGAAAACAGTATGTTGGAACTCTGTGGAAGCAGTATATTGTTCTGTTTAGAAAACTAAGCTAAATACAGCTTTCTTTCACTTCTATGTGTTTTCCCTGGGCTGAAAAATTTCCATTTTGAAAACAGTCACTTGGAGCAATGCAAATGCAGTATGTTGCTCCGTATTGAAAACTAAGCTGAATACAGCTTTCATTCGCTTCTAGATGTTTTTCCTCAGCTGAAAAATAACTTTTTTTAAAACAGTGACTTTAAACTCTGCAAAAGCAGTATGTTGCTCTGTTTTCAAAACTAAGCTGAATACAATTTTCAGTCACATCTTTGTGTTTTTCCTGGGCTTTAAAGTCACTTAATTGTAAACAGTCACTTGGAATTCTTTGAAATCAGTATGTTGCTCTGATTTAAAAACTAAGAAGAGTAGAGCTCACATTCCCTTCTATGTGTTTTTCCTGGGATGAAATAACACTTCTTTGAAAACAGTAACTTGGAACTCCGTGAAAGCAGTATGTTGCTCTGTTTTGAAAACTATCTTGAATTGAGTTTTCATTCATTTTTATGTGTTTTTACTTGGCAGAAAAATTACTTTATTTAAAACAATCACTTGGAATTCTGTGAAAGCAGTATGTTTCTTTGTTTTCAAATCTAAGCTGAATACAGCTTTCCTTCACTTCTATGTGTTTTTCCTGGGCTGAAACATGACTTTTCTGAAAACAGTGACTTAGAACTCTGTGAATGCAGTATATAGCTCCATTTTTAAAACCAAGCTGAATATACCTTTCAATCACTTCTATGTGTTTTTCCTGGGCTGAAAAAATTACTTTTTTGAAAACAGTCACTTGTAACACTTCAAAAGCAGTATGTTGATCATTTTGAGAATTACGCTGTATACGGCTTTCATTCACTTCTATGTGTTATTTCTTGGATGAAAAATAACTTTTTTAGCAGTCACTTGGAAAGATGCAAAGTAGTATATTACACTGTTCCAAAATCTAAGCTGAACACAGCTTTCATTCAATTCTATGTGTTTTTCCTGGGGTAAAAACCACTTTTTTGAAAACAGTCACTTGGAACCCTGTGAAAGAGGTAAGTTTCTCCATTTTGAAAACTAAATTGAATTGTGCTTTCATTCATTTATGTGTTTTTTCCTGGGCTGAAAAATCCTTTTTTAAAACAATCACTTCAAAGTCCTTGAAAGTTGCATGTTGCTTCATTTGGAAAACTAAGCAGAATACACCTTTCCTTCACTTCAGTGTGTTTTTCCTGAAGAAAAATCTCTTATTTGAAAACAGTCCCTTGGAAATCTGGGAAAGTTGTATGTTTCTCCATTTCATTAACTAAGCTGAATTCTGCTTTCATTCAATTCTATGTGTTTTTCATGGGCTGAAAAATCACTTTTTTCAAAACAGTCACTTGGAACTCCTTGAAAGCATTATGTTGCTCTGTTTTGAAGACTAAGCTGAATTGAGCTTTCATTCACTTGTATGTGTTTTTCCTGGGCAGAGAAATCCCTATTTTGAAAACAGTGACTTGGGGCTCTGCAAAAGCAGTACCTTGCTCCATTTTGAAAACTAAGCCAAATACAGCTTTCATTCACTTCTATGTGTTTTCCTGTACTGAAAAATTACTTTTTTGAAAACAGTCACTTGGAACAATGTGAAAGCATTATGTTGCTCTGTATTGAAAACTAAGCTGAATACAGTTTTCACTCACTTCTATGTGTTTTTCCTTGGATGAAAAATCACTTTTTTGAAAACAGTCACTTGGAACTCTGTGAAATCAGTATGACACTCTGTTTTGGGAACTAACCTGAATACAACAGTCATTCAATTCTATGCATTTTTCCTGGGCTGAGAAATCAGCTTTTTGAAAACAGTCTCTTGTAGTTCTGCAAAAACAGTGTTTTTTTCTGTTCAAAATCTAAGCTGAATACACCTTTCATTCATTTTTAGATGCTTTTCCTGGGCTGAAAAAAATCACTTTTTTAAAGCAGTGTCTTGGAACTCTGCAAAAGCAGTGTGTTGCTCCATTTTTAAAACTAAGTTAAATTATGCTTTCATTCACTTCTATGTGTTTTTTCTGGGCTGAGAAATCACTTTTTTGAAAACAGTGACTTGGAAGTCTGTGAAAGCAGTAAGTTGTAATATTTTGAAAACTAAGCTGAATACAGCTTTCTTTCACTTATGTGTTTCTCATTTGCTGAAAAATTACTTTTCTGAAAACAATCACTTGGAACAGTGTGAAAGCTGTATGTTGCACCTTTCTGAAAACTAAGCTGAACATAGCTTTCATTCACTTCTATGTGTTTTTCCTGGAATTAAAAACCACTTTTTTAGAAACAGTCACTTGGAACTCTGCAAGAGCAGTAGTTTGCTCCATTTTGAAAACTAAGCTGAATATAGCTTTCAGTCATGTGTTTTTCCTGGGCTGTGAGATCACCATTTTGGAAACAGACACTTGGAACTCTGTGAATTCAGTATGTTGCTCCATCTTGAAAAGTAAGCTGAGTACAGCCTTCATTCAGTTCTATGTGTTTTTCTTTGGCTGAAAAGTAACTTTTTTAAAACAGTCACTCAGAACTCTGGGAAAGCAGTATGTTTTTCCATTTTCAAAACTAAGTTGAATACATCTCTCATTCTCTTGTAGGTGTTTTTCTTGAGAAGAAAAATTGCTTTTTGAAAACAGAATCTTGAAACTCTGTGAAACATTATGTTCATATGTTTTGAAACTATGCTGAATACAACTTTCATTCACTTCTTTCTGTTTTTCCTGAGCTAAAAATCATTTTTTTGAAGAGTCACTTGGAACTCTGCCAAAGCAGTAAGTTTCTCAGTTTTGAAACCAAAGTTGATTTGCACTTTCTTTCACTTCTATGTGATTTTCCTGGACTGAAAAATCCCTTTTTTTAAAACAATCCTTTGGAAGTTTTTGAAGTTCTATGTTGCTCCATTTGGAAAACAATGCACAATACAACTTTCAATCACTTCAGTATGTTTTTCCTTGCATGAAACATCCCTTTCTTGAAAATGGTCACTTGGAAATCTGTGAAAGCAGTATGTTGCTCCATTTTGAAAACCAAGCTGAATACAGCTTTCATTCACTTCTAGGTGATTTTCTTGGGCTGAAAAATCACTTTTTGGAAAACAGTATCTTGGAACTCTGCAAAAGTGTTATGTTGATCTGTTTTGAAAACTATGCTGAATACAGATTTCATTATCTTCTGTGGGTTTTTTCCTCAGCTGAAAAATCACTTTTCATAAACAGTCCCTTGGAAATCTGGAAAAGAAGTATGTTGCTCTGTTTTGAAAGCTATGCTGAATACAGCTTTAATTCACTTCTATGATTTTTTCCTGGGCTGAAAAATGACTTTTTAGAAAACAGTGACTTAGAACTCTGGGAAAGCAGTATGTTACTCCATTTTGAAAACTAATCCAAATACAGTTTTCAGTCACTTCTATGTTTTTTTGTAGTGCTGAAAAAGCACTTTATTGTAAACAGTCACTTGAAATTCTGTGAAAGCAGTATGCTGCCCCATTTTCACTACTAAGCTGAATACAGTTTTCATTCACTTCTATGTGTTTTTCTTTGGATGAAAAATATCTTTTTTAAAGCAGTGACTTGGAACTCTGCAAAAGCAGTATTTTGCACCATTTTGAAAACTAAGCTGAATAGGGTTTCATTGAATGCTATGTGTTTTACCTGGGCTGAGAAAACAGCATTTTGAAAACCATCACTTGAAACTCTGGAAAAGCAGTATGTTGGTCTGTTCAAAAACTGAGCTGAATACAGCTTTCATTCACTTTTATGTGTTTTCCCTTGGCTAAAAAATCTCTTGTTTGAAAACAATCACTTGGAAGTCTTTGAAAGTTGTATGTTGTTCCATTTGGAAAGCTAAACTGAATAAAGCTTTCCTTCACTTCTATGTGTTTTCCCTTGGATGAAAAATAACTTTTTAAAGCAGTCCCTTGGAACTCTGTGAAAGCAGTATGTTGCTCCATTTTGACAACTAAACTGTGTAGAGCTTTCATTCATTTCTATGTTTTTTTGCTGGGTTGAAAAATGACTTTTTAGAAAACAGTGTCTTAAAACTCTGTGAAAGCAGTATGTTGCTCTGTTTTGAAAACTGAGCTGAATACAGCTTTCAGTCACTTGTATGTGTTTTTCCTGTGCTGAAAACTCACTTTATTGAAAACAGTCACTTGGAATTCAGTGAAAGCAGTATTTTGCTCCATTTTCAAAACTAAGCTGAATAGATGCCCCATTCACTTCTAGGTGTTTCCTGAGGGATGAAAAATCACTTTTTTGAAAACAGTCACTTGGAACCCTGTGAACCATTATGTTGATCTGTTTTGAAACTATGCTGAATACAGGTTTCAATCACTTCTTTTTGTTTTTCCTGGGCTGAAAAATATCTTTTTGAAAAACACTCTTTGGAAATCTGTGAAAGCAGTATGTTGCTCTGTTTTGAAAACTAAGCTGAATACAGCTTTCATTAAATTCTATGTGTTTTACCTTGGCTGAAAAAACAGCTTTTTGAAAACAGTCACTTGTAACTCATGAAAAGCAGTATGGTGCTGTGTTCAAAACCTAAGCAGAATACAGCTTTCATTCACCTTTATTTGTTTTTTTTCTGGGCTGAAAATCAGTTTTTGAAAACAGTCACTTGGAACTCTGCCAAAGCAGTAAGTTGCTCAGTTTTGAAACTGAAGGTGAATTGTACTTTCTTTCACTTCTATGTGATTATCCTGGGCTGAGAATTCCCTTTTTGGAAAACAATCACTTGGAACTTTTTGGAAGTTCTATGTTGTTCCATTGGAAAACAATGAGGAATACAACTTTCATTCACTTCAGCATGTTTTTCCTTGCATGAAACATCCCTTTCTTGAAAATGGTCTCTTGGAAATCTGTGAAAGCTGTATGCTGCTCCAGTTCTTTAACTAAGATGAATACAGCTTTCATTCACTTTTACATGTTTCTCCTGGGCTGAAAAAAACACTTTTTTGAAAACATTCACTTGGGACTCTGTGAAAGCAGTATGTTGCTTCTTTTCGAAAAGCAAGCTGAATACAGCTTTCATTCACTTTTATGTGTTTTTCCTGGGCTGAAAATACGCTTTTTGGAAAACATTAACTTGGAACTCTGTGAAAGTAGTATGTTGCTCCATTTTGTTAACTAAGATGAAACAAGATTTCATTACGTCTATGTGTTTTTCCTGGTCTGAGAAATCCCTTTTTTAAAACAGTCACTTGGAACTCTGCAAAAGCAGCATATTACTCCATTTTGAAAGCTAAGCTGAATACAGCTTTCATTCACTTCTATGTGTTTTTCCTGTGCTGAAAAATTACTTTTTTTGTAAACAGTCACTTGGAACTCTGTGAAAGCATTATTTTGCTCCATTTTGAAAACTAACCTGAATGCAGCTTTCATTCACTTCCCTGTGCTTTTCTTCAGATGAAAAATCACTTTTTTTGAAAACAGAAACCTGGAACTCTGCAAAAGCAGTATGTTTCTCCATTTTAAAATCCAAGCTGAATACAGCTTTCATTCACTTCACTGTATTTTTCCTTAGATGAAAAATCACTTTTTTGAAAACAGTCACTAGAAAGTCTAGAAAGCACTATGCTGCTCTGTTTTGAAAACCAAGCTTAATACAGCTTTCATTCACTTTTCTCTGTTTTTCCTTGGATGGAAAATCACTTCTTTGAAAACATTGTCTTAGAACACTGTGAAAGCACTATGTTGCTCTGTTTTGTAATCTAAGCTGAATACAGCTTTCATTCACTTCTATGTTTTTTTCCTGGACTGAAAAATGACTTTTTATAAAACAGTGACTTAGAGTTCTCTGAAAGCAGTATGTTGCTTCCTTTTGGAAACTAAGCCAAATACAGCTTTCATTCACTTCTACATGTTATTCCTGTGCTGAATTTACTTTTTTGAAAACAGTCACTTAGAACTCTGTGAAAGAATTGTGTTACTCCATTTTGAAAACTAACCTGAATACAGCTTTCATTCACATCCCTGTGTTTTTCCTTGGATGAAATATCACTTTTTTGAAAACAGTTGCTTGGAACTCTGCAAAAGCATTATGTTGCTCCATTTTGAAAACCAAGGTGAATACAGCTTCCATTCACTTCTATGTGTTTTTCCTGGGCTGAGTAATCACCTTTTTGAAAACAGTCACAACATCCCCAAACCAATGTGTTTTGTGAGAACACAACATACCAAAACCTATGGTACGCAGCAAAAGCAGTAATGATGGGGAAATTTATAGCACTACATGCATATACTAAACAGGAAGAAAGAGTGAAAATCAAAGAACTAATGGATCAACTGAAGAAGCTAGAAAATGAACAGCAAACCAATCCTAAACCAAGTAGAAGAAAAGAAATAACAAGGATTAAAGCAGAAATAAATGACATAGAGAACAAAAAACAATAGAGACATAAATAACACCAAAAGTTCATTCTTTGAGAAGATCAACAAGATTGAGAAGCCCCTACCTAGACTGACAAAATCAAAAAGAGAGAAGACCCATATAAACAATTTAATGAATGAGAAAGGTGACATTACTGCAGATCCCAAAGAAATTAAAAAAAATTTAAGATAATACTATGAACAACTGTATGCCAACAAACTGGATAATTTAGAGGAAATGGACAATTTCCTGGAAACATATGAACATCCTAGACTGAACAGAGAAGAAACAGAAGACCTCAACCAACCCATCACAAGCAAAGAGATCCAGTCATCAAAAAGCTTCCCACAAATATATGCCCAGGGCCAGATGACTTCACAGGGGAATTCTACCAAACTTTCCAGAAAGAACTGACACCAATCTTATGTAAACTCTTTCAAAATATCAAAGAAGATGGAACACTACCTAACTCATTTTATGAAGCTAACATCTATCTCAAACTAAAACCAGGCAAAGATGCTACAAAAATGGAAAACTACCAGCCAATCTCCCTAATGAATACAGATGCAAAAATCCTCAACAAAATACTTGCAAATCAAATCAAAAGACACATTTAAAAAATCATACACCATGACCAAGTGGGGCTCATTCCAGGCATGCAAGGATGGTTCAACATAAGAAAATCAATGTATTACAATACATTAACAAATCAAAAGGGAAAAATCAAATGATCATCTAAATAGATGCTGAAAAAGCATTTGACAAAATCCAACATCCGTTTTTGATAAAAACACTTCAAAAGGTAGGAATTGAAGGAAACTTCCTCAATGTGATAAAGAGCATATATGAAAAACCCACAGCCAGCATAGTACTCAATGGTGAGAGAATGAAAGCCTTCCCTCTAAGATCAGGAACAAGACAAGGATGTCTGCTGTCACCACTGTTATTCAACATTGTGCTGGAAGTGCTAGCCAGGGCAATCCAGCAAGACAAAGAAATAAAAGACATCCAAATATGAAAGGAAGAAGTAAAACTGTCATTGTTTGCAGATGATATGATCTTATATCTGGAAAACCCTGAGAAATCAATGATACAGCTACTAGAGCTAATAAACAAATTTAGCAAAGTAGCAGGTTACAAGATTAATCCACATAAGTCAGTAATGGTTCTATATGCTAGAAATGAACAAACTGAAGAGACTCTCAAGAAAAAGATACCATTTTCAATAACAATGAAAAAAATCAAGTACCCAGGAATAAACTTAACCAAAGATATAAAAGATCTATACAAAGAAAACTACATAACTCTACTAAAAGAAATAGAAGGGGACCTTAAAAGATGGAAAAATATTCCAAGTTCAGGGATAAGAAGGCTAAATGTCAATAAGATATCAATTCTATCCAAACTCATCTATAGATTCAATGCAATCCCAATCAAAATTCCAACAACCTACTTTGCAGACTTGGAAAAGCTAGTTAACAAATTTATTTGAAAAGGGAAGATGCCTTGAATTGCTAAAGACACTCTAAAAAAGAAAAACAAAGTGGGAGGACTTACATTCCCTGACTTTGAAGCTTATTATAAAGCCACAGTTTTCAAAACAGCATGGTACTGACACAAAGATAGACATATAGATCAATGGAATCAAATTGAGAATTCAGAGATAGACCCCCAGATCTATGGCCAACTGGTCTTTGATAAGGCTCCCAAAGTCACTGAACTGGGTCATAATGGTATTTTCAACAAAAGGGGCTGGGAGAGTTGTATATCCATATCCAAAAGAATGAAAGAGGACCCCTACCTCTCACACTATACAAAAATTAACTCAAAATGGACCAAAGATCTCAATATAAAAGAAAGTACCATAAAACTCTTAGAAGATAATGTAGGAAAACATCTTCAAGACCTTGTATTAGGTGGCCACTTCCTAGACTTTACACCCAAAGCAGAAGCAGCAAAAGAAAAAATAGATAAATGGGAAATCCTCAAGCTTAGAAGTTTCTGTACCTCAAAGGAATTTGTCAAAAAGGTAAAGAGGCAGCCAACTCAAAGGGAAAAAATTTTGGGAAAACATGTATCTGACAAAAGGCTAATATCTTGCATATATAAAGAAATCCTACAACTCAATGACAATACTTCACACAGCCCAATTATAAAATGGGCAAAAGATATGAAAAGACAGTTCTCTGAAGAGGAAATACAAATGGCCAAGAAACACATGAAAAAATGCTCAGCTTCACTAGCTATTAGAGAGATGCAAATTAAGACCATAATGAGATACCATCTCACATCAATTAGAATGGCTGCTGTTTAACAAACAGGAAACTACAAATGCTGGAGGGGATCTGGAGGAATTGGAACTCTTATTCATTGTTGGTGGGACTGTATAATGGTTCAGCCACTCTGGAAGCCAGTCTGGCAGTTCCTTAGAAAACTAGATATAGAGTTACCATTCGATCCAATGATTGCACTTCTCAGTATATACCCGGAAGATTGGAAAGTAGTGACAAGAACAGATATCTGCATGCCAATGTTCATAGCAGCTTTATTCACAATTACCAAGAGATGGAAACAACCCAAATGTCCTTCAACAGATGAGTGGATAAATAAAATATGGTATATACACATGAAGGAATACTACATGGCAGTAAGAAGGAATGATGTCATGAAACATATGACAACATGGATGAACCTTGAAGCCATAATGCTGAATGAAATAAGCCAGGCACAAAAAGACAAATATTATATGCTACCACTAATGTGAACTTTGAAAAATGTAAAACAAATGGTTTATAATGTAGAATGTAGGGGAACTAGTAATAGAGAGTAATTAAGGAAGGGGGAACAATAATTCAAGAAGAACAGATAAGGTATCATGGGTAAATTTAATGTTCTGGGAATGCCCAGGAATGACTATGGTTTGTTAATTTCTGATGGGTATAGTAGGAACAAGTTCACAGAAATTAGGTTACTTTCTTGGAGTAGAGTAAGAACGTGTTGGAAGTAAAGTAGTTATCTTAGGTTAGTTGCCTTTTTCTTACTCTCTTGTTATGGTCTCTTTGAAATGTTCTTTTATTTTTTTTCAAATTTTTTTTTTCATACAGTTGATTTTAAAAAAAAGTTTAAAAAAATCAAGGAAAAAATATGCAGAGCCCCCTTGAGGAGCTGGTGGAGAATGCAGGAGTATTGGCATGCCCCACTGCGATGGTTGCTAACATGCCCACAGACATAGAGGACTAGTGGTTTGATGGGTTGAACCCTCTACCACAGTATTTGCCCTTGTGAAGATTGTTGCTGCAAAGGAGAGGCTAGGCCTCCCAATAATTGTGCCTAAGAGCCTCCTCCCAAATGCCTCTTTGTTGCTCAGATGTGGCCCTCTCTCTCTAGCTAAGCCAACTTGGCAGTTGAAATCACTGCCCTCCCCCTTACATGGGATCTGACACCCAGGGGAGTGAATCTCCTTGGGAACATGGAATATGACTCCCAGGGAGAAATGTTGACCCAGAATCATGGGATGGAGAACATCTTCTTGACCAAAAGGGGGATGTGAATGGAAATGAAATAAACTTCAGTGGCAGAGAGATTCCAAAAGGAGCTGAGAGGTCACTCTGGTGGGCACTCTTATGTGCAATATAGACAACACATTTTAGGTTCTAATGAATTTTGATAGCTGATGGTAGATACCTGAAACTATCAAAGTACAAACCAGAACCCATGAATCTTGTAGACAATTGTATAAAAATGTAGCTTATGAGGGGTGACAATGGGATTGGGAAAGCCATAAGGACCACACTCCCCTTTGTCTAGTTTATGGATGGATGAGTAGAAAAATAGGGGAAGAAAAGAAACAAACAGATGAAGACACCCAGTGTTCTTTTTTACTTTAATTGCTTTTTTCCACTTTAATTATTATTCTTGTTATTTTTGTGTGTGTGGTAATGAAGGTGTCAGGGATTGATTTTGGTGATGAATGTACAACTATGTAATGGTACTGTGAACAATTGAATGTATGATTTGTTTTGTATGATGGCGTGGTATGTGAATATATCTCAATAAAATGAATATTAAAAAAAACTAAGCTGAATACAGCTTTCATTCACTTTTACGTGTTTATCCTGTGCTGAAAAACCCCTTTTTTTAAAATAGGCACTTGGAACTCTGCAAATGCAGCAAGTTTCTCCATTTTTAAAACTAAGATGAGTTGTGCTTTAATTCACTTCTATTTGTTATTCCTGGGCTGAAAAATCCCTTTTTTAAAAACAATCACTTGGAAACTTTGAAAGTTGTATGTTGTTCCATTTGGCAAACTAAAAATGAAGGATTCACTTCTATGTGTTTTTCCTGGGCTGATAAAAGACTTTTTGAAAACAGTGACTTAGAATTCTGTGAAAGAAGTATGTTGCTCCATTTTCAAAACTAATCTGAATACAGCTTTCAGTCACTTATATGTGTTTTTCATGGGCTGACAAATGACTTTTTTGAAAACAGTGACTTAGAACTCTGTGAAAGCAGTATGTTGCTCCATGTTGAAAACTAAGCTGAAAACAGCTTTCGTTCACTTCTATGTGTTTTTCCTCAGCTGAGTAATCACCTTTTTGAAAATAGTCACTTGGAACTCTGTGAAAGCAGTAAAATTCTCCGTTTTGAAAACTAAGTTGAATTGTGCTTTCACTGATTTCTATGTGTTTTTCCTGGGCTGAAAAATCCCTTTTTTTAAAACAATCTCTTTGACAACTGTAAGTTTTATGTTGCTCCACTTGGAAAACTAAGCAGAATACAGTTTTCCTTCACTTCAGTTTGTTTTTCCTTGGATGAAAAATCCATTTATTTTAACAGTCACTTGGAAATCTGTGAAAGCTGTGTTCCTCCTTTTCATTAACTAAGCTGAATACAGTTTTCATTAACCTCTGTGTGTTTTTCATTGGCTGAAAAATCACTATTTGAAAACAGTCACTTGGAAAACTGTGAAAGCATTATGTTGCTCTGTTTTGAAATCTAAGCTGAATACAGCTTTCATTCACTTCTAGATGTTTTTCTTGGGCTGAAAATCACTTTTTGGAAAACAGTGTCTTGGAACTCTATGAAAGCATTATGTTGATCTGTTTTGAAAATTATGCTGAATACAAGTTTCATTCTCTTCTGTGGGTTTTTCCTTGGGTGAAAAATCACTTTTTTATAAATAGTCCCTTGGAACTCTGGAAAAGCAGTATGTTGCTCTGTTTTGAAAGCTATGCTGAATACAGCTTTAATTCACTTCTGTTTTTTTTTTTTTCCTGGGCTGAAAAATGACTTTTTAGAAAGCAGTGTCTTAAAACTCTGTGAAAGCAGTATGTTGCTCTGTCTTGAAAACTGAGCTGAATACAGCTTTCAGTCACTTGTGTGTGTTTTTCCTGTGCTGAAAACTCACTTTATTGAAAACAGTCACTTGGAATTAGGTGAAAGCAATATCTTGCTCCATTTTCAAAACTAAACTGAATACATGTCTCATCCACTTCTAGGTGTTTCCTGTGGGATGAAAAATCACTTTTTTGAAAACAGTGTCTTGGAACTGAGTGAAACATTATGTTCATCTGTTTTGAAACTACCCTGAATACAGGTTTCATTCACTTCTTTTTGTTTTTCCTGGGCTGAAAAATATCTTTTTGGAAAACAGTCCCTTGGAACTCTGCAAAAGCAGTATGTTGCTCCATTTTGAAAACTAAGCTGAATACAGCTTTCATTAAATTCTATGTATTTTGCCTTGGCTGAAAAAACAGCTTTTTGAAAACAGTCACTTGTAACTCATGAAAAGCAGTATGGTGCTGTGTTCAAAACCTAAGCAGAATACAGCTTTCATTCACTTTTGTTTGTTTTTCCTGGGCTGAAAATCACTTTTTTGAAAACAGTCACTTGGAACTGTGACAAAGCAGTAAGTTTCTCAGTTTTGAAACTGAAGTTGAATTGCACTTTCTTTCATTTCTATATGTTTTTCCTGGGCTGAAGAATCCCTTTTTTTAAAACAGTCACTTGTAAATTTTTGGAAGTTCTATGTTGCTCCATTTGGAAAACAATGCAAATACCGATTTCATTCACTTCAATATGTTTTTCCTTCAATGAAACATCCCTTTCTTGAAAACAGTCACTTGGAAATCTGTGAAAGCTATATGTTGCTCTGTTTCTTTAGCTAAGATGAATACAGCTTTCATTCACTTGTAAGTGTTTTTCATGTGCTGAAAAATCCCTTTTCTGAAAACTGTCACTTGGAACACTGCGAAAGGTGTGTGTTGCTCTGTTTGGGAAACTAAGCTGAATACAGTTTTCATTTGCTTCTATGTGTTTTCCCTTAGCTGAAAAATAATTTTTTTGAAAACAGTGATTTGGAACTCTGTGAAAGCATTATGTTACTCCATTCTGAAAACTAAAATGAATTGAGTTTTCATTGAGTTCCATGTGTTTTTCCTGGGCTGAGAAATTCCTTTTTTGAAAACAGTCACTTGGAAATTGGTGAAAGCTTTATGTTGCTCAGTTTTGTTAACTAAGATGAATCCAGCTTTCATTCGCTTCTATGTGTTTTTCCTGTGCTGAAAAGTTACATTTTTGAAAACAGTGACTTGGAGCACTGCAAAAGTAGTATGTTGCTCCATTTAGGAAACTAAGCTATACACAGCCTTCATTCACTTCTCTGTGTTTTTCCTTTGATAAAAAAATCTCTTTTTTGAAAACAGTCACTAGTAAACCTGCAAAAGCAATATGTTGTTATATTTTGAAAACTAAGCTGAATACAGCTTTTGTTCAATTCTACATGATTTTCCTGGACTGAGAAATCAGCTTATTGAAAAGAGTCACTTGTAACTCTGCAAAAACAGTACTTTGCACTGTCCAAATTCTAAGCTGAACACAGTTTTCATTAACTTTTATGTGTTTTTCCTGGGCTGAAAAAACACTTTTTTGAAAACATTCACTTGGAACTATGTGAAAGCATTATGTTGCTCTGTTTTGTTAACTAAGATAAATTGAGATTTCATTCACTTCTATGTGTTTTTCCTGGGCTGAGAAATACCTTTTTTGAAAACAGTCACTTGGAACACTGAAAGGTGTGTGTTGCTCTGTTTTGAAATCTAAGCTGAGTACAGTTTTCATTCACGTCTATGTGTTTTCCTCAGCTGAAAAATGATTTTTTTGAAAACAGTCACTTGGAACTCTGCAAAAGCATTATGTTGCTCCATTTGAAAACTGAATCATTTGAGCTTTCTTTCATTTTCATATATTTTTCCTGGGCTGAGAAATCCCTTTTTTGAAAACAGTCACTTGGAATTCTGTGAAAGCTGTATGTTGCCCTGTTTCATTAACTAAGATGAATGCAGCTTTCTTTCACTTCTATGTGTTATTCCAGTTCTGAAAAATTACTTTTTTGAAAACAGTGACTTGGAACACTGCAAAAGTAGTACGTTGCTCTGTTTAGAAAATTAAGCTGAATACAGCCTTCATTCACTTCTCTGTGTTTTTCCTTGAATGAGAAATCACTTTTTTGAAAACAGTCACTTGGAACCCTGCAAAAGCAGTATGTTGCTCTATTTTGATAACTCAGCTGAATACAGCTTTCATTCAATTCTATGTGTTTTTCCTGGAGTGAGGAATAAGCTTATTGAAAGGTGTCACTTGTAACTCTGCAAAAACAGTATGTTGCACTATCTGAACTCTAAGTTGAATACGGCTTTCATTCACTTTTATGTGTTTTTCCTGGGCTGAAAAAACTCTTTTTTGAAAACATTCACTTGGAACTCTGGGAAAGCAGTACATTCCTCTGTTTTGAAAACTATGCTGAATACAGCTTTCATTCACTTCTATGTGTTTTTCCTGGGCTGAAATTCACTTTTTTGAAAACAGTCCCTTGGAACTCTTCAAAAGCAGTATGTTGCTCCATTTTGAATACTAACCTGAATACAGCTCTCATCCATTTGTGTGTGTTTTTCCTTAAATGAAAAATAACGTTTTTAATGCAGTCACTTAGAAGTCTGCAAAAACAGTATGTTTCTCCATTTTGTAAACTAAGCAGAATACAGCTTACATTCACTTCTATGTTTTTTAGCTGGGATGAGAAATCAGCTTTTTGAAAACAGTCACTTGTAACTCTGGAAAAGCATTATGTTGCTCTGTTTGAAATCTAAGCTGCATACAGCTTTCATTCACTTTTATGTGTTTACCCTGTGCTGAAAAATCCCTTTTTTTTTTTAAAGCAATCACTTGGAAGCTTTGAAAGTTGTATGTTGCTCCATTTTGCCAACTAAAAATGGAGCATTCACTTCTATGTGTTTTTCCTGGGTTGAGAAATGACTTTTTTGAAAACACTGACTTATAACACTGCAAAAGCAGTGTGCTGATCCATGTAGATAACTAAGTTGAATTAAGATTTTCTACAATTCTTTGTGTTTTTCCTGGTGTGAAAAATCCCATTTTTGAACACAGTCACTTGGGACTCTGAAAAAGTTCTATGTTGCTCCTTTTTGATAACTAAACTGAAGACGTTTGTTTCACATCTATGTGTTTTTCACTGGATTGAAAATGACTTATTTGGAAACAGTCACTTGGAACTCTGTGAAAGACTTATAATGCCCATTTTGAAAACTAGGCAAAATACAGATATGATTCACTTCAATGTGTCTTTTGTGGGCTGAAAAATCACTTTTTTGTAAACAGTCACCTTGAATGCTGCAAAAGTACTATGCTTCTCCATCTAGAAAACTAACCTGAATACAGGTTTCATTCACTTCTATGTGCTTCTCCTGAGCTAAAAAATGACTTTTTTATAAACAGTCACTTGAAACTCTGCAAAAGTGGTATGTTGCTCCTTTTTTAAAGTAAGCTGAATACAGATTTCATTCACTTCTAGGTGTTTTCCTGAGCTGAAAAATCCCTTTTTTGAACTCTGTCACTTGGAACTCTGTGAAAGCAGTACGTTGATCCATTTACAGAATGAAGCTGAATACAGCTTTCATTCACTTACATGTGTTTTTGCTGTGCTGAAAAATCTCTTTTATGAAAATGGTCACTTGGAATGCTGTGAAAAAACTGTGTGGCTCCTTTTTGATAACTAAGCTGAATACAGCTTTCATTCACTTCTATGTGTTTTTCCTGGGCTGAAATTCACTTTTTTGAAAACAGTCCCTTGGAACTCTGCGAAAGCAGTATGTTGCTCCATTTTGAAAACTAAACTGAATACAGTTCTCATTCACTTCTTTGTGTTTTTCCTTAGATGAAAAATAACTTTTTAAATGCAGTCACTTGGAAGTCTGCGAAAGCAGTACGTTGCTCCATTTTCACAATGAAGCTGTAAACAGCTTTCATTCACTTCTATGTGTTTTGCCTGGACTGAGAAATCAGCTTTTTGAAAACAGTCACTTGTAACTCTGGAAAAGCATTATGTTGCTGTGTTGAAAAACCAAGCTGAATACAGCTTTCATTCACTTTTATGTGTTTATCCTGTGTTGAAAAATCACTTTTTGAAAACAGTCACTTGGAACTCAACAAATGCAGTATGTTCCCCCATTTTTAAAACTAAGTTGAGTTGTGCTTTAATTCACTTCTATTTCTTTTTCCTGGGCTGAAAAATCCCTTTTTTAAAAACAATCACTTAGAAGCTTTGAAAGTTGTATGTTTCTCCATTTGGCAAACTAAAAATGGAGTATTCACTTCTGTGTCTTTTTCCTGGGCTGAAAAATTACTGTTTTGAAAACAGTGACTTAGAATTCTGTGAAAGAAGTATGTTGCTCCATTTTGAAAACTAATCTGAATACAGCTTTCAGTCACTTGTGTTTTTCCTGGGCTGACAAATGACTTTTTTAAAAACAGTGACTTAGAACTCTGTGAAAGCAGTATGTTTCTCCATTTTGAAAACAAAGCTGAAAACAGCTTTCATTCACTTCTATGTGTTTTTCCTGGGCTGAGAATTCACCTTTTTGAAAACAGTCATTTGGAATACTGTGAAAGTACTATGTTGCTTCGTTTTGAAAACTAAGCTGAATACAGCTTTTATTCACTTCTATGTGTTTTTCCTGGGTGAAAAATTACTTTTTTAAACCAGTCACTTGGAACTCGGAGAAAGCAGTATGATTCTGCATTTTGAAAACTAAGCTGAATGCAGCTTTTATTCAATTCTATGTGTTTTACCTGGGCTGAGAAATCAGCTTTTTGAAGACAGTCTCTTGTACCTCTGGAAAAGAAGTATTTTGTCCTGTTCAAAAATTGAGTCAAATGCAGCTTTCTTTCACATTTATTTGTTTTTCCTGGGCTGAGAAGTCACTGTTTGAAAACAGTCACTATGAACTCTGTGGAAGCAGTAAGTTTCTCCTTTGTGAAAACTAAGCTGAATGGCACTTTCATTCATGTCTATGTGTTCTTCCCAGGCTGAAAAATCCCTATTTTTAAACAATCACTTGGAAGGCTTTTACAGTTGTATGTTGCTCTATATGGAAAACTAAGCAGAATACAGCTTTCCTTCACTTCAGTGTGTTTTTCCTTGGATGAAAAATCCCTTTTTTGAAAACAGTCTCTTGGAAATCTGCAAAAGCTTTATGTTTCTGCATTTCATTAACCAAGTTGAATACTGCTTTCATTCACTTCCATGTGTTTTTCATGGGCAGAAAAATCACTTTTTTAAAACAGTCACTTGGAACAGTGTGAAAGCAGTGTGTTGCTCCATCTTGAAGATGAAGCTGAATACAGTTTTCATTCACTTCTATGTGTTTTTCCCGGGCTGAAAAATGACCTTTTTGAAAACTGTCACTAGGAAATCTTTGAAAGCATTCTGTTGCTCCATTTTGAAGCCTAAGTTGAATTGAGCTTTCATTCACTTCTATGTGTTTTTCCTGGGCAAAGAAATCCATTTTTTGAAAACAGTCACTTGAACTCTGTGAAAGTAGTATATTGCTCCATTTTGAAAACTAAGCCAAATACAGCTTTCATTCACTTCTATGTCTTTTTCCTGTGCTGAAAATTTCCTTTTTTGTAAACAGTCACTTAGAACACTGTGAAAGCATTATTTTGCTCCATTTTGAATACTAAGCTGAATACAAATTTCATTCAATTCTACATGTTTCTCCTGGGCTGAGAAATGAACTTTTTGAGAGCAGTCACTTGTAACTCTGCAAAAACAGTATGTTGCTCTGTTCAAAATCTAAGGTGAATACACTTTTCAATCACTTTTAGATGGTTTTCCTGGGATGAAAAATCACTTTTTTGAAAACAGCAACTTTGTACTCTGTGAAAGCATTACCTCCCTTCATTTTGAATGCTTAGCTGAACTGCGCTTTCATTCACTTCTATGTGTTTTTCCTTGGCTGAGAAATCACTTTTTTTTGCAAAAAATGACTTGGAACTCTGTGAAAGCAGTATTTTTTAAGGTTTTGAAATCTAAGCTAAATACAGTTTTCTTTCACTTCTATGTGTTTTTCCTGTGCTGAAAAAATAATTTTTTGAAACAGTCACTTGGAATATTGTGAAAGTAGTATGTTGCTCCATTTTGAAATCTTAGCTGAATACAACTTGATTCAATTCTATATGTTATTCCTCAGCTGAGAAATCAGCTTTTTGAAAACAGTCACTCATAACTCTGGAAAAGCAGTATGATGCTCTGTTTGAAATCTAAGTTGAATACAGCTTTCATTCACTTTTATGTGTTTTTCCTAGGCTGAAAAATCACTTTTTAAAGCAATCACTTGGAAGTCTTTGAAAACTGTATGTTCCTCCATTTGGAAAAGAAAGCTGAATACAGCCTTCATTCACTTCTATGTGTTTTTCCTGCACTGACAAATGACTTTTTAGAAAACAGTGACTTAGAATTCTGTGAAAGCAGTATATCACTCCCTTTTGAAAACTCATCTGAGCTCATCTTTCAGTCACTTCTATGTGTTTTTCCTGTGGTAAAAAATCAGTTTATTGAAAACAGTCACTTGGAATTCTGTGAAAGCAGTATGTAACTCCATTTTCAAATCTAAGCTGAATACAGCCATCTTTCACTTTCATGTGTTTTTCCAGGGCTAAAAAATCAATTTTGGGAATCAGCCACTTGGAACACTGTGAAAGCAGTATATTCCTCTGTTTTGAAAACTAAGCCAAATACAGCTTTCTTTCACTTCTATGTGTTTTTCCTGTGTTGAAAAATTACTTTTTTCATAACAGTCACTTGGAACACTGTGAAAGCAGTATGTAGGTCTGTATTGAAAAAAAGTTGAGTTGAGGTTTCAATCACATCTACAAGTTTTTCCTATGTGGAAAATTCACTTTTTGGAAAACAATCAATTGGAAATCTGCAACAGCTCTTTATTGCTACCTTTTGAAAGCTAAGCTGAATACACCTATCATTCACTTCTCTGTGTTTTCCCTGTACAGAAAAATCACTTTCTTGAAAACAGTCCTTTGAATCTTTGTGAAAGCAGTCTGATGCTCCATTTTGAACACTAAGTTGAATTGAGCTTTTTTCACTTCTATGTGTTTTTCTGTGCTGAAAAATCACTTTTTTGTAAATAACTTGGAACTCTGGAAAGCAGCATATTGTTCTGTTTTGAAAACTATGCTGAATACAGGATTCATTCACTTCTATGTGTTTTTTCTTGACAGAAAAATCACTTTATTTAAGCAGTCTCATGGAAATCTGCAAAAGCAGTATGTTGCTCCATTTTGAAAACTTAATTGAATTCAGTTTTCATTCACTTCTGCGTGTTTTTCCTGGGCAGAAAAACACTTTTTTTAAGACAATCACTTAGAACTCTTCAAAAGCTGTGTGATGCTCAGTATTGAAATCAAAGCAGAATACAGCTTTCATTCACTTCTATGTGATTTTCCTTGGATGAAATATCCCTTTTTTGACAACAGTCATTTGGAACACTGTAAAAGAGGTATGTTGCTCCATTTTGAAAACTAAGTTGAATACCACTTTCATTCACTTCTTTGTGTTTTTCCTGGATGAAAAACCACATTTTGAAAACAGTCACTTGGAACTCTGCAAAACAGTATGTTGCTCTGTTCAATAACTAAGCTGAATACAGATATCATTCACATTTATGTGTTTTTCCTGGTCTGAAAAATCACTTTTTTAAAACAATCACTTGGAACTCTGGGATAGCAGTATGTTTTTCCATTTTGAAAACTAAGCTGAATATAGCTTTCATTCATTTCTATGTGTTTTTCCTGGGTTGAGAAATCCCCTTTTTGAAAACAGTCACTTGGAACTCTGCAAAAGCAGTATGTTTCTCAGTTTTGAAAACCACTTTGATTTTAGATTTCATTCACTTCTATGTGTTTTTCCTGGGCTCAAAATCCCTTTTTTAAAAACAATCACTTGGAAATCTTTGAAAGCTGCATGTTGTTCTGTTTGGAAAACTAAGAATACAGCTTTCATTCACTTCTATGTGTTTATCCTTGGATGAAAAATCCCTTTTTTGAAAGCAGGCACTTGGAAATCTGCAAAAGCTGTATGTTTCTCCATTTCATTAACTAAGCTGAATACAGCTTTCATTCACTTCTATGTTTTTTTCATGGGCTGAAATATCTCTTTTTTGCAAACTGTCACTTGGAACACTGGGAAAGCAGTGTGCTCCTCTGTTTTGAAAACTAAGTTGAACACAGCTTTAATTCACTTCTCTGTGTTTTCCCCAGGCTGAAAAATGACTTTTTGAAAACACTGACTTGTAACACTGCAAAAGCAGTGTGCTGCTCCATGTAGATAACTAAGTTGAATTGAGAGTTCTTACAGTTCTTTGTGTTTTTCCTGGGCTAAAAAATCCATTTTTGAACACAGTCACTTGGGACTTTGCAGAAGCACTATGTGGCTCCTTTTTAATAACTAAGCTGAAGACAGCTTTGTTTCACATCTATGTGTTTTTCATTGGATTGACAATGACTTTTGAAAACAGTCACTTGGAACTCTGTGAAAGAATTATATTGCCCATTTTGAAAACTAAGCTGAATACAGATTTGATTCACTTCTATGTGTCTTTTGTGGGCTGAAAAATCACTTTTTTGAGAACAGTCACCTTGAATGCTGCAAAAGTAGTATGTTTCTCCACCTTGAAAACTAAGCTGAATACAGCTTTCATTCACTTCTATGTGTTTTTCCTGAGTTGAAAAGTCACTTTTTTGAAAACAGTCACTTTGTACACTGCAAAATCTGTATGTTGCTCTGTTTTGTATATTAAGCTGAAAACAGCATTCATTCACTTCCATGTGTTTTTCCTATGCTGAAAAATCACTTTTTTGAAAACAGTCACATGGAACCCTAGGAAAGCAGTATGTTGCTATGTTTAGAAAACTAAGCTGAATACAGTTTCACTCACTTCTATGTGTTTTTCCTGGGCTGTAAAAGGCCTTTTCTGAAAACAGTCACTTGGAAATCTGTGAAAGCCGTATGTTACTCCTTTTTAAAAACTAAGCAGAATAAAGCTTTCATTGACTTTTATGTGTTTCTTCTGGCCTGAAAGATCACTTTTTAGAACAGTCACTTGGAACTTGTCCAAAGCAGTATGGTGCTCCATTTTGAAAACTATATCTGAATGCAGCTTTCATTCACTTCTATGTGATTTTCCTGGACTGAAAAATCACTTTTTTGAAAACAGTCACTTAGAACACTATGAAAGAGGTATGTTGCCCATTTTTGATAACTAAGCTGAATACATCTTCATTCATTTCTACTTTTTTTCTGGGCTGAAAATCACTTTTTTTAAAACAGTCACTTGGAACGCTTTGAAAGCTGTATGTTGTTCCATTTACAAAACAAAGCTTAATACAGCTATCATTTGCTTCCACATGTTTTAGCTGTGCTGAAAAATCTCTATTTTGAAAATGGTCACTTGTTTTAGCTGTGCTGAAAAATCTCTATTTTGAAAATGGTCACTTGGAGCACTGCAAAAGAACTATGTGGCTCCATTCTGATAACAAAGCAGAAGACAGATTTCATTCACTTCCATGTGCTTTTCCGGGACTAACAAATCACATTTGTGAAAACAGTCACTTGGAACTCTATGAAAGTAGTATGCTGCTCCTTTTTAAAAACTACAGTGAATACAGCTTTTATTCACTTCTATGTGTTTTCCCTGGGCTGAAAAATCTCTTTTTTGAAAACAGTCACTTGTAATTCTACAAAAGCAATATTTTGCTTCTGTTTGAATACTGAGTTGAATACAGCTTTCATTCACTTCCAAGTGTTTTTCCTTGGCTGAAAAATCACTTTTTTAAAAAAGTCACTTGGAACTCTGTGAATGCAGTATGTTGTTCTGTTTTAAATACAAAACTGAAAACAGCTTTCATTCACTTGTATGTGTTTTCTCTGGGCTAAAAAATGACTTTCTGAAAACAGCCCCTTGCAAACAGTGAGAAAGAAGTATCTTCCTCCATTTTGATTATAATACTGAATACAGCTTTCATTCATTTCTATGTGTTTTTTTCTGGGATAAAAATCACTTTTATGGAAATAATACCATGGAATTCTGTGAAAGTGGTGTTTCCCTCCATTTTGAATATTAAGATGAATTGAGTTTTCATTCATTTCTATGCATTTTTCCTGAGCTGAAAAAAAACTTTTTCAATAACAGTCACTTGGAATTCTGTGAAAGAAGTATGTTTCTCCTTTTATGAAAGTAAGCTGAATACAGCTTTAATTCACTTCTATGTGTTTTTTCTGGCCTAAATATCACTTTTATGAAAACAGTCCCTTGGAATTCTATGAAAGCAGTAAGTTGCTCCATTTTGAATGTTAAGTTGAATTGAGCTTTCATTCACTTCTATGTGTTTTTCCTGGGCTGAAAAATCACTTTTTTGAAAACAACCGTTGGATCTCTGTGAAAGCAGTATGTTGCTCCATTTGCCAAACTAAGCTGAATACAGCTTTCATTCACTTCTGTTTTACCTGAGTTGAAAAATCACTTTATTGAAAGCAGTCACTTGGAACGCTGTGAAAGGAGTATGTTGCTCCATCTTGAAAGCTAAGCTACCTCAAGCTTTCATTCACTTCTGTGTATTTTTCATGGGCTGAGAGATAACTTTTTTGAAAGAGTCACTTCATATCCTGCGTAAGCAGTATGCTGCTCTATTTTGAATATTAAGCTGATAACAGCATTCATTCACTTCTATGTGTTTTTCTTGTGCTGAAAAATCACTTTTTTGAAAACAGTCACATAGAACCCTATGAAAGTAGTATGTTGCTACGTTTAGAAAAATAAGCTGAACACAGCTTTCATTCACTTCTATGTGTTTTTCGTGGGCTGCAAAATGACTTTTTTGAAAACAGTCCCTGGGAAATCTGTGAAAGCAGTATATTGTCCTTTTGGAAAACTAAGCTGAATACACGTTTCATTCACTTCTAAGTCTTTTTCCTGGGCTGCAAAACCACATTTTGTAAATGGTCACTTAGAAATCTCTGAAAGCAGTATGTTGCTCTGTTTGGAAAACTAGGCTCAATGCAGCTTTCATTCACTTCTATGTGTATTCCCTGTGCTGAAAAACCACTTTTTGAATATAGTCACTTGGAACTCTGTAAAAGCAATATGTTGCTCCCTTTTGAAAACTAAGCCCAATACAGCTATCATTCACTTTGATGTGCTTTTTCTGGGCTAAAAAAAGGACTTCTTTGAAAACAGTCACTTGGAACTCTTTGAAAGCTGTATGTTGCTCCATTTTGAAAATTAAGTTGAATTGAGATTTCATTCATTTCTATGTGTTTTTTTCTGAGCTAAAAATCACTTTTATGGAAAAAGTCCCATGGAATTCTGTGAAAGCAGTGTTTTGCTCCATTTTGAATATTAAGATGAATTGAGCTTTCCTTCATTTCTATGTGTTTTTCCTGAGCTGAAAAAAACTTTTTCTAAAATCATCACTTGGAATTCTGTGAAAGAAGTATGTTGCTCCTTTTGTAAAAATATGCTGAATACAGCTTTAATTCACTTCTATAAATGTCACTGTTAGGAAAACAGCCCCTTGAAATTCTATGAAGGAAGTACATTGCTCCATTTTGAATGCTAAGTTGAATTGAGCTTTCATTCACTTCTTTGTGTGTGTGTGTGTGTGTGTGTGTGTGTGTGTGTGTGTGTGTTTTCAAAGCTTATTTTATTAATGGGACACACACAATCCAAAGTCTAGTGACCTATGACTGACCAAATTCTTTTTCAGAACAGGCAAAATGCAGCAAGAAGCTTGGGGACTGCCCAATGTAACTACAGAGAATATTTGGATCTGCTGTTCTTACTCTTTTTTTCATTTTCCTTGTACTCTGCTTCCATACCTTCCTCAGGTTTAATTTATTAGATTCTCCCAGGTCCAGGTACAGATCTGGGCTCTTTATCCTCTTACAACTCCCCTAGTGCCTTCATTGTTGAAGTATAGCTCTGCTAGATGCATAAACAAAGGTGCCAGAAATATTAGAGAAAAAAGAGGCCTCTGCCCATCAGATAAAATGCAACACTGTGGAAAGGAAGGATCCAGATGTTAGACCAGACACTACAGGATAAGCTCAGCTCTTTTCCTCCAAATTAAACATTTTCAAAAGGATACCCCTAAGAAGAGAATTTCTGCAGATGTATTCACTCTTTTGAACTGTACATGAAAAGGGCAAGGGCTTAAAAACAAAAGGTTGAGGGGATTGTAGGAAGATGGTATAGTAGGAAGTTCTAGGAATAATTTCCTCCACCAGAACAAATTTAAACAGGCAGGAACTGTCTGAATCAACTATTTTGATACTCCAGAGTCTGGCAGAACAGTGTGTGGCATCCAGGGAAGAGTGGGAGGAACAAGTTGGTAAATTACAGTAAATACCAGTGAATTTCACTCAATGTGCAGTGGCTACTGTCACAGATCCCCCAGTCTTGTGGCAGGGAGCAGTGAGATGTTCATTCATCTATGAAATGACATAAGTAGGATTTTAACCAGGTCTCTGAAATTCACAACATTTTCAGTGCCCTGTGCTACTGCCCTTCTGTCCCTGAAATTCAGGAAACCATTGAACAGGTTAAAGAAAAAGTACAAGCATAGAGGCATGGAGAAAAAGTGGGAAAGGTCCTTGGTGCAGTTTGCTGGTGCCAAGGTGGGACATAAAGGCTCGCTCCCCAAGATCTGAGGGTGTGCAGTCTGATCTCTAATCACTGCTTTTGATTAGCTATTTCAGATCACTGGGGTCCCAGCTATGAGGGTGGTCATTGTTTCAAATTGCTCTGGGAAAATTTTCTTGTAGCGCTTTGTTGATAGAGCACAATCAACTTCTTGCTAGACAGGTATGCCCTTCTACAGGCCAGTGGTTCTAAAACGTGATCCTGGTACTGCCTGCATCAGAATCATCTGGGAGCTGGTTGCACATCCAGGTGCTTGGGCTATACCCCATACCAAGTGAATCAAACCCTATGGCTGGGTCTTGGGATTCTCCAGTTTTGATTTCTCTGGTTGATTTGTGTATTTTTGGGTCTCAACTCTCAGACAGAACATGCTGTCTCGTAACTGAAAAGAGAGAAAAGATAGGATCAGAGCCTTTGCTATTGGCCCAAAGTCATTAGAGGCTCATGTTTGAAAGATGGCATTATGTTCACACTTGAGAGTTAGGGTAAGACAAGACAGCTTTGTGCTCATAAAGGAAATTAAAGACTAGAACTGGATAGACTTAAGGAGAGATTGCAAACATTCAACTTGAAAAGAAGGACAGCTTGCTTTCTGTCTTTGGAACATGACTTTCTCTACATGGTGGACAGGATGCTGGAACAGACTCACCACATGCCAACCTCATTCCAGAAACATTCACAGTTAATGTTCAAGACAACCTTATATAGCAGTTAGTACTATCCTCTCATTTTATAGGTGAGGAGTATAAGACTCTGAGAGGTTAAATCTTACCTAAGTTCATTCATCTCTGAAATAACATAAGTAGGATTTTAACCAGGTCTCTGAAATTCACAACATTTTCAATGCCCTGTGCTACTGCCCTTCTGTCCCTAAAATTCAGAAAACCATTGAACAGGTTAAAGAAAAAGTATAGAGGAGTGGGTAAAAAGTGGGAAAGGCTAGTGTATCTGGCAGAAAGGATATAAAGGACACACACAGGTATTCCCTTTTACCATGTAATGTTTAAGCCCAACAACTCTTACAATAGAGGGGAGTAAAGGTATCTTTCTAAACTGATGACTAAGCACTTTTGAAATTGTACCGATACCAAATCTCTTTAGTACTGAACCTTTCTCCAACTCTCTCTCTCCTGTCTTTGTTTCTCTGTCTGTAGGGCTCCCTTTAGTATCTCCAGTAGGGCAGGTCTCTTGTTAGCAAATTCTCTCAGCATTTGTTTGTCTGTGAAAAATTTAAGCTCTCCCTCAAATTTGAAGGAGAGCTTTGCTGGATAAAGTATTCTTGGCTGGAAATTTTTCTCACTCAGAATTTTAAATATATCGTGCCACTGCCTTCTCGCCTCCATGGTGGCTGCTGAGTAGTCACTACTTAGTCTTATGCTGTTTCCTTTGTATGTGGTGAAATGCTTTTCTCTTGCTGCTTTCAGAACTTGCTCCTTCTCTTCTGTGTTTGACAGTGTGATCAGTATATGTCTCGGAGTGGGTTTATTTGGATTTATTCTATTTGGAGTTCGCTGAGAATTTATGATTTGTGTATTTATGTTGTTTAGAAGATTTGGGAAGTTTTCCCCAATAATTTCTTTGAATACTCTTCCTAGACCTTTACCCTTTTCTTCCCCTTCTGGGACACCAATGAGTCTTATATTCGGACGTTTCATATTATCTATCATATCCCTGAGGTCCGTTTCGATTTTTTCAATTTTTTTCCCCATTCTTTCTTTTATGCTTTCATTTTCCATTCTGTCATCTTCTAGGTCACTGATTCGTTGTTCAACTTCCTCTAGTCTTGTACTATGAGTGTCCAGAATCTTTTTAATTTGGTCAACAGTTTCTTTAATTTCCATAAGATCATCCATTTTTTTATTTAGTCTTGCAATGTCTTCTTTATGCTCTTCTAGGGTCTTCTTGATCTCCTTTGTCTCCCGTACTATGGTCTCATTGTTCATCTTTAGTTCTTTGAGTAGCTGCTCTAGGTGCTGTGTCTCTTCAGATCTTTTGATTTGGGTGCTGGGGCTTGGGTTATCCATATCGTCTGGTTTTTTCATATGCTTTATAATTTTCTGTTGTTTTTGGCCTTGTGGCATTTGCTGAACTTGATAGGGTTCTTTTAGGATTTGCAGACCAATTGAAGTCCTTATCTCTAATTTATCAGATCTACAGCTTCGTGGAGTACACTTTCTCTAACTAACCAGCAGGTGGCATCCACGAGCCACCTGTTCTCCACAAGCCAGTTCTCCCCTGCTTAGCCTTTTTGGTGAGTGGGGGAGTGAGTCTTGTGGGGTCCAATTGGTGTACCAAGCTTGCGTGTGTAGTTGGTGTTGCCTGCCCTGTATATGGGGCGTGTTTCTGGGCAGTCAGGGAGGGGGGTGGCCCTAACAATCAAATCTCCCTGGTGATCCTAGAGTTTTAAAGCTGGTGCAATAGTCTAATCCTTCAGTTCAGTCCTGCCACAGTTTGTCTCTGCCACTGACCCACAAGTCCTTGGTATTGGCGTATGGCTCCTGAGACTTGTAAGTGGGCCCCTCTTCCAGGCTGTGCACCCCGGGTCCTCTGTTGAGGGATGACTGTGCTATGTCACAGGTTAGTGCCATCCCCCCAGGGCAGTTCTGGGCTGCTGGGCTGTGTAGGGAGGCTCCCAGTCTGCTGAAATGATGGCTGAATGGGGCTTTGTTAATTCACACTGCTCCACCTTCCCAACTCTGGGACAATCAGCTGAGGTTGCAGGGAAGGCTAATGTCCACACCCAGTTTTGTGGTGTGTGCCTGTTATTTGAAGCACTTCCGTCACACTGGGTTGTCTGGGGCAGCTCTGGGCTATGGGGCTGGCAACGGGCAGGAGTGTTTCCTTTCCACCAGGATGATGGCTGTGAGCGGACACCCCCCTTTTCTTGGGAAGTTGTGGTGTTTAGTGAATTTTCTCAGCCACTGGATTATTGCGTTTTGTCTCAGAGCTCTCCTAGTTCTGCTCTTGACTTGACCTGCCCAAATTGCAAGTCTTTGAAGCTTTCTCTATTGGGCTTCTTAGAGTAATTGTTTTAGAAAAAGAAAAAAGGATTAAAAAAAAAAAAGGGCCCTCCTCATAGATCTAATGGGTTATTGAAATGCTAATAGACAAAGCAACCAGGGCCATTAAGGAAAGGTCCACAGGGCAGAGAGATCAGCTTTTCTTCGGGATTTGCATATGCGCTTCAGGGCCTGAGCTCTGCCCTTCCCCTTTCTATGTTCACCAGAACTCCAAAAATCCTCCGCTTTTATTTTGGAGTTTTTCATGTTGTTTTTTTTTTCTATGCCTGTCTCCTCTCTGCTGGGCTGGCTGCTCTCAGATTCTCTGGTGTCTGGTCTCAGTCTATCTATGGTTGGAGTTTGGATCAGTAGAATGAGTTTCCGATAAGGGCTGCCACTGCAGTTCTCCCTTCTCCTTCCCGGAGCTGACAGCCCCTCCTCCCACAGGACTGAGCCTGGCAGGGAGGGGCACGGGTCCCCTGGCCGCGAAAACTTACAGATTTCGCTGATCTCAGCAGTTCGACGTTTTCATGAGTGTTGTATGAAGTATGCCCAAAGTCAGATTGCTCTGTGGTGTCCAGTCCATGCAGTTCCTGGCTTTCTACCTACTTTCCTGGAGGAGTAACTAAAACATACAGCTCACCAGTCTGCCATCTTGCCCTGTCCCCCTCATTCACATCTATGTGTTTGTCCTGTGCTGAGAAATCACTTTTGGGAAAATAGTGAGTTAGAATGCTGTGAAAGCAGTTTGTTGATCTGTTTTGAATACTAAGCTGAATACAGCTTTCATTCACTACTGTGCATTTTTCCTGGGCTGAAAAATCACTTTTTTGAAAACAACCCTTGGATCTCTATGAAAGCAGTATGTTGCTCCATTTACAAAACTAAGCTGAATACACCTTTCACTTCTATGTGTTTTTTGAGTTGCAAAGTCACTTTTTTGAAAACAGTCACTTGGAATGCTGTGAAAGTAATATGTTGCTCCATCTTGAAAGCTAAGCTAAATGGAACTTTTATTCACCTCTGTGTGCTTTTCATGGGCTGAAAATAACATTTTTGAAAACAGTCCCTTGTTATTCTGAGAAAGCTGTATTTTACTTTGTTTTGAATATTCAGCTGAAAGTGTTTTTATTCACTTGTATGTGTTTTCCTGGGCTGAAAAATCCCTTTTTCGAACACAGTCACTTGGAACTCTGTGAAAGCACTATGTGGCTCCCTTTTGATGACTCAGCTGAAGACAGCTTTGTTTCACATCTATGTGTTTTTCATTGCATTGAAAATGACTTTTTTGAAAACAGTCACTTGGAACTCTGTGAAAGACTTATATTGCCCATAATGAAAACTAAGCTGAAAAGAGATTTGATTCACTTCCATGTGTTTTTTATGGTCTGAAAAATCACTTTTTTAAAAACAGCCACCTTGAACAGTGCAAAAGTAGTATGTTTCTCCATCTTGAAAACTAAACCAAATACAGCTTTCATTTACTTCTATTTGTATTTCCTGTGTTGGAAAATCACTTTTTGAAAACAGTCACTTGGAACTCTGTGAAAGCTGTATTTTGCTCCATTTTGAAAACTAAGTTGAATTGAGCTTTCTTTCACTTCTATGTGTTTTCCCACAGCTGAAAAAAAGCTTTTTGAAAACACTCACTTCAAATTCTGTGAATGCAGTATGTTGCCCCATTTACAAAACTAAGCTGAATACAGTTTTCATTCACTTCTATGTGTATTTCCTGTGCTGAAAAATCACTTTTTTGAACACAGTCACTTGGAACTCTGTGAAAGTAGTATGTTGCTCTGTTTTGAATACTAAGCAGAATACAGATTTCATTCTCTTCTGTGTGTTTTCCCTGGGCTGAAAAATGACATTTTTAAAACAGTTACTTGGAATTTGGAGAAAGAAGTATGTTGCTCCATTTTGAAATCTAAGCTGAATACAGCTTTCAGTCACTTCTATGTGTTTTTCCTGGGCTAAAAATCGCTTTTATGGAAACATTCTCATGGAATTCCATGAAAGCAGTGTTTTGATCTGTTTTGAATATTAAGATGATTGAGCTTTCATTCATTTCTATGTATTTTTCCTGAGCTGAAAAAAACTTTTTCTAAAACAGTCAGTTGGAATTCTGTGAAAGAAGTATGTTACTCCTTTTTTAAAACAAAGTTGAATACATCTTTCATCCACTTCTAGGTTTTTTTCCTGGGCTGCAAAATGACTTTTTTGAAAACAGTCCCTTGGAAATCTGTGAAAGCAGTATCCTGCTCCTTTTTGAAAACTAAGCTGAATCCAGCTTTCATTCACTTCTAAGTGTTTTCCCTGGGCTGGAAAACCACATTTTGAAAATGGTCATTTTGAAATCTGTGAAAGCAGTATGTTGCTCTGTTTGTAATACTAATCTGAATGCAGTTTTCATTCCCTTCTGTGTGCATCTCCCATGCTGAAAAATCACTTTTTTAGAACAGTCACTTGGAATTCTGTGAATGCTGTATGTTGTTCCATTTTGCATACTAAACTGAATAGAGCTTTCATTCACTTCTATGTGTTTTTCCTGTGCTGAAAAACTTTTTGAAAACAGTCCCTTGTAATACTGAGAAAGCAGTATCTTGCTCCATTTTGAATATAAGACTGAATACAGCTTTCATTCATTTCTATGTGTTTTTTTCTGAGCTAAAAATCACTTTTATGGAAACAGTCACATGGAATTCTGTGAAAGCAGTGTTTTGCTTGGTTTTGAATATTAAGATGAATTGGGCTTTCATTCATTTCTATGCCTGTTTCCTGAGCTGAAGAAAAACATTTTCTAAAGCAGTCACTTGGAATTCTGTGAAAGAAGTATTTTGCTCCTTTTTTAAAAGTAAGGGGAATAAAGCTTTCATTCACTTCTATTATTTTTCCTTGGCTAAATATCACTTTATGAAAACAGTCCCTTGGAATTCTATGAAAGCAGTATGTTGCTCCATTTTGAATGCTAAGTTGAATTGAGCTTTCATTCACTTCTGCTTCTCCTATGCTGAAAAATCACTTTTTGGAAAACAGTTACTTGGAATGCTGTGAAAGCAGTTTGTTGATCCATTTAGAATACTAAGCTGAATACAGCTTTCATTCACTTCTATGTGTTTTTCCTGGTCTGAAAAATCAGTTTTTTGAAAACAACCCTAGGATCTCTGTGTGTGCCGGTTTGAGTGTATTGTGTTCCCCAAATGCCATTATCTTTGTGGTCTTGTATGGGGCAGAAATTTTGGTGCTGGTTAGATTTGCTTGGAATGTGCCCCACTCAGCTGTGGGAGATGATTCTGATGAGATGTTCCCATGGAGGTGTGGCCCCACCCATTCAGGGTGGGCCTTGATCAGTGGAGCTATATAAATGAGCTGACTCAGAGAGAGGGAACTCACTGAGTGCAGCTGGGAGTGATGTTTTGAAGAGGAGCAAGCTTGCTAGAGAGGAACATCCTTGGAGAAAGCCATTTTGAGGCTGGAGCTTTGGAGCAGACGCCGGCTGCCTTCCTAGCTAACAGAGGTTTTCCGGACGCCATTGGCCATCCTCTGGTGAAGATACCCAATTGCTGAGGTGTTACCTTGGATGCTTTGTGGCCTTAAGACTGTAACTGTGTAGTGAAATAAACTCCCATTTTATAAAAGCCTATCCATCTCTGGTGTTTTGCATTGTGCAACATTAGCAAACTAGGACACTGTGAAAGCAGTATGTTGCTTTCTTTACAAAACTAAGCTGAATACAGCTTTCATTCATTTCTATGTGTTTTTCCTGAGTTGAAAAGTCACTTTTTAGAAAACACTCACTTGGAACACTGCAAAAGAAGTATGCTGCTTTGTCTTGAAAGCTAAGCTAAATCGAGCTTTCATTCACTTCTGTGTGTTTTTTATGGGCTGAGAGATAACTTTTTTGAAACAGTCACTTCGTACACTACAAAAGCTGTATGTTGCTCCATTTTGAATATTAAGCTGAAAACAGCATTTATTCACTTCTATGTGTTTTTTTCTGTGATTAAAAATCACTTTTTTGAAGACAGTCACATAGAAACCTATGAAAGTGGTATGTTGCTACATTCAGAAAACTAAGCTGAATACAGCTTTCATTCATGTTTATGTGTTTTTCCTGGGTTGTAAAATGCCTTTTTTGAAAACAGTCACCTGGAAATCTGTGAAAGCATTATGTTGCTCCTTTTTGAAAACTAAGCTGAATACAGCTTTCATTCACTTTTCTGTGTTTTTTCTGGGCAGAAAAATCACTTTTTGAAAACAGTCACTTGGAACTTGGCAAAAGCAGTATGGTGCTCCATTTTGAAAACTATACCTGAATCCAGCTTTCATTCATTTCGATGTGATTTTCCTGGACTGAAAAATCACTTTTTTGAAAACAGTCACTTTGAACACTACAAAAGAGGTATGTTGCCCATTTTTGATAACTAAGCTGAATACATCTTCATTCATTTCTATTTCTTTTCTGGGCTGGAAATTCACTTTTGTTTAAAACAGTCACTTGAACTTTGCAAGCCTACTACATTTCTCCATCTTGAAAACTAAGCTGAATACAGCTTTCATTCACTTCTCTGTGTTTTTCATGGGCTTAAAATAACATTTTTGAAAACAGTCACTTGGAACTCTGTGAAAGCAGTATTTTACTCTGTTTTGAATATTTAGCTGAAAACTTTTCATTCACTTCTATGTGTTTTCCAGGCCCAAAAATCACTTTTTTAAACACAGTCACTTGGAACTATGCAAAAGAACTATGTGTCTCCCTTTTGATAACTAAGATGAAGAAAGCTTTGTTTCACATCTATGTGTTTTTCATTGGATGGAAAATGACTTTTTTGAAAACAGTCACTTGGAACTCTGTGAAAGACTTTTATTGCCCATTTGGAAAACTAAGCAGAATACAGATTTAATTCACTTCTGTGTGTCTTTTGGGGGCTGAAAAATCAGTTTTTTGAAAACAGTCACCTTGAATGGTGCAAAAGTAGTGTTTCTCCATCTTGAAAACTAAGCTGAATACAGCTTTCATTCATTTCTATGTGTATTCCCTGTGCTGAAAAGTCACTTTTTGATACAGTCACTTGGAACTCTGCAAAAGCAGTATGTTGCTCCTGTTTGAAAACTAAGCTGAATACAGCTTTAATTCACTTCTATGTGTTTTTCCTGGGCTAAAAAATCACTTTTATGGAAACAGTCCCATGGAATTCTGTGAAAGCAGTTTTTTGATACATTTTGAATATTAAGATGAATTGAACTTTCTTTCATTTCTGTGTATTTTTTCCTGAGCTGAAAAAACTTTTTCTAAAACAGTCAGTTGGAATTCTGCAGAAGAAGTATGTTGCTCCATTTTTAAAACTAAGCTGAATACAGCTTTCATTCACTTCTAAGTGTTTTTCCTGGGCTGGAAAACCACATTTGTAAATGGTCACTTAGAAATCTGTGAAAGCAGTATGTTGCTCTGTTTGGAAAACTAAGCTGAATGCAGCTTTCATTCACTTCTATGTGTATTTCTTGTGCTAAAAAATCACTTTTTTAAAACAGTCACTTGGAACTCTGTGAATGCAGTATGTTCCATTTTGAATACTAAACTGAATACAGCTTTCATTCACTTCTGTGTGTTTTCCCTGAGCTGAAAAATCACTTTCATGATAAGAGTCATTTGGAACTCTGTGAAAGCAGCAGGTTCTTCCATTTTGTAAACAAAGCAAAATCCAGGTTTCATTCAGTTCTATGTGCTTTCCTGGGCAAAAATCACTTTTTCTAAAACAGCCACTTGGAAGTCTGTGAAAGCTGTCTGTTGCTCCTTTTTATAAATGTAGCTGAATACAGCTTTTATTCACTTCTGTTTTCCCTGGGCTGGAAAATCACTTCTTTGAAAATAGTCACTTGGAACTCTGTGAAAGTGGTATGGTGCTCATTTCAGAAAACTAAGCTTAATACAACTTTCATTCACTTCTATGTGTTATTCATAGGCTGAAAAAATCATGTTTTTGAAAACAGTCAGTTTGAAAACTGCAAAAGCAGTATGTTGCTTCATTTTGAAAACTAAGCTGAATACAGCTTTGATTCAATTCTATGTGTTTTTCCTGGGCAGAAAATGGAATTTTTGCAAACAGTGACTTGGAAATGTGTGAAACAGTATATAGCTCCTTTTTGAAAACAAAGCTGAATGACCTTTCATTCACTTCTCCGTGTTTTTCCTGGTTTGAGAAAACCCTTTTTTGAAAACAGTCACTTTGAAATCTGCAAAAGCAGTATGTAGCTCCATTAAAAAAAACTAAGCTGAATACAGATTTCTTTCAGTTCTATGTGTTTTTATTGTGCTGAAAAATTTCTTTTTTGAAAACAGTCACTTGGAACATGGTGAAAGCAGTATGTTGCTACACTCTGAAAACTAAGTTGAAAACAGTTTTCATTCAATTCTATGTGTTTTTGCTGGACTGAAAAAACAGGTTTCTGAAACCGTCTCTTGTACATCTGCAAAAACAATATGTGGCTCTGTTTGAAATCTAACCTGAATACAGCTTTCATTCACTTTCATATATTTTTCCTGGTCTGAAATATCTCTTTTTTAAAAAGAGTCACTTGGAACTCTTCAAAAGCTGTGTTTTGCTCCATTTTGAAAACTAAGCAGAATACAGCTTTCATTCACTTCTGTGTTTTTCTTTGAATGAAAAATCCCTTTTCTCAAAACAGTCACTTGGAAATCTGTGAAAGCTGTATGTTGCTCTGTTTTGAAAACTAAGTTGAATTGGGCTTGGATTCACTTCCATGTGTTCTTCCTGGGCTGAGAAATCACTATTTTGTAAACAGTCACTTGGAAATATGTGAAGTCAGCATTTTGCTCCATTTTGAAAACTAATCAGAGTACAGCTTTGTGCACATCTATGTGTTTTTCCTGGGCTGAGCAATCAATCACCTTTTGGAAACAGTCACTTGTTAATCTCCAAAAGCAGTATGATGCTCCATTTTGAAAACTAAGTTGAATTCTGCTTTTATTCACTTTTATGTGTTTTTTTCTGGTCTGAAAAATAACTTCTTTTAAAACAATCACTTGGAACTCTTAGAAAGCTGTATGTTGCTCCATTTTGAAAACTATGCAGAATACAGCTTTCATTCCCTTCTAGGTGTTTTACCTTGGATGAAAAATCCCCTTTTTTTTTTGAAGCAGTCACTTGGAAATCTGCAAAAGCTTTATGTTGTTCCATTTTGAAAACTCAGCTGAATACAACTTTCATTCAATTCTATGTGTTTTTCCTGGGCTGAAAAATCACTTTTTTGAAAACAGTCAATTGGAGCTCTGTGAAATCTGTATGTTGCTACGTTTGGAAAACTAAGTTGAATTGACATTTCATTCACTTCTACATGTTTTTCCTGTGCTGAAAAATTACTTTTTTAAAAACAATCAGTTGGAAATCTCTGAAAACTGTATGTGCTCTGTTTTGAACACTAGGTTGAATACAGCTTTCATTCAATTCAATGTGTTTTTCCTGGGCTGAGAAAACACCTTTTGAAAACAATCACTTGTTACTCTGCAAAAACAGTATGTTGCTCTCTTTGAAATCTAAGCTGAATACAGCTTTCATTCACTTTTCTGTGTTTTTCCTATGCTGAAAAATCACTATTTTGAAAACAGTCACTTCGAACTCTGCAAAAGCAGTAAGTTGCTCCATTGTGAAAACTAAGTTGAATTGAGCATTCATTCACTTCTAGGAGTTTTTCTTCTGTGAGAAATCCCTTTTTTGAAAACAGTCACTGGGAACCCTGTGAATGCCATATGCTGCTCCACTTTGAAAACTAAGCTGAACACAGATTTCAATCACTTCTATGTGTTTTTCCTTGGATGAAAAACCACTTTTTTGAAGACAGTGACTTGGAACTCTGCAAAACCAGTATTTGCTCTGTTTGGAAACTAAGTGGAATACAAATTTATTCACTTCTATGTGCTTTTCCTGGGCTTAAAAATCACTTCTTGTAAAACACTCACTTGGAAATCTGGGAAAGCTGTATATTGCTCCATTTGAAAACTAAGCTGAATACACCTATCATTCAGTTTTCTGCATTTTTCCTGTGCAGAGAAATCACTTTTTTGAAACAGTCCCTTGGAATCTGTGAAAGCAGTATGGTGCTCCATTTTGAAAAGTTGAATTTAGCTTTCATTCACATCTATGTGTTTTTCCTGTTCTGAAAAATCACTTTTTTGAAAACTGTCATTTGGGATTCTGTGAAAACATTATGGTGCTCTGTTTTGAAATCTAAGCTGAATGCAGTTTCATTAGCTTCTATGTGTTTACCCTGGGCTGAAAAAACACTTTATTTTAAACAGTCATTTGGAATTCTGTGAAAGCAGCATGGTGCTCCACTTTTAAGATTAAGCTGAATACAACTTTCATTCACTTTTATGTGTTTTTCCTGAGCTGAAAAATCACTTTTTCAAAAACAGTCACCTGGAACTCTGCAAAAGGAGTATGTTGCTTCGTTTTGAAAAGTAACCTGAATACAGATTTCATTGACTTCTATGTGTTTTCCTGGGCAGGAATATCATTAAAAAAAAAAAAAAAAACACTAAGAACTCTTCTAATGCTGTATGTTGCTAATTTTTTAAACCTAGAAGAATATAGCTTTCATTCAATTCTATGTGTTTTTCCTGGGCTGAGAAATCAGTTTTTGGAAAACAGTCACTTGTAACTCTGGAAAAGCAGAATTTTGCTCTGTTCGAATACTAAGATGAATGCAGCTTTCATTCATTTTCCTGTGTTTTTCCTGGGCTGAAAAATCACTTTTTTAAAGCAGTGACTTGGAACTCTGTGAAAGCAGTATGTTGCTCCTTTTGGAAAACTAAGCTTAATACAGCTTTCATTCACTTCTATGTGTTTTCCTGGGTTGAGAAATCAGCTTTTTGAAAACAGTCACTCATAACTCTATGAAAGCAGTATGTTCCTCCATCTAGAAAACTAAGTTGAATAGAGCATTTAGTCACTTCTAAGTGTTTTTCCTGTATGGAAAAATCCCTTTTTTACAACAATCACTTGGAACTATTCAAAAGCTGTATGTTGCTCCATTGGAAGCAGAATTTTGCTCTGTTTGAATACTAAGCAGAATACAGCTTTCATTCACTTATAGGTGTTTTCCATTGGATGATAAATCCCTTTTTTGAAAACATGCTCTTTGAAATCTGTGAAAGCTGTGTGTTGTTCCATTTCATTACCTAAGATGAATACAGCTTTCATTTACTTCCATGTGTTTTTTATGGGCTGAAAAATCACTTTTAATGAAATAGTCACTTGGAACACTGCAAAAGCAGTGTGTTGCTCCATTTTGAAAACTAAGCTGAATACAGCTTTCATTCAATTCTATGTGTTTTTCCTGGGCTGAAAAAAGGCTTTTTTGAAAACAGTGTCTTGGATCTCTGTGAATGCAGTATCTTACTCCCTTTTGAAAACAAAGTTGAATTGAGCTTTCATTCACTTCTGTGTCTTTTTCCTGGGCTGAGAAATCACTTTTTTGAAAACAGTGACTTGGAATTCTGCGAAAGCAGTATGTTGCTCTCTTTTGAAAACTAAGCTGAATACAGCTTTCTTTCACTTCTATGTTTTTTTTTCCTGTTCTGAAAATTGCTTTTTGGAAACAGTCACTTGGAACACTGTGAAAGTAGTAGGTGGCTCCATTTTGAAAACTACACTGAATAGAGCTTTCATTTGCTTCTATGTGTTTTTCCTGGGTTGAAAAATCACAGTTTTTAAAACAGTCACTAGGAACTCTCAGAATGCAGTATGTTGCTTAGTTTTGAAAACTAAGCTGAATACAGCTTTCGTTCACTTCTGTGTGTTTTCCATGGGCTGAAAAATCACATTTTCAAAACAGCCACTTGGAACTCTTCGAAAGCTGTATGTTTCTCCATTTTGAAAACTAACCTGAATACAGCTTTCATTCACTTCTATGTTTTTTTCCTGGGCTGAAAAGTTCCTTTTTGGAAAACAGTGACTTGTAACTCTAAAAAAGCAGTATGTTGCTCCATTTTGAAAACTAAGTTGAATCGAGCTTTCATTCACTTCTATGTGTTTTTCCTTGGCTGAATAGTCACTTTTTTTAAAACAATCACTTGGAAATCTTAGAAAGCTATATGTTGCTCCATTTTGAAAACTCAGCAGAATACAGCTTTGATTCACTTTTATGTGATTTTCCTTGGATGAAAAAATCCCTTTTTTGAAACAGTCAGTTGAAAATCTGTGAAAGCTGTATGTTCCTCTGCTTTGAAAACTATGTTGAATTGAGATTTCCTTCACTTCTACATGTTTTCCCTGGGCTGAAAAATCACTGTTTTGAAAACAATCACTTGGAATTCTGTGAAAGCTGTATATTGCTCTGTTTCAAAACTAAGCTGAATACACCTATCATTCACTTCTCTGTGTTTTTCCTGTGCAGAACAATCACTTTTTTAAAACAGTCCCTTGCAACTCTGTGAAGGCAGTATGCTGCTCCATTTTGAAAACTATGTTGATTTGAGCTTTCATTCACTTCTATGTGTTTTTCCTGTTCTGAAAAATCACTTTTTTGAAAACAGTCACTTGGAAATCTTAAAAAGCAGTATGTTGCTCGGTTTTGAAATCTAAGCTGAATACAGCTTTTATTCACTTCTATGTGTTTTTTATGGGCTGAAAAACTACTTTTTTTAAAACTGTGTCTTGGAATTCTGAGAAGGCATTATCTTGCTCAGTTTTAAAACTAAGCTGAATACAGCACTCATTCCCTTCTGTGTTTTTCCTGGGCTGGTAAATCACTTTTTTGGAAACAGTAACTTGGACCATTCTTAAGCAGTATGTTGCTCTGTTTTGAAAACTATGCTGAATATAGGTTTCATTCACTTCTATGTGTTTTTCGGGGGTGGAAAATTCACTTTTTTAAAAACAGTCCCTTGGAATTCTGCAAAAGCAATATGTTGCTCCTTTTTGGAAACTAGGTTGAATTGAGTTTTCATTCACTTCTATATGTTTTTTCTGGGCAGAAAAGTCACTTTTTTAAAACAATCAGTTAGAACTCTTCAAAAGCTGTATGTTGCTCCATTTTGAAAACTAAGTTGAATTGAGCTTTCATTTACCTCTATGTGTTTTTCCTGTGCTGAAAAATTGCTTTTTCAAAACTGTCACCTGCAATGCTGTGAAAAGTATGTTGCTCCATTCTGAGATCTACTCTGAATACAGCTTTCATTCACTTCTATGTGTTTTTCCTTGGATGAAAAACCACTTTTTTGAAAACAGTCACTTGGAACTCAGTGAAACCAATATGTTGCTCTGTTTTGAAATCTAAGCTGAATACAGCTTTCATTCACTTCTATGTGTTTTTCCTGGGCTGAGAAATAACCTTTTTGAAAACAGTCACTTGGAAATCTGCAAAACCATTATGTTGCTCCACTTGAAAACTAAGCTGAATACATCTTACAGTCAGATTTATGTGTTTTTCCTGGGCTGAAAATCACTTTTTTTAAAACAGTCACTTGGAACTCTGCAAAAGAAGGGTGCCAGTTTGAATGTATTATGTCCCCCAAATACCATTATCTTTGCTGTAATCTTGTGTGGGCAGATGTTATCAGTGTTGATTAGACTGAGGCATCATCAGTGTTGATTAGATTGAGTGTTTCTGTGGAGATATGTCCCACCCAACTGTAAGTGATAACCCTGCTTAGATATTTCCATGGAAGCATGGCCCTACCCATTCAGGGTGGGCCTTGATCAGTGAAGCTATATAAATGAACCAACAGGCAGAGGGAACTCAGTGCAACTGTGAGTGACATTTTGAAAAGGAGCTACAGCCAAGAGGGACACTTTGAAGAAAGCAAAGGAGCTGCAGATTACAGACAGTATGAAGATGGCTGTTGAAAGCAGACTCTTGCCCCAGAGAAGCTGACAGAGGACAAATATCCCAAGTGGAACTAAGACTGACATTTTTGAGGAACTGCAGCCTAGAAAGGAATGTACTGGGAGAAAGCTATTTTGAAACCAGAACTTTGGAGCAGATGCCAGCCACATGCCTTCCCAACTAACAGAGGTATTCCAGACACCATTGGCCATCCTCTAGTGAAGGTACCCTATTGCTGATGTGTTACCTTGGACACTTTATGGCTTTGAGACTGTAACTGTGTAACCAAATAAACCCCCTTTTATAAAAGCCAGTCCATTTCTGGTGTTTTGCATTCTGGCAGCATTAGCAAACTAGAACAAGAAGTATGTTGCTCCGTTTCAAAAACTAAGCTGAATACAGGTTTCATTCAGTTGTATGTGTTTTTCTGGGGCTGAAAAATCACCTTTTCTAAAACAGCCTCTTCAAACTCTGTGAAAGCAGCATGTTGCTCCATTTTCAAAACTAAGCTGAATACAGCTCTCATACATTTCTATGTGTTTTCCCTGGGCTGAAAAATTTCCATTTTGAAAACAGTCACTTGGAACACTGTGAAAGCAGAATGTTGCTCAGTTTTGAAAACTATGCTGAATACAGCTTTCATTCACTTCTGTGTTTTTCATGGGCTGAAAAATCACTTTTTTGAAAACAGTCACTTGGAACACTGTGAAAACTGTATGTTTCTCTGTTTTGAAAACTAAGCTGAATACAGCTTTAATTCACTTCTGTATGTTTTCCTGGGATGAGAAATCACTTTTTTGAAAGCAGTGATGTAGATCTCGGTGAAGGCATTATATTGCTCTGTCTTGGAAACTAGGTTGAATACAGCTTTTATTCACTTCTATGAGTATTTCCTAGGCTGAAAAACCTCTTTTTTAAAATCAGTGTCTTTGAATTCTGTGAAAGCAGTACCTTGCTCCATTTTCAAAACTAATCTGAATACAGCACACATTCACTTCTATGTGTTTTTCCTGGGCTGGTAAATCACTTTTTGGAAAACAGTAACTTAGAACTCTTCTAAAGCAGTATGTTGCTGTCTTCTGAAAACTATGGTGAATACAGGTTTCATTCTCTTCTATGTGTTTTTCCTCGGTAAAAAATCATTTTTTTTAAACAATCACTTAGAACTCTAATGCTGTATTGTGCTCCATTTTGAAAACTCAGCAGGATACAGCATTCATTCACTTCTATGCATTTTTACTTGGATGAAAAGTCCCTTTATTGACAACAATCACTTGGAACACTGTGATAGCAGCATGTTTCTCCATTTTGAAAACTAATTTCTATTGAGCTTTCATTGACTTCTATGTGTTGTTCCTGGGCTAAGAAATCCCTTTATTGAAAACAGTGACTTGGAACTCTGCAAAAGCAGTATGTTCCTCTGTTTTGAAAACTAAGCTGAATACAGCTTTCATTCAATTCTTTGTGTTTTCAATGGGCTGAAAAATCACTTGTTTGAAAACAGTCTCTTTGAACTCTTTGAAGGCAGCATGTTGCTCCATTTTCAAAACTAAGCTGAATACAGCTCTCATTCACTTCTATGTGTTTTTTCTGGACTGAAAAACCACTTTTTTTAAACAGTCCCTTGTAGCTCTCATAAGCAGTTTGGTGCTTCATTTTGTAAACAATGCTGAATACATCTTTCATTCACTGCTATGTGGTTTTTCTTGGATGAAAAATAACTTTTTTGAAAACAGTGACTAGGAAATCTGTGGAAGGACTATGTTGCTCCATTTTGAAAACTAAGTTGAATTGAGCTTTTATTCACTTATATGTGTTTTTTATTCACTGAGAAATCACTTTTTTGAAAAGTGAGTTGGAACTTTGTGAAAGCAGTGTGTTGTTCTGTTTAGAAAACTAAGGAGAATACAGCTTTAATTCACTTCTATGTGTTTTTCCTTGGGTGAAAATTGACTTTTTTGAAAACAGTGACTTAGAACTCTGTGAAAGCAGTATGTTGCTCCTTTTTGATAACTAAGCTGAACACAGCTTTCAGCACTTCTGTGTGTTATCCTGAGCTGAAAAATCACATTTTTTAAAACTGTAACTTGGGAATATGTGAAAGCAGTAGGTTGTTCTGTTTGAAAACTAACCTGAATACAGCTTTCATTCAATTTACTTGTTTTTCCTGGGCTCAAAAGTCACTTTTTAAGAAACAGTCCTGGGGGATTCTGGGAAGATGGTGGCATAGAAATAAGTGGAAGACTTAGTCTCCCCCAGAACAATTCATAAATGAACAAAAACCAGTAAATAACCTGGAATAACAGTGGGGAGACAAACATGACTGTACACTCAACATCCACCGACATGAATTGGGAGGAATGCCTGAGATCACACCATAAAATCTGTAAGTAAAACTGTGGACCCGTGCTGAGAGCTGAAAACCTAGCACCAAGAGCCCCTCCCTCATGGAAGCTGTGCTGTGCACTTTCTCAGCCCAGCTCCAAGTGAGGTTTTAATATTAACTGCTCAATACAGACAGCGAATCCTCAACAAGCAGACAGAGGCTTTTGGTGACAATTGACCTTGGGAGAATCACAGGATAGGGAGCCCAGAGAATCAGGTGCTATATCTGGCTAATGAGTGAACCTGGGAGATTTTCTCTCTCTCACTCTCTCTCTGTGGAGAAAACCTCAGCTGCTCTCAGCCCACAAGGCATTGCAGTAAAGACATCCTCACACATTCAGCATTCTGAAATGAGCTGAGAGCCCCATGGTGCAGCCCAGCAGCCCAGGGCTTCCCTTGGGGGATGGCACACACTGATGATGTAGCACAGCATTTTCTCTTGGCTGAGGGAGGATCATGGCTGGGAGGGGGGATCTGCTCAGAGAGCCCAGGGGTGCTGCACCAAATCTGGTGGTTTGTGGGACACCAAGAGAGAACTGCCCTCCCTCCCTGGCCACCCATGCACGTGCCCCACATCCAGGGTAGACAGTTCCAGTGGCACACCCAGGCTGAGTTCTCCAACTGAACACAAGGGAATTGTTTCCCCACACTCCATGGAAAAAAGGTTCAGAACTGACTTGAGGGATATAGGTGACTCACAGATGCCATCTGCTGGTTAGTTAGAGAAAGTGTACATCACCAAACTGTGTCTCTGAAAAATTAGATAGATATCCTTTTTTTTGATACAACTTGAAAGAACCCTACCAAGCAAAGCAAATGCCAAGAGGCCAAAAACAACAGAAAATCTTAATGCATATGATAAAACCAGATGATATGGAGAATCCAGCTCCAAACACACTAATCAAGATTTCAGAGGAAACATTACACCTCACAAAATTAATTAAAGAACTACAATCAAAGAATGAAAACATGGCAAAGGATTTAAAGGACATCAAGAGGACCATGGCCCAGGATATAAGTGCCATAAAGAAGACCCTAGAAGAGCATAAAGAAGACATTGCAAGAGTAAATTAAAAAATAGAAGATCTTATGGAAATAAAAGAAACTGTTGGCCAAATTAAAAAGACTCTGGATATTCACAAGACTAGAGGAAGCTGAACAACATCTCAGTGTCCTAGAAATCCACAGAACAGAAAATGAAAGAACAAAAGAAAGAATGGAGAAAAAAATTGAAAAAATCCCAATGGATCTCAGGGATATGATAGATAAAATAAAATGTCCAAACTTAAAGCTCATTGGTATCCCAGAAGGGGAAGAGAAGGGTAAAGGTCTAGAAAGAGTATTCAAAGAAATTGTTGGGGAAAACTTCCCCAACCTTCTACACAATATAAATACACAAAGTATAAATGCTCAGTGAACTCCAAATAGAATCAACCCAAATAAACCCACCCCAAGACATACTCTGATCAGACTCTCAAATACTGAAGAGAAGGAGCAAGTTCTGAAAGCAGCAAAAGCAATTCATCACATACAAAGGAAACAATATAAGACTAAGTAGTGAGTACTCAGTGGCCACTATGGAGGCAAGAAGGCAGTGGCATGACATATTTAAAATTCTGAGAGAGAAAAATTTCCAGCCAAGAATACTTTACCCAGCAAAACTCTCCTTCAAATTTGAGGGAGAGCTTAAATTTATCACAGACAAACAAATGCTGAGAGACTTTACCAATAAACACCTGCCCTACTTCAGATTCTAAAGAAAGCCCTACCAACAGAGATACAAAGAAAGGAGAAAGAGATATAGAGTATTTTAACAGAAATATATAGTACCTTACATCCCAAATCACCAGGACACTCATTTTTCTCTAGTGAACACAGATCTTTCTCCAGAAGGGACCATAAGCTGGGACATAAAACAAGCCTCAAGAAATTAAAAAAACATTGAATATACTCAAATAACATTCTCCAAACACAATGGAATACAAATAGGAGTCAATAATTTTTGAACTATAACTCCACTATTTACTTCCTACATGATAAAAAATACACAAACTCTAAGGACAAATCAGTGGTTTTGATCTCAATGTAAAATATGTAATTTTAGACAACTATATAAAGGTGGGGGAATGAAGAAGTATAGTAACATAGTTTATGTGCCTTATTGAAGTGAAGGTGGTATCAAAGAAAAACAAGATTGATAGGGATTTAAGAGGTTAATTTTAAGCCCCACAGTAAACACAAAGAAATTATCAGAGAGTATGACCATAGAGATGAAAAGTAGAGTTTGGGTTAAGAGAAATGGGGGAAGGGGCAATGGGGAGTTAAGAAATGAGTGTAGGGTTGCTGTTTGAGGTGAAGGGAAATTTCTAGTAATGGATGGTGGGAAAGAGCATAACATCATTCTAAATGTGATTAATCCAACTAATGGAAGGCTAAGGACGGGGTGGAATGGGAAGATTTAGGCTGTATATATGTTTTCACAATTGAAAAAAGAAAAAAAAAAAAGACAGTCTGACTAGATGACAATTGAATGCTAAGGATGAACTTGGATGGGATTGGAAGGTGGAGGACAGGTGGCTCAAAGGGACACAGTTGAGACATAAGGAAAAGGAAATATAGAATGTAAGCATTGTATCATTGTTGAATCTCTTATACTTCTTAGCTTTGCTTAATGGAATTACATAAAAGAATGTTCTTGTTCATGGGAAGTACATACATGAATTATAGTCGATGTTCAAGGATGTGTGCAGCTAACTCTCATATGTTCAGAAGACAGAGAAATATATGATGGATGATAGAGAGGGAGGGAGGGAAGGAGGGAGGGAAAGAAATAGTGATGTGACAATGTTAAAGTTGGTGGATTGAGTTATCGGGGGAGGGGGGTCAGGGTATGATAGAATTCTGTGTATGGGGCTAGCATTGTTTTTGCAACTATTCATGTAACTTTGAATTTATATCAAAATAAAAAACATTAAAAAAAAAACTCCTTTGGAACACTGCGAAAGCAGTATGTTGCTCCATTTTGAATACTAAGCTGAATACAGCTTTCATTCACTTCTATGTGTTTTTCCTTGGAAGAAAAATAACTTTTATAGCAGTCACTTGGAACTCTGTCAAAGTATTATATTGCACCAATTTCAAAACTAAGCTGAACACAGCTTTCATTCAAGTATATGTGTTTTCCCTGGGCTGAAAAATCACTTTTATGAAAACAGTCACTTGAAACTCTGCGAAAGAAGTAAGTTTCTCCATTTTGAAAACTAAGTTTAATTGTGCTTTCATTCATTTAAACATTTTTTCCTGGTCTGAAAAATCTCTTTTTTTTAAAAATAATCACTTGGAAGTCCTTGAAAGTTGTATGGTGCTTCATTTGGAAAACTAAGCAGAATACAGCTTTCCTTCACTTCAGTGTGTTTTTCCTTGGATAAAAAATCCCTTTTTTGAAAAGAGTCACTTGGAAATCTGCAAAAGCTGTATGTTTCTGCATTTCATTAACTAAGCTGAATACAGCTTTCATTCACTTCTATGTGTTTTTCATGGGCTGAAAAATCACTTTTTTCAAAACAGTCAGTTGGAAGTCCTCGAAAGCATTATGTTGCTCTGTTTTGAAGATGAAGTTGAATTGAGATTTGATTCACTTCTATGTGTTTTTCCTGGGCATAGAAATTCCTATTTTGAAAACAGTCACTTGGGACTCTGTGAAAGCAGTACCTTGCTCCATTTTGAAAACTAAGCCAAATACAGCTTTCATTCACTTCTATGTGTTTTCCTGTACTGAAAAATTACCTTTTAGAAAACAGTCACTTGGAACACTGCGAATGCATTATGTTGCTCCATTTTGAAAACTAAGCTGAATACTGTTTTCATTCACTTCTCTGTATTTTTCCTTGGATGAAAAATCACTTTTTTGGAAACAGTCCCTTGGAACTCTGTGAAATCAGTATGATACTCCGTTTTGAAAACTAACTTGAATACAACTTTCATTCAAACCCATGTGTTTTTCCTGGGCTGAGAAATCAGCTTTTTGAAGACAGTCACTTGTAATTCTGCAAAAACAGTGTTTTCTCTGTTCAAAATCCAAGCTGAATACGCATTTCATTGACTTTTAGCTGTTTATCCTGGGCTGAAATATCACTTTTTTTTAAAACAGTGTCTTGGAACTCTGTGAAAGCAGTATGTTGCTCCATTTTGAAAACTAAGTTGAATTGTGCTTTTATTAACTTCTATGTGTTTTTCCTGGGCTGAGAAATCCCTTTTTTGAAAACAATGACTTGGAAGTCTGTGAAAGCAGTATGTTGTAATATTTTGAAAAGTAAGCCAAATACAGCTTTCTTTCACTTATGTGTTTTTCATTTTCTGAGAAATTACTTATCTGAAAACAGCCACTTGGAACACTGTGAAAGCTGTATGTTACTCCTTTTTGAAAACTAAGCTGAATGTAGCTTTCATTCACTTCTATGTGTTTTTCCTTGGCTGAAAAACCACTTTTTTGAAAACATTCACTTGGAAATCTGTGAAAGCAGTATGTTGCTCTGTTTTGAAAACTAAGCTGAATACAGCTTTTATTCAATACTGTGTTTTTAAACTGGGCTGAGAAAGCAGCTTTTTGAAAACAGTCACTTGTAACTCTTGAAAAGCAGTATGTTTCTCTGCTCTGAAACTAAGCCAAATGCACCTTTCATTCCCTTTTATGTGTTTTTTCCTGGGCTGAAAAATCCCTTTTTTTAAAACAGTCACTTGGAACACTTCAAACGTTGTGTGTTGCTCCGTTTTGAAAACTAAGCTGAATACAGATTTCATTTGCTTCTATGTATTTTTCTTCAGCTGAAAACCGATTTTTTTAAAAATAGTGACTTGGAACTGTGTGAAAGCATTATGTTGCTCCATTTTGAAAACTAAAATGAATTGAGTTTTCATTGAGTTCCATGTGTTCTTCCTGGGCTGAGAAATTCCTTTTTTGAAAACAGTCACTTGGAAATCTGCAAAAGCTGTATGTTGCTTGGTTTCATTAACTAAGACGAATACAGCTTTCATTCACTTCTACATGTTTTTCCTGTGCTGGAAAGTTACCTTTTTTGAAAACAGTGACTTGGAACACTGTGAAAGTAGTATGTTGCTCCATTTAGAAAACTAAACTGTATAGAGCCTTCATTCACTTCTCTGTGTTTTTCCTTGGAAGAAAAATCGCTTTTTTGAAAACAGTCACTTGGAACCCTGCAAAAGCTTATTTTCCTCTATTTTGAAAACTAAGCTGAATATCACTATCATGCAATTCTTTGTGTTTTTCCTGGACTGAGAAATCAGCTTATTGAAGAGTCACTTGTAACTCTGCAAAAACAGTGTGTTGCACTGTCTGAATTCTAAGCTGAATACAGCTTTAATTCACTTTTATGGGTTTGCCCTGGGCTGAAATATCACTTTTTTGAAAACAATCACTTGGAAGTCTTTGAAAGTTGCATGTTTCTCCATTTGGAATACTAAGCAGAATACAGCTTTCCTTCACTTCTATGTGTTTTTCCTTGGATGAAAAATAACTTTTTTAAAGCCATCCCTTGGAACTCTGTGAAAGAATATATTGCTCCATTTTGAAAACTAAGCTGTAAGAGCTTCCATTTATTTCTATGTTTTTTTCCTGGGCTGAAAAATGACGTTTTAGAAAACAGTGACTTAAAATTCTGTGAAATCAGTATGTTGCTCTGTTTTCAAAACTAAGCTGAATGCATCTCTCATTCACTTCTAGGTGTTTTTCTTGGGATGAAAAATCACCTATTTGAAAACAGTCACTTCAAACTCTGCCAAAGCAGTAAGTTTCTCAGTTTTGAAAACGAAGTTAAATTGCCATTTCTTTCACTTCTACATGTTTTCCCTGGGTGAAAAATCCCCTTTTTTAAAACAATCACTTGGAAGTTTTTGAAAGTTCTATGTTGCTCCATTTTGAAAACTATGCAGAATACAGCTTTCATTCACTTAAAAATGTTTTTCTTTGGATGAAACATTCCTTTCTTGAAAACAGTCACTTGGAAATCTGCAAAAGCTGTATGTTGCTCCATTTCTTTAGCTAAGATGAATGCAGTTTTCATTCACTTGTAGGTGTTTTTCACATGTGGAAAAATCCTTTTTCTGAAAACAGTCACTTGGAACACTGTAAAAGGTGTGTGTTGTTCCATTTTGAAAACTAAGCTAAATACAGTTTTCATTTGCTTCTATGTGTTCTTCCTTGGCTGAAATGATTTTTTGAAAACAGTGACTTGGAATTCTGCAAAACCATTATTATGTCATTTTAAAAACTAAAATGATTTGAGTTTTCATTGAGTTCCATGTGTTTTTCCTGGGCTGAGAAATCCTTTTTGAAAACAGTCACTTGGAAATCTGTAAAAGCTGTATGCTGCCCAGTTTTGTTAACTAAGGTGAATAAAGTTTTCATTCACTTCTATGTGTTTTTCCTGTGCTGAAATGTTAGTTTTTTGGAAACAGTCACTTGGAACAGTGCAAAAGTAGTATGTTGCTGCATTTTGAAATCTTAGTGAGTACAACTTGATTCAATTCTATGTGTTTTTCCTGGGTTGAGAAATCAGTTTTTTGAAAACAGTCACTTGTAACTCTGCAAAAGCAGTATGATGCTCAGTTCAAAAACTAAGCTGAATACAGCTTTCATTCAATTTTATGTGTTTTTCCTAGGGTGAAAAATCACTTTGTAAAACAATCACTTGGAAGTCTTTGAAAATTGTATGTTCCTCCATTTGGAAAAGAAAGTTGAATACAGCTTTCACTCACTTCTATGCATTTTTCCTGAACTGAAAAATGACTTTTTGGAAAACAGTGACTTCAAATTCTGTGAAAGCAGGATTTTGCTCCATTTTGAAAACTATTCTGAACACATCTTCCAGTCAATTCTATGTGTTTTTCCTGGGGTGAAAAAATCACTTTATTGAAAACAGTCAGTTGGAATTCTGTGAAAGCATTATGTAGCTCTGTTTTCAAGTCTAAGCTGAATACAGCTCTCTTTCACTTCTATGTGTTTTTCCAATGCTAAAAAATCAATTTTTGGAATCAGTCACTTGGAACACTGTGAAAGCAGTATGTAGGTCTATATTGAAAAAAAGTTGAATTGAGCTTTCATTCACATCTACTTGTTTTCCCTAGTGGAAAATTTGCTTTTTGGAAAACAATCAATTGGAAATCTGTGACAGCTGTTTATTGCTACCTTTTGAAAGCTAAGCTGAATACACCTATCACCAACTTCTCTGTGTTTTCCCGGTGCAGAAAAAATCACTTTTTTGAAAACAGTCCCTTGGATCTCTGCAAAAGCAGCCTGATGCTCCATTTTGAACCCTAATTTGAACTGAGCTTTTTTTCATTTCTATGTGTTTTCCTGGGCTGAAAAATCACTTTTTTGAATGCAATAACTTGGAATTCTATGAAAGCAGAATGTTGCTTTCTTTTGAAAACTATGCTGAATACAGGATTCATTCACTTCTGTGTGTTTTTCCTTGACAGAAAAATCACTTTTTTTCAGCAATCCCGTGGAAATCTGTGAAAGCAGTATGTTGCTCCATTTTGAAAACTAAATTGAATTCAGTTTCCCTTCACTTCTTTGTGTTTTTCCTGGGCAGAAAAAATCACTTTTCTTTAAACAATCACTTAGAACTCTTTGAAAGCTGTGTGATGCTCTGTATTGAAATCTAAGCAGAATACAGCTTTCATTCATTTCTATGTGATTTTTCTTGGAAGATATATCCCTTTTTTGACAACAGTAACTTCAAACACTGCTAAAGCAGTATGTTGCTCCATTTTGAAAACTAAGTTGAATACCGATTTCATTCACTTCTTTGTGTTTTTCCTGGGATGAAAAATCACTTTTTGAAAGCAGTCACTTGGAATTCTGTGAAAGCAGTATGTTACACAGTTTTGAAAACTAAGTTGATTACAGTTTTCATTCACTTCTATGTGTTTTCTATGGGCTGAAAAATCACTCTCTTGGAAGCAGTCACTTGGAACTCTGTGAAAGCAGTATGTTACACAGTTTTGAAAACTAAGTTGAATACAGCTTTCATTCACTTCTATGTGTTTTTCCTGGGATGGAAAATCACTTTTTGAAAGCAGTCACTTGGAATTCTGCGAAAGCAGTATGTTAGACAGCTTTGAAAACTAAGTTGATTACAGCTTTCATTTACTTCTATGTGTTTTCTATGGGCTGAAAAATCACTGTCTTGGAAGCAGTTACTTGGAAATCTGCAAAAGCAGTTTGTTACACAGTTTTAAAAACTAAGTTGAATACAGGTTTCATTCACTTCTACATTTTTTTCTTGGGCTGAAGAATCACTTTTCTGAAACCAGTCACTGGAACTCTGCAAAAGCAGTAAGTTACACAGTTTTGAAAACTAAGTTGAATACTGCTTTCATTCACTTCTATGTGTTTTTACTGGACTGAAAAATCACTGTTTTGAAATCAGTCACTTTTAACCCTGCAAAGGCAGTATGTTACACAGTTCTGAAAACTAAGTTGAATACAGATTTGATTCACTTCTATATGTTTTTTCTGTGCAGAAAAATAACTGTTTTGGAAGCAGACCCTTGGAAATCTGTGAATGCAGCATGCTACATAGGTTTGAAAACTAAGTTGAATACAGCTTTCATTCACTTCTATGTGTTTTCTATGGGCTGAAAAAATCACTCTCTTGGAAGCAGTCACTTGGAACTCTGTGAAAGCAGTATGTTACACAGTTTTCAAAACTAAGTTGAATACAGCTTTCATTCACTTCTGTGTGTTTTTCCTGGGCTAAAAATCACTTTTATGGAAACAGTCCCATGGAATTCTGTGAATGCAGTGTTTTGATCCATTTTGAATATTAAGATGAATTGAGCTTTCATTCATTTCTATGTATTTTTCCTGAGCTGAAAAAATCTTTTTCTAAAACAGTCAGTTGGAATTCTGTGAAAGAAGTATGCTGTTTCATTTTTAAAACTAAGCTGAATACAGCTCTCATTCACTTCTATGTGTTTTTCCTGGGCTGTAAAATGACATGTTTGAAAACAGTCCCTTGGAAATCTGTGAAAGCAGTATGTTGCTCTGTTTGGAAAACTAAGATGAATGCAGCTTTCATTCCCTTCTATGTGTATTACTGTGCTGAAAAATCAGTTTTTTAATACAGTCACTTGTAACTCTATGAATGCAGCGTGTTGTTCCTTTTTCAATACTAAACTGAATACAGCTTTCATTCACTTCTGTGTGTTTTCCCTGGGCTAAAAATGACTTGTTGAAAACAGTCCCTTGGAATGCTGAAAAAGAGGTATCTTGCTCCATTTTGAATATAAGAATGAATACAACTTTCATTCATTTCTATGTGTTTTTCCTGGCCTAAAAATTACTTTTCTTGAAAGACTCCCATAGAATTCTGTGAAAGTAGTGTTTTGCCCCATTTTGAATATTAAGATGAATTGAGCTTTCATTCATTTGGATGTATTTTTCCTGAGGTAAAAAAAAATCTTTTTCTAAAACAGTTGCTTGGAACTCTGTGAAAGACGTATGTTGCTCCTTTTTTAAAAGTTAGCTGAATACAGCTTTCATTCACTTCTAAGTGTTTTTCCTGGGCTGCAAAACCACATTTTGTAAATTGTCACTTAGAAATCTGCAAAAGCAGTATGTTGCTCTATTTGGAAAAGTAGGCTGAATGCAGGTTTCATTCACTTCTATGTGTATTTCCTGTACTGAAAAATCACTTTTTGAAAACAGTCACTTGGAACTCTGTGAATGCAGTATGTTGTTCTGTTTTGAAAACTAATCTGAATACAGCTTTCATTCACTTCTACGTATTTTTCATGTGCTGAAACATTACTTTTATGAAAAGAGTCACTTGGAACTCTGAAAAAGCAGTATATTGCTCTGTTTTGAAAACTAAGTTGAATTGAGCTTTCATTCACTTCTATGTATTTTTCCTTTGCTGAAAAATCACTGTTTTGAAAACAGTCACTTGGAATGCTATGAAGGAAGTATGTTGCTCTATTTTGAAATCAAAGCAGAATACAGCTTTTATTCACTTGTATGTTTTCCCTGGGTTGAGAAACAGCTTTTTGTCAGCAGTTCCTTTGAACTCTGCAAAAGTAGTACATTGCTCCATTCTGAAATCTAAGCTGAATACAGGTTTCATTCAGTTTTATGTGTTTTTCCAGTGCTGAAAAATCACTTTTTTTTAAACCAGTGTCTTTGAACTCTGTGAAGGCTGCATGTTGCTCCATTTCAAAAACTAAGCTGTATACAATTTTCATTCACTTCTGTGAGTTTTTCATGGGCTGAAAATTCTCTTTTTTGAAAACAGTCACTTGCAACACTGCAAAAGCAGTATGTTGCTCCATTTTGAAAAGTAAGCTGAATACAGCTTTAGTTCACTTCTATGTGTTTTCCTAGGGTGAAAACTGAGTGTTTTGAAAACAGTGACTTAGAAATCTATGAAAGGAGTATGTTGCTCCATTTTGATAACTAAGCTGAATGCAGCTTTCAGTCACTTCTATGTGTTTTTCCTGAGCTGAAAAATCACATTTTTGAAAACTGTAACTTGGAACTCTGTGAAAGCTTTATGTTGTTCTGTTTGAAAACTAAGCTGAGTACAGCTTTTGTTTACTTCTACTTGTTTTTTCTGGGCTGGAAAGTCACTTTTTTAATAACAGTCCTTTGGAACTCTGTGAAAGCAGTATGTTGCTCCATTTTGAATACTAAGCTGAATACAGCTTTCATTCACTTCTATGTGTTTTTCCTTGGATGAAAAATAATTTTTTATAGCAGTCACTTGGAACTCTGCCAAAGTGGTATATTGCACCATTTTGGAAACTAAGTTGAATTGTGCTTTCATTCATTTATACATTCTTTTACTGGGCTGAAAAAATCCCTTTTCTTAAAACAATCACTTGGAAGTCCCTGAAAGTTGTATATTGCTTCATTTGGAAAACTAAGAAGAATACAGCTTTCCTTCACTTCAGTGTGTTTTTCCTTGGATGAAAAATCCTTTTTTTGAAAACAGTCACTTGGAAATCTGCAAAAGATGTATGTTTCTCTGTTTCATTAACTAAGCTGAATACAGCTTTCTTTCACTTATGTGTGTTTTTCACAGACTGAAAAATCACTTTTTTCAAAACAGTCACTTGGAATTCCTCAAAAGCATTATGTTGCTCTGTTCTGAAGACTAAGTTGAATTGAGCTTTCATTCACTTGTATGTGTTTTTCCTGGGCAGAGAAATCCCTAGTTTGAAAACAGTCCTTTGGAAGTCTGCAAAAGCAGTATGTTGCTCCATTTTGAAAACTAAACTGAATACAGCTTTCATTCCATTCTGTGTGTTTTTCCTTGGATGAAAAATGACTTTTTTTGATTCCTGTCATCACTGCCTTTTTTTAAGTTCAGTTTTATTGAAATATATTCACATACCATACAATCATCCATGTGATAAAATCCACTATTCACAATATGATCAAATAGTTATGCATTCATCACCACAATCTATTTCTGAACATTTTCCTTACATCAGAAAGAATCAGAATAAGAATAAAAAATAAAGGTGAAAAAAGAACACCCAGACCATCCCCCATCATACCCTCTTTGTCATTTAGTTTTTATCCCTATTTTTCTACTCATTCATCCATACACTATATAAAGGGGGTGTGATCCACAAGGTTTTCACAATCACACTGTCACCCCTTGTAATCTACATTATTATATAATCATCTTCAGGAGTCCAGACTGCTAGGTTGGAGTTTCATAGTTTCATGTATTTACTTCTAGCTGTTCCAATACATTAAAACCTAAGTGGTGTTATCTATATAGTGCACAAGAATGTCCACCAGGGTGACCTCTCAACTCCATTTCAAATCTCTCAGCCACTGAAACTATTTTGTCTCATTTTGCATCCCCCTTTTTGTCAAGAAGATACTCTCAGTCCCATGATGCCAGGTCCAGATTCATCTCTGGTATTCATATCCTGCATTGCCAGGGAGATTTACACCCCTGGGTGTCAGGTCCCACATAGGGGGTAGGGCAGTGAGTTCACCTGTTGAAGTGGCTCAGTTAGAGAGAGAGAGGGCCACAGCTGAGCAACAATGAGGTACTCAGAGGGAGACTCTTAGGCACAATTATATGCAAGTTTAGCCTCTCCTTTGCAGTAATGAGCTTCATAAGGACAAGTCCCATGGTCAAGGGCTCAGCACATCAAACCACCAGTCCCAGTGTTGGTGACAACATCAACACTAGTCGAGGTGAGGAAGTCCAACACTTCTGCACCTTCCCCCAGCTCCTATGGGCTGGGGGGGGGGGATGCTGTAAATATATTCTTTATTATCTGCCCAAATTACTTTGGGATGTGTCACTATTTCACTCTAGCCCAAATACTAACCTACTGTATCTCACTTCCTATTCAAAGTTCCATGTAATTGTGGTGTTTGAACAAACCAACTGTAGAGTTGTACTGTTTAGGAAATATAGATCCTGTACCAAATAGACATCTCTTCCCTTGGTATCATATGGAAGTTGAAGTTTTAAAACACAGTCAGTTTTGACCTTTACCCTTTGGCCCAGTTTGCCCTGGTCTTAACCAGACCTGCTTCATTCATATCACTAATTGAAGTCTGTGCTCTTTTTCAGCTTTTTTTTTTAACAGTTGCCATATGCACTAATACTGACATTCATATCTGCTGAGCTCTAGCTCTGAGTTTCAGGTGTCTCAGAGATATGCATTGTTCCAGAGACCAATCAGGTTATACACTAAGGGACCATCATCTCAAAGTTTAGAGGTAGGCATTACAATTCAGGAATAGAGTTAACTGCTGTAAGAGCTTACAATCTACGGATTATTACAATAATTATGTCCACATTAGGCTATGCTCTAAGATTCAATTCTGAGTTTACACATTGTAGTTACTCCATATTGGTGAGGTATTAAAGTGTTTGCCTTTATTTCTGATGTACATCACTCAAATACTGTGTACAGGATCCATTCACCTTGTGTGTCTCAGCTTCACTCCTTCTCATAGTTGCTCAATGTTCCACTGTATGCACATACCACAGTAACACCATTCCGTTCTTCAGTCAATGTACCCTTAGGTCATCTTCACCCTTTGCAAATCATGATTATTGTCTCCATGAACACAAGTTTGCAAATGTCCATTCATGTCTCTGGTCTCAGATCTTCAAATGACATACCCCATAATGAGGTTGCAGGACCTTATGGTCGCCACATACTTAACTTTTTGTGGAACAACCACATTGACCTAGAAAGGCTACACCATTCTACCTGCTCATCAACAGTAGATAGGTACATCCCTCTCACCATGTTTTCTCCAACACTTTTACTCCTATATATATATTTTCCTACAATTTTATAGAGTTATATTCACATAACATATATTTCTCCACAGTGTACAATCAGTTGTTCATGGCATCATCATAAAGTTGTACATTTATCACCACAATCAGCACTTGAACATGTTGATTACTACAAGAAAAATTGTTTGTTGTTTTTTTAGCAATAATAAAAAATGATAAAAAGAAAAATAACATCTTACAATACAATATAATAGTAAGGACAGCAAATAACACTACTACCAAGAATCCCATATTCCTCCCCTATATACCCCTCTCATATACATTTAGCATTGGCATATTGCCTTTGTTACATTTAATGGAGGTATATTACAATGCTACTGTTGACCATAGACTCCAGTTTGCTTTGATTATGTTTTTTTCCCAAATACCATTCCTTTTTCAGCTCTCTACATGGTTGACATTCATTTGCTTTCCCACATGCAAAAACATTTTTATATTTGTATATGTCATAACAGTCACTGGCCACTCCAGTTTTTGCCAGGTCATACAGTCCCAGTCTTTATCATCTATCTTTATCTCTGGCATCATACATTCTCCTATCCCACCTCTTTTAGCTTTACTCACAGACATCTTTGGTGTACTTACAATACTGTGCTACCATGAAACAGTATTATGCTACCTATTTCTGGATCTATACAACCAATCGTAAACATTCTGTAGTCCTTCAGCATCAAATGGCTGGTCTCTGCCCTGTTTCTATCTCCTGGTCACCTGTGTTGTCGGCTTTTAACTCCCAAAGTTTGTTCATTAATGTCTTCTCATATTAGTGAGGCCATACAAATCTGTCCTTTTGTTTCTGGCTAGCTTCACTCAACATAATGTCCTCAAGGTTCATCCACATTATTATATGATCCACGTCTTTGTTCTGTCTTACAGCTGCATAATATTCCATCATGTGTATATACCACAGTTTGTTTATCCACTCATCCACTGATGGACATTTGGGCTGTTTCCATCTCTTGGCAATTGTGAATAATTCTGCAATAAACATCGGTTTACAAATGTCTGTTTGTGTCTTAAGTTTTAGTTCTTCTGAGTATATACCTAGCAATGGTATAGCTGGGTCATATGGCAAATCTATATTTAGCTTCCTGAGGAACCTCCACACTGCCTTCCAGAGTGGTTGCACCATTCTACATCCCCACCAACAATGAATAAGTGTGCCTCTTTCTCCACATCCTCTCCAACACTTGTCATTTTCTGTTTTTTGGGTAATGACCATTCTGGTAGGTGTGAGATGATATCTCATTGTGGTTTTGATTTGCATTTCCTTAATAGCCAGTGAAGTTGAGCATTTTTCTTATGTTTTTGAGCCATTTGTATTTCCTTTTCAAAAAAATGTCTGTCCATGTCTTTTGCCCATTTTTTAATTGGATTGTTTGTCTTTGTTATTGAGATGCAGGGTTCCTTTATATATTCAGGATATTAAACCCTTATCTGATTTGTGGTTTCCAAATATCATCTCCCATTATGTAGGTTGTCTTTTTACTTTTCTGACAAAGTCCTTTGATTTACAAAAGTGTTTAATTTTGAGGAGATCCCATTTGTCTATTTGTTCTTTGGTTGCTTGTGTCTTGGGTGTGAGGTCTAAGAAATCACCTCCTATCACAAGATCTTTAAGATATTGCCCTACGTTTTCTTCTAAGAGTTTTATGGTCTTGGTGCTAATGTTTAGGTCTTTGATCCATTTTGAGTTAATTTTTGTATAAGGTGTGAGATAGGCATCATCTTTCATTCTTTTGGAAATGGATATCCAGTTCTCCAAACACCATTTATTGAACAGGCTGCTCTTTCCCAGTTGCTTTGGCTTGACTGCCTTATCAAAGATCAGTTGCCCATAGATGCAAGGGTCTACTTCTGAACACTCAATTCAATTCCATTTGTCAGTATATCTTTCCTTATGCCAGTACCATGCTGTTTTGAGCACTGTAGCTTTGTAATATGTTTCAAAGTCAGGTAGTGTGAGACTTCCCACTTTGTTCCTCTTTCTCAAGATATTTTTGGCTATTTGGGGCATCTTACCCTTCCAAATAAATTTAGTTATTGGTTTTTCTATTTCTGTAAAGTAAGTTGTTGGGATTTGAATTGGTATTGCATTGAATCTGTAAATCAGTTTAGGTAAAATTGACATCTTAACTATATTTAGTCTTCCAATCCATGAACATGGTATATTCTTCCATATTTTTAGGTCTTGTTCAATTTCATTTAGCAGTTTCTTATAGTTTTCTATATAAAGGTCTTTTGTGTCCTTGGTTAAGTTTGTTCCTAAATATTTGATTATTTAGTTGCTATTGTAAATGGGATTTTTTCTTGATTTCCTCCTCTTGTTGCCCACTACTTGTGTATAGGAACACTACAGATTTTTTGTGTGTTGCTCTTGTAGCCTGCTACTTTGCTGTATTCATTGTCTAGTTCTAGTAGCTTTGTTGTAGATTTTTCTGGATTTCCTACATATAGAATCATGTCATCTGCAAATAGTGAAAGTTTACTTCTTTCTCTCCAATTTGGATGACTTTTTCTTTTTCTTGCCTAATTGCTCTAGCTAGAACTTCCAGCACAATGTTGAATAATAATGGTGCTAGTGGGCATCTCTGTCTGTTCCTGATCTTGGAGGAAAAGCTTTCAGTCTCTCCCCATTGAGTATAATGTTAGCTGTGGGTTTTTCATATATTGCCTTTATCATATTGAAAAAGTTCCCTTCTATTCCTATCCTTTGAAGTGTTTTCACCAGGAAAGGATGTTAGATTCTGTCAAATGCCTTTTCTGCATCAATCGAGATGCTCATGTGGTTCTTCTGCTTTGATTTACTGATGTGATGTATTACATTAATTCATTTTCTTGTGTTGAACCAGCCTTGCATACCTGGAATAAATCCCACCTGGTCATGGTGTATAATTCTTTTAATGTGTTGCTGGATTTGATTTGTGAGTATTTTGTTGAGGATTTCTTGCATCTATATTCATTAAAGAAATTGGTCTATAATTTTCATTTTTTGTAGTATCTTTGTCTGGCTTTGGTAATAGGGTGATGTTGGCTTCATAGAAAGAGTTAGGCAACTTTCTCTCTTCAGTGTTTTTGAAGGGTTTGAGCAGGATTTGTACTAATTCATTCTTGAATGCTTGGTGGAATTCACATGTGATACCATCTTGTCCTGGGTTTTTCCTTTTTGGCAGCTTTTTGATGACTGACTCAATCTCTTTACTTGTGATTGGTTTGTTGAAGTCATCTATTTCTTCTTGAGTTAAGGTTGGTTGTTTGTGCTTTTCTAGGAAGTTGCCCATTTCATCTAAGTTGTCTAGTTTATTAGAATATAGTTGCTCATAGTATCCTCTCATTATCTCCTTAATTTCTGCAGGGTCAGTTGTTTTATTTCCTTTCCCATTTCTGATTGCATTTATTTGCAACTGCTTTCTCTTTTTTGTTGTTGTTAGCCTAGCCAGCAGTCCATTGATTTTATTGATTTTCTCAAAGAACCAACTTCTGGTTTTGTTGACTCTCTCTATTGTTGTCCTGTTCTCAATTGCATTTATTTCTGCTCTAATCTTTGTTATTTCTTCCCTTATGCTTGTTTTGGGGTTAATTTGCTGTTCTTTCTCTAATTCCTCCAGGTGAGCAGTTAACTCTTCAATTTTTCTCTATCTTCTCTTTTAATATAGGCATTTAGGGCAAAAAACTTCCCTCTCAGCACTGCCTTTGCTGCATCCCATAAGTTTTGATATGCTGTGTTTTCATCATCATTTGCCTTGAGGTATTTACAAATTTCTCTTGTAATTTCTTCCTTTACCCACTGGTTTTCTAAGAGGGTGTTGCTTAGCCTCCATATGTTTGTGAATTTTATGACCTTCTGCCTTTTATTTATTTCCAACTTCATTCCATTGTGGTCTGAGAAAGTGTTTTGTATAATATCAATATTTTTAAATTTGTTGAGACTTGCTTTGTGACCCAACATGTTGTCTATCCTAGAGAATGTTCCATGAGCACTTGAGAAAAAAGTGTATCCTGCTGTTTTGGATGTAGTGTTCTATAAATGTCTGTCAAGTCTAGTTCATTTATCATACAATTCAACATCTCTGTTTCTTTAGTGATCCTCTGTCTAGATGTTCTATCCATTGATGAGAGTGGTGTATTGAAATCTCCAACTATTATTGTAGAGGTGTCTATTTCTCCTTTCAGTGATCACAGAGTTTGCCTCATGAATTTTGGGGCATTCTGGCTTGGTGCATCAATATTTATGACTGTTATGTTTTCTTGATGAATTGACCCTTTTATTAATATACACTGTCTTCTTTGTCTCTTTTAATTGTTTTACTTTTGAAGTCTAATTTGTCTGATATTAATATAGCTACTCCCACTTTTTTCTGGTTGTTGTTTGCATGAAATATCTTTTTCCAACCATTCATTTTCAATCTATTTTTGTCCTTGTGTCTAAAGTGAGTTTCTTGTAGACAGCATATAGATGGGTCCTGTTTTTTAATCCATTCTGCCAGTCTGTGTCTTTTTATTGGGGAGTTTAATCCATTTACATTTAGTGTTATTACTGTAAGGGCAGTACTTTCTACTACCATTTTGTTTTTTGGAATTTATATGTCATATCTTATTTTTTCCTCTCTCTCCTTTTACCTTTCCTGATAATCTTCATTTCTGCACTCTTCTCCAACTCTCTCTCTCCTGTCTTTTGCTATCAGGCTGTAGCACTCCATTTAGTATTTCTTGTAGTGCTGGTATCTTATTCACAAAATCTCTCAATGTCCGTTTTTCTAAAAATGTTTTAATCTCTCCCTCATTTCAGAAGGAAAGTTTTGCCAGATATAGAATTCTTGGTTGGCGGTTTTTCTCTTTCAGTATCTTAAATATATCATGCCACTGTCTTCTTGCCTCCATGGTTTCTGCGGAGAAATCTGTACATAGTCTTATCAACCTTTCCTTGTATGTGATGGATCACTTTTCTCTTGCTGCTTTCAGAATCCTCTCTTTGTCTTTGACATTGGACAATCTGACTAGTAAGTGTCTTGGAGTAGGTCTATTGGGATATGTTCTATTTGGGGTATGTTGTACTTCTTGAATCTCTAATTTTCTGTCTTTTATAAGAGTTGGGACATTTTCAGTGAGTATGTCTTCTATTACTCTTTCTGCCCCTTTCCCCTCTCTTCTTCTGGGATACCCATAACACATATATTTGTGAATTTCATGTTGTCACTCAGCTCCCTAAGACTCTGCTCATATTTTTCAATTTTTTCACCATCTGTTCTTTTGTGTGTATGAATTCGAATGACCTGTCTTCCAGTTCACTGATCCTTTCTTCTGCCTATTAAAATCCACTGTTGTGTCCCTCCATTGTGTTTTTCATCTCCTCCACTATGGCCTTCATTCCCATGAGTTCTGCCATTTGTTTTTTAAGTTTATGAATTCTTCTTTATGGTCAGCCAGTGTCTTCTTTATATCCTTCAGCTCTTTTGCTATATCTTCCTTTATTTCATTGAATTTATTTAGCATTAGTTGCCTCAACTCCTGTATCTCAGTTGAGCTATTAGTTTGTTCCTTTGGCTGGTCCATATTTTGGTGTTTCCTGGTATGGCTTGTTATCTTAAGTTGTCTAGGCATCTGATTTTCTTGATTAGTTTATTTTGAAGCTTGTTTTCTATCTTTTACCTAAGTGTTTTCTTGTTGGTTGGCTTTGTTCTCTGGCCTCTGTTATTCAGTTCAACTTATTCTAGACCTCTAACTTAGGTTCTATTTAGTTGATCAGAATTTTTCCCCTCTTCTTTTTCCTGTTTCTTGCTCTGCCTCTATGTAAACTTTTTTGTGAGTGGGTCTTCTCAGATAAGCTCAACCCTAATCAAATTTTCCATCTAGTGAAGCCCAGGTCTCATTGGGAGGGTATGGAGATTTTCTGAGAATGAGACCCTCTTATGAGGCCTTTAGAATTGGTGCTTTTCCTCCCCTGTCCAGCAGGTGACACTTGCCAGCCCACAGCTCCCCCACCAGTGTAAGGAGCTATGGAGAATTTAGCTCTCCTGGTGACTCTGATCCTGTTAGGGGCATGGCTGACTGAAGCCAGAATCTTAATTCCAGCCCCTGGGGTCTGAGTTCCCAGAAGGAGGACTGCCAGTTGAGCTGGTCCTCCCTCCAGTCTCCCAATCCTCAGAAGTCCAGTCATCTCTCAGGGACACTATTCCCTTCTCTCCTCTCTTCTTTGGGGCATCTCCAGTTAGATTCCTTGGTCAGCCTGAGTTGCCAGTTAAAGACGGGGGTGGAGACCTTCAGTAGTGAATACAGAACTCAAAGATGCTGTGGGTACTCCGTCTCTCCCCAAGCTCAGCCTAGTCCCTCAACCTGGGCTTTCCAATAGAAAATAACCACATGTTACTTATAGATTAAAGAAAAATAGAAAAGAAAAACAAGAAAAAGAAAAAAGAAAAAAAAAGAGTCCCTTTTAAAAGTCTTTCCCCAGCCTGGAAGTTTTATCAGTGTCAGAATAGAGCATTTAAAGATATACTTTGGGCTACTGTCTGATAGTTAGTCTCCAACAGCTTCAGTTCCACCCCTGCTGGGGGCTATTGAAATGCAAAAAGATAAGGGATCAGTGAGAATCCAGAAGGGACAAAATGTAGGGGGAAAATGGCTTTTTTGGAGCCTGGGAATGGGTGCCCACTTTTACATGCTCCCACTACTCAGAGCCCAGCCCTTCTTTAGCACCCCCAGCTCCCAAATTTAATTAATTTGTTAATTATTTCTGCCATTGAGGCTGGGTTGAGCCCCCTTCTTCCCCTCAGCAGATTGCTGTTTTTTGTTTATTTTTCCCTTTCAGGGAGCCAGCAGCAAGACAGTTTGTGAGATCTGGGTGTGGAGGGGTGCCAGACCCCTAGTCCAGGGAACTTACAATGTCCACTGTGATCTCAGCTTTTCCTCCAATTCCAAACTTGTGTCCAATGTGTGACTGGTTACTGGAGGCCCCCAAAACAGTTTCATATAGTTCTTGGGTAATTGCCAGCTGTTCTAGGTGAGAGATGAAATTCTGCACCTCACTACTCTGCCATCTTGCCCCACCCCTCAAAAATAACTTTTTTAATGCAGTCACTTGGAAGTCTGCAAAAGCAGTGTGTTGCTCAGTTTTGAAAACTAAGCTAAATACAGCTTTCATTCGCTTCTGTGTTTTACCTGGGCTGAGAAATCAGCTTTTTGAAAACAGTCACTTACAACTCTGGAAAAGCATTATGTTGCTATATTCAAAAACTGAGCTGAATATAGCCTTCATTCACTTTTATGTTTTTATCCTATTCTGAAAAATCACTTTTTTGAAAACAGTCACTTGGAACTCTGCAAATGCAGTAAGTTTCTCTGTTTTTAAAACTAAGTTGAGTTGCACTTTAATTCACTTCTATTTGTTTTTCCTGGGCTGAAAAATCCCTTTTTTTAAAACAATCACTTGGAAGTTTTGAAAGTTGTATGTCACTCCATTTGGCAAGCTGAAAATGGAGCATTCACTTCTATGTGTTTTTCCTGGGCTGAAAAATGACTGTTTTGAAAACAGTGACTTAGAATTCTGCAAAAGAAGTGTGTTGCTCCATTTTGAAAACTAATCTGAATACAGCTTTCATTCACTTCTACATGTTTTTCCTAGGCTGAGAAACAACCTTTTTGAAAACAGTCACTTGGAACTCTATGAAAGCAGTATGTTGCTCCATTGTGAAAACAAAGCTGAATACAGATTTCATTCACTTCTATGTGTTTTTCCTGAGCTGAGAATTCATCCTTTTGAAAACAGTCACTTGGAACACTGAGAAAGTAGTACATTGCTTCATTTAGAAAGCTAAGCTGAATACAGCTTTTATTCACTTCTATGTGTTTTCCCTTGGATGAAAAATTACTTTTTTAAAGCAGTCACTTGGAACTCTGAAAAAGCAGTATGTTTCTCTCTTTTGAAAACTAAACTGAATGTGTCCTTTATTCAATTCTATGTGTTTTACCTGGGCTGAGAAATCAGCTTTTTGAAGACAGTCTCTTGTACCTCTGGAAAAGAAGTATTTTGTTCTGTTCAAAAACTGAGCTGAATGCAGCTTTCTTTCACATTTATTTGTTTTTACTGGGCTGAGAAATCATTTTTTGAAAACAGTCACTAGGAACTCTGTGGAAGCAGTAAGTTTCTTCTTCTGAAAACTAAGTTGAATGGCACTTTCATTCATTTCTATGTGTTCTTCCTTGGCTGAAAAAATCCCTTTTTTAAACAGTCACTTGGAAGGCTTTTAAAGTTGTGTGTTGCTGTATTTGGGAAACAAAGCACAATACAGCTTTCCTTCACTTCAATGTGTTTTTCCTTGAATGAAAAATCCCTTTTTTGAAAACAGTCACTTGAAAATCTGTGAAAGCTTTATGTTGCTGTGTTTCATTAAGTAAGCTGAATACTGCTTTCATTCACTTCCATGTGTTTTTCATGGGCAGAAGAATCACTTTTTGAAAACAGTCACTTGGAAAAGTGTGAAAGCAGTGTGTTGCTCCACTTTGAAATCAAAGCTGAATACAGTTTTCATTCACTTCTATGTGTTTTTCCTGGGCTGAAAAATGACTTTTTTGAAAACTGTGACTTGGAACTCCTTGAAAGCATTCTGTTGCTCCATTTTGAAAACTAAGTTGAACTGAGCTTTCATTCACTTCTATGTGTTTTTCCTGGGCAGAGAAATCCTTTTTTCAAAAACAGTCACTTGGAAGTCTGTGAAAGTAGTATATTGCTCCATTTTGAAAACTAGGCCAAATACAGCTTTCATTCACGTCAGTGTTTTTCAAGTGCTGAAAAATTACATTTTGGAAAAATTCACTTTGAACACTACAAAAGCAGTATGTTGCTGCATTTTGAAAACTAAGCTGAATTCAGCTTTCATTCAATTCTATGTGTTTTTCCTGGGCTGAGAAATCAGCTTTTTGAATACTGTCACTTGTAACTCTGCCAAAGCAATACGTTGCTCCATTTTGATAACAATTGAATACAGCTTTCATTCACTTCAATGACATTTTCCTGTGCTATAAAATCACTTTTTTGAAAAGAGTCACTTGGAACTCTGTGAAAGCAGTATATTGCTCCATTTTGAAAACTATGCTGAATACAGCTTTCATTTGTTCAATGCATTTTTTCTTGGCTGAGAAATCAGCTTTTTGAAAACAGTCACTTGGGTCTCTGGAAAAGCAGTATGATGCTAGGTTTTGAAAACTAATTTGAATTGAACTTTCACTCACTTCTATGTTTTTCCTATGCTGAAAAAAATCACTTTCTTTAAAACAGTCACTTGGAACTCTCCTGAGCTATAGGTTGCTCTGATTTGAAAACTAAGCAGAATACAGCTTTCATTTACTTCTATGTCTTTTTCCTTGGTTGAAAAAATCCCTTTTTTGAAAATAGTCTCTTGGAAATCTGCAAAAGCTATATGTTGCTCCATTTTGAAAACTACACTGAATGTAGATTTCCTTCATTCTATGTGTTTTTCCAGGGCTGAAAATCACTTTTTTGAAAAAAGTCACTTGGAACTCTGTGAAAGCTGTATGTTGCTCTGTTTTGAAAACTAAGTTGAATTGAGCTTTCTTTCACTTCTACATGTTTTTCTAGGCAGAAAAATCACTTTTTTGAAAAGAGTAACTTGGAACTCTGAGAAAGCAGTATGTTGCACATTTCTGAAAACTAAGCCGAACACAGCTTTCATTGCCTTCTATCTGTTTTTGTGGGCTGAAAAATCACTTTTTTGTAAACAGTCACTTGGAACTCTAAGAAAGTAATACATTGCTCCATTTAGAAAACTAAGCTGAATACAGCTTTCATTCACTTCTATGTGTTTTTCCTACGCCAAGAAATCAACTTTTGGAGAACAGTCACTTGGAACTCTGCAAAAGCATTATGATGCTCCTTTTTGAAAACCAAGCTTAATAGAGCTTTCATTCACTTCTATGTGTTTTTCTTGGGCTGAAAATCACTTTTTTTATAACATTCACTTGGAACTCTTCCAAAGCTGTATGTTGCTCCTTTTTGAAAACTAAGCAGAATACAGGATTAATTCACATATGTGTTTTTCCTTGGATGAAAAAACCCTTTTTTGAAAACAGTCACTTGGAAATCTGCAAAAGCTATATGTTGCTCTGTTTTGAAAACTCAGCTGAATACAGGTTTCATTCACTTCTATTTGTTTTTTCTGTGCTGAAAAATCACTTTTCTGAAAACAGTCACTTCTAGCTCTGCGAAAGCTGTATGTAGATCCATATTGAAAACAAAGTTGAGGTGAGCTTCATTCACATCTATGTGTTTTTCCTAGGTGGAAAATTCACTTTTTTGAAAACAATCAATTGGAAATCTGCAACAAGTCTTTATTGCTACCTTTTGAAAACTAAGCTGAAAACACCTATCACTCACTTCTCTGTGTTTTTCCTGTGCAGAAAAATCACTTTTTTGAAAACAGTCCCTTGGAACTATGTGAAAGCAGTATGATGCACCATTTTGAAAACTAAGTTGAATTGAGCTTTTGTTCACTTCTATGTGTCTTACCTGGGCTGAAAAATCATTTTTGGAAAAAAAATAACTTGGAACTCTGCAAAAGCCTTTTTTTGCTCTGTTTTGGAAACCAAACTTAGCACAGCTTTTTTTTCACTTCTATGTGTTTTCCTTGTGCTGAAACATCACTTTTTTGAAATCAATAACATGGAACTCTGTGAAAGCAGCATGTTGCTCTGTTTTGAAAACTATGCTGAATACGGGTTTCATTCATGTCTATGAGTTTTTCCTTGGTGGAAAAATCACTTTTTTTAAAACAGTCACTTGGTACTCTGTGAAAGCAGAATGTTGCTCCATTTTGAAAACTGAGCCAAATACAGATTTCATTCTTATCTATTTGTTTTTCCCAGGCTGAAAAATCACTCTTAGGGAAACAATCACTTGGAAATCTGTGAAAGTTCTATTTTGCTCTGTTTTGAAAACTAAATAGAATTGGGCTTTCATTCACTTCTATGTGTTTTTCCTAGACTGAAAAATCACTTTTTGGGAAATAATCACTTCATAATCTGTGAAAGCTGTATATTGCTCCATTTTGAAAACTAAGCAAAATACCACTATCATTCACTTTTCTGTGTTTATCCTGTGTTGAAAAATCACTTTTTTGAAAAGAGTCACCTGGAATTCTGTGAAAGCAGTATGTTGCTTCATTTTGAAACCTAAGCTGAATACAGCTTTCATTCACTTCTGTGTGTTTTTCATGGGCTGAAAAATCACTTTTTGAAAACAGTCCCTTGGAACTCTGCGAAAGCCGTATGTTTCTCCATTTTGAAACCTAAGCTGAATACAGCTTTCATTCACATCTTTGTATTTTTCCTGGGATGAGAAATCACCTGCTTGAAAACAGTCTCTTTGAACTCTTCAAATGTAGTATGATGCTCTGTTTTGAACACTAAGTTGAATTGAGCTTTCATTCAGTTCTGTGTGCTTTTCCTGGGCTGAAAAATCTCTTGTTTTAAAACTATCACTTGGAAATCTTTGAAAACTGTATGTTGCTCCATTTTGAAAACTAAGTTGCATACAGCTTTAATTCACTTCTATGTATTTTTCTGAGCTGAAAAATGACTTTTTTTGAAAACAGTCACTTGGAACTCTGCAAAAGCAGTATGTTGCTCCATTTTGAAACATAGTGAATTCAGCTTTCATTCACTTCTATGTGTTATTCCTGGTCTGAAAAATCACTTAAAAAAAAAACAATCACTTGGAACTCTTCAAAAAATGTATTTTGCTCCATTTTGAAAACTAAGCTGAATACCACTTTCATTTACTTCTATGTGTCTTTAGTAGGATGAGAAATCACTTTTTTGAAAATAGTCACTTGGAAATGTGTGAAAGTAGTATGTTGCTCCATTTTGAAGCTAATCTGAATACAGCTTTCATTCACTTCTATGTGGTTTCCTGGGCTGAGAAATCACCTTTTGGAAAACAGTCACTTGGAATTCTGCAAAAGCAATAAGATGCTCCATTTTGAAAGATAAGTTGAATTGAGCTTTTGTTCACTTCTATGTTTTTTTCCTGGGCTGAAAAATCACTTTTTTTAAAACAAACACCTGGAATTCTTTGAAAGCTGTATGTTGCTATGTTTGGAAAACTAAGCAGAATACAGCTTTCATTCACTTCTGTGTTTTTCATGGGCTGAAAAATCACTTTTTTGAAAACAGTCACTTGGAATTCTGCCAAAGCTATATGTGCTCTGTTTTGAAAACTAAGTTGAATTGACCTCTCTTTCACATCTACATGTTTTTCCTACGCTCAAAAATCCCTTTTTGGAAAACAATCACTTGGAAATCTGTGAATGAAGTATATTCCTCCATTTTGGAAATTAAGCTAAATACACCTATCATTCATTTCTCTGTGTTTTTCCTGTGTGGAAAAAACACTTCTTTGAAAACAGTCCCTTGGAACCCTGTGAAAGCAGTATGTTGATCCATTTTGAAAACTAAGTTGAATTGAGCTTTCATTCACACATATGTGTTTTTCCTGGGCTGAAATGTCACTTTTCGAAAACACTCACTTTGAACTCTATGAAAGACTTTTGTTGCTCTGTTTCAAAAACTAAACTGAATACCACTGTTTTTCACTTCTATGTGTTTTCCTGTACTGAAAAATCACTTCTTTGAAAACAGTCACTTGGAACTCTGTAAAACCAGTATCTTGCTCAGTTTTGAAATCTAAGCTGAATACAGCCTTAATTCATTTCTATGTGTTTTTACCAGGTTCAGAAAGCACCTTTTTGAATACAGTCATTTGGAACTCTGCAAAAGCAGTATGTTGCTCCATTTTGAAAACTAAGTTGTATACAGATTTCATTCAGTTCTGTGTGTTTTTCCTGGGGCAAAAAATCACCTTCTGGAAACAGTCACTTGGAACTCGGTGAAAGCAGTATTTTGCTCCATTTGTATCTAAGCTGAATACAGCATTCATTCACTTCTGTGTGTTTTTCATGAAAAACCACTTCTTTTAAAACAATCACTTGGAACTCTTCAAAAGCTGTGTAGTTGATCCATTTGGAAAACTACACAGAAAACAGCTTTCGTTCACTTCTAAGTGTTTTTCCCTTGATGAAAGAATCCCTTTTCTAAGTACAGTCATTGGAAATCTGTGAAAGATGTATGTTGCTCCATTTTGAAAACTCAGCTGAATACAGCTTTCACTCAATTCTGTGTGTTTTTCCTGGGCTGAAAAATCACTTTTTTGAAAACAGTCACTTGGAATTCTGCCAAAGCTGTATGTTGCTTCATTTTGAAAACTAAGTTGAATTCAACTCTCATTCACTTCTATGCATTTTTCCTGGACTGACAACTCCCTTTTTGGAAAACAATCACTAGGAAATCTGCAAATGCAGTCTATCACTCTGTTTTGAAAACTAAGCTGAATACACCTATCATTCACTTCTCTGTGCTTTTCCTGTGCAGAAAAAAACACTTTTTTTGAAAACAGTCCTTTGGAACTATGTGACAGCAGTATGTTGCTCAATTTTGGAAACTAAGTTGAATTGAGCTTTTGTTCACTTCTATGTGATTTTCCTGAGCTGAAAGATTACTTTTTTTAAAACAATCACTTGGAATTCTTCAGAAGCTGTATGTTGCTCCATTTTGAAAATGAAGCAGAATACAGCTGTCATTCACTTCCATGTCTTTTTTGTTGGATGAAAAATCCATTTTTTGAAAACAGTCACTTGGAAATCTGTGAAACTGTTTGTTGCTCCATTTCAAAAACTAAGCTGGATATAGCTTTCATTCACTTCTATGTGTTTTACATGGGCTGAAAATTCACGTTTTTGAAAACAGTTACATGGAACACTGTGAAAGCATTGTTTTGCTCCATTTTGAAAACTAGGTGAACACAGCTTTCATTCACTTCTATATGTTTTCCCTGGGCAGAGAAAACACTTTTATGAAAACAGTCCCTTGGAACTCTGTAAAAGCAGTATGTTGCTCCGTTATGAAAGCTAAGCCAAAAACAGCTTTCATTAACTTCTATGTGTTTCTCCTGTGCTGAAAAATTACTTTTTTTGAAAACAGTCACTTGTAACTCTGCAAATGCAGTATGTTGCTCTGTTTGAAACCTAAGCTGAATACAGCTTTCATACATTATTATGTGTTTTTCCTGGGCTGAAAATCACTTTTTTGAAAACAGTCACTTTGAACTCTGCCAAAGTGTTATATTGCTCTGTTTTGAAAACTAACCAGAATACAGTTTTCATTCACTTCTGTTTTTTCTGGGCTGAGAAATCTATGTTTTGAAAACAGTCTCTTGGAACTGTGCAAAACAGAATGTTTTTCCATTTTGAAAACAAAGTTGAGTTGAGCTTTCATTCACTTCGATATGTTTTCCCTGGGTGGAAAAATCACTTTTTTGAAAACAGACACATTGAAATCTGCAAATGCTCTATGTTCCTCTGTTTTGAAAACTAAGCTGAATACAGCTTTCTTTCAGTTCTATGTGTTTTCCTGAGCTGAAAAATCACTTTCTTAGAAACAGTGTCTTGGAAGTCTGCAAAAGCTGTATGTTGCTCCATATTGAAATCTAAGATCAATACAGCTATCATTCACTTCTCTGAGTTTTTCTTGTGCTGAAAAATCCCTGTTTTGAAAGCATTCCATTGGAACTCTGCAAAAGCAGTATGTTACTCCATTTTGAAAACTAAGTTGAATTTAGATTTCATTCACTTCAATGTGTTTCTTCTGGGCTGAAAATGCACTTTCTGGAAACAGTCACTTGGAATTCTGCAAAAGGCTTATGATGCTCTGTTTTGAAAACTAAAGTGAATACAGCTTTCATTCACTTCTATGTGTTTGTCATGGGCTGAAATATCCCTTTTTTTTTGAAAATAGTCACTTGGAAAACTGGGAAAGCAGTATGTTGCTCTGTTTTGAAAACTAAGTTGAATTGAGCTTTCATTCATTCCTATGTGTTTTTCCAGGGATGAAAAATCACTTTTCTGGAAACAGGTATTGGAACTCTGTGAAAGCAGTATGTTGCTCCATTTTGAATACTAAGATGAATGCAGTATTTATTCACTTCTATGCATTTTTCCTGGGATGAGAAATCACTTTTTGGAAAAGTCACCTAGAGCTCTGTGATAGCAGTATGCTGCTCCATTTTGAAAACTAAGATGAATACAGCTTTCATTCAATTCTATGTGTTTTTCCTAGGCTGACAATTCTGCTTTTAAATACAGTCACTTGTAGCTCTGCAAAAGCCTTATGTTGCTGTGTTCAAAAACTAAGCTGAATACAACATTCATTCATTTCTACATGTTTTTCCTGGGCTGAAAAATGATTTGTTGTAAAAAGTCACTTGGAAATCTGCAAAAGAAGAATGTTCCTCTGTTTTGAAAACAAAGCTAAATACAGATTTCATTCACATTTATGTGTTTTTCATGTGCTGAAAATTCACTTTTTGAAAGAGTCACTTGGAACACTGTTAAAGCAGTATGAAGCTCCATTTTGAAAACTAAGCTGAATACAGCTTTGATTCACTTATGTGTTTTCCCTGGGCTGAAGTATGACATTTTGTGAACAGTCACTTGGAAGTTTGCAAAAGAAGTATGTTGCTCCATTTTGAAAACTAAGCTGGATAGAGCTTTCATTCATGTCTATGTGTTTTTCCTGGGCTGAATAATCATTTTTTGAAGACAGTCTCTTGGAACTCTGTGAAAGCAGAATGTTGTTCTGTTTGAAAAGTAAGTTGAATTGAGCTTTCATTCACTTGTATGTGTTTTTCCTGGGCTGAGAAATCGCTTTTTTGAAAAGAGTCACCAGGAACTCTGTGAAAGCAGTGTTGCCCCTTTTTGAAAACTAAGCAGAGTGCAGCTTTCATTCACTTACATGTGTTTTTCCTGGGCTAAAAAATCACCTTTTCAAAACAGTCACTCAGTCTCTATGAAAGCATTATGTTGCTCTGTTTTGAAAACTAAGTTTAATTGAGGTTTCATTAATTTCTAAGAGTTTTTCCTGGGCTGAAAAATCACTTTTTAGAAAACAGTCACTTGGAATGCTGCAAAAAGTAGTATGTTGCTCCATCTTCAAAACTTAGCTGAATACAGCTTTCATTCACTTCTAGTTTTTCTTCCTGGGCTGAAAGATGACTTTTTTGAAAACAGTGACTTGGAACTCTGCAAAAGCATTATGTTGCTCCATTTTGAAAACTAAGCCAAATACAGCTTCCATTCACTTCTATGTGTTCTTCTTGTGCTGAAAAATCACTTTTCTGGAACAGTCACTTGGAACTCTGCGAATGCAATATGTTGCTCCATTTTGAAAACTAACCTGAATACAGTTTTCTTTCACTTCTAAGTTTTTTACCCGGGAGTAAGTATCACTTTTTTGAAAACTTTCACTTGGAACTCTGTGAAAGCAGTATGTTGCTCCATTTTGAATCAAAGCTGAATACAGCTTTCATTCAATTCTATGTGTTTTTCCTGGGCTGAAAAATCACCTTTTTGAAAACACTCACTTGGAACTCTCTTTCAGAAAGTGAATTTTCAGCACAGGAAAAACACATAAATGTGAATGAAATCTGTATTTAGCTTTGTTTTCAAAACAGAGGAACATTCTTCTTTTGCAGATTTCCAAGTGACTTTTTACAAAAAAGAAGTGTTGCTCTATTTTGAAAACTAATTTGAATTGAGCTTTCATTCACTTCTATGTTCCATTCCTGGGCTGAAAAATAGCTTTATTGAACACAGTCCCTTGGAACTCTGTGAAAGCAGTATTTTGCTCCATTTTGAAAACTAAATTGAATTGAGGTTTCATTGATTTCTAAATGTTTTTACTAGGCTGAAAAATCACTTTTTTAAAACAGTCATTTGAAATGCTATGAAAGTACTATGCTGCTCCATCTTGAAAACAAAACTGAATACAGCTTTCATTCCCTTCTGTAAGTTTATCTGGGGCTGAGAAGTCTCCTTTTTGAAAACAGTCACATGGAACTCTGTGAAAGCAGTATGTTCATCTCTTCAAAACTATGTTGAATTGAGCTTTCATTCACCTCTATGTGTTTTTCCTGCACTGAGAAATCACCTTTTTTAAAGCAATCCATTCAAACTCTTTGAAAGCTGTATGTTGACCTGTTTTGAAAACTAAGCTGAAAAGAGCTTTCATTCAATTCTATGTGTTTTCCCTGAGCTGAAAAATCACTTTTTGAAAAGTCACTTGGACTCTGCAAAGCAGTTTGTTGCTCCATTTCAAAAACTAAGTTTAATTGAGCTTTCATTCACTTTATGTGTTTTCTCTGAGCTGAGAAATCACCTTTATGAAAACAGTCTTTGGAACTCTGAGAAAGCAGTATGTAGCTCCGTTTTGAAAATTAAGTTGAATTGAGATTTCTTTCACTTCTATGTGTTTTTCCTTGGATGAAAAATCACTTTTTGGAAACAGTCTCTTGGAACTCAGCGAGAGCAGTATGTTGCTCCATTTTGAAAACTAAGGTGATTACAGCTTTCATTCACTTCTATGTGCTTTTTCTGGACTGAGAAATCACCTTTTTGAAAGCAGTCACTTGGAACACTTCAAAAGCAGTATGTTGCTCCATTTTGAAAACTAATTTGAACTGAGCTTTCATTCACTTCTATGTGTTTTTCCTTGGATGAAAAATCCCTTTTTTGAAAACTGTCATTTGGAAATCTGTGAAAGTTTTATGTTGCTCTGTTTTGAAAACTAAGTTGAATACAGATTTCATCAATTCTATGTGTTTTTCCAGGTCTGAAAAATCACTTTTTTGAAGTGGAACTCTGCGAAAGCTGTTATGTTGCTCCATTTTGAAAACTAAACTGAACGCAGCATTCATTCACTTCTATGAGTTTTTCTTGGGCTGAAAAATCACTTTTTTTTTGAAAAAAGTGTCTTGAAACTCTGCAAAAGGCATTTGTTGCTCCGTTTTGAAAACTAAGTTGAATTGAGCTTTCATTCACTTCTATGTGCTTTTCCAGGGTTGAGAAATCACTTTTTTTTTGAAAATAGCCACTTGTCCCTCTACAAAAGCAGTACGTTGCTCTGTTTTGAACACTAAGCTGAATACAGCTTTCATTCACTTCTATGAGTTTTTCCTGAGCTGAGAAATCACCTTTTTGAAAACAGCCTCTTGAAACTCTGAGAAAGCAGTATGTTGCTCTGTTTTGAAAACTAATTTGAATTGAGCTTTCATTCACTTTTATGTATTTTTCCTTATATGAAAAATCACTTTTTGGAAAGAGTCTCTTGGAACTCAGTGAGAGCAGTATGTTTCTCCATTTTGAAAACTAAGGTGATTACAGCTTTCATTCACTTCTTCATTGTTTTCCAAGAAGAAAAAATCACTTTCCTGAAAACAGGTACTATGAATTCTGCAAAGGCAGTATGTTGCTCTCTTTTGAAATCTAAGCAGAATACAGCTTTCATTCTAGTGTACATTGTTATCCCAGGCTGAGAAATCACTTTTTTGGAAACAATAATTTTGAACACTGTGAAAGCAGTATGTTGCTCTGTTTTAAAAACTAAGGTGAATACAGCTCTCACTCACTTCTGTGTTGTTTTCCAGGCTGAAAAAAACCACTTTGTTGAAAACAGTCACTTGGAAATCTGTGAAAGAACTATGTTGCTACATTTGGAAAACTAAGCTGAATAAAGCTTTCTTTTATTTCTGTGTTGTTTTCCCAGGCTGAAAAAACACTTTTTGGAAAACAGTCATGTGGAAGTCTGTGAAAGCATTATGTTGCTCCATTTTGAAAATTAAGCTCAATACAATTTTCATTCACTTCTACATTTTTTCCCAGAAGAAAAAATCATTTTTTTGAAACAGTCACTTGGAACTCTGCAAAACCACTATGTTCCTCTGTTTTGAAAACTAAGGTAAATAAAGCTTTCATTCACTTCTATGTTGTATTCCCAGGCTGAGAAATCACTTTTTTGAAAAGAGTCAATTGGAACACTGTGAAAGTAGTATGTTGCTCCATTTTGAAAAATAATCTGAATACAGCGTTCATTCACTTCTCTGTTGTTTTTCCAGGCTGAAAAATCAGTTTTTTGAAAACAGTCACATGGAACACTGTGAAAACAGTATGTTGCTCTGTTTTGGAAACTAAGCTAAATACAGCTGTCATTCACTTCTATGTTGTATTCCCAGGTGAGAAATCACTTTTTTGAAAACAGTCACGTGGAAATCTGTGAAAGCAGTGTGTTGTTCAGTTTTGAAAACTGAACAGAAGCAGCTTTTGTTTACTTCTACATTGTTTACCCAGTCTAAATATCAGCTTTTTGAAAACAGTCAATTGGAAATCTGCAAAAGCAGTACATTGTTGTCTTTTGAAACCAAAGCTGAATACAGCTTTCATTCACTTCTATGTTGATTTCTGAGGGTGCAAAATAACTTTTTGGAAAACAGTCACTTGGAACTCTGTGAAAGCAGTATGTTGCTCCATTTTGAAACATATGCTGAATACTCATTCCATTCACTGGTACATTTTTTCCAGGCTAAAAAATCAATTTTGAAAGCAGTCACTTGGAACAATGTGAAAGAAGTATGGTGCCCCATTTTGAAAAGTAACTACAATAGAGTTTTCTTTCACTTCTATGTTGTTCTCCCTGGCTGAGAAATCACTTTTCTGAAAACAGTCTCTTGGAATTCTGCACAAGAATTATGTTGCTGCATTTTGAAAACTAAGCTGAATAGGGCATCCATTCACTTCTTCATTGTTCTCCCAGAAAAGTCACTTTCTTGAAAACAGTCACTGGGAATTCTGCAAAGGCAGTATGTTGTTCTGTTTTGAAAACTAAGCTGAATACAGCTTTCCTTTACCTCTATGTTTTTTCCCAGGTTGAGAAATCACTTTTTTAAAACAGTCTCTTGGAATTCTGCATAAGCAGTATGTTGCTGCATTTGGAAAACTAAGCTGAACAGATCTTCATTGAGCATAAGCAGTATGTTGCTGCATTTGGAAAACTAAGCTGAACAGATCTTCATTGACTTCTATGTTGTTTTCCTAGGATGAAAAATCACTTTTTTCAAAACAGTCACTTGGAACTCTCCAAAAGCAGTATTGCTCCGTTTTGCAATCTAAGCTGAATACATCTTTCATACACATCTATGGTGTTTTCTCAGGATGAAAAATCACTTTTTTCAAAACAGTCACTTGAAATACTGCAAAAGAAGAAAGTTGTTCTATTTTGAAAACTATGCTAAAAAGCACATTCATTCACTTCTATGTTGTTTACCCAGGTTGAAAAACCACTTTTTTTGAAGACAATCAATTGGAAATCTGTGAAAGCAGTATGTTGTTGCATTTTGAAAACTAAGCTGAAGAGAGTTTCCATTCACTTCTTCAATATTTTCCCAGAAGAAAAAGTCACTTTCTTGAAAACAGTCACTTGGAAATCTGCAAAAGCATAATGTTGTTCCATTTTGAAACCAAAACTGAATACTGCTTTAATTCACTGGTACATTGTTTTCCCAGGCTTAAAAATCACTTTTTTGAAAACATTTCTTTGGAACTCAGCAAAGTAGTATGTTGCTGCATTTTGAAAACTAAGATGAATACTGCTTTCATTTACGGGTACATTGTTTCCCAGGCTGAAAATCACATTTTGTAAACAGTCACTTTGAACTCTGTGAAAACAGTATGTTCTTCCATTTTGAAAATGTAGCTGAATGCAGCATTCATTCACTTCTATGTTGTTTTCCCATCCTGAAAAATCACTTTTTTGAAGACAGTCACTTGGAAATCTGTGAATGCAGTATGTTGTTGCCTTTTGAAAACTAAGCTGAATAGAGCTTCCATTCACTTCTTCTTTGTTCTCCCAGAAGAAAAGTTACTTTCTTGAAAACAGTCACTGGGAGTTCTGCAAAGGAAGTATGTTGTTCTATTTTGAAAACTAAGCTGAATACAGCCTTCCTTTACTTCTATGTTTCCTCCCAGTCTGAAAAATAACTTTTATGAAAACAGTCACTTGGAACTCTCCAAAAGCAGTATGTTGTTCCATTTTGCAATCCAAGCTGAATACAGCTTTCATACACATCTATGGTGTTTTCCCAGGATGAAAAATCACTTTTTTCAAAACAGTCACTTGAAATACTGCAAAAGCAGAAAGTTGCTCTGTTTTGAAAACTATGCTAAAAAGCACATTTATTCACTTCTATGTTATTTTCCCAGGTTGAAAAACCACTTTTTTGAAAACACTTACTTGGAAATCTGTGAAAGCAGTATGTTGCTCTGTTTGAAAACTAAGCTGAATAACACTTTCATTCATTTCTTCATTGTTTTCCCAGAAGAAAAAGTCCCTTTCTTGAAAACAGGCACTTGGAAATCTGTGAAAGCATTATGTTGCTCCATTTTGAAACCAAAGCTGAATACTGCTTTAATTCACTGGTACATTGTTTTCCCAGGTGGAAAAATCACTTTTTGAAAACATTCCTTTGGAGCTCAGCAAAAGCAGTATGTTGCTGTGTTTTGAAACCTAAGATGAATACTGCTTTCATTTACTGGTACATTGTTTTCCTAGGCTGAAAATCACTTTTTTGTAAACAGTCACTTTGAACTCTGTGAAAACAGTGTGTTCCTCCATTTTGAAAATGAAGCTGAATAGAGCTTTCATTCACTTCTCTGTTGTTTTCCCATGCTGAAAAATCACTTTATTAAAAACAGCCACTTGAAACTCTGCAAAAGTAGTATGTTGCTCCATTTTGAAACTTTGCTGAATAGTGCTTTCATTCACTTCTACATTGTTTTCCCAGATGGAAAATCACTGTTCTGAAACAGTCACTTGAAACACTATGAAAGCAGTATGTACCTCCATTTTGAAAACTATGCTGAAAAGAGCATTCATTCACTTCTATGTTGTTTTCCCAACTGAAAATTCACTTTTTTGAAAACACTGTCTTGGAACTAAGTGAAAGCAGTACTTTGCTCCATTTTGAAAACTAAACAGAAAACAGCTTTCATTCAATTCTATGTTGTTTCCCCATGCTGATAGTTTACTTTTTGAAAAGCAGTATGTACCTCCGTTTTGAAAACTATGCTGAAAAAGCATTCATTCCCTTCTACATAGTTTTCCCAGGCTAAAAACTTCCTTTTTTGAAAACAGTCACTCAGAAATCTGCAAAAGCCATATGTTGCTACATTTTGAAAACTAAGCTGAATACAGCTTTCATTCACTTCTACATTGTTTTCTCAGAAGCAAAAATCACTTACTTGAATAGTCACTAGGACCTCTGCAAAAGCAGAATATTTTTCCTCTCTGAAAACTAAACTGAATACAGCTTTGATTCACTCTGTTGTTTTCTGTGCCAGAAAAAAATGACTTTTTGGAAAACAGTCACTTGGAACTCTGCATAAGCAGAATTTTGTTCTGTTTTGAAAACTAAATTTAATAAAGCTTTCATTCTCTTCTATGTTGTTTTCTGAGCCTCAAAAATCACTTTTTTGAAAACAGTCCCTTGGAACTCTGTGGAAGCAGTATGTTGCTCCATTTTTTAAACTAAGCTGAATAAAGCATTCATTCAATTCTATGTTCTTTTCCCAGGCTGAAAAATCACTCTTGACAACAGTCACTCAGAACTCTGTGAAAGCAGTATGTTTCTCAGTTTAGAAAACTGAGCTGAATACAGCTTTCATTCACTGCTATGTTCTATACCCAGAAGAAAAAAATCACTTTTTTGAAAACAGTTACTGGGAATTCTGGAAAGGCAGTATATAACTCCATTTTGAAAACTAAGCTGAATACAGCTTTCATTCACTTGTACGTTGCTTACCAAGCCTGAAAAATCACTTTTATGACAGTCCCTTGTAAATCTGCGAAAGCAGTATTTTGCTCTGTTTTGAAATCTAAGCTGAATACAGCTTTCAATCCCTTCTGCATTCTTTACCCAGGCTGAGAAATCACTTTATTGAGAACAGTCACTTGGAACACTGCAAAAGCAGCATGTTGTTCCCTTTTCAAAACTCTGCTGATTACAGCTTCATTCACTTCTGTGCTGTTTTCCCAGGCTGAAAATCACTTTTTTGAAAACGGTCATTTCCAAATCTGTGAATGCAGTATGTTGCACCATATTGAAAACTATGCTGAATGCAGCTTTCATTCACATATATATTGTTTTCACTTGGTGAAAAATAATTTTTTGAAAACAGGCCTCTGGAAGTCTGCAAATGCAGTATGTTTCTCTGTTTTGAAAACTAAGCTGAATGCAGCATTCACTCACTTCTACATTGTTTTCCCTGGCTGAAAAATCACTTTTTGGTAAACAGTCACTTGGAACTCTCTGAAAGAAGCATGTTGTTCCATTTTGAAATCTAAGCTGAATATTGCTTTCATTCAATGGTATGCTGTTTCCCAGGCTGAAAAATCAGTTTTTGAAAACAATCACTTGGAACAATGGAAAAGAAGTATGGTGCTCCATTTTGAAAACTAAGCTGAATAGAGCTTTCATTCACTTCATTGTTGTTTTCCCAGGCTGAAATATCACTTCTTGAAAACAGCCACTTGGAATTCTGCAAAAGCATTATGTTTCTTTTACATAACTACAGATTATGCAGCTTTCATTCCCTTTGTTGTTTTCCCAGCCTGAAAAATCACTTTTTTTATGACAGTCACTTGGAAATCTGTGAAAGTAGTATGTTGCTCCATTTTGAAAACTAAGCTGAATAGAGCTTTCATTCACTTCTATGTTGTTTTCTCAGACTGATAATCACTTTATTGAAAAGAGTCACTTGGAACTGTTCAAAAGCAGTATGTTGCTCCCATTTCAAACTCAGCTGAATACAGCTTTCAGTCACATCTGTGTTGTTTTCCCAGGGTGAAAAATCACTTTTTTAAAACACTCACTTCAAAATCTGCAAAAGCAGTATGTCACATCATATTGAAAACTAAGATGAATACAGCTTTCATTCACTTCTATGTTGTTTTCCCTGGCTGAAAAATAATTTTTTGAAAACAGGCCCTTGGAAGTCTGTGAATGCAGCATGTTTCTCCATTTTTAAAACTAAGCTGAATGCAGCTTTCATTCACTCCTATGTTGTTTTCCCAGGCTGAAAAATCACTTTTTGGATAACAGTCCCTTGGAACTCTCTGAAAGAAGTATGTTGTTCCATTTTAAATACTAAGCTGAATACAGATTTTATTCACTTTTATGTTCTTTCCCAGGATGAGAAATCACTTTTTGAAAACAGTCACTTAGAACTCTGCAAAAGCAGTATGTTGCTCCATTTTGAAAACTAAGCTGAATACAGCTTTCCTTCACTCCTATGTTGTTTTCCCATGCTGAAAAATCACTTTTTTGAAAATAGTCACCTGAAACTCTGTGAAAGCAGTATGTAGTTCTGCTTTGAAAACTAAGCTAAATAAAGCTTTCATTGACTTCTACATTGTTTTCCCAGGCTGAACAATAACTTTTTGGTAAACAGTCACTTGGAACTCTCTGAAAGAAGTATGTTGGTCCGTTTTTAAAACTAAGCTGCATAGTGCTTTCATTCACTGGTATGCTGTTTTCCCAGGCTAAAAAATCACTCTTTGAAAACAGTCACTTGGAACAATGGAAAAGAAGTATGGTGCTCCATTTTTAAAACTAAGCTGAATAGAGCTTTCATTCGGTTGAATGTTGTTTTCCCAGGCTGAAAAATCACTTCTTGAAAACAGTCACTGGAATTCTGTGAAAGCATAATTATGTTACATTTAGATAGCTACAGTTTTTGCAGCTTTCATTCAGTTCTATGTTGTTTTCCAAGGCTGAAAAATCACTTTTTTGAAAACAGTCCCTTGGAATTCTCCAAAAGCAGTATGTTGCTCCATTTTGAAAATGAACCTGAATACAGCTCTCATTCAGTTCTATCAAGTTTTCACAGGCTGAAAAACCCTTTTGAAAATGGTCACTTGGAAATCTGAGAAACCAGTATGTTGCTATGTTATGAGAACTTTGCTGAATACAGCTTTCATTAATTTCTATGTAGTTTATCCAGGCTGAAAAATCACTTCCTTGGAAACAGTCTCTTGGAAATCTTCAAAAGCTGTATGGTGATCCATTTTGAAACCTCACCTGATTAGAGCTTTCATTCACTTCTGTCTTGTTTTCCCAGACTGAAAAATCACTTTTTTGAAGACAGTCACTTGGATCTCTATGAAAGCAGTATGTTGCTCCATTTTCAAAACTAAGCTGAATAAAGCATTCATTCGATTCTATGTTTTCCCAGGCTGAAAATTCACTCTTTTGAAAACAGTCACTCAGATCTCTGCTAAAGCAGTATTTTGCTCAGTTTTGAAAACTAAGCTGAATACAGCTTTCATTCACTTCTATGTTGAATTCCCTGAAGAAAAAATCTCTTTCTTTAAACAGTCACTGGGAATTCTGGAAAGGCAGTATGTAGCTCCATTTTGAAAACTTAGCTGAATACAGCTTTCAATCACTTCAATGTTGTTTTCCCAGTCTGGGAAATCCTTTTTTTAGAAACAGTCATTTGGAACACTGTGAAAGCAGTATGTTGCTCCATTTTGAAAATGAAGCTGAAAACACCTTTCTTTCAATTCTTTGTTGTTTTCCCATACTGAAAATCACTATCTTGAAAACAAACACATGGAAATCTGTGAAAGCATTATGTTCCTCCATATTGTAAACTAAGCTGAATTCAGCTTTTATTCACTTCTATGTTATTTTCCCAGGCTGAAAGAACACTTTTTTGAAAAGAGTCACTTGAAACTCTTTGAAAGTAGTATGTTGCTCCAGTTTGAAAACTTAGCCAAATACAGATTTCATTCACTTCTGTGTTGTTCTCCCAGTCTGCAAAATCACTTTTTGAAACAGTCCCTTGGGTCTGTGGGAAAGAAGTATGTTCCTCTATTTGAAAACTAAGATGAATACAGCTTTCATTCACTTCTATGTTGTTTTCCCAGGCTGAAAAATCACTTTGTGAAAACAGTCACTTGGAAATAAACAAAAGGAGTATGCTGCTCCACTTTGAAAACTAAGCTTAATACAGATTTCATTCAATTCTATGTTTTTTCCCAGACTAAAAAAAAAAATCACTTTCTTGAAAACAGTCACTTGGAACTCTGTGAAAGCAGTATATTGCTCCATTTTGAAATCTAACCAGAATACAGCTTTCATTCACTTCTATGTTGTTTTTCTGAGCAGAAATATCAATTTTTTAAAACATTCACTTGGAATTCTGTGAAAGCAGTATGTTGATCCCTTTTACAAATGAAGCAGAATACATTTCTCATTCACTTCTATGGTGTTTAACTGGGCTGAGGATCACTTATTTGAAAACAGTCACTTGGAAATATCTGAAAGCTGTATGTTGCTTGGTTTTGAATGCTAAGCAGTACAGTGCTTTCATTCACTTCTGTGGTGTTTTCCTGAGATGAAATGTCTGTCTTTTGAAAAGAGTCACTTGGAACTCTGCAAAAGTGGTACGTTTCTCCATTTTGAATTCTAGGCAGAATACACATTTCATTCTCTACTGTACACTTTTCCTGGGTTGAAAATTCACTTTTTTGAAAACAGTCACTTTTAACTCTCCAAAAGAAGTATGTTGCTCCATTTTGAATTTTAAGCAGAATACAGCTTTCTTTCACTTCAGTGGTGATTTCCTGGCCTGAAAATATCACTGTTTTGAAAAGAGTCACTTTTAACTCTGTGAAAGCAGTATGTTGCTCTGTTTTGAAAACTAAGCAGATACAGCTTCAACTCAGTACTGTGGTGTTTTCCTGCTCTGGAAAAACAATTATTTGATCACAGTCACTTGGAATTAGGTGAAAGCAGTATGTTGCTTCTTTTTCAATTCTACACATAATCCAGGTTTCATTCATTTCTATGGTGTATTCCTGGGGTGAAAATTGACTTTCTGGAAAACAGTAAATTGGAATTATGCCAAAGCAGTATGTTTCTCTGTTTTGAATTCTAAGCAGGATACAGATTTCATTCACTACTGTGGAGTTTTCCTGGGCTGAAAATTCACTTTTTTGAAAACAGTCACTTGGAACTCTCCAAAAGGAGTATGTTGCTCTGTTTTGAAAACTAATCAGCATATAGCTTTCTTTCCCTACTCCTGGGTTTTCCTGGGCTGAGAAATCACTTTTTTGAAAACAGTCTCTTGGAATTCTATGAATGTATTATGTTGCTCCATTTTCAAAATAAGCAGAATACAGCTTTTATTTACTTCTATGGTGGTATCCCAGCCTGAAAAATCACTTTTTTCAAAACAGTCATTTGGAAGTGAGCAAAAGCAATATGTTGCTCTGCATCAAAAACTAAGCAGTGAGGAGATAAGAAGGCAGCATAAAGAGGAGTGGAAGACTGTTAGTCCCCTCATGGAACAGTTCATAAATGACCAAAAGCCAGTAATTAACCTGGAATAACTGTGGGGGGACAAACACGACTGACCAATCATCATCCACCAACCTGAATTGGGAGGAATGCCTGAGATTGCAGCATAAAATCTCTAAATAAAAACTGCAGACCTGTGCTGAGAGCCAAGAGCTGAGAGCCCCTCCCCCATGGAATCTGCATGGTGCCAGAGAGCAGCACTCTCCAAACAAGTCAGTGGACCTCAGCCCAGCCACAACTGGGGTTTTAGTATAAACTGCTCAATACATACAGTGAATCCCCAACAAGCAGAGGCTTTTGGTGACAACTGATCTTGGGAGATTCGGGGGACATATCTGTCTCAGGATGGGGAGCCCAGAGGTTTGGGTGCTATTTCTGGCTGATGGGTGAATCTGGGGGCTTTCTTTCCCTTTCTTTCTCTGTGGAGAAAACCTCAGCAGTTTTCAGCTCACAGTGCTTTGTAGCAAAGAAAGCCTCAGCCATTTTAAAATCAAAATAATTTGATCAGCAGAGTCAGAGAAACAAAGAACTTATTGATATTCAGATGACCTCTGGGGGGGCATAGCTTCCCAAGAGGAAAGGGAGGGGCCCAGCTCTACTGCCTGCCTTACCAGAACCAGTCATTCGGAACTGTGTGAAAGCAGTATGTAGCTCCATTTTGCCAACTAAGCTGAATACATATTTCATACTCAACTATGGTGTTTTCCTGGGCTAACAAATCACTTTGTAAAAATCACCTGGAACTCTGCAAAAGCTGTATGTTGCTCTGTTTTGGAAACTAAGCAGAATACAGCTGTTCACTTCCATGATGTTTTCCTGGAATGAAAAATCACTTTATTTAAGATGGGCACTTGGAATTCTGCAAAAAACATATGGTGCTCTGTTTTGAAATCTAAGCAGAATACAGCTCTCATTCACCTCTGTGGTGTTTACCTGGGCTGAGAATCACTTATTTGAAAACAGTCACTGGGAACTCTGTGAAAGCTGTATGCTGCTCTGTTTTGAAGGCCAAGAGTTATACCACTTTCATTGAATTCTGTGGTGTTTTCCTGGGCTGAAATATCTCTCTTCTGAAAAGAGTCACTTGGAACTCTGCAAAAGCTGTATGTTTCTCCTTTTTGAATTCTAAGCAGAATACAGAATTTACTCACTACTGTGCAGTTTTCCTCAGTTGAAAATTCACTTTTTTGAAAATAGTAACTTCAAACTCTCTGAAAGCAGTATGTTGCTCCATTTTGAATACTTAGCAGAATACAACTTTCATTCACTTCAATTTTGATTTCCTGGCCTGAAAAATCATTGTTTTGAAAAGAGCCACTTTTAGCTCTGCAAAAGCAGTATGTTGCTCTGTTTTGAAAACTAAGCAGAATACAGCTTCAACTCAGTACTGTGGTGTTTTCCTGTGCTGGAAAATCACTTAATTGAAAACAGACACTTGGAATTCTGTGAAAGCAGTATGTTGATCTGTTTTGAAAACTAAGCAGAATACAGCTTATTTCACTTCAGTGGTGTTTTCCTTGGCTGAAAAATCACTTTTATCAAAAGAGTCTATTGAAATTCTGAGAAATGAGTATGTTGCTCCATTTTCAAAACCTAGTTGAATACAGCTTTACTTCACTTCTATGGTATTTTCATGGGCTGAAATATCACGTTTTTGAAAACAGTCATTTGGAACACTGCAAGAGTAGTATGTTGCTTAGTTCTGAACACTAAGCAGAGTACAGCTTACATTCACTTCTATGGTGTTTTCCAGGGCAGAAATATCATTTTTGAAAATAGTCACTTGGAAATATTTGAGAGCAGTATGTTGCTATGTTTTGTAAACAGAGCAGCATGCATCTTTTATGCACTTCTATGGTGATTTCTGGGCCTGAAATATCAATTTTTTGAGAAGAGTCAACTTGGAACTCTGCAAAAGCAATGTGTTTCTGCTTTGAAATCCAAGCAGAATACAGCTTTCATTCACTTCTGTGGGGTTTCCTGGGCTGAAAATTCTCTTTTTGAAAACAGACATTTGGAACCATGTGAAAGCAGTGTGTTGCTCCATTTTGTAAATGCAGAAGAATACTTCTGTCTTTCACTTCAATTGGATGTTCCTTGGCTGAAAAATCACTTTACTGAAAAGAGTCACTTGGAATGCTGTGATAGAAATATGCTTCTCTATATTAAAAACTAGCAGATAGTGTCTTTCATGCATTTCAATGCTGTTTAACTGAGCTGAAAAATCACTTTTTGAAATCAGTCACTTGGAATTCTGTGAAAGCAGTATGTTTCTAAGTTTTGAAAACTAACCAGTATACAGCATTCATCCTCTTCTATGGTGTTTTCCTGAGCTGAAAAATAACTTTTTGGAAAAAGTCATTAGGAACTTGGCAAAAGCAGTATGTTCCTCTGTTGCATAAAACTAAGGAGAACACAGCTTTCAATAACTTCTATGCTGGTTTCCTGGGCTGAAAAAATCACATTTTTGGAAAGAGTCACCTGGAACTCTGTGAATGCAATATGTTGCTCCATTTTAAAAACTAACCAGAATACAGCTTTAATTCACTTCTATGTTGCTTACCTGGGGTCAAAAATCACCATTTTGTTTACAGTCACTTGGAACTCCATGACAGCAGTATGTTCTTCCCTTTTGAAAATCAAGCAACATACAGCTTTCCTTCAATTCCATGGTGTTTTCCTGGTATGAAAAATCACTTTTTTGAAAAGAGTAATTTGAAACTTTACAAAAGTAGTACATTGCTCCATTGTGAAATCTATGCAAGATACAACTTTAATTCACTTCTATGGTCATTTACTGTGCTGAAAATTCACTTTTTTAAAAACAGTCACTTGCAATTCTGTGAAAGCTGTATGTTGCACCATTTTAAAAACTAAGCAGTATACAGCTTTCATTCACTCTTATGCTGTTTTCCAGTGCTGAAAAATCACTTTCTTGAAAACAGTCCCATGGAACTCTATAAGAGCAGTATATTGCTCTGTTTTGAAAAGTAAGCACTATATAGCTTTCATTCATTTTCCTGGGCTGAAAAACCACTTTTTTGAAAACAGTTCCTTGAAACTCTGCAAAAGCCATATGTTTCTTTGTTTTTAAAACTAAGAAGAATAGAGCTTTCATTCAGTTCTGTGGGGTTTTCTGAGGCTGAAAAATCACTTTTTGTTAAAAGCCACATGGCTCTCTGTGAAAGCAGTATGATGTTCCATTTGAAAGCTAAGCAGAATACAGCTTTGTTCAATTCTATTGTGTTTTCCTGGCCTGAGAAATCACTTTTTTGGGACTGTCACTTGGAACTCTGCAGAAAGCAGTATGTTGCTCAGTTTTGAAAACTAAGCAGGGTACAGATTACTTTCAGTTATATGGTGTTTTCCAGGGCTGAAAAATCAGTTTTTTGAAACAGTCACTTGGAAATGTGCAAAAGCAGTGTTTTCTCTGTTTTGAAAACTAAGAAGAATACAGCTCTCTTTCACTTCTATGGCATTTTCCAGGCTAAAAATTCACTTTATTGAAAAGATCTCTTGTAATTCTTCAAAGGCAGTGTAAATAATTACAGCTTTCATTCAATTCTATGGTGTTTTCCTAGGCTGAAAACCTCCCTTTTTTGAAAAAATGTCACTTGGAAATCTGCAAAGGCATTGTGCTGCTCTGTATTGAGCACTAAGCAGAATACAGCATTCATTCACTTCTATGGTGTTTTTCTGGGCTAAAATTTAACTTTTTAAAAAACAATCACTTGGAACCCTGTGAAAACTGTATGTTGCTCCATTTGAAAACTAAGAAGGATAGCACTTTCATTCACATTTATGGTGATATCCTGGGCTGAAAAATCACTTTTTGGAAACAGTCTCCTGTAACTCTATGAGAGCACTATTTTCCCCATTTTAAAGCTGAGCAGAATACAGGGTTCATTCAATTCTATGGTGTTTTCTTGGCTCAAAAATCAGGTTTTTGAAAACAGTCACTTGGAACTCTGTGAAAGCAGTATTTTGCTCCTTTTGAACAGTAAGCAGAATACACTTTACATTCACTTCTATGGTTTATTCCTGGGCTGAAAAATCACTTTTTAGAAAACAGTCCTTGAACTCTACATGAGCAGTATGTTCCTCCATTTTGAGAACTAATCAGAATACAGCTTAATTCACTTCTATGGTATTTTTCTTGGCTGAAAACTCTCTTTTTTGAAAAGAGACACTTGGAATTCTGTGAAAGCAGCATATTGCCCTGTTTTGAAAACTAAGTAGAATACAGCTCAGCTCTAATTCACTTCTATGGTAATTTCCTGGGCCGAAATATCACTTTTTGAAAAAGAGTCACTTGGTAATCTGTGAAAGCTCTATGTTGCTCTGTTTTGAATACTATGCTGATTACGGCTTTCAGTAATTTCTATGGGTCTTCCTGGGTTCAAAAATCAGTTTTATGAAAACAGCCACTTGCAATTCTACAAAAGCAGTATGTTGCTCCATTTTTGAAAACTGAGCAGGATAAAGATTTCAATCATTTCTATGGTGTTTTCCTGGGCTGAAAAATCTCTTTTCTGAAAACTGTCTTTTGCAACACTTTGAGAACAGTATATTGCTCCATTTATAAAACTGAGCAGTAAACAGCTTTTGTTCAATTCTATGGTGTTTTCCTTGGCTGAAAAATCAGTTTTTTGAAAACAGTCACTTGGAACTCTGCAAAGAAGTATGTTGCTCCGCTATGATACTAAGCAGGATACAGCTTTCACTGACTTCTACGGTGTTTGTCTGGGCTGAAAAATTACTTGTTTGAAAAGAGTCACTTGGAACACTATGAAAGCAGTACTTTGTTCCTTTTGAATACTAAGCCAAATACACCTTACATTCACTTCTGTAGTGTATTGCGGGGCTGAAAAATCACTTTTTAGAAAAGAGTCTTGGAACTCTACGAGAGCAGTCTATTGATATGTTTTGAAAACAAAGCAGAATACAGCTTAATTCACTTCTATGGTGTTTTCCTTGGCTGAAAAATAACTTTTTTCAAAAGAGTCAATTGACAAATTGCAAAATAAGTATCTTGTTCTGATTTGAAAACTAAGCAGATTACAGCTTTCATTCACTTCTGTGGTTTATCCTGGGCTGAAAAATCACTGTTCTGGAAACACTCACTTGGAACACTGCAAATGCAGTATGTTGCTCTTTTCAGAACACTAAGCACAATACAGCTTACCTTCATTTCTATTGTGTTTTCCATGGTTGAAAAATCACCTTTTGAAAACAGTCACTTCTTCTGAGAAAGAAGTTTGTTGGTTCATATTGAAAACTTAGCAGAATACAGCTTTCTTTCACTTCTATGGTGCTTTTCTGATCAATTCTATTGTGATTGCCTGGGTTGAATAATCACTTTTTTGAAAACAGTCACTTGGAATACTGCAAAAGCAATACGTTGCTCCATTTTGTAAACTAAGCAGAATACACATTTCATTCACCTCTATGGTGTTTTCCTGGCTGAATAATCACTTTTATGAAAACATTCTGTTGGAACACTACAATAGCAGTATGTTGCTCTCTTTTGAAAACTAAGCAGAAACACCTTTCAGTCATTTCTATGGTGTTTCCCTGGGTTGAAAACTCACTTTTAACAAAAATGTCCCTTGGAATTCTGCAGACTGTATGTTGCTCCATATTGAATACTAAGCAGAATACAGCATTCATTCATTTCTATGGTGTTTTTGTTGGCTAAAAAATCTTTTTTGAAAACCTTCTTTTGCTACTCTGTGAAAGTGGTGTGTTGTTCCGTTTTGAAAACAAAGCGGTATATACAGCTTTCATTCACTTCTATTGTGTTTTCCTGGGCTTAATAAACACTTTTTTGAAAAAATCCCTTGGAACTCTGCAAATATGTATGTTGATCCATGTTTAAAACCATGCAGAATACAACTTTCATTCTCTTCTCTGGTGTTTTCCTTGGCTGTAAATACACTTTTTGGAAAACAATCACATGGAATTCTGAAAGAGCAGTATATTGCTCTGTTTTGAAAACTAAGCAGAATGCAGCCTTCATTCACTTCTATGGTGCTCTCCTGGGCTGAAATATTGCTTTTTTAAAAAGAGTCACTGGGAACTCTGCAAAGAAGTATGTTGCTCCATTTTGATACTAAACAGGATATGGCTTTCATTCACTTCTATGGTGTTAGCCTGGACTGAAAAATTACTTTTTTGAAAACCGTCACTTGGAACATTGCAAAAGCAGCACTTTAATACTTTTGAATAATATGCAGAATACACCTTTCATTCACTTCTCTGGTGTATTCCTGGGCTGAAAAATCACTTTTTAGAAAATAGTCTTGGAACTCTACTAGAGCAGTATATTGCTACATATTGAAAACTAAGCAGAATACAGCTTAATTCACTTCTATTGCATTGTCCTTGGCTGAAAAATCACTTTTTTCAAGAGCCAATTGAAACTCTGCAAAATCAGTATGTTGTTCTGATTTGAAAACTAAGCAGGATAGAGCTTCCATTCACTTCTATGGTTTATCCTGGGCTGAAAAAATCACTGTTCTGAAAACAGTCACTTGGAACTCTGTGAAAGCAGTATGTTGCTGGTTTCTGAAACCTAAGCAGAATACAGCTTACATTCACATCTATGGTGTTTTCCATGGCTGAAAAATCACTTTTTGTAAACAGTCACTTCAAGTTATGTGAAAGCAGTATGTCGCTCCATATTGAAAACTAAGCTGAATACAGCTTTCATTCAATTCTATGGTGTTTTTCTGGGCTGAAAAATCATCTTTTTTGAAACCAGTCACTTGTACCTCTATGGAAGCAGTATGTTGCTGTGTTTTGAAAACTAAGCAGAATGCAGCTCTCATTCACTTCTATATTGTTTTCCTGGGCTGAAAAATCTTTTTTGAGAACATTCAGAATTCTTCAAAAGCATTACATTGCTGCATTATGAAAACTAAGCAGACTACAGCTTTCAGTAACTTCTATTGTGTTTTTCTGGGCTGAATAATCACTTTTTTGAAAACAGTCCCTTGGAACATTGTGAAAGCAATATGTTGCTCCGTTTTGAAAACTAAGCAAAATACAACTTTCATTCACTTCTATGGTAATTACCTGGGCAGAAAAGTCACATTTTTGAAAACAGCCAATTAAAAGTCTGTGAAAGCACTGTGTTGCTCTGTTTTGAAATCTAAGAATGCAGCCTTCATTCACTTCTGTTGTGTTTTCCTGGGCTGAAAAGTCACTTTTTTGAAAAATGTCACTTGGAACTCTGTGAAGGCTCTATGTTGCTCCCTATTGAGTACTAAGCAGACTAGCATTCATTCTCATCTATGGTGTTTTTGTGGGCTAAAAAATCATCTTGTTTGAAAACATTCTCTTGGTACTCTGTGACAGCAGTATGTTGCTCCATTTTGAAAACTAAGCAGTATACAGCTTTCATTACTTCTATTGTGTTTTCCTGGGCTTAATAATCACTTTTTTGAATACAATCCTTTGGAACTAAGCAAAAGAAGTATGTTGCTCCATATTTAAAACTAGGAAGCACACACATTTCTATCACTTCTCTGGTATTTTCCTTGGCTGAAAACTCACTTTTTTTAAAATAATCACTTGGAATTCTGAGAAAGCAGTATATTGGTCAGTTTTGAAAACAAAGCAGAATACACCTTTCATTCACTTTTATGGTGTTTTCAGGGCTGAAAAATCACTTTTCTGAAAACAGACACTTGCAACTCTATGAGAGCAGTATGCTGCTCCATTTTTAAAACTGAGCAGAATACAGCTTTCATTCAATTCTACGGTGTTTTCCTAGGCTGCAAAATCAGTTTTTTGAGAAGAGTCACTTGGAACTCCGCAAAAGACATTTGTTGCTCCATTTTGATACTAAGCAAGATGCAGCTTTCATTCACTTCTATGGTGTTTACCTGTGCTAAGTGACTTTTTTGAAAACAGTCACTTCGAACTCTGCCAAATCTGTACTTTACTACTTTTGAATACTAACCAGAATACACTTTTCATTCACATTTCTGGTGATTTCCTGGGGTGAAAAATCACTTTCTAGGTATCTGTCTTGGAAATCTATGAGAGCAGTATATGGCTCCATTTTGAAAAGTAAGCAGAATACAGATTTCATTCATTTCTATGGTGCTTTTTGGGGGCTGAAAAATCAACTTTTTTGAAAACAGTCACTTGTAAATCTGCAAAAGCAGTATGTTGCTCTGTTTTGAAAACTAAGCAAACTACAGCTTTCATTGACTTCTACACTGTTTTCTTGGGCTAAAAAATCATCTTTATTGAAAACAGTCATTTGGAACACTGAAAAAACATGCTGTTTCATTTTGAAAACTAAGCAAAATATAGCTTTCAGTCACTTCTATTGTGTTTTCCTCAGCTGAAAAATTAATTTTGTAAAGTGTCACTTGGAAATCTGCAAAAGCAGTATGTTGCTAAGTTTGACTACAAAGCAGAATTCAGCATTCATTCACTTCTATGTTGATTTCCTTGGCTAAAAAATCACTTTTTTAAAAAGTCACTTGGAATTCTGGAAAGCAGTATGTTGCTCAGTATTGTAAACTAAGCAGAATACAGCTTTCAATCATTTTAAGGTGTTTTCCTGTGCTTAAAAATCACTTATTTGAAAACAGACACTTGGAGTTCTGTGAAAGTAGTGCATTGCACTGCATTGAAAACTAAGGAGAATACACCTTTCATTTATTTCTATGGTGTTTTCCTCAGCTGAAAAATCTTTTTTGAAAACAGTCAATGGAACTCTGAGAGATCAGTGTTTGGCTCTTTTTTGAACACTAAGAAGAATACAGCTTTCTTTCCATTCTATGGTGTTCTCCTGGCTAAAAATTCACTTTTTTGAATAGAGTCAATTTAATTCTATGAAAGCAGTGTGTTCCTCTGATTTGAAATCTAAGAAGAATACAGCTTTCATTAAATTCTATGGTGCTTTCTTGGGCTGAAAAATCACTTTTTTGAAAACAATCACTTGCAATCATGCAACAGCAGTATGATGCTCCATTTTGAAAACTAAGCAAGATAGAGCATGCATTCATTAATATGGTGTTTCCCTGTGCTGAAAAATCACTTTTTTGGAAAGTCACTTGGAAATCTGCTGAAAGCAGTATGTTGCTCCATTTTGAAAACTAAGCAGGGTACAGTTCAATTCACTTCTATTGCATTTTCCTTGGCAGAAAAATCACTTTTAAAAGAAGTGACTTGGAACTCTGCAAATGAAGTGTGTGGCTTCATTTGGAAAACTAAGAAGAATACAGCTTTCATTCACTTCTATTGTGTTATCCTGTGTGGAAAATCACTTTTTTGAAGACAGTCACTTGGAACACTGAGAAAGCATTATGTTTCTCTGTTTTGAAAACTAAGCAGCTTACAGATTTCATTCACTTCTACAGTGTACTCCAGGGCTGAAAAATCATTTTTTTTTTTTTTTTGTATAGAATCAGTTGCAAAACTGCAAAAGGATTATTATGCTCCATTTTGAAAACTAACCAGGACAAAGATTTCATTCATTTCTATGGTGTTTTCCTGGCCTGAAAACACTTTTATGAAAAGAGTCACATGGAACTCTGTGAAAACACTGTGTTGCTCCATTTTGAAAACTAAGAAGAACACATTTTTCATTCACTTCTATGGTATTTTCCTTGGCTGAAAAATCACTTTTTTGAAAACTGTGACCTAGAATTCCATGAAAGGATGATTCTCCATTTTGAAAACTAAGCAGAATTCAGATTTTGTTCAATTCTCTGTTGTTTTCCTGGGATGAAAAATCATTTTTGTGAAAATAGTCACTTGGTAATCTTAGAAGTGTGTCACTCCATTTTGAAAGCTAATCAGAATACACCTTTCATTCACTTCTATGGTATTTTCCTGGACTGAAAAAACAGCTTTTTAAAGAGTCACTTATAATACTGCAAAAGCATTATGTTGCTCCCTTTGAAAACAAAGTGTAATACAGTGTTCTTTCTCTTCTGTGGTGTTTTCCTGGGCTGAAAAAATAACTTTTTTGAGACAGTCACTTGGAACTCTGCTGAAAGCAGTATGTTGCTCAGTTTTGAAAGCTAAGCAGGATACAGTTCCATTCACTTCTGTTTTGTTTTCCTGAGTGGTATCACTTTTTTGAAGGCAGTCACTTGGAACTCTGTGAAAGCCATATGTTACTGCTTTTGGAAAACTAAGCTTGTAACAACTTTCATAACTTCTATGATGTTTTCTAGGTCTGAAAAATCACTTTTTTGAAAACAGTCATTTGCAATTCAATGAAAGCAGTATCATGCTCTGTTTTGAAAACTAAGCAGGATACAGCTTTCATTCACTTCTATATTGTTTTCCTGGGCTGAAAAATCACTTTTTGTAAACAGTCACTTGGAACTCTGCAAAAACACTATGTTGCTTCATTTTGAAAAATAAGCAGAATACAGCCTTTATTAACTTCTCTGGTGTTTTCCTTGGCTGAGGAATCACTTTTGTGAAAACAGTAGCTTGGAAAGTTGCAAAAGCAGTATCTTGATCATTTTAAAAACTAAGTAGGATAGAGCATTCATTCACATTTACTGCAACTTCCTGGGCTGAAAACTCACTTTTTTGAAAACACTCCCTTGGAACTCTGCACATGCACTGTGTTCCTCCATTTTGAAAACTAAGCATAATACAGCTTCCTTTCACTTCCATTGTTTTCCTGAGTGGAAAAATCACTTTTTGGAAGGAAGTCTCTTGGAACTCTGTGAAAGCTGTATGATGCTCCTTTTTGAAAACTAAGTGTGACACAGCTTTCATTCACTACTATGGTGTTTTCCTGGACTGAAAAATCACTTTTTTCAAAATAGCCACTTGGAACTCTATGAAAGCAGTATGTTGCTATGTTTTGGAAACTAAGCAGAATACAGCTTTTATTCATTTCTACAGTGATTTCCTGGGCTGAAAAATCAATTTTTGTGAAAACAGTCACTTGGAAATCTGAGAATGCAGTTTATTGCTTGTGTTGAAAACTAAGCAGAATACAGCTTTCATTCACTTCTTTGGTGTCTCATGGGCTGGGAAATCACTTTTATGAACACATCCACTTGGAATTCTGCAAAAGTTGTATGTGGCTCCATTTCAAAAACTAAGCAGAATACAGCTTTTGTTCACTTCTATGGCGTTTTCCTGGTCTAAAAAATCACTGTTTTAAAAACAGACAGAACTCTGCCAAAAGAGCATGTTGCTCTGCTTCGTAAATGAAGCAGAACCCAGCTTTGATTCACTTCTATGGTGTTTTTCTGTCCTGCAAAACCATTATTTTGAAACAGTTACTTGGAATTCTGTGGAAGCAGTATGTTGCTCCATATTGAACACTAAACAGAGTGCATCTTTCATTCACTTCTACTGTGTTTTCCTGGGCTAAAAAATCATCTTTTTTGAAAACAGAACCTTGAAACTCTGCAAAAAAAAAAAAACTATGTTGCTACATTTTGAAAACAAAGCAGAATACAGCTTTCATTCACTTCTATGGTGTTTTCCTGGGCTGAAGAATCTCTTTTTGAAAACAGACATTTGGTAATCCGTGAGGAAATTATGTTGCTGTATTTTGAAAACTAAGCAGAATGCAGCATTCATTCACTACTATGGTGTTTTTTGGGGGGAGCTGAAAAATCACTGTTTTAAAAACAGTCACTTGAGCTCTGCAAAAGCAGTACATTGCTCTCTTTTCAAAACTAAGCAGAACACAACTTTCATTCATTTCTACTATGTTATCCTGGCCTGAAAAATCAGTTTGTCAAAACAGTACCTTTGATCTCTGCAAAAGGTCTATGTCACTCAGTTTTGAAAATTAAGCACCATACAACTTTCTTTCACTTCCATTGTGTTTTCCTGGACTGAACACAGTCACTTGCAAATCTGTGAAGCATTGTTACTACAATTGAAAACTAAGAAGAGTACTCCATTCATTCATCTCTATGGTGTTTTGCTGTCCTTCACTATTACTATTTTGATAAGAGTCACCTGGAAATCTCTGAAAGCCATATGTTGCTATGTATTGAAACCTAAGGAGAATGCAGCTTTCATTCACCTCTATGGTGCTTTCCTGCACTTTAAAATCACCTTTCTTGAAAACAGTCATTTTGAACTCTGCAAAAGGAATGTGTTGCTCTCTTTTTAAAACTAAGAAGAATTCAGCTTTCATTCACTCCTATTGTGTTTTCCTGGCCTGAATAATCACCCTTTTGAAAACAGACCCTTGTAATTCTTCAGAAGCAGTATGTTGCTCCACACTAAAAACTAATAAAAATACACATTTCATTCACTTCTCTGGTGTTTTCCAGGGGTGAAATCTCACTTTTTTGAAAACAGTCACTTGGAACTCGGTGAGAGCACTATATTCCTCTGTTTAGAATACTAAGCAGAGTACAGCTTTCATTCACTTTTGTGGCGTTTTCCCGGGCTGGGAAAACAATTTTAAAACAAGCCCTTAGAAATTTGCAAAAGCTGTATGTTGTTCCATTTTGAAACCAAAGCAGAAATCAGGATTTTTCAAATTCTGTGGTGTTTTCTGGGGCTGAAAATTCACTTTTTTAAAAATAGTCACTTGGATCTCTGCCAGTGCAGTATGCTGCTCTGTATTGAAAACTAAGCAGAATATGGCATTCATTCACTTCTATGGTGTTTCCTTGGCAGAGAAATCACTTTACTGAAAACAGTCACCTGGAACTCTGCAAAAGCAGTAAATTGCTCTGTTTCAAGAACTAAGTACAATGCACCATTCATTCACTTCTCTGGTGTTTCCTTGGTTGAAAAACCGTGTTTCTGAAAACAGTCACTTGGAGCTCTGTGAGAGCAGTATATTACTCCATTTTAAAAAGTAAGTAGAATAGAGCTTCCATTTAATTCTATGGTCTAATCCTGGACAGAGAAAACACTTTTTTTCAAAACTGCCACTTGGAAATATGTGAAGGCAGTACGCTGCTCCATTTTGGAAACTAAACTGAATACAGCTTTCATTCACTTCTATGTTATTTTCATGGGCTAAAAAATCATTTTTTGAAATCAGTCACTTCAAATCTGTGAAAGCAGTCTGTTGCTCTGTTTTGAAAACTAAGCTCAATATAGATTTCATTCACTTCTATGTTGTTTTCCATGGTTGAAAAATCACTTTTTTGAAAAGAGTCATTTGGAACTCTGTGAAAGCAGATTGTTCTGCTTTGAAAACTAAGCTGTATAGATTTCTTTCACTTCTATGTTGTTTTCCTGAACTGAAAAATAACTTTCTTGAAAAGAATCACTTTGAACTCTACAAAAGCATTATGCTACTCTGCTTTGAAAACTAAGATTAATAGAACTTTCATAAACTCCTATGTTATTTTGCTGGGCTGAAATATCACTTTTTTTGAAAACAGACACTTGGAAACCTGCAAAAGCAGGATGTTGCTCCATTTTGAAAACTCTACAAAATACAGCTTTCATTCACAACTATGGTGTTTTCCTGGGCTGAAAAGTCATTTTTGAAAACAGTCACTTGGAACTGTGTGAAAGCAGTATGTCACTCCATTTTGAAGACTAAGTTGAATACAGCTTTCTTTCACTTCTATGTTGTTTTCCTGGACTAAAAAATCACTTTTATGAAAGCAATCACTTGGAACTCTGAAAGCATTATGTTGCCTCATTTTTGAAAACTAAGCTGAATACATTTTTCACTCACTTTTTTGTTGTTTTCCTTGGCTGAAAAATCACTTTTTTGAAAACAGTCACTTGGAACACTGTGAAACCAGTATATTCCTCCATTTCCAAAATTAAGCAACATACTGCTTTCATTCAATTCTATGGTGATTTCCTGGAATGAAGAAATCACTTTTTTGAAAAGACTCACTTGGAACTCTGCAAAAACAGTGTTTTGCTCCATTTTGAAAACTATGCAGAATACACCTTTCATTCATTTCTATGGGGAATTCCTGGACTGAAAATTCACTTTTTGGAAACATTCACTTGAAATTCTGTGGAGGCATTATGTTGCACCATTTTGAAACATAAGCATGATACAGCTTTCATTCCATTTTATGGTGTTTTCCTGGGCTGACAAAAAACTTTTTGGAAAACAGTCACTTGGAAATGTACGAGAGCAGTATATTGCTTTGTTTTAACAACTAAGCAGAATGTACCTTTTATTCACTTCTATGGTGTTTTGCTGGGCTGAAAAATCCCTTTTATGAAAACAGACTATTGAAACTGCAAAAGCAGAATGTTGCTCCTTTTTGAAAACTATGCAGATTTCTGATTTCATTCACTTGTATGATTTTCCCTGGGTTGACAAATCACTGTTCTGAAAAGAGTCACTCTGCAAAAGCACTATGTTGCTCTGTCCTTAAATCTAAGAAAATTACAGCTTACATTCAAATCTGTGGTGTTTCCTGGTCTGAAAAAATCACTTTGAAAACTCTCACTTGGAAATATGCAAGTGCAGTGTGTTGCTCTGTTTTGTAAACTAAGTAGAATACAGCCTTCATTCACTTCTATGGTGTTTCCTGGCCTGGAAAAGCATCTTTTTTTAAAACAGTCACTTAGATCACTGTGATAGCAGTGTGTTGCTCCATTTTAAAAACTAGGCAGAATACAACTGTCATTCATTTCTATCATATATTCCTGTGCTGAAAAATCACTATTTGGAAAAGATTCATTTTGAACTCTTCAAAACTAATATGCTGCTCCTTTTTGAAAACTAAGAATAATACAGATTCATTCACTTCTATTGTGTTTCCCAGGGTTGAAAATTCACTTTACTGAAAGGAGTCCCTTGCAATTTGTGAAGGCAGTATGTCCCTCCATTTTGAAAACTAACAGGGATACAGCACTCATTCACTTCTACAGTGTTTTCCTTGGCTGAAATATCATCTTTTTTGAAAACTCTCTTTTGGAACTCTACAAAAGTAGTATGTTGCTCCGTTTTGAAAACTAAGCAGAATTCAGCTTTCAGTCACTTCTATTATATATACCTTGGCTGAATAATCACTTTTTTGAAAACAGAACATTGGAAGTCTGTGAAATCAGTACATTGCTCCATTCTGAAAACTTAGAAGAATACCCTTTTATTCATTTCTATGGTGTTTCCTCTGGGCTGAAAACTCACTTTTTTGAAAACAGTCACTTGGAACTCTGCAAAAGTGGTATCTTGCTCCTTATAGAAAACTAATGAGAACACAGCTTTCATACACTTCTACATTGTTTTCCAGTGCTAAGAAATCATCTTTTTGAAAACAGGTTCTTGGAACTCTGCAAAAGCTGCGTGGTTCTCTGTTTTGAAAACTAAGCAGATTTCAACTTTCATTCACTTGTCTCATTTTTCCTGGGCTGACAAATCACTGTTCTGAAAACAGTCAATTGAAACTCTGCAAAAGAACTATGTTACTCTGTCCTTAATTCTAAGCAAAATATAGCTTACATTCACTTCTATGGTGTTTTTCTGGGCTGAAAAAATCACTTTTGAAAACACTTGGAAATATGTTAGTGCAGTGTGTTGCTCTGTTTTGTAACCTACACAGAATACAGCTTTCATTCACTTCTATGGTGTTTCCTGGCCTGGAAAAGCATCTGTTTTGGAAATAGTTTCTTAGATCTCTGAAATAGCAGTGTGTTGCTCCATTTTGAAAACTAAGCAGAATACAGATATCTTTCAATTCTATATTTTCCTGTGCTGAAAAATGACAATTTTGAAGTTTCACATTAAACTCTTCAAAAATAATATGTTGCTCTGTCTTGAAAACTAGGAAGAATAGAAGTTCATTCACTTCTATTTTGTTTCCCAGGGCTGAAAAATCACTTTACTGAAAGGAGCCACTTGCAATTTGTGAAAGTGGTATGTTCCTCTGTTTAGAAAACTAACCAGGATTCAGCTTTCATTCTCTTTTTCAGTGTTTTCCTGGGCTGTAAAATCATCTCTTTTGAAAACTGCCTTTGGTTCTCTGTGAATGCATGTTCCTCCATTTTGAAAACTAAGCAGAACACAGCTTTCAGTCACTTCTATTGGGTTTACCTTGGCTGAATAATCACCTTTTTGAAACCACTCCCTCAGAAGCCTGTGAAATCACTATGTTACTCCATTCTGAAAACATAGAAGAACACCCTTTTTATTCACTTCTATGGTGTTTTCTCTGGGCTGAAAACTCACTTTTTGAAAACAGTCACTTGGATTCTGTGAAAGCATTATGTTGCTCCATTTTGTAAACTAAGTAGAATACAGCTTTTGTTCACTTTCATTGTGTCTTCTTAGGCTCAAAAATCACTATTTTGAAAAAATTCACTTTGAACTCTTCAAAAGTAATATGTTGCTCCATTTTGAAAACTAAGAAGAATACCAATTCATTCACTTCTACTGTGTTTCCCAAGGCTGAAAAATCACTGTACTGAAAGGAGTCACTTGCAATTTGTGAAAGCAGTATGATGCTCTGTTTTGTAAACTATCCAGGATAGCACTTTCATTCAATTCTATTGTGTTTTCCTGTGTTGAAAAATCACTTTTTGGAAAACAGGCAATTGGAGCTCTGTTAAAGCAGTATGTTTTCCTTTTGTGTTTCCCAGGGCTGAAAAATCACTTGGAATTCTGTGAGAACAGTATTTTTCTATGTTTTGAAATCTAATCAGTATACAGCTTTCATTTACTTCTCTAGGGTTTTCCTGGGTTGAAAAATCACTTTTTTGAAAAGTCATTTGCATATTGTGAAAGCAGTATTTTTCTTCTTTTTGAAAACTAAGCAGAATACAGCTCTCCTTCATTTCTATGGTGTTTTCCTGGGCTGAATAATCAATGATTTGAAGTCATGCACTAGGAACTCTGTGAAAACAGTATGTTGCTCCATTTTGAAAACTATGCAGAATATACCTTTCATTCATTTCTCTTGTGTTTTCCTGGGCTGAAGAATCACCTTTTTGGAAACACTCTCTTGGAATTCTGTGAGAGACATATATATTGTTCCATTTGAAAAACTAAGCTGAATACAGCTTTCATTCACTTCCCTGGTGTTTCCCTGGGCTGAAAAATGTCTTTTTTTGAAAAGTCACTTGCCAATCTGCGAAAGCAGCATTTTCCTCCTTTTGAAAACTAAGCAGAATACAGATCTCCTTCACTTTATGGTGTTTTCCTGGGCTGAATATGCACCTTTTTGTAATCAGGCATTTTGAACTCTGCAAAGAGTACGTTGCTCCATTTTGAAAACTGTGCAGTATACCCCTTTCATTCATTTCTCTGGTGTTTTCCTGGGCTGAAAAATCACCATTTTGGAAAGAGTCCCTGGGAACTCTGTGAGCGATATATATTGCTCCATTTCAAAAAACTAAGCAGACTACAGCTTTCATTCACTTCCCTGTTGTTTCCCTGGGCTGAAAAATCTCTTTTTTTGGAAACAGTCACTTGCAACTCTGTAAAAGCAGTACCTTGCTCTGTTTTCAAATCTGTGCAAAATACACCTTTCATTCCTTTCTATGGGGAATTCCTGGGATGCAAATTCACTTTTGGAGAACAGTCACTTGAAATTCTTTGAAAGCATTATGTTCCTCTGCTTTGAAATATAACCATGATACAGCTTTCATTCAGTTTTATGGTGTTTTCCTGGGCTGAAATATCACTTTTTTGAAAACAGTCACTTGGAAATGCACAAGAGCAGTATATTGCTTTGTTTTGACAACTAAGCAGAATATACCTTTCATTCAATTCTATGGTGTTTTGCTGGGCTGAAAAATCACTTTTTTGAAAACAGTGAATTGAAACTGCGAAAGTAGGATGTTGCTCCTTTTTGAAAACTAAGTGGATTTCAGTTTTCATTCACTTGTCTGGTTTTTCCTGGGCTGACAGATCACTGTTCTGAAAAGAGTCACTTGGAGCTCTGTGAGAGCACTATGTTACTCTTTCCTTAAATGTAAGCAAAATACAGCTTACATTCACTTCTGTGGTGTTTCCAGGGCAAAAAATCATTTTTGAAAACACTCACTTGAAAATACGCAAGTGCAGTGTGTTGCTCTGTTTTGTAAACTAAGCAGACTACAGCTTTCCTTCACTTCTATGGTGTTTCCTGGCCTGAAAAAAGCATCTTTTTTGAAAACAGTCACTTTGATCTCTGTGAAAGCAGTGTGTTGCTCCATTTTGAAAACTAAGCAGAATACAGCTTTTGTTCACTTCTATGTTTTCCTTTGCTGAAAAATCACTATTTTGAAAGGATTCACTTTGAATTCTTCAAAAGTAATATGTGGCTCCATTTAAATCTAAGAAAAGGAGGTTCCTAAGATGGCGGCTAGGTGAGATAGGGCCAAAGAACACCTGCATGAAAAATACTAAATAAAAGCCAGATAATTACCCAGAACAACAGTTCTAGCAATGCACCAGCCAGACAAGGTCTGCTAAATCCACAGGGAGTGTGCATTTGGTGAAACTGGGAGTCTGCATTCTGAAATGAGTGCGTAAGCCAGCTGAAAGTCCCATGGCTGTGCTGCAGTGTGGGCAAACCATGGGTTGGCATTTGGAGATGGACTAGTTCTTTAAAAAAAAAAGTCCTGGGAGCAGCTGCAGATATGGCATTGAGAGCCATGCAGTTAAGCACTGCATGACCAGGCTGTAGCCAATGCCTTGGTGTCTGGTGTGGAGGATAGTCCCCCACACCTGCTGCTGATTGTCTCAGGGACAGTGGGACAGAGGTGAGCAAAAAGGAGAAAGAAACTACACCCCTTGCAGACGTCTCCCTGGTGGCCTGGGGTCGCTCCTACCCAGGGCAGAACCCACAGCCCAGAGCTGCACCAAGAAACCCAGTGTGACTGGAAGTCTTTTCTGCAGCACCATGCACATGCCACAATATCAGCCATGGACACCTTTAGTACACCCACATCTAATTGTCCCACAGCTGGGAAGGCAGAACTGTGCAAAATGGGGGAAATTAACATGTCCCATTCAACCATTTTTAAGGCAGGCTGAGAATGCCCCTGCATGGTCCAGTGGCCCAGGGCTTCCCTGAAGGCTGATGTGCACTTGTGATGTGGCACAGCCTTCCCTCAGCAGAGGTACTGGAAGAGCTAAGCAGGGATAGGGGCCATGCTCAGGAAACCCATGGACCCTATGCCAATACCAAGGACTTGTGGGTCATTGGCAGAGACAATCTGTGGCAAGACTGAAATGAAGGCTTAGACTCTTGTAACAGCCTTAAATTTCTGAGAACACCTCAGAGGTTTTATTATTAAAGCTGCCCTGCCTCCCTAACCACCCAGACACATGCCCCAGATTCAGGGCAGACAGCAATAACAACACACCCACTTAATGCTCCAATTGAACCCCACAAGAATCAGATCCCCACAAACCACAAAGACAAAGCCAGGGAGAACTGACTTGAGGGGAATAGGTGACTCACAGATGCCATCTGCTGGCTAGTTAAAGTTTAGAGATCAGTATTTTTTGTATCCAGAAAGAACCCTATCAAGTAAAGGAAATGCATAGAGGCTGAAAACAAGAGAAAATCTTAAAGCATATGATAAAACCAGATGATATGGAGAACCCAAACCCAAACACCCAAATCAAAAGATCAGAAGAGACACAGTACTCGACATAATTAATCAAAGACATAAAATCACACAAGAGCATGGCAAAGGACATAAAGGACATGAAGAAGAGCATGGCACAGAATAGAAAGGACATAAAGAAGACCCTAGTAGAACATAAAGAAGAAATTGCAAGACTAAATAAAAAATAGATCTTATGGAAATAAAAGAAACTGTTGGCCAAATTAAAAAGACTCTGGATACTCATAATACAAGATTAGAGGAAGTTGAACAATGACTCAGTGTCCTTGAGGGCCACAGAATGGAAAATGAAAGAACAAAAGAAAGAATGGGGAAAAATAAAAAATATCAAAATGGATCTCAGGAATATGATAGATAAAATAAAATGTCCAGACATAAGACTCATTGGTGTCCCAGAAGGGGAAGAAAAGGGTAAAGGTCTAGGAAGAGTATTCAAAGAAATTGTTGGGGAAAACTTCCCAAACCTTCTACACAATATACATACACAAAGCATAAATGCCCAGCAAACATCAAATAGAATAAATCCAAATAAACCCACTCCAAGACATATTCTGATCAGGCTCTCAAATACTGAAGAGAAGGAGCAAGTTCTGAAAGCAGCAAGAGAAAAGCAATTCACCACATACAAAGGAAACAACATAAGACTAAGTAGTCACTACTCAGCAGCCACCATGGAGGTGAGAAGGCAGTGGCATGACATATTTAAAATTCTGAGAGAGAAAAATTTCCAACCAAGAATATCATATCCAGCAAAACTCTCCTTCAAATTTGAGGGAGAGATTAAATTTTTCACAAACAAATCCTGAGAGAGTTTGCCAATAAAAGACCTGCCCTACTTCAGATACTAAAGGAGCCCTACCAACAGAGAAACAAAGAAAGAAGAGAGAGAGATAGAGAATTTTAACAAACATATAAAGAACATTACATCCCAAATCACCAGGACACACATTTTTCTCTAACGATCACGGATCTTTCTCCAGAATAGACCATATGCTGGGACATAAAACAAGCCTCAATAAATTAAAAAAAAAAAACTGAATATATTCAAAGCACACTCTATGACCACAATGGAATACAAATAGAAGTCAATAATTTTTGATTTGTAACTCCACTGTTTACTTCCTACAGGATATAAAATACATAAACTCTAATGACAAATCAGTGTTTTTGGACTCAATGTAAAATATGTAATTTTTGACAAGAACTATATAAATGTGGGGGAATGGAGGAGTAAAGGAACATAGTTTACATGTCCTATTGGAGTTAAGTTGGTATCAAAGAAAACCAAGATTGTTATGGATTTAAGAGGTTAAATTTAAACCCCACAGTAAACACAAAGAAATTATCAGAGATTATGACCATAGAGATGAAAAGTAGAGTATGGGTTTTGAGAAGTGGGGGAAGGGGCAGTTCAGAGTTAAGAAATGAGGGTAGGGTTGCTGTTTGGGGTGAAGGGAAATTTCTAGTAACGGATTGTGGGTAGGTGATAGCATTACATTTTAAATTTGATTAATCCCACTGATGGAATGCTAGAGAGGGGTTGGAATGGGAAGATTTGGCCATATATATGTTTCCACAATTGAAAAAGTAAAAAAAAGAAAAAGACAGTCTAAATAGGCGGTGACAATTAAATGCCAAGGATGAGCCTGGATGGGATCTGAGGATGGAGGAGAGGAGACTCAAAGGGACACAGTGGGGACATAAGAAAAAAAAGGAAATATAGAATATAAGCTTTATCAATGTGGAATTTCTTGAACTTCTTAGCTGCGTTTAATAGGATTGCATAAAAGAACGTTCTTGTTCATGGGAATTGTATATGTGAATTATATTGTTTGTTCAAGGATGTGTTCAGCTTGCTCTCAAATATTCAGAAAACAGAGCAATAGATGATGGATGATAGGGTGGGAGGGAGGGAAGGAAAGAAAGAAATGGTGTGACAGGATGTTAAAGTTGGTGGATCAGGGTATTGGGTGAGGGGGGTTGGGTATGCTGGAGTTCTGTGTATCAGTTTTGTATGTTTTTGCAACTGTTCCTGTAAGTTTGAATTTATTTCAAAATAAAATTAAAAACAAAAAAACAAGAATAAAATAGATTCATTCACTTCTATTTTGTTTCCCAGAGCTGAAAAATCACTTTACTGAAAGGAGTCACTTGCAATTTGTGAAAGCAGTATGATGCTCTGTTTTGAAAACTAACCAAGATACAGCTTTCACTCAATTCTATTGTGTTTTTCTGTGCTGAAAAATCACTTTTTGGAAAACAGCCAATTGGAACTCAGTGAAAGCAGTTTGTTAATCATTTATTCAAACAAAGCAGTAAACAGCACTCATTCACTTCTATAGTCTTTTCCTGGGTTGAAAAATCATCTCTTTAAAAACTGTCTTTTGGACCTCTGCAAAAACAGTATGGTGCTCCATTTTGAAAACTAACCAGGATACAGAATTCATTCACTTTTTCAGTGTTTCCTGGGCTGAAAAACCATCTTTTTTGAAAACTGCCTTTTGGAACTCTGTGAAAGAAGTATGTTGCTCCGTTTTGAAAACTAACTAGGATACAGCATTCATTCACTTCTATGGTGATTTCCTGGGCTGAAAAATTTTTCAAAAAAGTCTTTTGGAACTCTGCAGAAGTAGTATGTGGCCCCATTTTGAAAACTAAGCAGAATACAGCTTTCAGTCACTTCCATTGTGTTTACTTGGATGAATAATCACTTTTAGAAAACAGTCCATTGGAAGTCTGCAAAATCAGTATGATGCTCCATTGTGAAAACTTAGATGAATACCCTTTTTATTCATTTCTGTGGTGTTTTCTCTGGGCTAAAAACTCCCTTATTGAAAACAGTCACTTGGAACTCTGCAAAAGCAGTATGATGCTCCTTATAGAAAACTAATGAGAATACAACTTTCATACACTTCTACATTGTTTTCCAGGGCTAAGAAATCATCTTTATTTGAAAACAGCTGCTTGGAACACTGCAAAAGCAGTGTGGTGCTCCATTTTGAAAACTAAGCAGAATACAGCTTACATTCACATCTACGGGATTTACCTGAGCTGAAATATCAGTTTTTTAAAAACACTCCCTTGGAATTCTGTGAGCACAGTATTTTTCTACATTTTGAATTCTAATCAGTATACAGCTCTCATTTACCACTCTGGGGTTTTCTGGGTTGAAAAATCACTTAATTGAAAACAGTCACTTGCAAATCTGTGAAAGCAGTATTTTTCTCCTTTTTGAAAACTAAGGAGAATACAGCTCTCCTTCATTTCTATGGAGTTTTCCTGGACTAAATAATCACCTTTTTGCAATCAGCCACTTGGAACACTGTGAAAACAGTATGTTGCTCCATTATGATAACTATGCAGAATACAACTTTCATTCATTTCTCTAGTGTATTCTTGGGCTAAAAAATCAGCTTTTTGGAAACAGTCTCTTAGAACACTGTGAGAGATATATATTGCTCCATTTCAAAAACTAAGCACAATACACCTTTCATTTACTTCCCTGTTGTTTTCCCCAGGCTGAAAAATCTCTTTTTTGAAAACAGCCTCTTGGAACACTGTGAAACCAGTATGTTCCTCCATTTTCAAAAGTAAGCAACATATACCTTTCATTCAATTCTATGGTGTTCTCCTGCGATGAAAAATCCCTTTTTTAAATTAGTCACTTGGAACTCTGTGAAAGCAGTACCTAGCACTGTTTTGAAATCTATGCAGAATACACCTTTCATTCACTTCTATGGGGGAATTTCTGGGCTGAAAATTCACTTTTGAAAACAGTCACTTGAAATTCTGCAAAAGCATTATGTTGTTCTGTATTGAAATACAAGCATGATACAGTTTTCACTCAATTCTATGGTGTTTTCTTGGGCTAAAAAATCACTTTTTAGAAAACAGTCACTTGGAAATGTATGAGAGCAGTATATTGCTTTGTTTTGACAACTAAGCAGAATATAGCTTTCATTCACTTCTATGGTGTTTTGCTGGGCTGAAAAATCACTTTTCTGAAAACAATTAGTCTGTGAAAGCAGGATGTTGGTCCTTTTGGAAACTAAGCAGATTTTAGCTTTCATTCACTTGTCTGATTTTTTCTGGGCTGAGATATCACTGTTCTGAAAAGAGTCACTTGGAACTCTGTGAAAACACTATGTTGGCGTTCCACTAAATCTAAGCAAAATACAGCTTGCAGTCATGTCTGTGGTGTTTTACTTGGCTGAAAAATCATTTTGAGAACATTCACTTGGAAATATGTAAGTGCAGTGTGTTGCTCTGTTTTGTAAACTAAGCAAAATACAGCTTTCATTCACTTATATCATGTTTCCCAGCCTGAAAAAAGCATCTTTTTTGAAAACAGTGGCTTGGATCTCTGTGAAAGCAGTGTGTTGCTCCGTTTTGAATACTAAGCATAACACAGCTTTTGTTCACTTCTATCAAGTTTTTCTGGGCAGAAAAAAATCACTATTTTGAAAAGATTCACTTTGAACTACTCAAACATAACCTGTTGCTCCATTTTGAAAACTAAGAAGAATACAGATTCAGTCACTTCTCTTGTGTTTACCTGGGCTGAAAAATCACTTTACCTAAAGGAGACACTTGCAATTTGTGAAAGAAATATGTTCCTCCATTTTGAAACCTAACCAGGATACAGCATTCATTCACATCTTCAGTGTTTTCCTGGGCTGAAAAATCATCCTTTTTGAAAAATGACTTCTGGAATGCTGCAAAAGCAGTATGTTTCTCCGTTTTGAAAACTAAACAGAATACAGCTTTCAGTCACTTCTATTGTGTTTACCTTGGCTGAATAGTCACTTTTTGAAAACAGTCCTTTGGAAGTCTGCAAAATCAGTTTGTTGCTCCCTCCTGAAAACTTAGAATATCCTTTTTATTCACTTCTATGGTGTTTTATCTGGGCTGAAAACTCTTTTTTGGAAACAGTCTTGGGTACTGCAAAAGCAGTATTTTGCTCCTTATAGAAAACTAATGAAAGTACAGCTTTCCTACACTTACATGCTGTTTTCCAGGGCTAGGAAATCATCTTTTTTGAATACAGTTTCTTGGAAATCTGTGAAAGCAGTGTGGTGCTCTATATTTAAACTAAGGAGAATACACCCTACATTCACAGCTATGGGATTTTCATGGGCTGAAATATCAGTTTTTTGAAAACAGTCACTTGGAATTCTGGGAGCAAAGCATTTTTCTACGTTTTGAAATCTAATCAGTATAAAGCTTTCATTTCCTTCTCTGGGGTTTTCCTGGGTTGAAAAATCACTTTTTGGAAAACAGTCACTTGCAAATCTTTGAAAGCTATATTTTTCTCCTTTTTGAAAACTAAGCAGAATACAGCTCTCTATCACTTCTATGGTGTTTTCCTGGGCTGAAAAATCACCTTTTTGAAATCAGGCACTTGGGAATCTGTGAAAACAGTATGTTGCTCCGTTTTGAAATCTATGCAGAATATACCTTTCATTCATTTCTCTGGTGTTTTCCTGGGCTGAAAAATCACCTTTTTGGAAATAGTCCCTTGGGATTCTGTGAGAGACAGATATTTTTCCATTTCAAAAACAAAGCAGAATACAGCTTTCATTCACTTCCCTTTTGTTTCCATGGGCTGAAAATCTTTTTTCAAAACACTCACTTGGAACACTGTGAAAAGAGTATGTTCCTCCATTTTCAAAATTAAGCAACATACAGCTTTCATTCAATTCTATGGTATTTTCCTGGGATGAAAAATCACTTTTTTGAAAACACTCACTTGGAACTCTGTGAAAGCAGTACCTTGCTCCATTTTGAAACCTATGGAGAATACACCTTTCATACATTTCTACAGGGAATTCTTGGATGAAAATTCACTTTTGGAAAACAGCCCCTTCAAATTGTGTGAATGTATTGTTTCTGCATTTTGAAATATAAGCATGATACAGCAGGTATTTTTTATCGTGTTTTCATGGGCTGAAAAATCACTTTTTTGAAAACAGTCACTTTGAAATGTACAAGAGCTGTATACTGCTTTGGTTTGAAAACTAAGCAGAATATAGCTTTCATTCAGTTCTATGGTGTTTTGCTGGGCTGAAAAATCACTTTTTGAAAAGAGTCAATTGATACTCTGTGAAAACGGGATGTTGGCCCTTTTTTAAAACTAAGCGGATTTCAGCTTTCATTCACTTGGGTTTTTCCTGAGCTGACAAATCACTGTTCTGAAAAGAGTCACTTGGAACTCTGCAAAAGCACTATGTTGCTCTTTCCTTAAATCTAAGCAAAATACAGCTTACATTCACTTCTGTGGTGTATTCCTAGGCTGAAAAATCACTTTTGAAAACATTCACTTGGAAATATGTGAGTGCAATGTGTTGCTCAGTTTTGTAAACTAAGCAGAATACAGCTCTCCTTCACTTCTATGGTGTTTTCCTGGGCTGAATAATCACCTTTTTGAAATTAGGCACTTGGAACTCTGTGAAAACAGTATGTTGCTCCATTTTGAAATCTCTGCAGAATACACCTTTCATTCATTTCTCTGGTGTTTCCCTGGGCTGAGAAATCTCCTTTTTGGAAACAGTCTCTTGAAGCATGTGAGATATATTTTGCTCCATTCAAAAACTAAGCAGAATACACCTTTCATTCACTTCCCTGGTGTTTCCCTGGGCTAAAAAGTCTCTTTTTTCAAAACAGTCACCTGGAACAGTGTGAAACCAGCATGTTCCTCCATTTCCAAATTAATCAACACACAACCTTCATTCAACCCTATGGTATTTTCCTAGGATGAAAAATCACTTTTTTGAAAACAGTCACTTTGAACTCTGTGAAAGCAGTACCTTACTCCATTTTGTAATCTATGCAGAATACACCTTTCATTCATTTGTATGGAGTATTACTGGGCTGAAAATTCACTTTTGGAAAACAGTCACTTGCAATTCTATCAAAGCATTATGTTGTTCCATTTTGAAATATAAGCATGATACAGCTATCATTCAGTTTTATGTTGTTTTCATGGGCTGAAAAAAAACTTTTTTGAAAACAGTCACTTGGAAATATACAAGAGCAGTATATTGCTTTGTTTTGACAACTAAGCAGAATACAGCTTTCATTCACTTCTATGGTGTTTTACAGGCTGAAAAATCATTTTGAAAACAGTCAATTGGAATTCTGTGAAAACAGGATGTTAATCACTTTCCTTGGCTGAAAAAACATCTTTTTGAAACTGTATTTTGGAACTCTGTGAAACCATTATGTTGCTCTGTTTTGATAACTAAACAAAATACAGCTTTCAGTCACTTCTATTGTGTTTACCTTGGCTGAATAATCCCTTTTTTGAGAACAGTCCCTTGGAAGTCTGTGAAATCAGTTTGTTGCTCTGTTTTGAAAACTTAGAAGAATACCCTTTTTATTCACTTCTATTGTGTTTTCTCTGGGCTGAAAACTCACTTTTTTGAATATAGACACTTGGAAATCTGTGAAAGCAGTATGTTGCTCCTTATATGAAACTAATGAGAATACAGCTTTCATACACTTCTACATTGTTTCCCAGGGCTAAGAAATCTTTTTTTTGAAAACAGTTGCTTGGAACTCTGCAAAAGCAGTGTGGTGCTCCGTTTGAAATCTAAGCAGAATACAGCTTACATTCACATCTATTGGATTTTCCTGTGCTGAAATATCCATTTTTTAAAAACAGTCTCTTGGAATTCTGTGAGCACAGTATTTTTCTATGTTTTGAAATCTATTCAATGTACAGCTTTCAGTCACTTTTCTGAGGTTTTCCTGGGTTGAAAAATCACTTTTTTGAAAACAGTCACTTGCAAATCTGTGAAAGAAGTATTTTTCTCATTTTTGAAAACTATGCAGAATACAGCTTTCCTTCACTTCTATGGTGTTTTCCTGGGCTGAATAATCACCTTTTTGAAATCAGGCACTTGGAACTATGTGAAAACAGTATGTTGCTCTGTTTTGAAAACCATGCAGAATGCACACTTCAGTCATTTCTCTGCTGTTTTCCTGGGCTGAAAAATCATCTTTTTGGAAACAGTCTCTTGGAACATTTGAGAGATATATATTGTTCCATCCAAAAACTAAGCTGAATACACCTTTCATTCACTTTCCTTTTGTTTCCCTGGGCTGAAAAATCTCTTTATTCAAAACAGTCACTTGGAACAGTGTGAAACCAGTATGTTCCTCCATTTTCAAAATTAAGCACCACACAACCTTCATTCAACCCTATGGTGTTTTCCTGGGATGAAAAATCACTTTTATGAAAATAGTCACTTTGAACTCTGTGAAAGCAGTACCTTACTCCATTTTGTAACCTATGCAGAATACACCTTTCATTCATTTGTATGGAGTATTACTGGGCTGAAAATTCACTTTTGGAAAACAGTCACTTGCAATTCTATCAAAGCATTATGTTGTTCCATTTTGAAATATAAGCATGATACAGCTATCATTCAGTTTTATGTTGTTTTCATGGGCTGAAAAAAAAAACTTTTTTTAAAACAGTCACTTGGAAATGTACAAGAGCAGTATATTGCTTTGTTTTGACAACTAAGCAGAATGTAGCTTTCATTCACTTCTCTTGTGTTTTGCTGGGCTGAAAAATCACTTTTTTGAAGAGTCAGTTGAAACTCTGTGAAAGCAGAACCTTGCTCCTTTTTTAATACTAAGCTGATTTCAACTATCATTCACTTGCGTGGTTTTTCCTGGGCTGACAAATCACTGTTCTGAAAAGAGTCACCTGGAACTCTGCAAAAGCACTATGTTGCTCTGTCCTTAAATCTAAGCAAAATACAGCTTACATTCACTTCTGTGGTGTATTCCTGGGCAGAAAAATCACTTTTGAAAACACTCACTTGGAAATATGTGAGTACAGTGTGTGGCTCTGTTTTATAAACTAAGCAGAATACAGCTTTCATTCACTTCTATGGTGTTTCCTGGCCATAAAAAGCATCTTTATTGAAAACAGTTGCACAGATCTCTGCGAAAGCAGTGTGTTGCTCCATTTTGAAAACTAACTGGGATACAGCATTCACTCACTTCTACAGAGTGCTCCTGGGCTGAAAAATCATCTTTTTTTCAAAAATGTCTTTTGGAACTCTGTGAAAGCAGTATGTTGCTCTGTTTTGAAAACTAAGCATAATACAGCTTTCATTCACTTCTATCATGTGTTTCTGGGCTGAAAAATCACTATTTTGGAAAGATCCACTTTGTACCCTTCAAAAGTAATATGTTGCTCTGTTTTGAAAACTAAGAAGAACACAGATTCATTCAGTTCTATTGTGTTTCCCAGGACAGAAAAATCACTTTACTGAATGGAGTCACTTGCAATTTGTGAAAGCAATATGATGCGCTGTTTTGAGAACTAACCAGGATACAGCTTTCATTCAAATCTATGGTGTTTTCCTATTGGGAAAAATCACTTTTAGGAAAACATTCAATTGGAACTCTGTGAAAGCAATATGTTAATCGCTTTTGAAAACTAAGCCATATGCAGCATTCATTCACTTATACAGTGTTTTCCTTGGCTGAAAAAAACATCTTTTTTGAAAACTGTCTTTTGTAACTCCATTAAAGAAGTATGTTTCTCTGTTTTGATAACTAAGCAGAATACAGCTTTCAATCACTTCCATTGTATTTACCCTGGCTGAATAATCACTTTTTTGAGAACAGTCCCTTGGAAGTCTGCAAAATCATTATGTTGCTACATTTTGAAAACTTAGAAGAATACCATTTTTATTCACTTCTATGGTGTATTCTCTGGGCTGGAAACTCACTTTTTTGAAAACAGTCACTTGGAACCCTGAGTAACAGTATGCTGCTCCTTACAGAAAACTAACTAGAATAAAACTTTCATACACTTCTATGTTGTTTTCCAGGGCTAAGAAATCATCTTTTTTGAAAACAGTTGCTTGGAACTCTGTGATAGCAATGTGGTGCTCCGTTTTTAAAACTAAGCAGAATACAGCTTTCATTCACTTCTGTGGTATTTTCCTGGACTTAAAAATCACTTTTTTGAAAACAGACATTGGAACTTTGTGACAGGTGTATGTTGTTCCCTTTCAAAACCTAAGCAGAATACAGCTTTCATTCAAGTCTATGGTGTTTTCTTAGGCTGCAAAATCAGTTTTTTGAAAAGAGTCACTTGGAACTCTGCAAAAGAAGTATGTTGCTCCATTTGGTTTACTAAGCAAGATGCAGCTTTCATTCACTTCTGTGTTTACCTGGGCTGAAAATTCACTTTTTTGAAAACAGTCACTTGGAAATCTGTGAGAGCAGAACACTGCTTTGTTTTGCAAACTAAGCAGTATACAGTTTTCATTCATATCTATGGTGCTTTCCTGGGCTGAAAAATTACTTTTTTGAAAAGAGTCACTTGGAACTCTGTGAAGCAGTATGTTGCTCCATTTTCAAGTCTAAGCAAAATACAGCATTCATTCACTTCTATGTTGTTTTCCTTGGCTGAAAAATCCCTTTTTTAAAAAGTCACATGGAATTCTGTGAAAGCAGTATGATGCTTGATATTGTAAACTAAGTAGAATACAGCTTTCAACCACTTTGAAGGTGTTTTTCTGTGCTTAAAGATCACTTTTATGAAAACAGACACTAGGAACTCTGTGAAAGAAGTATTTTGCTCTGTATTGAAAACTAAGGAGAATACAGCTTTCATTTATTTCTATGGTGTTTTCCTGGGCAGAAAAATCATCTTTTTTGAAAAGAGTCACTTGGAACTCTGTGAAAGCATTGTTTGGCTCCCTTTTCAAACTAAGAATACAGCTTTCTTTCCATTCTATGGTGTTTTTCTGGCTAAAAAAAAAAATCACTCTTTTGAAAAGAGTCACTTTTAATTCTGTGAAAGCAGTGCATTCTCTGTTTTGAAATCTAAGAAGAATACAGCTTTCATTAACTTCTATGGTTTTTCCTGGGCTGAAAAATCACTTTTTTGAAAAATGTCACTTGAAAATCTGTGAAGGCAGTATGTTGCTCCTATGGAATACTAAGCAGAACACAGCTTTCATTCACTTCTCTGGTGTTTTTCTGGGTTGAAAAATCATCTTTTTTGAAAACATTCACTTGGAACTCTGTGAAAGCAGAATCTTGCTCCATTTTAGAAATTAAGCAGTATACAGCTTTCATTCACTTCTAGTGTGTTTTCCTGTGCAAATAATCCCTTTTTTGAAAACAGTCCCTTGGAACTCTGCAAAAGCAGTATGTTGTTCCATTTTGAAAACTAAGCGGAATACACTTTTCATTGACTTCTCTGTTGTTTCCCTTGGCAGAAAACTCAATTTTTTTAAAGAGTCACTTGCAATTTTTTGAGAGCAGTATATTGCTCTGTTTTGAAACTAAGCAGAATACAGATTTCATTCGCTTCTAATGTGCCTTCCTGGGCTGAAATATCACTTTTTTAAAAATAGTCACTTGGAGCTCTGTGAAAGCAGTACTTTGCTCCTTTTGAATACTAAGCAGAATGCAGCTTTCATACACTTCCTTTTTCCTGGACTGCAATATCACCTTTTGAAAACAGTCACTTGGAAATCTGTGAAAGCATTATGTTGCTCCATTTTGTAAACTAAGCAGAATACAGCATTCATTCCCTTCTATGGTGTTTTCCTTGTCTGAAAAATCATTTTTTGGGAACAATCACTTGGCACTCTGCAAATGCAGTTTTTGTCTCTGTTTTGAAAACTAAGAATAATACAGCTTTCTTTCAATCCTATGGCATTTTCTTGTCTAAACAATCACTTTGTTGAAAACAATCATTTATAATTCTGTGAAAGCAGTGGGTTGCTCCATTTTGAATTCAAAGAAGAATGCAGCTTTCATTCACTTCTATGGTGTTTTTCTGGGCTGAAAAGTCACTTTTTGGAAAAATGTCACTTGGAAATCTGTGAAGGCCATATCTTGCTCCATATTGAATCCTAATCAGAATACAGCTCTCATTCCATTCTATGGTGTTTTCCTGGGCTGAAAAATCATCCTTTTTGCAAATATTTCCTTGGAACTCTGTGAAAGCACTATGTTGTTCCGTTTTGAAAACTAAGCAGTATACAGCTTTCATTCACTTCTATTGTGTTTTCCTGGGCTCAACAATCACTTTTCTGAAAACAATCCCTTGGAACTCAGCAAAAGCAGTATGTTGCTCCCTTTTGAATATTAAGCAGAATACACTTAACATTTGCATCTCTGGTGTTATCCTTGGCTGAAAACTCACTTTTTGGAAAACAGTCACTTGGAACTCTGTGAGAGCAATATATCATTCTGTTTTGAAAACGAGGCAGAATACAGCTTTCATTCACTTCTGTGGTGCTTTCCTGGGCTGAAATGTCACTTTTTAAAAATATATCAGCAATATCCCCATGTAGAATCTTGAAAATAGCCTGGAAAATATGCACAAATAAACTCAGAGGAAGAAATTTTAAACTCTATAAAAATATATAAGTATTATTTAATTAAAAAGGAAACAGCAGAGCATATTCACTTCATAATTGCTCTCTCTCTCACCCAGTCTCCCTAGATTGTTGTTAGATTTCAGTGGAATGCATCACCTCAGGTTCCCTTCTGGGGTCTCCCTGGAGTTGACCTGTGGGCAGTGAGAGGCCACTAGATAAGGTCATCATTTGGACACAGCCTCCCAGTCCTCCCCTCTTTCTGTCTAGTTCTTTTCCAAATCTGATTTTGGAGGCTTCTTGCCTTTTCCTTCCCTGACCCACCTCCTTCATCTGAGCGCACCCTGGTCCTGCTCCTCTACCAGTGACAGACTCCTGCTCTCCATGTTTCTAGGTCCAGAATGTTCCTGAATCCAGATATTTCCCCAATGTGAAGACAGGGGGTTTTCCAAAAGACAGCCAGGTCTTCAGGCCTTTGCAAGGTCCTGCATCTCCCCACCCCAAGGCACTCTTCTCAGTTGTCCTCACAGTCTCCCTTCCCCTCAGCCACCCACACCTGGCTGGAAATCCAGCCCCTGCCCTCCCTGGATCTCAGAGCTCCCTGAGTCTAAGTCAAGACTATCAAGTATATCAAAACCATTCAACTGAAAAAATATATATAACCTTTAATAAATTTGAACAGGAGAATTGTAAATGCCAGGAAATTTTAAATTAAAAAAAATTAAAAGAGAAAACATGTCACTAACTCCTTTATACAGCATTATTGTTTAATATGCTTTTACTGTTTTTCTTAGAAAGAATACCTAGTGTTTTAAGTATACTTTTCTCTATGTAGACATGAAGAAATTTGAAATATTATCATAACTGTCATCATATATTTTCGATAAAATTATTTTAAAATGTATGTTACTATAAAAATGTCATCCAAAACCATATCATAATTTTATTCATTTAATATACTTTTTTAAAAGTGTCATTTAACCAAATACTGGTATTCTAGTTTGCTAATGCTGCAGAATGCAAAACACCAGAGATGAATTGGCTTTTATAAAAAGGGGGTTTATGTGGCTATGCAGTTACAGTCTTAAGGCCATAAAGTGTCCAAGGTAACACATCAGTAATTGTGTACCTTCACTGGAGGATGGCCAATGGCATCTGGAAAACCTCTGTTAGCTGGGAAGGCACATGGCTGGTGTCTGCTCCAAGTTCTGGTTTCAAAATGGCTTTCTCCCAGGATGCTCCTCTCTAGCAAGCTTGCTCCTCTTCAAAACGTCACTCACAGCTTCACTGAGTTCCTTCTTTTTGAGTCAGCTCATTTATATGGCTCCACTGATCAAGGCCCACCCTGAATGGGTGGGGCCATGCCTCCATGGGAATATTTCATCAGAGTCATCACCCACAGCTGGGTGGGGCACATTCCAAGCAAATCTAATCACCAAAACGTCTGCCCCACAAGACTACATCAAAGATAATGGCATTTGGGGGACACAATACATTCAAACTGGCACATTCCACCCCCTGGACCACAAAATGACATTATCTTTCCAAATACAAAATACATTCTTTCTATCACAATATCATAAAAACTTAAATCATTTCAGTAACAAAAGTTAAGTACAAGATCCTATCAAAATCAATTACAGGCATGGTGGGTCCTAAGGCATTATTCTCCTTTAGCTTTGGATCTGTGGACTTAGAACAAGTTATATGCTTCCAATACATAAAGGAGGGACATTCATAGGATAAACATTCCCATTGCCATAAGGAGAAAGAGTAAGGAAAACAGGGTTAACAGGACCAAAACAGTTCCTACAACCCACAGGACAAACTCCATTAGATTTCAAAGTCTGAGAGTCATTAACAGAATGACGTTGCATCCTTGGGGCTTGAGAGAGTGGGAACTTAACCCTTCCTAAGGGCCTTTTTAGCAGCCCTTTCCCCTCCAAATGCTTAGGTGAGTGCTCCAACATATCCACACATTGGGGAGACCACCTTCTAGGCCCCACCCTCCTCAAACATTGGGGCAGCTCCCAGATTCCCTTCCATCTCTGGGGCACATGCTCAACCCCTTCAGAACAGTGTGGTGGCAGCCAGGCTCTCCCCAATTCCCTGGGAATGTGTTCCACCCTCTTTGGGACCTCAGGTAACAAAACTCTTCCACAGCATCGAGTTGGAATGTCCACCGTCGACCTCTGGGGCAAACTCACCCTTTCCATGCATGTGAGCTGCTCCACTCTCCCAGCCCAAGATCTCTTGACTCCAGACCTCAACCTCCATGGCTCTGTCTTTGAAGAAATTTTTCCTTCAGTTTGTTCCTTGTCTGTCATCTCCAGTCCAGACTGGCAACAGCTCTGTCTGTAAAGATCTCACAAAAATTCTGTTGGCTTCACATGAAGCATACAGGGGTCAAAGCCATCAGACAATAGGACTTTCCACAAATCCTTTCTGGATAACTCCATCTCCAGTTTTGGCTTGTACTGAAATGGCGGCTGGGTTCCATGTTTGGTAACATCTTCATGTTGGGCTGTAGCTTCTGGGATTCCACCCCCTGGAAGCCTGTAATTTTCCAAGTCATCATCTTCTGATTTCTTTGAATCCAAGAGTTCAGTTCTAAGTTTATCTCTCTCTGCTCGTATTTTACTATAAGCTGCAAGGAGAAGTCAGGATACATCCTCCAAAAGTAGTCTGGAGATCTCCTCAGCTAAGTATTCCAGGTTGTCATTTTCAAATTCTTCCTTCCATCTGACACCAGGACTCAATTTTGCCAAATTCTCTGCCATTTTAAAACAAGGATCACCTTTCCTCAAGTTCACAAAAACACATTCATCATTTCTGATGAAGACCTCATCAGAAGTATCTTTAGAGTCCACATTTCCACAAACAGTCTCTTCAAAGCAGTTTAGGCCTTTTCTATCAAGCTCCTCACAACTCTTCCAGAAACTCCCTATTATCCACTTAAAAAGCCATTCCAACATGTTTGGTGTTTGCAAACTCAGCAGGAAAAGCACCCCACTTCTCCAGTACCAAAATGTGTTCTAGTTTGCTAATGCTGCAGAATGCAGAACACCAGAGATGGATTGGCTTTTATAAAAAGGGGGTTTATTTGGCTACGCAGTTACAGTCTTAAGGCCATAAAGTGTCCAAGGTAACACATCAGTAATTGTGTACCTTCACTGGAGGATGGCCAATGGCATCTGGAAAACCTCTGTTAGCTGGGAAGGCATGTGGCTGGCATCTGCTCCAAAGTTCTGGTTTCAAAATGGCTTTCTCCCAGGACGCTCCTCTCTAGCAAGCTTGCTCCTCTTCAAAACGTCACTCACAGCTGCACTGATTTCCTTCTTTTTGAGTCAGCTCATTTATATGGCTCCACTGATCAAGGCCCACCCTGAATGGGTGGGGCCATGCCTCCATGGGAATATTTCATCAGAGTTATCACCCACAGCTGGGTGGGGCACATTCCAAGCAAATCTAATCAGCACCAAAATGTCTGCCCCACAAGACTACATCAAAGATAATGGCGTTTGGGGACACAATACATTCAAACTGGCACAACTGGGAATGCCAGCAGATTGTCATTATGAGGACACAATTTCAGATGGGGCAGTGGATATAAAGGAGTCCTGGTGATTTTCTTCATATTGGTGAAATTGCAAGGCAAACAATACACAAAGTGAAACAAAACTTTGGTCACCATGACTTTAAGGCCTTCATATAGGAGAGAAAACAGCTTTGCATTTATTCACAAGATACAACTGGTGGGTTGATGATAAATTAGGGGGATGAGGATTCCACAGCTCTGTTTCTCCCACTCTAGAAAGCAACAGATTGAGGAAAATAATAATTTTTTAAATGTTTAAAGGAAATGAAAAATAATATTTGTGAAAGTACATCTGAATCATATAGGAATTGTGTTGATCAATGGCCTACGGAGGTGTTATTTAAATTGCTTACACATTGTCTCCTGAGAAACAGCAAAGCTACATGCCTGGTAGAAGGGTCTGAGCTCTCTGGCAATGATTACTTCCTGAATCAGAGACACACATTCTCCACTAGAGAAAAGGAGCTGAATTTGCTTTGATTGTTCAGAGGGCTTTATGAGGAATCTGAATAATGGTCTTGCCATTTACAGGTGGCCATAGGTACTTGAGGGTCACATTGAATTTTAGAATTTTGCTCAATAGTGGTCATGTCAAAGGCAATGTCACCTTCACCCAGGAGCTTGCATGAACCTCAATTAAGTCAGACCTAGCCACAACTTTATCAGACCTAAAACTGGCTCTGATACCATCTGCATGGAGACACAGTTTGAAGTTGGTTACTGCTGATTGGTAGGTCCTTGGATAATGCCCTGAGCTCTGTGACCCAAGAGGGTCACAGATCCTAGATGAATTGTGGTCATGGATCCAGAAGGGAGAGCAGTGGAGCTGAGACGGAGAGGGCTTGTGGCCTATTCCAATGGGGAATTCCAAGGCCTGGAATTTGACAAAGATTTCCACCTGAAAGCAATTAGAAGATGCTTTCTGATTTTAAAATAGGCAACAAAAAACAAACAAAAGAAACAAACAAACAAAAAATACCAGACACCTCTGTCCCCTGTGTCTTTTCAGCTCTCTTTCTGCCTGTTGTCTCCAGCCCTAGATGGGCACAAAAATAGAAAACTAAAGAGTGAAGCAGGAGCCCCTGTGTGGGGAAGGGATTCAGGAGGGGGTGTGCCTGGGGTGGGTTGGAGTTGGGCCATGGATGCCTAGTCAATAGGAATTGTATCTAATTTGGGATTTGCAGAATAGATGGTGTGAAGTAGGTAGGAGTGAGATGGATAAAAGGGCCAGGGTCAGAAATTTCCAACAAGAGGAAACAGTGTAGGTTAAAAAGGGAACATGGCTCATTCAAGGAAATGGGAAAAGATGCATTTGTACAATGGATTGGATTCTTGGAGAGGGAAAGTGTTCTGAAAGGAGCTCCTTGAGATGAGCATGGATTGCTGGAGAGGTGGGATGAGGCCAAATCACTATGATGATATTCCTAAATAAAATTACTCTTAAATACAAAACAAAACAAAACAAAACAAAATAAAATACTTTGGAACCCAATGGGTTTTAAAACATTATATGAATCTCCAAAACACTAAGTTTTATTTATTTAAAAGTGTCTTCCACAAGAGAATGTCCAATTCTGGTTAAACACCATGCTCAAAATCAGGTGACAGGTTCAATCATATATTTAGGTACCAGGACATATGTTTATATTTTTAAAATCCAGATCAAAAAGCAATCCTTGATCTTTCCTTTTCATTTTTAAAAAGAAATGAAATATACCATAATGCTCACCACTGTAAAATGTACATTTCAATGGTGTTTTGTGTGTTTGTGGATTTGTGCAACCTTCATCACAATTTTGGAACATTTTGATTTCTCTCATGTAATTTTTTCACATAATATTTTTGAAGTTCATTTATATTGTAGGCTGGATGAGTACTCCATTCAAATATTTTTTAGGTTATGGTGTTTGTTAAAAATAGAAGGTATTTTTAATGCAATTTTATTGAGATATAATTGCATAGTATACAGTCATTCAAAGTGTACAATCAGTTGGTCACAGTATCAACATATAGTTCAGCTTTCATCACCATAAACTTTGAACATTATCATTACTCCAAAAAGTAAAATAAAAATTAAAATAAAAAGAACATCCAAAACATGCCATTCCCCTCCTCCCCCACTGTTCATTTACTTTCTAAAATACAGTTTGAGACATATTCACATACCCTACAATCATCCACAGTGTACAATTATTCACAGCACCATCATACAGTTTTGTGTTCACCAGAATCAATTTTTGAACATTTTCCTTACTCCAAAATAAAAATAAAAGCAAAAACAAGAACCCCTAACTCTTCCCATCCTGTCCATCCTACTCTAGCCTTCATCTAATCTTTGTCCCCATTTTTCCACTCATCTGTCCATACATGACAAAGGGAGGGTGAGCCACAAGGTTTTCAGTCAGTCACACTGTGCAAGCTACATACAATTGTCTTCAAAAATCAAGGTAACTGGTTGCAGTTTGACGGCCCCAGATATTTCCCTCCAGCCATTCCAACACACTAAAGACTAAAAGGTGATATCTATATAGCACATAAGAATACCCCCCCTCAAGTGACCTCTTGACTCCTTTCTAAATCCCTCAGCCACTGGAACCTTATTTTGTTTCATCTCTCTTCCCCTTTTTGGTCAAGAAGATCCTCTCAATCCCACAGTGCTGGGTCCAGGCTCATCTCCAGGAGTCATTTCCTGCATTGCCAGGGGAATTCACACCCCTGGGAGTCATAGCCCACATAGGGGGAGGGCAGTGAGTTCACCTGCCAAGTGAGCTTAGTAAGAGAAGAGGCCACATCTGAGCAACAAAGAGACTCTCTGGGTGGGGAGAACTCCCAGGCACAATTATAAGTGAGCTTAGCCTCTCCCTTTGCAGCTACTAGCCTCACAGGGGAAAGCCCCCTGATTGAGGGCTTGGCCCATCAAATTGGCAGCCCTTAATGTTTGCAGGTAAATCAGCAATAGTCCAGATGGGGAAGTACAACACTTCCACATTTCTCCCCTGCACCTCAGGGGCCCCATAAATACACTTATACTCTCCAACCATATCACTCTGGGATGTGTCAGGATTTCACCCGACTACAAAACTCACCAAATCCCACTTCTCATTCAAAGTTCCATGCACTTATGGAGTTCAAACTGATCACACAAGTTAAATTATCTAGTGTGCTACAGAAAATACAGATCCTGTACTAGATAAACATCTTCTCCCTTGGTGCCACACATAAGTTGTAGTTTTAAAACCCAGTCAGTACTGTCCATTATCCTTTGGCCAGATTTGCCTTAGTCCTAACCAGATTCTTTTCTTTCATATCTCTAATTAAAGACTGAATTCTTTTTGAGCTTTTTCAACAGTTGACATATAAGGTAATACTGACATTCATACCTGCCAAGTTCTAGCTCCGAGTCTCATGTGTCACACAGATACCCAATGTTCCAGAGACCAACCAGGTCACACACAAGGAGATCAGTTTCTCAGGATTTAGAGATAACCATTACAACTCAAGAAAAATGTGACTGCTGTGAGAGCTTGTAATCTAGAGACCATTACAATAAGCATTTCCCTGATAAGCTGTGCTCTAAGATTCAGTTCTCAGAGTTTACACATTATAGTTAGTCCATATTAGTGAGGTATTATGTTTGTCTTCTCATTTCTGGTGTGCTTCACTTAAAATGCTATACTCAAGATCCATTCACCTAGTTGGGTGTCTCAGCTTCATTTCTTCTTGTAGCCACTCAATTTTCTGTTGTATGCATACACCACAGTTCACCATTCTGTTCATCAGTCAGTGTACTCTTAGGCCACCTCCATTCTATGCAAGTAGTGAATACTGCTGCTATATATACTGGTGCATAAATGTCCATTCATGCCCCTGCTCTCTGAACTTCCATACTAAGGTTGCAGGACCTTGAAACCCACACATAAGTAGCTTCTTATGGGACCAAAATATTGTCCTCCTGATAGGCTACACCATTCTACTTCCCCACCAACAGTGAATACATACATCTCTCTCTCTAAGTTCTCTCCAGCACTTGTGCCCATCGGTTTATTTTTTTCCCTGCAATTTTATAGGGATAAATTCAAATACCATACAATCATCCACAATGTACAATGGTTTACAGTATCATCATATGGTTGTGCATTTGCCACCAAAATTAGCACTTACACATGTTCATTACTCAAAAAAAAAAGAACTGAAACAATAGAATAATATAAAGGATAAAAGTAAAAGTAAAAATAAAATAAAATACAGCAATAAGGTCAGTATAAAAAGGATAAAAGGAACAGTAAAAATAAGATAAAATACAGCCACAAAGAAAAGAGACAAAAAAAGTAAAAATACAAAAGAAAAAGAAGGAAAAAATGGCAACTAAAAATACACAAAAGAAGAGGTTAAAATAAAATAAAATACCATTAAAAAGTCAGACAATAACACTAATGCGAAGAATCTGATACCCCTCCCTTATGTTCCCCTCTTACAGGTATTTAGCTTTGTTGTATTGCCTTTGTTACAGTTAAAGAAAGCATATTGCACTGTTACAGTTAACTATAGACTCTAGTTTGCATTGATTGTTTTTCCCCCAATACCACCCCCTTTTTAACACCTTGCAAAGTTGACATTCATTTGTTCTCCCTCATGCAAAAACATATTTGTAAATTTTGTCACAATCATCGGCTGCTCTAGGTTTCACTAAGCCGTCTTTATCTTCTATCTTTCCTTCTGGTGTCCTACATGCCCCCTAACCTTTATCTTTCATCCATACTTACAGTCATCTTTGTTCAGTGTACGTACATTATTGTGCTACCATCTCCCAACGTTGTGCTCCAGACCTCTCTCTCCTGTCTTTTCCTGTCTGTAGGGCACCCTTTAGTATTTCCTGTAGAGCAGGTATCCTGTTCACAAACTGTCTGTTTGTCTGAGAATATTTTAATCTCTCCCTCATTTTTGAAGGACAGTTTTGCTGGATATAAAATTCTTGGTTGGTTTTTCTCTTTCAGTATCTTAAATATATCATACCACTGCCTTCTCACCTCCATGGTTTTTACTAAGAAATCTGCACATAACTTTATTTAGCTTTCTTTATATGTTATGGATCACTTTTTTTCTTGCTGCTTCCAGAATTCTCTGTCTTTGACAGTTGATAATCTGATTAAGTGTTTTGGTGTAAGTCTACTTGGATTATGTTTGGAGTTCACTGTGCTTCTTGGATCTGTAATTTTATGTCTTTCATAAGGGATGGGAAATTTTCAGTAACTGTTTCCTCCATGATTGCCTCTACCCCTTTTCTCTTCTCTTCACCTTCTGGGACACCCATGATACACACATTCGTGTGCTTTATGTTGTAACTCACTTCCCCAAGACATTGCTCATATCTTTCCATTCTTTTCCCCATCTGTTCTTTTCTAGGTAGGGTTTCAGATGTCCTGTTTTCCAGTTCATGAATCTTTTCTTCTGCCTCTTGAAATTTGCCACTATATGTAACCATTGTGTCCTTCCTCTCGTGTTGTGCTTTTCATTCCCATAAGTTCTGCCAATTGTTTTTTAAAACTTTCAGTTTCTTCCTTGTGTTCACCCAATGTCTTCTTTATTTCCTTCATCTCTTTTGTCATATCTTCCCTCAACTCATTGAAATGATTTTTGGATTGATTTTTTTAATCATTTTATTGAGATATATTCATGTACCATGCAGTCATACAAAACAAAGAGTACATTCAATTGTCTATGGTACCATTATATAGTTGTGCATTCATCACCAAAATTAATTTTTGACATTTTCATTACCACACACACACAAATAATAAGAATAAAAATTATAGTGAAAAAGAGCAATTAAAGTAAAAAAGAACACTGGATGCTTTTTTTCCCCTTCCCCCATTTTGTACTCATCCATCCATAAACTAGACAAAGGGGAGTCTGCTCCATATGTCTTTACCAATCACATTGTCACCCCTCACAAGCTACACTTTTATATAATCATCTTCAAGATTCATGGGTTCTGGGTTGTAGTTTGATAGTTTCAGTTATTTGCTGCTAGCTATTCCAATTCATTAGAACCTAAAAAGGGTTGTCTATCTTGTACATAAGAGTGCCCACCAGAGTGACCTCTCAGCTACTTTTGGAATCTCTCTGCCACTAAGCTTATTTCATTTCCTTTCACATCCCCCTTTTGGTCAAGATGTTCTCCATCCCATGATGCCAGGTCTAGATTCCTCCCCATCAGTCATATTCCATGTTGTGAGGGAGATTCACTTCCCTGGGTGTCATTTCACCTGCCAAGTTGGCTTAGCTAGAGAGACAGGGCCACATCTGAGCAACAAAGAGGCATTCGGGAGAAGGCTTTTAGGCACAATTATAGGGAGGCCTAGTCTCTCCTTTGCAGCAACAGTCTTCCCAAGGGCAAGTTCTGTGGTAGAGGGCTCAACCCATCAAACCACCAGTCCCCAATGTCTGTGAGCACATCAGCAACCATCGAGGTGGGGAAGCCCAATACCCCTGCATTCTCCACCAGCTCAAGGGGGCTCTGCATATTTTTTCATTTTTTTTAAATTAACTCTTCTTTTTAAATCAACTACACCAAAAAAAATTTTTAAACATACAATAAAAAAAATTTCAAACAAACCGTAATAAGGGAGTAAGAAAAAGACAACTAACCTAAGATAACTACTTTACTTCCAACATGTTCCTACTCTACCACAGGAAAATAACCTAGTATAGCAACATTTCTGTGAACTTGTTCCTACCATACCCATCAGAAATTAACAGACCATAGTCATTCCTGGGCATTCCCAGAATGTTAAATTTACCCACAATAGCTTATCTGTTCTTATTGGGTTATCATACCCCCTTCCTTAGTTGCTATCACTAGTTCCCCTACATTCTACATTATAAACCATTTGTTTTACATTTTTCAATGTTCACATTAGTGGTAGCATATAATATTTCTCTTTTTGTGCCTGGCTCATTTCGCTCAGCATTATGTCTTCAAGGTTCATCCATGTTGCCATATGTTTCATGACATCATTCCTTCTTACAGCCACATAGTATACCATCGTCTGTATATACCACATTTTATTTATCCACTCATCTGTTGAAGGACATTTGGGTTGTTTCCATCTCTTGGCAATTGTGAATAATGCTGCTATGAACATTGGCATGCAGATATTTGTTTGTGTCACTGCTTTCAGATTTTCTGGGTATATTCTGAGAAGACAATTGCTGGATTGAAGGGTAACTCTATATCTAGTTTTCTAAGGAAATGCCAGACTGACTTCCAGAGTGACTGAACCATTATACACTCCCACTGACAATGAATAAGAGTTCCAATTTCTCCACATCCCCTCCAGCATTTGTAGTTTCCTGTTTAATGGGAGCCATTCTCATGGTATCTCATTGTGGTCTTAATTTGCATCTCTCTAACAGCTAGTGAAGCTGAACATTTTTTCATGTGTTTCTTGGCCATTTGTATTTCCTCTTCAGAGATCTGTCTTTTCATATCTTTTGCCCATTTTATAATTGGGCGGTCTGTACTATTGTCATTGAGTTGTAGGATTTCTTTATATATGCAAGATATCAGTTTTTTGTCAGATGCATGGTTTCCAAAAATTTTTTTTCCCATTGAGTTGGCTTCCTCTTCACATTTTGACAAATTCCTTTGAGGTACAGAAACTTCTAAGCTTGAGGAGTTCCCATTTATCTATTTTTTCTTTTGTTGCTTGTGCTTTGGGTGTGAAGTCTAGGAAGTGGCCACCTAATGCAAGGTCTTGAAGATGCTTCCCTACATTATCTTCTAGGAGTTTTATGGTACTGTCTTTTATATTGAGATCTTTAATCCACTTTGAGTTAATTTTTGCATAGGGTGTGAGGTAGGGAGCCTTGTTCATTGTTTTGGATATGGATATCCAACTCTCCCAGCCCCATCTGTTGAAAAGACTGTTACATCAGTGGCTTTGGGGGCCTTATCAAAGATCAGTCAGTCATAGATCTGGGGGTCTATCTCTGAATTATCAATTTAATTCCATTGATCAATATGTCTATCTTTGTGCCAGTACCATGCTGTTTTGACAACTGTGGCTTTATACTAAGCTTCAAAGTCAGGGAGTGTAAGTCCTCCCACTTCGTTTTTCTTTTTTAGAGTGTCTTTAGCAATTTAAGGCATCTTCCCTTTCCAAATAAATTTGATTGCTAGCTTTTCCAATTCTGCAAAGTAGGTTGTTGGAAATTTGATTGGCATTGCATTGAATTTGTAGATGAGTTTGGGTAGAAATGACATCTTAATGACATTTAGACTTCCTATTCATGAACAGGGAATATTTTTCCATCTTTTCAGGCCCTCTTATATTTCTTTTAGTAGAGTTATGTAGTTTTCTTTGTATAGGTCTTTTACATCTTTGGTTAAGTTTATTCCTAGGTACTTGATTTTTTTAGTTGCTATTGAAAATGGTATCTTTTTCTTGAGTGTCTCTTCAGTTTGTTCATTTCTGACATATAGAAACATTACTGACTTATGTGCATTAATCTTGTATCCCTCTACTTTGCTAAATTTGTTTATTAGGTCTAGTAGCTGTATCGTTGATTTCTCGGGGTTTTCCATATAAGATCATATCACCTGCAAACAATGACAGTTTTACTTCTTCGTTTCCAATTTGAATGCCTTTTATTTCTTTGTCTTGCCAGATTGCCCTGGGTAACACTTTCAGCACTATGTTGAATAACAGTGGTGATAGAGGGCATCCTTGTCTTGTTCCTGATCTTAGAGGGAAGGCTTTCAGTCTCTCACCATAGAGTACTATGCTGGCTGTGGGTTTTTCATATATGATCTTTATAATATAGAGGAATTTTCCCTCAATTCCTACCTTTTGAAGTGTTTTTATCAAAAAGGGATGTTGGATTTTGTCAAATGCTTTTTCAGCATCTATTGAGATGATCAATTGATTTTTCCCTTTTGACTTGTTAATGTGTTGTAATACATTGATTGATTTTCTTATGTTGAACCATCCTTGCATACCTGGAATGAACCCCACTTGCTTATGGTGTATGATTTTTTTAATGTGTCTTTGGATTCGATTTGCAAGCATTTTGTTGAGAATTTTTGCATCTACATTCATTAGGGAGATAGGCCTGTAGTTCTCTTTTTTGTAGCATCTTTGCCTGGTTTTGGTATTAGACTGATGTTAGCTTCATAAAATGAGTTAGGTTGTGTTCCATTTTTTTCAGTGTTTTGAAAGAGTTTAAGTAAGATTGTTGTCAGTTCTTTTTGGAAAGTTTGATAGAATTCCCCTCTGAAGCCATCTGGCCCTGGGCATTTATTTGTGGGAAGATTTTGATGACTTATTGGATCTCTTTGCTTGTGATTGGTTGGTTGAGGTCTTCTGTTTCTTCTCTTGTCAGTCTAGGTGGTTCATATATTTCCAGGAAATTGTCCATTTCCTCTGCATTATCCAGTTTGTTGGCATACAGTTGTTCATAGTATCCTCATAAATTTTTTAATATCTTCAGGATCCACAGTAATGTCACCTTTCTCATTCATTTTGTTTATATGGGTGTTCTCTCTTTTTGTTTTTGTCAGTCTAGCTAGGGGCTTGCAATCTTGTTCTTCTCAAAGAAAAAACTTTTGGTGTTATTTATCCTTTCTATTTTTAGTTCTCTATGTCATTTATTTCTGCTTTAATCCTTGTTATTTCTTTTCTTCTACTTGGTTTGGGATTGGTTTGCTGTTCATTTTCTAGCTTCAGTTGATCCATTAGTTCTTTGATTTTGGCTCTTTCTTCCTTTTTAATGTATGCATTTGGTGCTATAAATTTCCCCCTCACTACTGCTTTTGCTGCATCCCATAGGTTTTGGTATGTTGTGTTCTCATTTTCATTCATCTCTATTTAGCAATTTATCTTGCTATTTCTTCTTTAACTCACTGATTGTTTAGGAGCGTGTTGTTTAACCTCCAGTATTTGTGAATTTTCTAAGTCTCTGATGGTTATTGACTTGTAATTGTATTCCATTGTGGGCAGAGAATGGGCTTTGAATAATTTCTATTTTTTTTTTTTTAATTTATTGAGGTTTGTTTTATGTCCCAGCATATGATCTATTCTGGAGAAGTTACATGAGCACTAGAGAAGAATGTGTATCCTGGTGATTTGGGATGTAATGTTCTATATATGGCTGTTAAATACAATTCATTTATCAGATTGTTTAGGTTTCCAATTTCCTTACTGGTCTTCTGTCTGGTTGATCTATCTATAGGAGAGAGTGGTGTGTAGAAGTCTCCCACAATTACTGTGGAAACATCAATTGCATACTTTAGTTTTGCCAATGTTTTTCTCATGTGTTTTGTGGCACCTTGATTGGGTGCATAAACATTTATGATTGTTATTTTTTGTTGAATTGCCCCTTTTATTAGTATGTAGTGGCCTTCTTTGTCTCTCATAACAGCCTTGCATTTAAAGTCTATTTTTTCTGAGATTAATATTGCTGCTCCTGCTTTCTTTTGGCTGTAGCTTGCATGAAATATTCTTTTCCACCCTTTCACTTTCAGTTTCTTTGTGTCACTGTGTCTAACATGAGTCTCTTCTATGCAGTATATTGACAGTTCATTTTGTTTTTGTTTTTTTTTGGTCCATTCTGCCAATCTATAGCTTTTGATTGAGGAGTTTAATCCATTTACATTCAATGTTATTACTGTGAAGGCATTTCTTGAATCAGCCATCTTATCCTTTGGTTTATGTTTGTCAGATTATCTTTTCCCTCTGTCTCTTAATGTCCTTTAACGTACCCATACTGAATCTCTTTAGTACTGAAACTTTCTCCATCTCTCTCTCTCCTTTCTTTCTCTGTCAGTAGGGCTCCCTTTAGTATCTCAAGTAGGGCAGGTCTCTTGTTAGCACATTCTCTCAGCATTTGTTTGTCTGTGGAAAATTTAAGCTCTCCCTCAAAGTTGAAGGAGAGCTTTGCTGGATAAAGAATTCTTGGTTGGCAATTTTTCTCTCTCAGAATTTTAAATATATCATGGCAATGCCTTCTCACTTCCATGGTGGCTGCTGAGTAGTCACTACTTAGTCTTATGTTATTTCCTTTGTATGTGGTGAATTGCTTTTCTCTTGCTGCTTTCAGAACTTTCTCTTCTCTATTTGACAGTGTGATCAGAATATGTCTCAGAGTGGGTTTATTTGGATTTATTCTATTTGGAGTTTGCTGGGCATTTATGATTTGTGTATTTATGGTGTTCAGAATATTTGGGAAGTTTTCCCCAACAATTTCTTTGAGTACTCTTTCTAGACCTTTAGCCTTCTTGCCCCCTTCTGGAGTAACAATGAGTCTTATATTTGGACATTTTATATTATCTATCATATCCCTGAGGTCCATTTCGAGTTTTTGATTTTTTTTCTTTTTTCTTTTTTCTTTTTTGCTATTCTTTCTTTTGTTCTTTCATTTTCCATTCTGTCATCCTCCAGGTCACTGATTCACTGTTCAGCTTCCTCTAGCCTTGTACTATGAGTATCCAGAATCTTTTAAATTTGGTCAACAGTTTCTTTTATTTCCATAAGATTGTCTATTTTTTTATTTACTCTTGCAATTTCTTCTTTATGCTCTTCTAGGGTCTTCTTCATGTCCTTTATATCCTGTGCCATGCTCTTCTTCATGTCCTTTATATCTTGTGCCATGCTCTCATTGTTCTTCTTCAGTTCTTTGATTAATTGCTCCAAGTACTCTGTCTCCTCTGATCTTTTGATTTGGGTGTTTGAGCTTGGGTTATCCATATCATCTGGTTTTTTCATATGCTTTAAAATTTTCTGTTTTTCTTGGCCTCTTGGCATTTGCTGAACTTGATAGGGTTCTTTTAGGATATGTAGACTGATTCAAACCCTTATCTCTAATTTGTCCGATCTACAGCTTCATGGAGTACACTTTAACCAGCAGGTGGCATCCACAAGCCACCTATTACCCCCAAGCCAGTTCTCCCCCACTTTGTCTTTGTGGTGAGTAGGGGTGTGAGTCTTGTGGGGTCCAATTGGTGCACCAAGCTTGCATGTGTATTTGGTGTTGCCCACCCTGCATACGGGGCATGTGTCTGAGCAGTTGGGGGTGTGGCTTTAATAATAAAATCTCCCAGGTGTTCCTGGAGATTTAAAGCTGTTGCAACAGCTGAATCCTTCAGTTCAGTCTTACCACAGTTTGTCTCTGCCGCTGACCCACAACTCCTTTGTATTGGCGTATGGTCCCTGGGACTTGCAAGTAGGTCCCTCTTCCAAGCCATGGATTCCTAGGTCCTCTGCTGAGGGACAACTGTGCTGTGTCACAGTGAGCGCTGTCCCCCAAGGGAGGTTCTGGGCTGCAGGACTGTGTAGGGGTATTCCCAGTCTGCTGAAAGGATGGCTGAATGGGCATGTTAATTTCCCCCTTGTCACACAGCTCCACCTTCCCAGCTCCTGGACAATTCGCTGAAGGTGTGGGAAAGGCTATTGTACATGCCTGATATTGTGGTGTGTGTGTGTTGTTGGAAACACTTCCCGTCACACTGGGTTGTTTGGGGCAGCTCTGGGCTGTGGTGCTGGGGCCAGACAGGAGCATTCCCTGCCCACTGGGAAGATGGCTGTAAGGGGACACCCCCCCCCCTTTTTGGGGAAGTTTTGGTGTTTAGTGAATTTTCTCAGCCACTGGACTTGTTGCCTTGTGTCTCAGATCTCTCTTAGCTCTGCTCTTGTCTGGGCCCAAATTGCAAGTCTTTGAGACTTTCTGTAATGGGCTTCTTAAGAGTAATTGTTTTAGAAAAAGAGAGAAAAAAAGAAGGGCCCTCCTTGCAGATCTAATGGGCTACTGAAATGCTGAGAGACAAGGAGATTAGGGCCATTAAGGAACAATCAAGAAAGCAGAGAAACCAGCTCTTCAGACAAGGAAACTCAACTTCTTGATTTGCATGTGAGCCTGACTTCCTGAAAACTCCAAAAAGTCTCTGCTTTTACTTTTGTTTTCCTTGCTGTTTTTGCCAGCCCTATCTCCTCTCCACTGGGCTGACTGCTCCCAGATTCTCCAGTGTCTGGTCTCAGTCTATCTATGTCTGGAGTTTGGATCGGCCATCTGAGGTTTCAATAAGAGCTGCAACTGCAGTTTTCCCTCCTCATTCCCAGCACCAACAGCCCCTCCTCCCACAGGACTGAGCCTGGCAGGGAGGGGCATGGGCCCCCTGGCCACAAGATTTTACAGATTTCACTGGTCTCAGCTGTTCCATGCATTCATGAGTGTTGTATGAAGTATGCCCAAAGTCAAATTGCTCTCCCATGTCTGGTCCATGCAGTTCCTGGCTTTCTACCTATTGTCCTGGAGGAGTAACTAAAACCTACATCTCACCACTCTGCCATCTTGCCCCACCTCTCCTGCAGTGATTTTTAATTGATTTAGGAGATTTGTTTGATTAACAATTAGTTGTTACAATTCCTGTATCTCAGTTGAGTATAAGTTTGTTCCTTTGACTGGGCCATATCTTCATTTATCCTAGAGTGATTTTTTGTTTTATGTTGTCTAGGCATCCAGTTTCCTTGAAAGCCCCAATCAGATTTTCCCAGACCAGAGGGGCTCATGTATCAGGAGGCTTTGAATTCAGTATTAGTTTTCCCTGAGGGTGGGTCCCATAAGATTGACACTTTCCTGTGAGGTCTCTAGACTCTGTGCTTTCCCTTTCCAGCCCAGCAGGTGGGACTTGCCAGTCTGCAGCTCCCCACTGGTGTAAAGAGGTGTGTCCCTTTAATTCACAGTGGACCTTGACCTGGTGAGGGGCTGAGAGTGTCAGAAGCCAAGCTTAACTCTGGTTTGTTTGTATGCTTTCCCACAGGCCCTGGGGTCTGAATTCTCTGAGAGATGGCAGCCACTTAAGCTGGTCCCACCCCCCTTTTCTTAGGGAAAATATACCCCTTAGGGAGTTATCTTCTCCATTTGAATTCCTCCTTTGTCTTTCTCTGTTAACTCCACACTTGCCTGGATCAGCAGAAATTAAAGATGCCTGAGGCTTTCTCTAATGGGCTGCTTAGAATGAGAGAAAAAAATGGAAAAAAGAGCAAAAGCCCCTTTTCAGAGCCAGTCCCCAGCCCCTTGGTTTTCTTGGGAAACAGCTGCTTCCAGTATTCTGAGTTCAGCCATCTCCAAAAGTCTCTGTTTTTATTTATTTATGTATTTTTTCCCATCAGACCTGCCTCCTCCCTGCTGGAACAAATTGGCTTCCCTTCCTGCTCCATGCTTGTAGCTTGTATTCAGTAGTCCAAATGTGTTAATTAAAACCACAAGTGGAGCTTGGTTGAGTTACTTTCCCTGTAACCTGTTTCTCTTTTTCACGAAGCAGTGTTTCAGCTCAGCCTGCTCTGTCTGAGGGGTGAAGAACTTCAGCTCTGGGTTTGCAGCGCTTTACTTATGATTCTGTGCTACAATCTCAGCTGCTCCACCCATTCCCAGCTGGTGTTTGATGTGTGTCCATTCACAGATGTCTCCCAACACTTGTTCCACATTATTTATTAGTTGTTCCTGGTTATTTACTAGTTGCTCTAGAGGACTAACTAAATTCCATACCTCTCTATGCCACCATCTTGCTCCTCTCCCATTCATTTTTAGTATACTTCATGTTTAGAGCAGCTTAGGATTTGCAAAAAAAAACTGAGAAGGTAGTACAGAGTTTCCATATAACCTGATCCCAGTTTTCCCTATTATTAACATCTTATATTTGATCTAGAGTGATATGAACTAGTCTTTTTTCCTCCCTTTCTTTCTTTCTTCTGTCTGTCCATCCTTCCTTCCTTTCTTCCTTCTTTCCTTCCTTTCTTCCTTCCTTTTTTACTTTTTGCCCTTCCAATCTGATATAATAAATCTGTAAGTTCATTCCTTATCCTTACTTCCCATGACTCTTGTCCCATCTTCATTCATTGTTATAATTAAATAGTATTGTTTCAATACCACTATGAGTTAAGGCTTGTTCTAGAGGCTGAGGAGAGAGATGCATCCTTCTCCTCATACAGAATACATTCCAATGGGGAGGCAGTCACTAGGAACCGCAATTATGTAGTGTGTTACGAGGTGAAGAGTGCTATGGATACAAATAAAACAGGGGATGGAAATAAGGAGGGACACAGGGGGGAATGTGTGTTTAAGTACAGTTGTCTGCTATTTTCAAAATTTTAAGATCCCTTGGGAATTATTTGATTTTTTTAAATATTTTCTTAACCTTTCCAATTCTGCTTCCTTATCTCCTGTGGAACTCATGTCTGGAAATTATTTAATCAATAAATATGATGGGAAATTAATAATCATTGTATCTAAAATTTTCCTTTTACAACTTCATGTATAAGGTTCAAACTTCTATCAATCCATCCATCCATCCATTAATTCATTTAACCAACAAACATTTATTGAGGGCCCATTCTATGTGACCCCCATGTACTGGGTTGGTCTGGGAGGATGTAAATACAAAGCACTTAAGAGGGGTCCCTTCTGTCAAAGAGATCACACTTGAAGACACTGGATGTAAATTGAAACCAATAGGCTCAAAAAACAATGATGTGTGGAAGCAACTTTCCTTGACTGGGGAAATGGAGAAAGAGTTCACCTAGCTATGGACATGCACCTAGGGCTGGGTATAGAGGGTTGGGCACATGAGGAGGGAGTGAGAGCTCTCCCAACAGAGGGGGCACCAAGACAGGCAGCTGAGGAAAGGCTTCCCCTGCCCCGGGGGTAGGAAGGAGGTCAGTGGTGTAGGATCAGAGAGTAGAGCTGAAGGCACTGGTGCCTCGTACAGGATTAGGAACAAAGTTTTCCTCTTACTCAACTGCTCTTATGGGCTCTCCCAGACTTTCCCATTAAGTTAAATAATATTGAAAAGGAAAGGTGGCTTTAATATAACAAAATAATAAACGGTCAATATAAAACATTGCTTGAAATATAAGTACCACCCATAATTGTCCTGTTTAGAGATATGCATTGGAGATCCTGTGACAACATACATGCTTCCAGGTTTTTTACTATTTCCTTGTCCTTCTGTGCTATGCTTTGTTGGGTGGGGGAAAGGATGAGGTTCAGACTGAGCAAAAAACATATAATTCATTTTTCTTATTTTGTAATACACAATCAATATCTCTGCATCTTTCTAGCAATCTTCACTAATTAAGATCATCACTTATTCATATATTTTTGTAGTATTTTGTTTTTTTCTAAATTACAAACTATATGTTGCTGATTTTCTGTGAAACTACTTCTGTTCATATAGTTTAGTCCACTTTCCCTTGTAAAAACTTCTAAACTGAAATGTTTGGTTCAAAGAAAGTATGCAAAATATCGTGAAGTCCTCTTTCTCCTATCACAAAACCATGCTAGAAATTAAAAGCAAATAATTATAACAAGTTATAATAAAATTATAATCATAAAGGAGCCTATTCCATATTTCTCAAGACATAATTAAGCCATTTCCTGTTTCACATTTAAGTAGAAGTTCCACAAAGTGCTTAAAGCTTCGTAAATTCTTTCAAGAATGGCTTTGTTACTCTTTTACTCTGTAGACAGACACTGACCTGGCTGATGGGCATGCTGACTGTGGCACTGACTACAATGAGATACAAAGACAAAAGAACCTCTGATTCCCAAACCAGAACCTCACCAACACCACGCCCCACCTCAAACACACACACACAGGCCCAAAAGCCTTGGGGACACAAAGCTGTGACGAAGCCTCATCATACACTCTGGGGTCACCACCTATAAGCAGTGCTAAGAGATGCTACATCAGGGTGGAGATGCTCAGTGCTTCTCAGCTTGTAAATGTTCCTGGATTCTGTTTCCTGCCTCATGTTCCAGAACCTCACATCTGTACTGGACGGGCTCAGATCTAGGAGGAAAACATGTAATACCCAGGCTTTAGTCATGTGTCTGTATTTTCTATTTAAAAGTCCCTGAATAAAATTATTAAAATAATTCCTGCCTTAAAATAGATGTTTATTCAATTTGAGGTTCAAAGTAAATAACCTACATGGAGTCAGGCGAACATGGGTGTAATTTCCTTAGTCATTGGGAAGCCTAAGGTAAATGATTAAGACCAGGGAACACAGATTGAAATACAGACACAAATACAGATGGAGATTTTCAAAGAAGAAATAAGCAATGAAAGTGGGTTGGCCAGTGAAAAACAGGGAAAATTTGGCTAAAAGATGAATCAATAATTATTTAGGAGTGAGCTGGGAGCCTGAGCCATTGACTCATGGGAGCCACCTAGGGGTGCTGTTGGTCTTCTCAGGGGCCTGAAAAGAGACCCAAGAGAAGTTACAGCTGGTGCTTCCTCCCATGGGGTAAACCCAGAGATGGCAATCAGCCCAGGCCTCTCCCTAACAGTGCATCTGTTGGGAATTATGGTAATGCCCCAACTCATTTCTCTTCTCTCTCAAAGGGTCCTCTGTGGGGTGCTTAGATTACTCTGCAAATCCCCCTGGACACTGGGTGCATTTCCATTTTCTCCCTCTCCTGCACTCTAAGCCTTTAAGGAAGACAGCAATGTTGCCCAGCCTATTGAAGCAAAAATTGTAGGCACCAAATATATTATAAATGCGATTATTTCCTTGATTAAATCAGTATATTTCCCACATGGGACCCAAGACCACACCTTCACATGGAGTCCTGGGTAAGCATGTCCACAGTTCAACCCACTATTCCATGAATGATGATCTCTGACTCTGTCAATGGTGCATTTGAAATATCATAGGACCTCAATCATCAGAATCTGAAGTATCAGTTGTGACTTTCAATCTATCTGTAATTCAGAATCACAAGAGGAGCTTGCAAACAAAATAATTGTTCATATCAGTGAACAGTTTTGTCAGAATTGGTGTGGGCCCAAGAAGGGACACCTACAGCCACTATCTCACCCTCACCTGGGCAACACTTTTCCACCTGCTCCTCCCTTGGGGAAGGACCAGACACAGGCACCCAACACAATAACCACTCCTTCTGGCCACACACTCCAGGCTAGGACCCTTCTGCTCTCATCCTAAAACAACTGCTCCCACTGGTCAGTTTTGAGTAATTGCTGCAATTCTTCCCTCTGTGGGCCTGTGGGTCCTGGACACAGGTAGTGCTACCTCAGTCACCCTCCCCTCTGGGTTCACAGAAGCTGCGATCACAATTAGCCTGACTCTGCATCAGCTAGAACTCTGTCCCTTCAGTACAGAAACCATTTATTAAGAATGATGAGTGGGCTATCTTGTATTTCCCCCATTTCATAGGGCTCATCATCTCAGTGTCCCTCTGAAAAGTTCTATGTCTACCCAACAATTATGTATTGTGTCCTCAGGCCTAGTCTCATCTTTTTCCAAACTCCCCACTCTCCCTTAGGTTATCATTCCCTTTCAAAGCTGAGTTACCCCAATAGACTGATAACCCCATATCTCCATAGGCTACCCATTCTTACAAAAAGGTGGAGGGGGGAGAAAATTTTTAGAGAAACCAGGGTTCAACAAATGTAAAGTTTTTGTACCACTTGGGTTCAAAGTAATGAAATATCTGCACTTAAACAGAGTTGACTCTTCAGATGAAAGAGCTGAGATAGATTTGGCAGGTGAGTTTCCTTGAACATCTCACTGGATGAGCTCCAAAAGGGTCACTTCAATAGTAAACACAAGTCTCTCATTCAGATACCAAATTTAAGTGCTTCAAATATATTTAACTCAGATATTAATGAGAGGACCAGTAAGATAGTAAATCTTAGTCAAGACCATTTTACAGGACAGGATTACCATTAAATAAACACTGTGTTGGAGACAAATGGGTTAATGTACTACAGGGTTATAAAATCATATACTTGGTTTTTAATTTCTCCTCTGATAAAACTATGCACATTAACATGATTTGATTTATATGAGAATTTCAGAGAAGGGCATCCAGAATCTGCATATTTTCTAACACTTGGCATTCAGACTTCCCTAAAGTCTATTCTCCTGCTGTCAATTTTCTCAGGCATCCTTCACACCTCACCCTTCTGACATGTGGCCTCGGCCACCTTCCCTTCCAGCCCCAGTGGCATCTTTAGATCACACTCAACCCATTAGGAAACTCCTGACCTGACAACCCCAGGGACATCTTCTCTGGATTCCTATGGTACTTGCCCTGTTAAGCTCCTCGTCCTTTCTAAATTTCAATCACTTGGGTCCTTAGGAACCCCTGTCTCCTGGATCTCCTTGTTCATCTCTGTGCTACTCTGTCTCTATATACTTTATGGGATTCTCTTCATCTTTACCAAACCGACATAATCTTCTAGTCATGCCATTTATCCATTCAGCCCTCTGTTGTCCCTGATTCCGTCCTCCTAGGGCCACACTAACCTTCATTTTCCAAGACAGAAGTGGAGTCTCTGGCCTCCCTTCCTCCAACAGTGAAGATAGGAAGGGAGGCACCTGTGGAACTCCAGTACTCATGTAAAGAAACCATCTGCATTGTGTCCCAGGGAACATTACTGATGGAATGTGGAGGCCCATAAAGGGGCCCCTGCTCCAGCCCTAAGGCAGAGCAGTAGGAAGGCAGGAGCTGCCCTGATGGGCTCAGGTCACCTCATCTCTCACATTGTACAAGTTCCCAGCCACCAGGGAACACTCAGGGCCCTAGTGCCCTCTGACAGGGCTCATGGGGCCACAGCTGAGATCTCCCCTACTCTGGGTCCCACACAGTCCCACCCATCTCCCCACCTCCACCTTTCCTTACCCAGAGGGGCCTAATCCAGGGCCCAATGTGGGGATCAGAAAGCTGGGGGTTCTCATTTGCATGGATGGATTTCCCTTCTTTCAGAGTACAAAGAGGGGCTGGGAGAGATTTTGAGGAAGTTCCACCTTAGCTGAGGATTCATAGAAGGCAGGACTTGTGATCATCACCATCATGGCCCTGTCCCCTCTCCTCCTCACCCTCCTCATTCACTGCACAGGTAACTGGATGTGGGGCCAGGGGAAAGGGCATTGGGGCATTACATGGGCCCCCGCTTTCTCCTCTTGTCTCTAGAGCCCAGAATCACCATCTCTGTATCTCCCACAATTCCAGGATCCTGGGCCCAGGCAGTACTGACTCAGCCACCCTCAGTGTCTGGGGCTCTGGGCCAGAAGGTCACCATCTCCTGCTTTGGGAGCAACACCAACATCAGAAATGGTTATTCTGTGCACTGGTACCAACAGCTCCCAGGTATGGCCCCCAAACTCCTCATCTATGGTAACAGCAATTGACCCTCAGAGTCCCTGATTGCTTCTCTGGCTCCAGGTCTGGCAGTTCGGGCTCCCTGGGCATCACTAGGCTGCAGCCTGAGGATGGGGCTACTTTTCATTGCCAGTCCTATGACAAGATACTTGGTGCTGACGCAGTACTCCAGGCCCTTGGGGAAGTGAGACAAAAACCTGCCTCTGCCCAGTGAAGCTGGTTGTCCCTACGACAGCCTGTGACAAACAGCAGCAGAGGGTGACTGTGGAGTCCCCAAGTGTCAGCATCCCAGGTTCTGACACTCAGAGCACAGACAACTCTAAAGATCTATGATAACAGCTCCTTACCATTTTTTAAACAGATTTATGGAGATGTAATTGATTACCATAAAATCTACCTCTTTAGAGTGTGCATTCAATGTATTTTAGTATATTTAAGGAGGTGTGCAACCATCATCATATTGTAATTTTAGAACATTTTTATGACCCACAAAGAGACTCCATCCCAATTTGCTCAGTCCCAGCCTCCCTTCTCTGATTTCCAGGTAGCCAATATTTTACTTTCTATCTTTATAAAGTTGTCTATCCTTGACATTTATTGTAAATGGACTCATGCAATATATGTTCCTTTGAGACTGGCTTCTTTAAATTAATGGCTTCATACCATGTTTCTGAGGTTCATGTATCTCATAGCACAGGCCAGTACTCCATTAGGTGGGTTTTTTTTTTAATTGTAGTATCATATATGCAATGCAATATTTCTCATTTTAACCACTTTAGTAATAATCTATTGTATGGCTAGGCCACATTTGGGTTATGAGTTCAACAGTGGATGAAGATTGTGTGTTTTTATATCTTTTGGCTATTATGTACAAGGACACTATAAGTATTCATGTACAAGCTTCTGTATTGATGTATAAGTTCTTTTCTCTTGGAGAGAGACCTAACAGTGCACTTGCTGGTGACATGCTGACTTTATGTTTAATATTTTCAGGAATTGGAAGCCTATCTTCCAAAATGGCTGCACCATTTTCCATTCCACCTAGCAATGTCAGAGGGCTGCCGTATGTCCATATCCTCACTAGGACTTGTTCTTACCTCTCTTTCTGATTAGGCCATCCTCTGATTAGGCCATCCTAGTGGTGGTGAAGTGGCAACTTGTGGTTTTGATAAGCTTTTCCCTAATCGTAAATGATGCTAAGCATCTTTCCAATTGCTGTACCCTTTTTATCAGGTTATGAGCATCTGAGGGCCTGAGGCCCTCCCAAGGATAGATGACTTTAAGGAACTTTACAATGAGCTATTGCTGAAATCACACCCTTAGCCTGCTCACCTGCACACAGGAAGAAAACTTGATTGGAAACAGAATCCCTCTCAAAGGCAATGGAATGGGCCAAATGCAGCCTATCCCTCCATGCCAGGATCAATAGATACAAAAGTCTTATCAATTCTGCCTGTGCCAGGCTCACCTAGGCTCTAGACCTTCATTAGTCTCTGTCCTGAGCAGTCCAGTGCTTACTCTGTCACCACTGGAGTCAACACCAAGCCCAGCTTGTGGCTTCTGATACATCAGCAGAGGTCCCTCCACTGGACATATAGACATAGATGAAGATGTGACTGCAGCCTCTTCTCCCTGCAATCACACAGTGACATTTTTAGCAAATACACAACACCCCTACAGAATTTAAATATTCCATCAAAGAGATAAAAGAAGACCTCAGCAAACAAGACCATGTTGAAGGGTATGATGGCTTAATAATGAAAAGATAATTTAATGTATTAGTTCAATTAGTGAATTTTAATAAATACCAGTCTACAAACCGGGAGATTTGCACATTTTAAAAGATCTATGTGGAAATTGCTAAATCTAGGAATAGCACAGATCATTTTGCAAATGAATGAAAAACAACTAGGGCATGCACTGTTCGATATTTACACATATGCTGAAGCAAAATTAACTTTAAATGGTGCTAGCTGCTACAGAAACTAAAACCAGAAAATTTAATAAATAGCCCTGAAATAGACCTATCTGTGCAACGTTCCTAGGGTGGGTTATTCAAACAATACAAAATTCATTTGTCCCTCTTGATTTCCCCTCAAAATTTCTTCTTTGGGCCTTCTCCATCTCTCATGTGTCCCCAGGTCTGTCCCTCCCTCCAAATTCTCTCATAAGCCACGTCACCTCAAAGCCTTTGCCATTCTGGGACTCTGCTGTGAACTTCATAAATTTGTAACTTGCTAATGTCTTTCTCTTAAAAATGGATACATCATCTTTCTCTCTCCTGGTGAGCTCCACACTAATTGTCCCTCAAGGGGCCAAATGAAAGATACCCTCTCTGAGAAGCCTCCTCTAAATGCCCCAGATATTGAGAGTCTCTTAAGGCCACACTCTTGTCTCCTGACATTTTCCATGTTCACTGTATTATTTATTTCTTGTTGGCTTTTCCTTCATAATCCTGTGTGAAACTCGGTGAGCAAATTAACATTAGTAATATCGAGTCCGAGCCCAGTGCTTGGCACATGAACCACTCAATCAACATGTAAGGAATTACAGTGAAATGTTGAAATGGTAGAAAGACCCAGGTCTTGTGGAGACTGAAGTTTTCCATGAGACCAGGAGGAGGAAATGTGGGGCTGTGCTAGGGGCTTCCTGTAGAGGGAGCTCACAGATGCTTGAGTGTCCCACTGACTCCAAGTCTGGTTGGGCCTGAGCTCACTGAGGAGGGAATCAACACCTGTGGTCTCTAGAAGACTCTCCTGCTTTCAGGCTTGTGGAGTTTCCCATCAGAACTTACTTACATGCAGGCCCCTCCCTAGCAGCAATGTCAGAGCATCTCTGCCCATTAGATGCCTCTGTTGATAGTCACTAGTGCAAGGGAACATGTTTCCATGACTAGCGTATCCTCCCTGAAGCCAATGGGAAGGAAATAAGAAAGGCCTGGGGCAGCCCAGCTCTAGACTTGGGGCATCAGGGGCTGTTTCCACCATGGTCTGAACTCCTCTCCTCCTCATGCTCCTCTCCCACTGCACAGATGGGGACAGGCCTCAGGGCTGGCTCAGATCTCAACAGTTTAACCAGTTCTCTGTCATGAGAGTTCATCTGCAGGTTCCCTCTCCCAGTCTGTGCTGACTCAGCTGCCTTCCCTCTCTACATCCCCAGGAGTTCCCAACAAACTATTCACCAAGATCTCTCCTTAAATGGGGGAAAGAGAAACACACAGGTTATGCCTGCAAAGTGAGACAGAATAGGAATTCTTTGGAAGACACAGCCAGAAAGGAAATAGGCCCTATCTGCAACATAGGTACTGAAATAAATTAATAAGAGTAAATACTGTTGCCTGGAATTTTAAATGCTCACCAATTCAGTCATGTTCATCCATAAATCAGTTCTTCATCTTAATTCCAAAAGTGTGAGTCTTGTGTTACTGGTGATAGATCTGCAGCTGATATATTACTACTTCCCCTAGTCACAGACTTATTTTCCTCTCTCAGAACCTGCCCCAAACAACAAACAAGTGACATTTCCCACAGCCTCTCCCTGATGAGGATCCTTCAAATACATCACCTCTGCTGCTTCTTATCTGCTACTGCAGTCCCTGAGGCCTTCCTGAGATCCCCTTATAGGAATTTTCAGGTCTTTAGTCCATCTCCACAGGAATTTTTCAGGTGAAAAGAAAATGTTCCATTCTCCAGAGACTCCCTACTCCATGGTGGATAATTATCAAAATTTTAGACAAACATTACAACTGTCCATAATCACACTCCTACTATCTGACCTCCAACATCTGCTTATCTGATTCCTACCACCCTCAATCAAACTTTTGAATATCACAATGAAATTATCATTTCCTAAAAATGAGGTGCTCATCTAGCCTTTGGGAATTTTCACACGGAAGATACTGATTTTCTTTTGCCTCCTTTGAAATTAACTTGGGCCCTAGACAAGTTAATCTTGGAGTAATCAATGGATCAGCAATTCACCGTGTATCTCAAGATAGACCATTGTTTTCCTTCTGCCCCAGGATCTGCTACCTAAGACCTCTCAGGGTAGTAGGCCACCTGCAGAAACATACTGCTCAGGACCCTGGAGTCCCATCCATTAGCACTTCTCCAAAACAACATTAAAGAATCTCTCTTGATCACCCCAAGGAGACCCCAATGCACTGTGTGGCATGGCTGTGATGCCTGGAACTGGCAGGACACTCATGGGGGATTGTTTGGTCTCCCCCAGCCCTGTGCTTCCTGAGATCTGAAGACCGGAAGCTCTGGATCTTTTTTCTCCCATTTTGTCCTGCAGGAACCAATGAACAGGTCTTCCACACTCCACAGGGCCTGTTTCTTTGTGCACAGGACCCAGGCAAAGTGGAATCATTAACAGAGGTATTCTGATCCCCAAGTTGCCCACCTGCTGAAGCTTCATACTGGCTGATAGAGTAGCCATGGGAACACTTTGGCCTTCATTAGCTCCAGGGCCCTGGGGGGCCTTAGAAAAAGCCTGCTCTGGGGGTGGATTTGCATGGAGAGTCCTTCCCTCTCTACAGATGGAGAGAACAAAAGAGAGACAGAGGGATCAATGGGTCATGCGCTTAGCCTCTGACAGAAAGTTCTGAGTACACATGAGACATATGTCTTCTCAACAAGCATGTGAACAGATGTCCAACATCATTAGTCATCAGGGAAATGCAAATCCAAACAAAAATGAGATTTCATTTCACACCTACTGGGATGGAAGAAATAAAAAAGAGGAATTATAGTAAGCGTTGGAGAGGATGTGAAGAAATTGGAAATCTCACACATACATTGTCAGTGGGACAATAAAGAGGTATGGCTGCTTTGAAGGAATTTGGTTATTCCTGAAGAAGTTAAAACATATAAGTATCATATGACCCAGGAATTCCTTCCACCCAACAGAATTGAAAACACACGTCCACACAGAAAGTTGCACTCAAATGTTCATAGAAGCATTACCTGCGAGTCCATCAACTGATGAAGGCATAAACATAAAGTGGTACATATATATGAGATGAACCTTGAAAACGTCAAGATTTTTGATAGAAGCCACACATAAAAAACCACATGGTTCCGTTTGTTATAGGCAAATCTATAGAGACATAAATTAGATCAGTAGTTGCCAGTATCTAGAGGAAGTGGGAGTAGGGAATCACTGCTAAGGATACGGTATTGCTTTTTGGGTGATATAAACATCTTGGACCTACATAGTATACCTACAACAGTATAAAGAAGCTGAAGAAGTTAAAACAAAACAGTACAGGTTATAGGGTGAATTGTATAGTATATGAATTATATGTCAATTAAAAATACTTAAGTTCTGGCCATGCTACTGGGCTCTGGTAGAGACCAAGCCTCTGACCATAGGAAAGTCAACTGCCAAGGAGCCTAGATACACACAATATCAGCTGCAGTCACAGGGGACTCTAAGATGCTCCCTCTTCTACTCAGAGCAATGTCTGTTGTGTGAATTTGAGAAAAGAAGAACAGGAGCCTGTGATGCTTGCAAGCCTCCCATTTACACAATTTCTCCGCCCCAAGTTTCCTGATTAGGGTATCCAGGTACTGAAACTGATCTACTGAGGGAATTAAAAACTGAAGATCTGAGGAAGAGATGGGGTGGGAAGGGGAATGCCCTACAAAAGGGCATACTTCCATCAGTGCTACCCCCCTATGGACAATAGAGGGGGCTGGGGGCCAGGCCCTGAAAAAGCCCGCACAGCTGGGATTTGGCCCTCTGAGCTGATTAACACCTGGTCACTGGTATGAAACATCTCAATAGCTGTTGCCTGGTCAAGTTGCTGAGTTGCCCTGGGAGGGGAGCTTATTTGCATGAAAGCCCAACCCTACACAGGGAGTTGAGGGTTTTAATGAGAGATGGGGAAGCTAACTCTGGGGTGATTTGTCTTGGAAAGCACAGCACTGGGGGAGTCTCCAACATGGCCTGGACCCATCTCCTGCTCACCCTTCTGGCTCACTGCACAGGTCAGGGGGGGCACTTTCTGAGTTTGGGGTGGGGACAGGCAACGTGGAACCTGCCTGACTCCATCTCCTTTCCTGACTAAGGGGTTTCTCACCTGTTTTCAGGAGCCATTTCCCAGGCTGTGGTGACTCAGGAAACTTCACTGCTCACATCCCCTTGAGGGACAGTCACACTCACCTGTGGCTCCAGTGCTGGGGCTGTCACCACCACTAACTACGCCAGCTGGATCCAACAGAAGCCCTACCAGGCTCCCCGGGGTCTGATAGGCAGTACCAACAGTCACGTCCCAGGGTCTCTGTGAGATTCTCAGGCTCCCTGCTTGGGGACAAAGCTGCCCTCACCATCAAGGGGGCCCAACCCGAGGATGAATCCGAGTATTACTGTGCTCTGTGGCACAGCAACCATTATCACAGTGACAGATGTCAGTGGGAAGTGAGACACAAACCCCCTGGCTCAGCCTTGGTGCCTTGCTCCTAATATCTTCCATCCTCTTTTATGAGAGGATGGATCCAACCAAGTGTGGGCTCAGGGAGCTTGTGCTCACGGCCCCTGAGAAAATAGTCAAAACACATTTGTTCAAAGCTCAGAAAAGTTTTCATTTTTAACTTATCATTTTATGATAATAATGCAATCTCAAAAACAGTATATAAACTTATCAGTCATTGCAAAGTTGCAAAGGAAATGGGCAAGAGTGACAAAAGAAAAAAGTATACGCTATATACGTGGTGTATATTTGTGCATATGTCTGGTTAACATCAGTATTTGACAAGTGTATTACATGCATTACCCCATGCTAAACTCAGTATTTGGCAGAGGTAACACTAATGTTATACTTCCTTAAATTAGCTCTGTTCAAGACAGTTATTTACTATTTGTCACAAAGAGGGTATTACAGATATTTGCTTACCGATATTCATTGTAGCATTATTAACAATTGTCGAAACATGGAAGCAACCCAAGTGTCCATCAACCAATGAATGGATAAACACATACAATGGAATATTATTCAGCCATAAGAAGGAATGAAGTTCTGATACATGTGACAACACAGGTGAACTTTGAAGACATCATGTTGAGTGACATCTTGAAGACATAATGTCAACACAAAAGGACAAATATTGTATGATCACACAGATAATGAAATAATTAGAATAAGCAAATTCATAGAGTCAGCAACTAGAATACAGGTTATCAGGGGTCAGGGTGGAAAATGGGGAGTTAATGCTTAATTGATATAGAATTTGTTTGGGGTGATTAAACAATTTTGGTAATGGATGGTAGTGATAGAACAACATTGTAACTGCAATTAACACAACTGTATTATATATTTGAATGTGGTTAAAAGGGGGAAATTTTAGGTTGTATAGATGTTACCAGGGAGAAAAAAACACAAGACTGTACAAGACAAATAGTGAACCCTAATCTAAACTATGGATTATGGTTAATAGTAACATTATAATAACTTTCTTTCATCCATTATGGGAAGTGTCAATAATAGGGGTAGAATACAGGAACTCTATATTTTCTGCATGATTTTCCTGTAAGCCTACAACTTCTCTAATAAAAAAATTATAAAAGAGTGCTTGCTTCAGCAGCACATGTACTAAAATTGGAATGATACAGAGAAGATTAGCATGGCCCCTGCACAGGGATTACATACAAATTTGTGAAGCGTTCCACATTTTTATGTCTATCGCAACATTAATCTTAGTATTACACTGTTATATTTTCAGGAAACTACTAAAGTTCCTGTGAAATCAAACTAGAATTTCATAAGAATGTAATGGATGGAAAAGAGAAAACCTATGGTGGCTGTGAAGGCCCTGATGCCATATACGTCAAATTGATATCTTCTGATGGTCATGAATTTATTATAAAAAGATAATATGCACTAACATCAGGAACAATAAAAGCCACGTTGAGTGGCTGGGTCAGTTTGTTGAGAATGAAACCAGTGAGGTCAATTTTAGAGAGATCCCTTCACATGTGCCATCAAAAGTATGCATGTATTTTATCTACAAGGTTCACTACACTAACAGCTCCACCAAGATTCCCGAATTCACAATTGCACTGAAAGTTCACCAGAACTGCTGATAGCTGCAAACTTCCTAGATTGTTAAATAAAATAAAATATAATAAACTGTTAACTTTTTCAGTATTTAATACCTGTAGTTCGATTAGTGATTTTTTTTCATATAGCACATTGCCTGTATGCAGCTGAACTATAAAATTGCAAAGCAGATTGCCTTCTGTTCTTTTTGCACAGCAATCAGAGTTGAAATTTGATGGCCACATCAACAAATTAAGGATATTTTCACAAACTGAGAAATAAACAAATATGTTAATTCATAGGTGGTTTTGCCTTATCCTTTGAATGTGACTTTTAAAATTAGATCAGTGATGATATAGTAACACTGACATTTAGGCAAACATGAACAAGTTCTATATATAAATAACAGAGCTAAAATTTAAGTGTTTTTTAAAAATCCCCTTCTGATCTTATAGTTGTCATTAACAATACGGAGTTATGCAAAATATTGTATTATAAACCTGTTTATAACTTAGCCAAAACATTGATTTTTATAACTCTCAAAGATGTAAGAGTTGAAATTTCTTACATGTCTTTTGATAAACTGCAGTATTGTTTAAGTATATTTTGTCTTTTTGTTTATTGCTAGAATTTAAGAAATTTATTTAAAAGCAATTTTGAAAGGTTACTAAGTACAGATTTTAGAGCAGTAACTTTTTAAGAACTGTAGCTAGCTGGTTAACAAGTAAACTATATTATGTTGATTTATTGTACATTATGCATTTTGGGCAAAGTACTGTACTTTCATTGACTATGAAGCTTCCTTTGCAATTATCATTATTCTTATATAGTATCTTGTGATTGTAACACTTCCAAATGTTTAAATGTGTTTTAGAAGATTCACTATGAACTTTATGCAGATCTTAAATGCTAGACTTTTATGAACTATTCCAGTCTTCCTCCAACCAACTGAAATGTTATAAAATATGAAAAGCACATGGAGAGGTACAGTAAAAATGTTATTATATTGTACCTTGGTATAGTACATAAATTATCTTCTATTTATTACAAGATGTCCCAGTAAATATGATAGCCATAATCTGTGGGTTTTCTACTGAAGTCAAAACTAACAAGGAGGTCATTCAGCATTTACAGTAAGAAGACAAAAACATTTCAAAAACGATGACCAAGCATCTCTTCTTAGGCACGGGAAAAGAAGCATTGAGGTTGGCTTTGTATTATACCTATCTTAAAAAAAGAGCACAGCTGTCATTATCAGGTCTATAAATCTACACCTTCAGCTTAGACCTTCAAGACTGGCTTAAAATGAACTGGTTTTATTAGAAACTGCAAAAACCAAACATAAACAACACAGGTCTGTAAGAGTAATTTTATCTTCTTTGAAAACATAAATATTGTGCTTTCCAGCTTCTTGAAAGCAGTGTAATATAAATGCTAATTGTATATATTTTAATAACTTCTTAAGACATACTATTGCATATCCATATTCATATTTATTCATTGAGTACAATATAATTCTTATACATAATTCTGCTATTTGGTGACAAATAATGTAAGTTATAAACTAAATGATGATCTCAGAGGTCAAGTTGACAGTTAGGAAAAAAGTTTAACTTTGACCAGTTTTAGAAGGTTACATGTGTTAGATCCAGAAGTAGCCTTAGGTTTAAGACATTAAAATAGAACTGAAAAGATTAGGAAAAACCTTTATATCTTTCAGTAAAAGGCAGTACAAGTCTGAAAGGTGTTATAAACACTTGGTGCACTTGGTGTTTGATCTTTTTACCCTTAATTTTCTTTTTTCCAAGAATTCTTGTCAATGTTTGCTTCAGAACATCTCAACATATGATTGAACAGTGAATTTTTGTTTGATTAAAGTTAAGAGAAAATTATTTTATGTAGCATTGAAACCTTAACTGTTTTCTGATACTTGGTATTTAGCTTACTTTTCAAATTATGATCAAATCCGCCCAATATTTTTTTCTGCACAAAAAATATCACCACAAATGCTTTCTTATATTCAGTTAATATTTCATTTTTGTACTGTCTAGATTATTTTATGCTTTCTTGATTGTTTATCTTTCATGCAGTTATTATTGACAGATAATCTCCCTACTTTTGAAAAGTCCTGTCGATAATGAGAAATACAACATATTACAAGCAGTAAATTCAGCTCATGCTAACAGATATATTTAGAGACATCTTGCTATGCTTGGAGTTGTCATCTTTGTGTCATTTTGCTAAGCTTACCAATTATTCTACCAAAATAGTGTAAATATTCTAAGAAATAACATAAAATTGCTGTCAATAAATGAAGAGTGTTTAACCCTTACAGTTGCTATCTACATTGAGGAAATTTCATAGAAACTAACAAAATTTGAATGTATCCACACCTGGCAGTTCTAAGTGGAGCCTCTGGTTCTATGTAAGTCTGATGAAACACTTAAGTCCAGTATTCAATAGATACCCTTGAATATATACACACACACACACACATAAACATACATCCATCCATACATATATATGGAATTTTATTTGCAATATGTAAATCTGGCTTAATTCCAGGTCACTCATGTTTGTGCCAAGATTTTATATTCCTATTAGGCTAAGCTCTTGACTGTTGTATCTAATGGTCTGATAGTTTAAACAAATATTTATTAGCCTAGAAGTATTTTTGTATATTAGACAAAGCACCGAACTGGGAGTTAGAAAGTCTGGAATCTTCTGCAAAATTAGCCATGTGACCATGAACAAGTCATTGCACCTTAATTTCACAGCTATAATGTTAGAAGGTTTCACACACGTATGGTGATGTTTAACTAAAACCTTTATTTTTTTAATGAGCAAGATTGTGTTCCTGGATGTTGCTTAAATCCAACATTGTAACACTACAGGTGATCAGTTTAGAAGAATTATGACCTAGAAAGAAAGTGGCCTTCTTGCTGCTTCTCTTAAATATTGTCTACAGGTTTTGGTTTTCCCTGCTTTTGAATTAGGCATTAAGTATTCTAAATTAATCCTAAATATATTAACTAGATTGATTTTGGAAAAAAAAATAAAGGAAAGCTTAAGTTACAGAAAGTGATTGCTTCTGGTCTTCAAGTCAATTCAACAAAGTATGAGTAGAAGGGGGAGGAAGAAAAATATAAATATAGAAAATTATATAATTTTGCAGAATATATTTGGCAATTTGAACAAACATACCAAAAATTCTGGATTTCATACTTGGTGAGATATTATATTGATGAAAAAACAAACAAACAAAAAAAACCCAAAATATCAGTTCTGTAAAATTTATGATTGACTTCATTGTCTTTAATTAATATTGGTGGGATTTATTTGGTTTTAATGACAGGAAACAAATATCCTTACATTTTTTTCTATGGAAACAACACAGTTAATAATTCTAAAAAGAACTGTGGCATTTTCATCTCAAGATAATGTGACTTTAGAATGCCTAGAATTATTAACAAGATCTCAGTCTTTACCAAGAAGGAAAACTGAACAAAATGTGTGTGCCTGTGTGTGTGTGTGTGTGTGTGTGTGTGTGTGTGTGTTATAGGGGGAATAAGAAATTTAAAAGACAATGGATAGAGTCTGGAATTTAAGTTTTAGGAATGACTCAGCCCCAGTGTTCTTTGTCAACATGTAGCAGGCCCAGGGCTTTAAAGAAAGTTTGTGGTTTCCTTCAAAAATAATAAAATAAGTACAAAGCCTAAATCTTCTGCCATTTTGAGGGGTACGTAAATCAATTTGGTTGCAAGCATGATCCTTTATTACCTGTCAATAAACAGATCGGCAGAGCCGTGGGAGTGCCTTCCCCTTGGCTGAGAGCCCAATGCCGAGGGGCCCCGCTGACTGGAGAAGGAGATTCCCCGGCTCAAGGGTCTCTGCTTCTGAAGTCTCTCCTCCCCTTTAGGAATGAGATGCCGGGGTCCTAGTAGGGTTGTTTTCAATGGCCTGCTATTAGCTACAGAAACAACCAGGCCCTGGTGATGAAATACCGTCTCTGCTACACATCCTGGGCCTTACCGGTGTCCCCATCAGCTCCTGCCATCCCTTTTATGCCCCCTGTTTACAGTCTGATCCAACAGGAGGAAGTGTTCTTTTTCTCTAAACTACTCACATTCCGCAATGGTGCTTTCAGTTTGGCAGCAGACTCTGAGGTCATTTCACTTCTGTGGGAGAATTTGCAAATGGATCTTTCCTTAGGCAGAAGTCTCTCCAGGTCTTTTAACTTCTCCGCGGTTAGATCCCCGCCCTCGGGGCGGGGTGGGGGGGAGCAAGTCCTGGGCAAGCTGGGCTATAGCACCGGAAAACGCTGCCAAAGGCCAGGGGGGGGGGGGGTCAGGAGCCCGGGGCTGGGGGCGGGGCGGGGCCCTAGAGGACCGTTAAGGACGTTGACAAGTCCCCAACTTGAAACCTAGAAAGTGAGTAACAATTTTGAACATCCATCAGAAACGATTGCTTCTTATTTTAGGTACCTTCCTTGCAATCTACTTAGTATTTGGGGAAGAGTGATTTTTCTTAAAAAGAACGCATTCGTTATCAAAACGGGAAACTAATGAAGTCCTGTGAATGAACCTGCAGGTCCAGGCTTGTGGGTGGCAACTCGACCTCACAGAGCACTAAGGTATTGGGGTTTAGTGATGATGAGCTTAGATTGTGTGTGAATCCTGGTCAGACCCTTGTTAGTTGCATGATCCCAACTCCAATGTCTTCTTTTTTTGAAGTATGGATTGCTCAATTACTTGTGTCTATGCAAATTTCATTTTGGCCTCAGACTGTACTCAGTCTCCTCTTTGATATCCAATAGCACGTCTTCCAAGGTTTCTAAGTGTCCTAACAAGCAGTTCAGTCATTTTTGCACTTCTTAAATGTTTAAAAATTTAATGCATAAACACTAAGAAAAATAGAAAAAATAGAAAATTCAAGTATGCTAACTTTCAGCAATGTCTATAGTTCCTTTAATTTAATTTAATTTTAAATTTCAATAAAGTAACATGTTTTCTTATCTATGGCTTTCCTGCTAGAAGATAAGGAGTTGGGTGTATTACAACCTGGCACATACCCCCTTTCCCAATCTTCCTGTTCTAGTAATATCATATGTTTTATTTTATCAATTTTCAGGGTTTATTTTGACACATTAAGTACTATTCACAGCTGAGCCTGTAATGTATTGGGATTACATCTCCTTTTTATAGAACTTTTTGTTTTCCCTTGACTATACATTGTCTTAATTTCTGTTTGCTAAATTTTCTATGTGCTTATTACTAATCCATCCCCCACATTCTGACAGATGTCTACCTTTCAATATATTCAAAGGAAACTATCCAGTTTCTCTTTCTTTCTTTCCCCATCTCTCTCTTTCTTTTCTTTCTCTCTTGTTCTTTCTTTCTTATTCTCTTTCTCCCTCTCTCTTTTTCTTTCTTTCTTTTCCTTTCTTTTTCTTTCTTTCCTGGAGGCCAGGGCGGCATTATGACTTTTGTGGGTCTTGGGGTCCTTTGCTTTAGTTGGTCCCTTCCTATATGTATATAGATAGATAGATAGATAGATAGATAGATAGATAGATAGATAGGTTTATATATATACACACACACATATAGTACAACTACATTGGTTTAAAGACGAATATAATCTAGGTTGGATTCATTGTTATATAACCATCACTATTATATTAACTTCTTTTTTCTGTTTTTAAAAGAAATTAAAATGAAAAGATTTTTCTGGGCCTCTTATAGTATCATGGCCCCAGGTAGGTTGCCTACTGTTCTTACTGGATGAGGTGGCCTTGTTGGAGACATTGCCACTCCTGGAGCCCTCCTTTCTCTCGCTGCAATCTGGGCTGTATATTCTCTAAGCTGTGAGAGCTCCCTTTCCCTTCCTCCTGACAGTTCCATTTGTAGATCTCACATCTTGAATCTCAGATTGTCGGGATCCCAGGTCTTCTTTATTGTATTACTCCCTCATTTTGAAGGTTTCAGAAGTTCCTGATTCAGCTGCATTCTTCCTTCCAAAACTTTGTTATTGTCTCCTTGCCTGTTCTTTTTATTTAAACTTGTCCCTTTACTGTTATTTTACTGATGGCATGGAAGAGAACTTAGGCAAATATCCTGCTTCATTTTTTGATGATTACTGAGAAGTATCTCACAAATTTCGTATACACATTTTATGCACCAATTAATTTTAATCTTGTTTCCTAGAACCCTTGGAGCAAAGTAAGTGTTGTGTTTGGGTATGCACGCATATATGTGTGCTATACAAGATAAAAGGGCATCAGTGCAAGACTGATGATTATATGTCTTAATTTCATTTTATTAATATTTATTTAATCACAGATTTAATCTTTCTCTTTTTCCCACTCACAATTCATAAATTATTTATTAGTATAAAAATATACTCTTTCTTTCACACCTTTACATCTAATCTCTCTCAAAGCAAGTTCCTTCCAGGAATGAATAAAGCCTACCTTGTCTAAAATTTAAAAATACTTTTTTCAAAAATACAGTAGGACCTCTTTCATCTTTTTAAAAAACATGCCTGCATCTCACCTATACACATTAGGAAAAACTGTACCAAAATAACTAAGGAAAATTTTTCAATAATATAAAATGTATCATCAACCTCACAAATAGAAGGTTATGAAAATAAATCTGTAATCATTTCAGCTACTATTACCCCATTTCTTTCTGATATTATTTTAAAATACCCTCACATAAGTCCATTTATGTCTATAGTCCAAACAAATAGAATCAGCAGGGTTAAGTGCCAATTAGTCAAATTATTTGTTTGTTCATTCCAGATGGTCTTGGTTACAAGAGACCAAAAATCATCTAAAACTAACTGAAACCCAAAAGGTAATTTATTTTTTTGAATAGCTGGAATTTCCAAGTTATTCAGCTCTAGTTACAGCTGGATCAAGGGAGGGGTATCAAATGATGTTGCCAGGGTTCTAGTGTTACCTCTATTTATCTATATCTATCTATATCAATCTATCTATATCACACCAAACATTTTGTTTCATAAAAAATGTTATTGTGATGTTGGCCATAATATTTAAATAAATATCTAATCATGGGAATATAATGTAATTCTCTCCAGTGGCTAAATTGTTTACTGAAAGAATGGAACATTTTTATAATTTTTCTTTTGGAATTTCCATGTGGTAATTAGAACCACAAAAGGAAATCATTCTGGTAATATTATAGTTATAGGGCATTCACTGATCCTGATATGGTATGCTTTTTTATCACAGACACTGGAGAAATGTTTTGGTTTGATTAGCATCTGAAATTCCCTATATGTTTGGGATTTCCCTATATGTTTCCCTATATGTTTGGGAAATGCAGTGAATGCCTCAAACACTTGCTTTCCTAGAATCCTTGCAGCAAGAGTATGGTCAAGTGGACTACATCCCACTAATAAGATTCAGACTGGGTAGCAGAAACCAATGATTCAAAGAGGTAGGGACCGAGGACCTTCATTCCCACTGCATTCCTAGGGCAGTGGTGTCAGCAGGGGTTGAGTGTATCCAGCATCCAGGACTAAAGATGCCAATGGTGCAAGCTGTAAAGTATTTTGCTTGGAGGTGTTGGAAGCACAACTTCACAAAATGAGCTGTACCATCCATGTGGTTGTGGACATAAGTCCCAGCTGTGTTTCATAGAACCTGGTTCTCCCAATCTGGCAATTTTGCAACGTACCCAATATCGTTATCCCAAATTCCTTTACCATAAAATCAATGAGTCAGTTTCTGTTGCTTGCATTTAAGGACCATGAACTGTCAGCCTTCTCTGTGCTTTCTCTCCTTTAGTTCTGTATTTGTTTAGTCTTGTATTTCTCCCTTTGCCTCTGCTACTTGAACCTTCTGGTATTGGCTGGAAGGAGAGGGTCTGGGAGATGAAGTTGGGAGTAGAGGATGTATGACCACACTGAGCCTGGGCGGCAGAGAGCCTGCTTGAGGCCCATCTTAAATCAGGCCAACTGAGGGTTAACTCAGCAAGGACAAGCTGTCAGCAGCAGGTGTGTACTCCTCTTCCCACTTTTATAGCTGTGGAACTAGAGGGTGCCCAGTTTAATACCAACCAAGTGGAAGCAGGGGGATAGAGGAACAGCAGGGATGAGTGCTTTCAGAATCTCATTGTCTTGTCTCTGGGAGAACAGTGGAGGCCTGACCAGTCCCCATGGGGTCCATCCCCACTCCCAGCCCTGGGTCAGCCTCTCCTTCCACCTAAGAAGGAAGGAAGGAAGTGGGAGAAGATGAGGGTGCAAAATTTTGAGGAGGAGGACAAATATCCCTTGGACAGCAGCTGGTAAATGGAAATACCCAACTCTGGGAAGAAGGAGGGCAGAGGGTTACATGTGGAGGTAATACAGAGACCCTCACCCTCACCTCTGCAGCCCCAGATCAGCCACCAACTGGATCTGCGTGAGAAGGGATGAGGATCTTGGGGAAGGGAGTAGAATCATGCCTAAGGAAGGAGGGGGCCTCCCTGAATCTTCCTCTTCCAAAGAAAGCCACTACCCAGTGACCACTCATCACCACCTCCAGCCGGGAAAAGCACAAAAATTTGTGTCAAAAGATTTTATTCCAAGCATTGCCCCCTACAGTTCATGAGAACCAAAGAAACACACCATTTGTCTAAGCTTAGGTTAAGCATTGAATATATACCAAGAAAACAAGAAAAGCTTATGTAATTCTCAACACAAATCAGCTCAACTCAATTCCTTTGTGGCAAGTAGACTGTCTTTCTGACTTTACAGTCCCTGAATTGAACCTCCTACACTATTAGGCACATCAGTATTAAGTGGGATGCTCTCTATTTGTTGTGATCTCCTGACACTTTCTTCAGAAACCTCCAATGACTCCTCATTTTCTACTGTAAATGACGTGTAAGACTTTCCATTATCTGGCAAGCCTATTGCTTAGCCCTTTCTTCCCAAAACCAACTCCACTGCACAAAACATCCTCCCAGACAATGGCCTGCTCCTTGCCCACCCCACTCCATCATGTAGAAGATATATTCTTTGCTTTATAAATTTTGTTCACCTTCTCTCACAGCCATCCAAGTACCCCTGCCACCCCTAAAGGCCTTTTCCTCTCTGCTTTCCTAACACTGACAGTTATTTAAAGCCCAACTTACAATTCTGTGACCTTGTACAAGTCTATTGCCATATAGCCATCAGTCCTTTGTTGACAGAAAGAGGATCATTGAAAGCTCTCTAAGAGGCATACCCAGTTCTAATGCATGATCATTCAATGACTCCAAGTCCCACTGTCCCCAAGAAGATGGCTCAGTGAGCCCAGCCCATGGTCTTTCTCCTCCTGCCAACTACTCTAACACCGGTTCCTAACTCACACCAACATCGGTCATTTAGTGGACCTTTTCATGTATGGCTTGTTCTCCACAATATGACTCAAAATTTTCTAAGGAACTTATACTACATCTTTAAAGCACCTAATCCATCTCTGTGAGAAGGAGCTTATCTGGTACTATCACCTAGTTGGTCTAGCTATGAACTTGCCTGGCAACTCATTTCTCACAGCTGGGTCCATCTGTTGGACATAAACAATTTCACAGAACATCACATTGGATAAGGCCACTCTACAGCTGTAATGGATCAAGACAAAACAAGGCTACTCCATGATCATGTCTGTATCCAGACAACACATGGATATTGTGCAACCCAGATATCCCCTCTCCTGGCTCATATGAGTTACTGCTCCTCCTTTACCAGTTACAGCTTTAGCCTCCTCTATCTAGTCTAGACTCTTCCATAGGTAAGATTTATTCAGTCACCCAGTCATAGAATTACCCACTTCTTAACAATATCCAACCCAAAGTAAAACCCTGCTCCCTAAACCCTCCACATAGCACATGCCCAAATCCTAGAATAGGTTTAACACCTTCATACTGAGATGCTCCATGGTTCTTCATGGTATTCATTCTCCCTCACTGCAAAATAAGCCCAACCTGTTCAACTGCAGGTGTGTTCCTGGCAGCCTATGGCTAGAAGGCATTGACACTTAGCTCATGGTAAGTATGTAACTACTGTTGGCTGTAAAAATAGAATTAAGATTTTATTCCACTACTAGATGGTTATTGCTTTTCACATGGTGAAAATTATCTGAGTTATGGGCCAGTATTTGGAAAGCATAGAGTAAGGAGTCTCAGTTCTGTGTGTCAGGTCTACCTAAAGAGTAGACCCACTGCACCACTCCCCAGAGGTCAGACTCACATCATATGGCTTGGGGAACCCACCAGGAAAAACAAAGACACTCCTATGACATGGGAAATTCTAAGGCTCAGAGGTTTCCTCCCAGGAGCTGGGGACAAAACCCAGACCTCACAATGGGAAAGGCCACATTCTTCACTACAAATTTTTCATCTGCTTAAGCCTCTTAGATTTGCCTTATATAAAGGCTGTCACAATGAAAATTAAAAACAGTAACTACAATGATAGTGTACAAGATGCCAGGAAATGTACACATATTTTGTCTCATTCTCACAACAACACTGCAAGGTTGTTAGTAGTCAAATGGAAGGTTTTACAATTGAGAAAATTCAAGCTCAGAAAATTCAAGCTCAGAAAAGTTGCCAAGAGTTTTAGAGCTGGAAGGTAAGAGATCTGACCATTTTGACAGAGCATACTCCTTGGGGAGTATTACATCCATATTGTCAACTTCATTTATTATTCAACAAACATTTATCGAATGCCTAGTATGTGTCAGGAACTCTTCTAGGTGCTGGAGATTACAGCAAAGAACAAAACAGACAAACATTCCTGCTGGCATAAAGTTGAATATTTTATTGGGAGAGACAGAAACACAATAAGCGGATAAGTTCATGGGTAGTGTTTTGAATGGTGATATTGTTGTAGAAACATGAAAGCAATGTGTGTACCTGATTCAGATCTTTATTCAAGTACATCAAATGTAACAAGACATCTTTTAGAAACCTGGGAGTTTAAAAATGGACTGTTATTATATGATACTGTTAAATTTGACAGATTTGATGATGGGATGGGATGGTGGCTGTTGTGTAAAAAATGTACTTATCACTTAAGGAGGCAGCCAGAAGTATTTATGGATAAAATAAAATAAGATTTCAAAAGTATTGAACAGTATTTATGATGGACAATAGAAACATGAGGGTCTTTCTAATTTTGTATATGCTTGAACACTCCACTAATACAATTTTTTAAAGAAAACAACACATGGCGGTGGCATATAGGACGTGTAAGGTGTTCTGAAAGGCCAAGTAGGGATATCAGGAAAGGTCTACTAAGAAGGTGACATTGGAGCCAAGACCTGAAGGAAGTGGGGGAGGGAGATATGTGGATTTCTGGAAGAAACAATTCTAGGCAGATGTAGGAGCTAGTGCAGAGCCCTGAGATGAAAGTAAGCCTGACATTTTCAAAGAACAAATCCAATCACTGGGAAGAAACAAGCAGCGAGTAAAATAGTAGGAGATGACATCAGAGAGTTAACAGGGATGGGTAGGGAGGAGAGGAAATGAATATAGGGCCATAACCAATAAAGAATCCATGTTCAAAATACATAAAAAATGTAAACTCAGTAAGAAAAATGCAGGCAACCCATAGAAAACGGCACACCACATGAAAGGAAATGGCCAATAAGCATATGGAAATGTGCTCTACTTCATCAGGCATCATGGAAATGCAAATTAAATCCACATTGCTACACCACTACACACTCATAAAAAGGTTAAAATTTTAAATACTAAATATTAGAGGGGACACTAAATATTTTAAATATTTAAAAATGTTAAAATATTAAATATTTAAAATTTTGAAAATATATAAAAATTTTTAAATACTAAACATTAGAGGGGACACAGAACTCTTGTAAACTGCTGTGCTGTGCAAATCGGTACAAACTGTAGTATCTACTAAAACCAAATGGATGCAGACCTTATAAGCCAGCAATTCCATTTGTATGTATATGGACAACAGAAGAGCTTATCTATGCTCAAAAGAAGACTATAACAAGAATGATTAGAGCTATTAGAGCTATTCAAAGCATCCCCAAACTGACAATGGTCAAGTAACTAAAACAGGTAAACAAACTGTATTATTGACACACAGTGGGTTCCTCTGCAGCATTTATAATAACTAAGTATACAATATAGATGAAACACAAAAACACTGAGCGAAGGATGAAGATGCAAAGGGTTTAATAGAATATGATTTCATTTATGTAAACTTCTGCTGTTAGAAGACAGAATAGTGCTACCATTGAGGAGAAAGTGACTGGAAAAGGACATGAGGATGGGGGTTTGGGGAGCTGGGAACCTTCTGTTTCTTGATGTGGATGCAAGTTAATTAGGTGAGTTCAATTTGTGAATAGTTACCAAGCTATACATTGATGATGTGTGCATTTTCTGCATCTGCATTATACTTCAATAAAAAGTTTTCCTTAAAGTCATGTATTAGCATCTTGTTTCCCTTCCCTGAGGTTCAAGTGCCATGTCCAGCACCCGGAGCCCCCTACCCATGCAGAATAAGAGGGCAACAGAACATGATGGATGGCTGCCTTAGAAAAAAAAGAGATTAGCTTTCTCAACCCACAGCTGCAACCTCTACATTTAAAGACACTAGAACCAATATATCCTTGAGTTATCTGGGAGGAATCTACTCCAAAGAGACTGGACAAAACTGTAAACAAGAAAGAAATATATACTACTACTCTGCTTTGTATATATATATATACACACACACACACATATATATGTTCAAAATGTACCTTATTGTGTATTACACAACAGAACATTTTTTGCATAACATATTGATGCCTGTTGTCATGACATCACTTTGAGACCAATCATTCAGAGTTTAAAGAAAAAGGAATTGAATATTTTAAGTGTAGACATTCTCAGATCTTTAAAAGCCAAAGCAGTTAATGAAAAGTTTTACTTTCTAACAAGGTAGGTATCCACAGTTAAAAGTCACATGAAGAAAAAGCTCGTTGTGGGGTCCTCAACATAATGAGTAAGGGTTCTTAAGAACAAAAAGGTAGAAAACCCCTGTGGATTATCTCCAGGGTTGATTGATCCATTTCTTGCTGTGACTGCATAAACAACTGTTCTTTTTTAATTCTAAACCCCTAAACTGCTTTGTTTCCTTTAATTTTTTTGTTTTCCTTTTTCTCCACCTTTTTCCCATTTTTCTTTTTTTAATTTTATTTTCCCCATTTTACCTTTTCCTTCATCTTTTATTTTCATTTTCCCCACTTTTTCTTTTTTCTCACTTTTATCTTGTTTTCTCATTTTTTCTGTATTTTATTTTTACTTTATTCATTTTACCATTTTTCTGATTTTATATCTTTCTTTATTCATTCCTCTTCACATTTTTTCCACTCATGTTTCCTTTTTCTTTATTTTGAAATTTCCTCACTTTTTCTTTATACTATTTTAATTTTTCTAATATTTTATTTTTCCCTTATTTTGTTCAATTGGTACTTCTCTCTCCTTTTTTCCATCCTTCTTTCTTCTCTTTCTCCCTATGTCCTTTCTTCCTTTTCTTCCTTTCTTCCTTCTCCCATTCCCCCTTCCTCCCTTCCTCCCTTCTCTTCCTTGCCTCCTTCCTTCCCGCCTCCCCTCCTCCCTCCTCCTTCCTTCCTTCCTTCCTTTCCCTCTCCCTCTCTCTCCCTCTTTCTTTCCCTCTCCCTCTTTCTCTTTTTCAGTTCCAAGCCCTATATTCCCTGGCAAACTAGGTTTGCAGTTCTTCTACCTTAGGTTAGTGATTTACTCTTTGGAATTGTGAGGGTTTGGGGTTTTTTTTGGGGGGGGGGTTGTCTATTTTATTTGTTTTAAATTTATTTTTTTGTTTTGTTTTTTCTTAATTTTTTTTTTTTATTTCTCTATAGCCTTGGGCTTATTTTTCCCTTTATCATTTTACAATTCCCATTTTATTTTTTTATTTGTTTGTTTTCTTTTTGTTGTTGTTGTTTTCAAATTTCTTTAATCTTTCCTTTTTTATTTTCTCCTATATTTAGTATTTTTATTTTTCTCATTTTCTTTTTTCTTTTTTTTCTAATTTTTAAAAATATTTATTTATTTAGGAATTCCTAGATCCTATACAAGTCCCTTACAACCTGGGTTTACAACTATTCTAGCTCAGGAAACTTTTCTCATTGATGAGGGAGGGAATCTGATGAAAATTAGTGGTTTTCTCATTTGGTGTTGTGAGGTTTTTGCCTATTTTCTTTGTTTTCTTTAAATTTCTTTTTTGCTTTCTTTTTTGTTTTTCTTATTTTTTATTTTCTCAGTTTTATTTACTTTTCTTATTTTCCTTATTTATTTTTATTCCTTTTCTGCTTTTATTTTATATTTATCTGGGTCATCAGGTGGACTTATGGACTTATTTTATTCTGAGTATATACATACCAACCTTCTCTATTTTAAACCTCCATTTGGATTCTTTGTTTCCCAGCCTGTCCAACATGCTGCAGAGCCTCTTAGCCAACATTGATGAAGAGGAGACCCTTATTGGAAATTACCGAATGCTAAAGACCCTTGGAAAGGGTAATTTTGCCAAAGTGAAGCTAGCCCGGCACATCCTCACTGGGAAGGAGGTAGCCGTGAAGATAATTGAGAAGAATGAACAGAACTCCTCCGGCCTCCAGAAACTATCCCGTGAGGTCGCCATAATGAAGGGTTTAAATCATCCAAACATAGTGCAATTATATGAAGTCATGGAGACTGAGAAAGCACTCTGCATCGTCATGGAGTATGCAAGTGGAGGGGAGCTGTTTGAACACCTAGTGGTTCATGGCAGTATGACAGAGAAAGAGGCCCGAGACAAATTCCGTCAGATAGTGTCTGCTGTGCAGTACTGTCACCAGAAGTATGTTGTGCATAGGGATTTAAAGTTAGAAAACCTCCTCTTGGATGCTGACATGAACATAAAGATTTCAGACTTTGGCTTCAGCAATGAATTAAGGTTTGGTGAGAAGCTGCACACATTCTGTGGTAGTCCTCCTTATGCTGCCCCAGAACTCTTCCAAGGCCAAGAATACGATGGGCAAGCAGTGGATGTGTGGAGCCTGGGAGTCATCTTGTACACGATGGTCACAGGATCCCTGCCTTTTGTTGGAGAGGACTTGAAGGAGCTCAGGGAGCGAGTACTGAGAGGAGAATATAACATCCCCTTCCACGTGTCTATGGAGTGTGAAAACCTGCTGAGGAAATGCCTTGTTCTCAATTCCAGCAAGAGGGGTACATTAGAACATATTATGAGAGACTTGTGGATGAACATTGGCCATGAACATAAACTTGGGCCTTATGAAGAGCCACTCCCTGACTACACGGATCTCCGACGGACTGACTTGATGATCTCCATGGGATACACTCAGGAACAGATCCATGACTCACTGATAGGCCAGAAATATGATGAAGTGATGGCCACCTATCTACTCTTGAGAGATAAGACATGTGACCTGGAGGGCAATACCAGCTCCCCACAGCCGCTGCCTCTAGCTGACCAGAACAACAGCTTCAGCCTTTCCCCATCCTACCAGGTAAAGCACAGCATCTCTGCCAACCCCAGGCAGCGGAGTTTCAGCGAGCCTACCCTTCTTGCCTGGAGGAAGTTTGGCAGCACAGTTGACATGGCTGCCAGCTCCCTGCCCGGCCTGGAGTGGAAGGAGACTAGCTCTGTCCCTTCTGTGAATAGTGACCTCTCTACCAGCTCAAGCTACAACCAGGGCTGGGAAGAAGCCACTGGGAGCTGCTTCAAGTTCATACAGAAACACTTCTGTTTCAGGTTTGCCAGAAATAATATGGATGTCCCTGAAAACAAAGAATTAGTAGGGATGCTCAAACCTCAGGAGGCCAAGCCACACTCACTGAAGTTTACATGGAGAATGAAGAAAACAAGCTCCATGGAGCCAAAGGAGATGATGCGGGAGATCTGCAAAGTTCTGGATGCCAATGGCTGCGAGTGGGATCTTAACAACGACTATGAGCTGTTTTGCATGCATGGCACACCAGGCCAGGAGGACTTTGTGCAGTGGAGGGTGGAAGTGTGCAGACTGCCCCACCGGTCACTTAATGGAGTTAAAATGAAGAGGATATCTGGCACCACCGGGGCCTTCGAAGCCATTGCCTCCAAAATAACAAAGGAGCTTAAACTTTAAAAGGAGTCGATCCAGAAGCCATCTGAGAGACAAGAGCAGGGGGCAGCTGGCTCTTGCTGCTAGCTGACCCTTATGCCCCAACCTGGGCAAAACCACAGAGACTGGATGGAGGAGTTTCCACTAGGGCCCTTCTCCCCTCCCCTGCCCTTCTCTGTCTTCGCTTCCATGTTTCTGGAGAAGCGAGATGGTTCTGTAGAAATAAAGACAATCCACATGGGTCTCCTCTTTTTCCATTCTAAAGGTTTCCCACTCCCCTGCCTACCTAGGAGTCTCAACCAAATGAAAGTGATGGGGGCTGACTTCCTGGCTATAGTCAGCTTTTAATAGTCTCGGCTTGTTCTTTAGATTGTCTTCAATGATTTCTATATAGCAATCTCCCTTTTCTGACACATATAGAAGCAAAGAAGGAGAAGGAGAGGAGGAGGGAGGCAGATGGGTGGGAGAGTGAGAAGAAGGGGCCCAGTGGAAACACATCAGTCCAATCTCTGCAGTTTTGCTGAGGTGGTGGCAGTGTGACTGACCAGCAGATCCTGGGAGCCTTTTAAAGTCTAATCTTGTTGATTTTGGAGGCAATGCTTTTGAAAGCCCTATTTCTAAAAGGTCATTACAGGATGAGGGTTAGGACTTTGGGACACAACTCAATCCATAACACCCTTGCAATAAATTAACTGCCCCTCAATTTCCCGTCAACTCTCACCATCTCAGAATCCTCAGGATGACATATCTAAAACTTGAGGCAGCTAGAATTTCCTTACAATTTAATTTCATGGCACTCACCCTGGCAATTACGAGGTATTCTAATTTCCATTAACACACCCAGTCTTCAGAGACACTTTCACTCATGGTTTCAAGGATTCTGCAGATCCCTGACCCATCAGCTCCAGCCCAAGCTTCTTACCCTGATTTGTTACAACCGCAACCACCTCAGCCCCTAAAACATGAATTAGGCAAGTCTCTGGACCTCTGCTGCCACCAGGGGACAATCTCCACTACACTACCTTGGTGATCCATTGAATTCTGCTCAATTCTCAACATTTCCTTATGCTCTTAGATAAAGGAGACCAAATAATACTGCCCTGGGCTCCCTCTTAGCACAAGGGATCTCCTTTCAGTTTACAAGGGGCCCTGGTTCTAAAATCCTAGGCAAGTTAATTAAATTAGAAGTCACAATGGTCAATTTCACTGAGAAAAAATCCAGTGGTTAATTATCCCCTTAAATTCAAAATTCACCATTATCAGAATGGACACCATCTCAGGACAATCCACTGATTGGAATAAATGGAAATTTGTACCCTTACTAGTAGACCATGCCAGATAGAATACCATCGATTTAACTATGTCAGTTAAAATGGTTAACAGTCCACAATACTGGTTAAAACAAGGAACAAAAGTGCTGCATCCTGTCATACAAGACTTTGGGAAGGAAAGTATCAAAATCCCCACAATTTATTCTTATAGTAGTCTGATTTGTTCTGCCTTTAAGGCAGATGAAAATGAATTTCTGCTCACCATTGATTATTATAACCTTAATGCCTTGGTCCTTCCTACCAAAAACCCATACCCAATCTTATTGAGATGACTGAGGATTTTCAAAGGTTCCTGGGGGAATATATTTTATTAATTAAATTCAGTTTTATTGAAATATATTTACACACCATACAATCATCCATGGTGTACAATCAACTGTTCACAGTACCATCATATAGTTATGCGTTCATCACCCCAATCTATTTTTGAACATTTTCCTTACATCAGAAAGAATCAGCATAAGAATAAAAAATAAAAGTAAAAAAGAACACCCAAATCATCCCTCTCTTCCAACCCTATTTTTTAGTTTTTGTCCCCATTTTTCTACTCATCCATCCATAAACTAGATAAAGGGAGTGTGATCCACAAGGTTTTTACCATCACACTGTCATCCTGGGGGAATATTTTGTCATCCTTGAACTACCAAATATGTTTTATTCTGGTCCCATCACTGTAGCTTCCCAGCCTCAATTTGCCTTCTCATTTGAACACATCCAATATACTTTTACCTGTTAGCGGGATGTTTAAACATCTCTGCCATGGCCCATAACCTTTGTCCCCAAGAACTAGGCAACACACCCACTTTTGCTTCCACACACAATTGGCATTATACAGATGATATTCTCTTAAAAGCTGGATTATTAGAGGCCATCCAGGAATACCTGGATGTCACAGGGGCCAGATTCCAAAGCAAAGGTTGGGCTAATACGCCACGTAAAATACAAGGGCCGGTAACTTTTGCTAAATTCCTTGACGTTATCTGGTCAGCCAAGAGACAAAACACCCGAGAAGGTTAAACAAGTTTGCTACAAAAGGTCCCAACTACCTTAAAACCAGCCACACATCTGCTGGAATTCTTTGAATTTTTGGAACAACTATATTATCCATTTGTCTATTTTACTAAGATGCATTAAAGTACCAATAAATCCTCCATATTTATGTGAGGACCCCAAGAACAAAAAGCTTTGGGCTTGTCCCATTGGCCATCCAGCAGACCTTGCTCTTGGTACTGTCAGGGTCAAACTTTACAAGTGGAAGCCCTGGCCACTGAGAACTAGACCTCATGGAGTCTATGGAAAGCAGAACAACAAAAGGCCCACCACAGGGCTTTGGACCTAGTAACTGTCCACCACAGTCGTCCGGTCCCCACTCCTGGATCTATATATAGCTCCTCTATGCATACAGCAAACCCCTAGAAACAGAAGCTGTCACAGGGCCCCAATTCATCTGTCTGTGTACTTTCGTACCTATCATGCCATGGGTGAAGTACTCATGACCTCAGCAGCTTGACACAGCCACAGAATCTCCACTGTTAAGGTGGAAATGGTACCTTCAGGATAGGGCTAAGCCTGACACCAAAGGTCTTTCCAAAATACAGGAAGATGTGGCTTCACCTATCATCAGCCTCTTGCCCACTAAGGCTCTGGACATAACAATGGCTCCCCCATTGCACGAGCCCATTGCAAAGTGGGAACCCCCCAATGTCAATTGTCCAAAGAAAGGCAGTATATTTTACCAATGACAAAAGGCATGATCCCACATGATGGAACTCAACTAGAGGGCAGCTGCATTTCACCTGGTCACTATTTCCTCCCTCATATGGGATGGCACCCATGGGTCAGCCCAATTAGCATAATTATAGACCATCATCCTTGCTATGCAGGATAACCAGGAAAGAGTATTGCTAGCTATTTGCCTTTTTACAGAGTCCTGGGTAAAAGCCAATGGCAATGCCATGTGATCCAGCCAATTGGGAAAAAAAAGACAATTTCCTTTTACAGAGTAAAGAGCTATGGGGATGGTCTATTTAGTAACAGCTGGTTAGTACTCTGCTTAAAATCTGAGTCTCCCAAGTCTCTATTCATATGAAGACCAACACACCTGAGACTCTCTCTAATAATTAAGCTGATAATGTGCTCACAGACATAGGGGACTGGTGGTTTCATGGATTAAGCCCTCTACCACAGGACTTGCCCTTGGGAAGACTGTTGCTGCAAAGGAGAGGCTAGGCCTCCCAATAATTGTGCCTAAGATCCTCTTCCTGAATGCCTCTTTGTTGCTCAGATGTGGCCCTCTCTCTCTAGCTAAGCCAATTTGGCAGGTGAAATCACTGCTCTCCCACCTACATGGGATCAGACACACAGGGGAGTGAATCTCCCTGGCAACGTGGAATATGACTCTGGGGAGGAATGTAGACCTGGCATCGTGGGATGGAGAACATCTTATCAACCAAAAGGGGGATGTGAAAGGAAATGAAATAAGCTTCAGTGGCAGAGAGATTCCAAAAGGAGCCGAGAGGTCACTCTGGTGGGCACTCTTACACACAATATAGACAACCCTTTCTAGGTTCTAATGAATTGGGGTAGCTGGTGGTAGATATCTGAAACTATCAAACTACAACCCAGAACCCATGAATCTTGAAGACAATTATATAAAAATGTAGCTTATGAGGGGTGACAATGGGATTGGGAAAGCCATAAGGACCACACTCCCCTTTGTCTAGTTTATGGATGGATGAGTAGAAAAATGGGGGAAGGAAAAAAACAAAGGCACTCAGTGTTCTTTTTCACTTTAATTATTATTCTTGTTCTTTTTATGTGTGTGGATAATGAAGGTGTCAGGGATTGATTTGGTGATGAATGCACAACTATATAATGGTACTGTGAACAATCGAATGTACAATTTGTTTTGTATGACTGCATGGTATGTGAATATATCTCAATAAAATGAATATTAAAAAAATCAAGCTGAAAAGCTAGTGCAAATTTCCCTTGTCTGGCCTTCCTCTGTGCTATTGCCACTGGCGGTCTGGCCCCATGAGACTTCCAATCACTGGGAAGTTTTTTCCCTTACGTATTGGGCCTAAGCTCAAGGGCTTCCTCTAGCACAGCTCGTGGCAAAATTTGCTATTGATAATTGTGTAGTATGTAATCAAACTTGTCATTTTTGACTAATAAGATACAGCAATATTCCCAGGGAAATATTCCCTACAGTCAGTAACAAGTAGATTATATTGGATAACTTCTCCCTTTAGCGGGGCCACGTGTTATTGCTCTATCTATGGTAGACACCTACACTTGCCTTTCCAGCTAGGTGTGCCACAGTTGAAATAACAATCATTTCCCCTTCTTAAACCTTTCTAGTCCACTTTAGGATTCCTGACATTATTGATTCAGATCAGGATTCCAAATTTACAGAACATGCAGTACAACCATGAATCATGGACAGAGTATTCAAAGGACTTTTCATCTGGCATATCACCCCAGGAGGCTGGTTTAATTGAAAGATATAACAGACTTCTTAAATAATTGTATTTTAAACTCCAGTTGGTGGATGAAACCCTAAATTGGTCTCACTTTTGCCCAATCCCTAATGTATTTTAATGTCAGTCTTTTGAGCAGAGTTACATCAAATACTAAATTTTACAAATTATCCTACACTTGTTTCTGAATTTAAGGGGACATGTCTCATCTTAACGTTTATGAGGATGCTCTATATGTGAGGCCATTCCATAACACCTCTACTGTAGAATATGGATAGTCTCTGCTGCCTTTATCCCATAAGAGCTGGATTCCAGATCGAGGAGGATACTCTTCTATAACCAATTAATTATAGACTGTCCAAAAGGTCCATCACCTGCCCATTTTTTATGGGACCAATTTTAACTTAAACTTGCACCACCAAATATCTTCCACATTATTCAGTCTATAAAGGATAGATGATTATTCCATCCCCTTTAATTCCCTCTGAGAAACTTAAATTTAAATTGCTGCCCTAAGGCCAATTCCACAGACTTCATAGACTACCAAGGGAGATAAGTAACTTCACTTCATAAATGAAAACATAATTCAAAAACTATTAGGGAAAAATAACATCCTCCCTCACTATGATGAAACCACACAGTACCTCCTCAGTAATTCATGCCAGAGGGAAAGAATACATTAAACAACAAAAAGCCTACCCAATGCAGCTGCACACCATTCTGTTGGCTCTTGGTCTCATTATTGGTCTGGATGTTTTCATTGGTTTGTTATCTGGAGGCTCCAAAAAAATAAGATACTGTATCAACCAAAATACGGCAAATGCTGAGTTCAGCATGCCATCCTGTTTGGCTAATGCAAGCCCAAATACCTGGCTGGCTTGCCTGTCACCAACCAAACTGACAACTGAGGCAAAGGGCCTATAGTAACTGGATAAATTGGAGGGCCTTCCTACAGAATGATGCTGGAGCTCCAGTCTCAGCCACAGATGTTTAATTGGCACCCAATCTGACACCTTATTAACAACATGTACACAAATTAGCCCATATGATTTAAAACCTATTTGAGGAGAATTCCCCTCATCATCCTAGGCAAAAGCATGCACTGTCAGGATATTTTAGATTCAGCTTTAATTTATATTTGGCCTTAATTGGGGCTTTAATTGTGCAAGTCAGGCTCTGGCACTTTGGTCCAATTATAGCAGCATCATAGATGCTGACACCACCTCTGTTTTCTAGGAATAAAAAAAAAAACAACCTTGATTTAAAAGGTATTTGCAAGTCAAGCACCCAGGGCCAATGTTGCCTTCAAATTCTATAAGCAACTCAATCTTATTATATCATACAGCCACAGAGGTTCCCTAAGAACCCGAGTGGGTCCCACACATGAGATGACACTGCCCCAGCCTGGGAAGTCACCTATGGAGATGACATTGCCTTAGACAACATAACCCCAGCCTTTGGAGATGATTTAAGCCTTGTCTCTTAACCAACTACTCAGAGTCCCAACTGCACTAGAGCTAGGAAAGTCTCATCACCCACGGAAGAAACCAGACACCCTCAGTTATCCACTAGGGATAAGTGTTTTAAAAAGTGGGACCAACTACACAAGAGTGATTTTCAGACATTGTAGTTTGCTCACACCACAATCCAACCTCACTTTGTGATACCAATAACACTGAAAGTTCCATCCCCCATGATTATTGTGCCGGTTTGAATGTATTGTGTCCCCCAAATGCCATTATCTTTGATGTAGTCTTGTGGGGAAGACATTTTGGTGCTGATTAGATTTGCTTGGAATGTGCCCCACCCAGCTGTGGGTGATGACTCTGATGAGATATTCCCATGGAGGCATGGCTCCACCTATTCAGGGTGGGCCTTGATCAGTGGAGCCATATAAATGAGCTGACTCAAAGAGAAGGAACTCAGTGCAGCTGTGAGTGACGTTTTGAAGAGGAACAAGCTTGCTAGAGAGGAACGTCCTGGGAGGAATCCATTTTGAAACCAGAACTTTGGAGCAGACGCCAGCCACGTGCCTTCCCAGCTAACAGAGGTTTTCCGGACACCATTGGCCATCCTCCAGTGAAGGAACCTGAGTACTGATGTGTTACCTTCGACACTTTATGGCCTTAAGACTAACTGTGTAGCCAAATAAACCCCCTTTTTATAAAAGCCAATCCATCTCTGGTGTTTTGCATTCCGCAGCATTAGCAAACTAGAACAATTATAATTCTACTTTGCACCATGGTAAGCCCCTATTAAGCCAAGTCCAAGGCCTTTGTACGCCTTCAAGTTTAAGTTCCTGCTAATAGTACCCACCTTTGTGACTAAAGGGTGACCTTACAGAAGTATACATGCTATGTGCTCTCCAAGATATAATAAAATTTCTGCTTGTCTCACAATGCTCAAACCACTCATTTCCTCTCCACTCTCCTTTCATCCCTGCTCCTTGTGATTCAGCATCCGCACCCCCACATCAGTCTCTCCTATTCTAATAGTGCCTACCCCTCCCAATTTCCAGAAGCCAGCATGCAAATGCAATCCACATCTACCACCCTGGCTCCCTGGATATCTGGACAATCATCCAACATCTACAGACATTTAACTTAACTAGGCTCTCATGACAAACGTCCAAACTCCAGTATCTCACATTTCTAAAGTACAATAAATGTTAGGATGTTTAATCAAGATCTGGCAAAAAAAAAGAAAGGTTTTTGACAATAGATTGACTTGTGATTATTTATTAGCTATTCAAGGAGGTATTTGTACCATTATTATAATTTTCTTTTGCATGTGGATCAGCAACACTGGTCAAGTGGCCACTCTAGCAAAAAGCCTAGACCATAAAAATCTCATCATAAAAAACCTTATAACCTTAGCACACTCCATAATTTAAACAATATATTACTAGAGGTCCAGGTCATAACTGATTTATTTTCCTGGCTGATGCCATACAAATGGGGAACCTGGCTATAAGCTGGTCTGCAGGGGTACTCCTTGCTTCTATTTGGTTTCTTTTTGCAGTCATAATGTTTCTACCATGTTTGGGGCAACGTAGGCCCAACTCTCTGAAAGTCTCCTTTACTATTCAAGCCACTCAAATATCAAAAATAACAGCACTCAAAAGAGATTCCAGACATGAAGGGTTCCAGTGTATTATATTTTCTTTGAAATGCCATCTTGATTCAGCTTTCAAGCCCAGGCTAGAGGCCTGCCAGTTCCCGTCTTGAGCAACTGATTATGTTCACACCCCAGGCACTTTCTTTTTCAGGCTCGCACATTCCAGGGCCACTTTGCCACCCTAATCGCCACAGGCCAGGTACCAAACAATTAGGGACAGCCCTTATGCCCTAGATCCCTTAAAACTATTCAAATTAGCCACTCCACAGGGAGCATGGGAAACAGAACCAACTCCATCCTGCCTGCTATATTTTAGCTGCCACCCGGGCCCCCACCTTCTACCTTAGTGCAGCCTCCTGTGAGTCCCTGAGTGTCATCCTTCTCTCATCTGGTGCTGAAAGCAATAAACACTTCTGCTTTTCATAGAACTGAGTGTCTTTTTTGTTATGTCTTGTCATCCAAAGAAACAAAAATCATACCTAATATCTTATTATAAAACAGCAAGTCACATACCTTGCCAACACTCAAGGGGAAGGAATTTTCACAAAGGAGTGAATACCAGGAGGTGGGAATCATTGGGGGCATCCTAGGGTCTGTATTTCACAATTTACATTGTTCTGTCTTCTTTATTACCTAATATAATATTAAATTTGTGTTTTATTACCAGAAGTACAAAATAACACGAGTATTAGGAAAAAATAAAGAATAAAAAGTTCCAGTCAAAATGCAACCAGTATATCTCAATAAAATTGCATTTAAAAAAAAGGAACTAATGATATAATGGCAAGCTGTTCTAAACATACTATATAATTTCAGAAATATGTGCTTTCAAAGTAGAAGTGAAAGGTATAGCCATCATCTAAAATATTATGCACACTGAAATGGGCCTATAGCACCTCATCATATCAATAATACCTCAATTATGGGTGAAAAGAGCTGGGAGAAACTGTCCCAGGGTTTCCTACTTTGATCACTCTCTTACCTAACTAACTCCTCCTCAAACTCTAGGCCTCAGCATAAAGGATATACTCTGGGTACATTCTCCTCCCCAATTACAATGCCCCTGCAGGTTTCCATCTCAAACTGCCCAAGTCCCCACTTATAAAGGACACACCTGACAGGGCCATGCTTTCCACTAGAATGGAAACTCCATGCATGAGGGACAGATTCTTCTCTGATATTGTTACATCCCCAGAGCAAAGCATGATGCAGACCCAGAGTAGGCACATCGTACACATGCATCCAAAGAACAGACATGGAGTTTCCCATCCTTGGGGGCAAAAGTTTCCACAGGCCTGATCTGTTCACAGACTCAGTGTCTGGTTATTTCACCTTGAGCAGAGAGCTCCAGAGCAGCAAAAGGTCTATGCGGCTTCTCTTGAAGGTCTCAGAATTATGCAAGGGAAAGCACCATATGGATAGTTTTTTTTAGCAGGGGTCCTACTATTCCTTGAGCCATGAGTGACTGTTAGGCTAAAAGAGGGAAGCAAAACCCTTTACTGTAGTGATGGCAGCCTAGGATGAGCCCTCCATGCCCCCTTCCAGCCAAGCTAAACCTGACTGAAGACCATATTTGCAGGACAAGTCCAGCCCTGCCTAGGATGATGCTGATGGCATGAGAGTTTGGGGGACAGCACCAGACTCAGCTGAGGGGCCTGCAGGATCAGCTCTGGGGGTGTCTCCATCATGGCCACTTGGACTTCTCTCATCCTTGCCCTGTTCACTGTCATCACAGGTCACATCTAAGCAGCTCTCAGGGACCACTATCCCACCTTGCCATCTAAGATTCCCCTCAACCCTCTACCACAGTTAAACACAAAATCAACCCATGAATCTGTGTGTCTCATTTCCCTCTCCTAACCTGTACTGATTCCCTCTCCATTTCAGCATTCCTGGGACAAAAAGCCAAACACACTTGTTCCTTTAAGGGTGACTTGAGGAACATTTTCTGTTAGCACCAGTTGAGTTCAAGGAAGAGCCTTCTTTTCTTGATGCAGATGGGCAGCAGTGACACAACTGGATCAAAGAGATATAGGATCCTCACTTTCTTCCAGTCATGGACACCGGCCTGGATCAATATGTGACATCCAAAACATCTAGGCAGGTAAAAGATGAGGTGGATTTCCACTTAGGTCAGATATTTGTAGGTATTTGTAACCCACAGTGATGTAGATGGAGAAGTAAGACAAAATCTTCCTCAGCTGATCTGCCTTGTCCCGTTTTCCCTTTCCATTGGCTTGACAAGCAAGACAGAAGTCTTGCCACCCTATACCCTGGCTTGTTAGTTTAAGGATTTTCAGTCATTTTTGAAATTCAAAAAAGTTTTAATCAGCACCCACCATGTGCTATCTGAGCTTGAGACCCACACTTGTTTATAGAAAGGTTGTCCAGAGTACACAATTCACTTGAGCAGATGCTTCATGACACAAATAAGGTTATATATGACATTGCTGTGGTAATCTCTCAGCCACCCAAATCTAATGTTCAAATTTCATAGAGAAGCACTCATCTATCTGCATATTATTATCATTGTTATCATCCTCATCATCATTAAACATTTTTGAGCAGCCTACAAATGCAGGACCCAAAACTTGGAGCTGGAGAAACAAAATGGAAAGGATATTACCAGAGACCTCACTGCCTAACCATAGGGTCAATGTGTGTGCACATGCATACATGTGTTTGCAAGTGCACGTGTGCACACACACACACACAAATGCCAAGTTTCACTAGATTTTCACAACACTCACCTCTTTCCTCCTTCAGGCACTTTTGTCAGTGTCAAATTTTAATTCTGCACTGATGGGAGGTTTGAAAGTCTGTGTTTGATTTCTGTATGAAGTCTTCACACAGGCCTCAACAGCTCCCTGATGCCTCCTACTCAGAGAAGCTCTCCTTATTAGGGACAAATGGGGACCACCTGTTTTGTTTGGTCTCTACTATCAGGGGTTCATAATTCCTTCAGCGATGTCTAGAGGAAGAGCTCCTCACAGAGTTTGATTAGGCCCCATGCCAGGGCTTTCTAATTAGCAGGACCAGATCTTGATTTCAAATTCATTACTGAAGAAAAAACAAATCTCTTTAGAAAAAAAATTTGTGTGTGTGTGCATGTGTGTATAATAGAGAGCACAAGGCATTAATTTTTCATTATTTTCTGTTTTGTTTTCCATTTTCCATCAATGTTCTCTTCCCATGCACAGATTTTTGAAAATTATACTACTGATTGTAACTTAATTTTAGGAATGGCATTTCCATAGTTTTTAAATATCACACAATATGTATTATTTTGTGCTGGGTTTCTTACATACAGCACACTTCTGGGATCCATACAGTTTATTGCAGAGATACATTGATTCCAACGCATGTGGGCCACTTTCTGAATTTCCAGGGCCCTAAACACTTTCACTTTCATGGGATTCTTCCTGCATTAAAAATATTATATATGTATAATTTATGACTGTTGGTGTGAAGACAGACGTAAACTCTGCTGAATTATATTTATTTGTTTAATTAATAGACTTTGTTTTTTAATAGTTTCAGATTTACAGAAGTTCTCATACACTCCAACCTCCCTCTCCCCACAGCTTCCCGCATTAACATCTTACTATAGTATATTACATTTGTTAAAATGAATTAACCAATATTGACACATTGCCATTCACTAAGGCCCATACTTTATTCAGATTTCCTTAGTTTTTTCATAGTATACTTTTTTTGTTATATATACCACATTTATATTTTGTTTTCATTTTCCTTATGCTTCTTTTGGCCTTCCTGAACACAATAGCTGTTTCTTTAACAAGCCACTAAACCCGATAGCATAGAGATTATTTCCACAATTCCCCTGCATTGTTTAGGAACTGAAAACCAGGACCTGTGGCAGGCCAGAGGAGTGTAAGGGATGCAGAAGCATCTCTTGGGGACATCCATGCCATGGCCTGGATTCTGCTTCTCTCCTGCTCCACAGGTCTGAAAGAGGCTCTCTCAGCTCTGAGAAAGGAAAAGAACTGTAGAGAGACCCCTGTCCCCAGGCTGCCCATGACTGCTCCTTGACATTTCCATCTCTATTACTGCCTGTGGGATTTAATTCCCAGGCTGAGGTGACTGACCACAGTCCTTGGAGGGAGAGTCATGTTCACCTGTGACTCCAGTGCTGGGGCAATCACCATGAATAACTATGCCCACTGGGCCCAACAAACCCTGGGGTCCAATGGGTGACAACACTCATAGAGACCCCAGTGTCCCTGCAGCATTCTGTGGCTCCCTCCTTGGAGGCAAAGCTGCCCTCACCATTATCAGAGACCAGCCTGAAGATGTTTCAAGAGATCCACAGGGAAATGAGACATAAACCTCTGGGCTCAGCTTCAGTGCTCTGTGCCTGAGGCTTTCCCTTGTCTTAGTTTCAAACCTGGATTTTGACTTGAGGCCTGTCTTAGTTTTCCAGGGCTGCTGCAATGAATACCACACACTGGTTCACTTAAACAACAGGAATTTACTGTCTCACAGTTATGGAGGCTAGAAGTCCAAAACCAAGGCATCAGCAGGCTATGGTTTCTCTAATGTCTGTAATGTTCTGGTGGTGGTTAGCTAGCAATGAATCTCTGCCTCTGTCACATGGTAAACTGTCTATTTCTGTCTTTCCTGTGGCCTCTACTTCCCCTGCTCAGTCATCTGTGTCTTGGTCAAGATTTCTTCTTCTTTATAAGGACTCCAGTCATATTGGATTAAAGCCCACCTGATTCAACAGGATCTTCAAAGGAAGATATTTGCAGGACTGGAGGTCCAGGACTTGTACAGATATTTGTGGGAGATATGATTCAGTCTACCACAGGGCCTGAGGATGGTCAATGATCAAGACCTGGGGGAAGTGGGTCACACTTATTTTCTGCGCTTCAAGGCTATTACTACTGATTAAGGACACCTGTGCCTCATTTCTCTATGTGTGTGTCAATAACTATTTGTTCCCAGTCAATATCCTTTCTCCTCTCTTCTTTAATAAAAGATCCTTGTTGATAATTGCTTCAACATCTAGAATTACAATTAAATTTCCAAGTGCCCCTTGCTGTTAGTGGCCATGTAACAACGTCCTAGAAAATAAAGTGCAAAATGAAATGTTCTATAAGACTTCCAGGAATGTTTCTTAAAAGAGAAAAGATAGTTCTCCTTTTGGTATATCTGCATGAACTCTTACTGAGTCACCAGTAAACAAGAAATGCTAAGGAAATTTCATGAAACTAAAGGGGAATGATACAAAATGGAAACTCATATCATCAGGAAGGAATGAAGCACATCAGAAATAATGGCAAATAATTTCTGCAGAATGTTCTAAAGAATCTGTAAAATAACAATAGACTTAGTGAATGGATTTAACAAGTTTGCTAGTTTCAATGTTAATATGCAAAACTCATATACTAGCAGCAAACAATGGAAAAAACAAAAATGTTCCAATGACATCAATATATAAAATATTGATGGTTTTAATCAAATTTATGTAAAAGAGCTACACTGAAAAATACAAAATGTTACTGAGGAAACTTAAAGACCTAAATGGGCAGTTATACCATGCTCATGGATAGGAAGACAAACTACTGTTAAAGGGTCAATTCTTCCCGAATTGATCTGTATAATCTTAACAAAACTCACAGCAAGAATTTTGTAGAAATTCTTACTTTATAATTGTATGTAAATTATACATCAAAATGAAAAGGAGCCAAGATAGTCAAAATTTAGAAAAACAAGACCAAATCAGAGGACATACACTACCTGATTTCAAAACTTTCATAAAGCTACAGTAATCAGTGTGATTCTGGCTTAAGGATAGACACAGAATTCAAAAAAACAAAATTCAGAGGGACAAAACTCATATTTATGGTAAGTCGGTTTGACAAAAAGTGATAGAGAAACTAATCATGTACATTAAAAATAAATTTAGATCTTTATCTCAAACCACACACAAAAGTTAACTCAAAAAATCATAGAGGGGCAAGATGGTGGCATAGAGAGGCGTGGAAGCTAAGTAGTCCCCCTGGAACAACTACAAAAAAACAGAAACAACTAGTAAATAATCCAGAATAACTGCGGGGGGACAAACGAGACCATCCACTCATCATACACCAACCTGAATTTGGAGGAATGCCTGAGAACACAGCATAAAATCTGTAAGTAAAACCTGCGGATCCAAGTCGTGAGACCCCTTCCCCCATAGCCCAAGCTGCAAAGCCTCGTGGTGCCAGAGAGAAGCTCTCTCCCAGGAAGTGAATATAGCTCAGCTAAGCTCCAACTGGGATTTTAAGTAGCAAGTGTGAACTGCTCACTACAGGTACGCATCCCCAAAAAACAGAGGCTTTGGGTGACAACTGACCTGGGAGAGCCGGACGGTTGCCTCGGACTGGGTCTGAAGGGGACTATCTGTTTCTTTTTTGCTCAGTGGAGAAAGCCCCAGTCATTTTCAGTTTCCAGGGCTGTGACTCTGGGAAGGGTGGAGACAGCACAAGCAGAGAGCGAGACCATTGAAATGCTAATGACCTCCACCTGAGGGGTCTGTCTTCTCTAGGAGGAAAGGGGTGGGGCCCTTTCCATTCAGAACCAGACCCCAGAGCCTGGGGGAACAGGGCCATACCGCCTCACACCAGTCAAGAATTATAGGCTAACAGGTGTCACCTGCTGGGCAGAAAAGCACAGTGACCCCAGGCATCAAAGAGTGGAGCAATTTTCTAAGACACACCAGCAGGGAAACCAGATACTGAATATTTCTTCCCTCTGGGACCTGAGCCTGTTCTGGTCTGGGAAAACCTGATTTGGATAACCAAGGAAACCATGCCTAGACAACAGAAAATTACAACCTACACTAAGAAAAACAAAGTTATGGCCCAGTCAAAGGAACAAACGTACACTTCAACTGAGATACAGGAATTGAAACAACTAATGCTAAATCAATTCAAAAAGTTTAGAGAAGATATTGCAAAAGAGATAGAGGCTGTAAAGGAAGCACTGGGCATGTATACGGCAGAAATCAAAAGTCCAAAAAAACAACTAGTGGAATCTATGGAAATGAAAGGCACAACACAAGAGATGAAAGACACAATGGAAACATACAACAGCAGATCTCAAGAGGCAGAAGAAAACACTCAGGAACTGGAGAACAAAACACCTGAAAGCCTACACGCAAAGGAGCAGATGGAGAAAAGAATGAAAAAATATGAGCAACGTCTCCGGAAACTCAAGGATGAAACAAAGCACAATAATGTACGTATCATTGGTGTCCCAGAAGGAGAAGAGAAGGGAAAGGGGGCAGAAGCAATAATAGAGGAAATAATTAATTAAAATTTCCCATCTCTTATGAAAGACATAAAATTACAGATCCAAGAAGCGCAGCGTACTCCAAACAGAAGAGATATGAATAGGCCTACGCCAAGACACTTAATAATCAGATTATCAAATGTCAAAGACAAAGAGAGAATCCTGAAAGCAGCAAGAGAAAAGCGATCCATTACATACAAAGGAAGCTTAATAAGACTATGTGCGGATCCCTCAGCAGAAACCATGGAGGCAAGAAGGAAGTGGTATGATATATTTAAGATATTGAAAGAGAAAAACCGCCAACCAAGAATCCTGTATCCAGCAAAGCTGTCCTTCAAATATGAGGGAGAGCTCAAAATATTTTCTGACAAACAGACAATGAGAGACTTTGTGAACAAGACACCTGTCCTACAGGAAATACTAAAGGGAGCACTACAGGGTGATAGAAGACAGGAGTGCGTGGTTTGGAACACAATTTTGGGAGACGGTAGCACAACAATGTAAATACACTGAACAAAGGTAACTATGAATACGGTTGAGAGAGGAAGGTGGGGAGCATGTGAGACACCACAAGAAAGGAGGAAAGATAACGACTGGGACTGTGTAACTTGGTGAAATCTAGAGTATTCAACAATTGTGATAAAATGTACAAATATGTTCTTTTACGAGGGAGAACAAGCAAATGTCTACCTTGCAAGGTGTTAAAAATGGGGAGGCATTGGGGGAGGGATGCAATCAGCATAAACTAGAGACTGTAACTAATAGAATCATTGTATTATGCTTCCTTTAATGTAACAAAGGTGATATACCAAGGTGAATGCAGATAAGAGGGAGGGATAGGGGAGGCATGTTAGACACTTGACATTGGTGGTATTGATTCTTTATTCTACTTTGATTTAAGGTTATTTTTCCTTTTGCTGCTTCCTAGCTGTCATTTTTTTTTTCCTCTTTCTTTTGCCTCTCTACCTTCTTTGACTCTCCCTCCTGCCTTGTGGAAGAAATGTAGATGCTCTTATACAGATAGTGGTGAAGGTGGTGAACACATAAATGTATGACCATGCAGAAAACCATCAATTATTTACTTGGGATGGAATATATGGTGAGTGAACAAAACCATATTTAAAAAAAAATGGGTTGATGACAAAACCTCGAGGGCAATATACTGAGTGAAATAAGCCAGACACATGAGGACAATTATTGCAGGGTCTCACTGATAGGAACTAATTATAATATGTAAACTCATAGACATGAAATATAAGGTACCAAGATATAGGACAAGGCTTAAGAATGGGGAGTGGTTGCTTAGTATGAGCAGAATGTTCAATTAGGATGAACTCAAATGTTTGGAAATGAACAGGGGTGTTGGTAGCAAGATGTGAGGATAACTAACAGCTCCGAATGGTGTGTGAATGAGGTGGAAAGGGGAAGCTCAGAGTCATATATGTCACCAGAAGGAAAGTTGGAGGTCAAAAGATGGGAATGTATAAAACTGAATCCTATGGTGGGCAATGTCCATGATCAACTGTACAAATACTAGAAATCACTTCCATGAACCAGAACAAATGTATGACAATACAATTAGAAGTTAATAACAGAGGGGCATATAGGGAAGAAATATATACCTATTACAAACTATATACTACAGTTGGTAGTATTTCAACATTTTTTCATAAACAGTAACAAATATACTACATCAATACTACGAGTCAACAATTGAGGGGGGTTGGTTAGGGATAGGGGAGGATTAGAGTCTCCTTTTTTTTTTTTTTTTCTTTTTTCATCTTTCACTTTATTTCTTGTCTGGAGTAATGAAAAGTTTCTAAAAATTGAACAAAAATTAAGTGTGATGGATGCACAGCTGTATGAGGGTACCCAGGGGCAAGTGATTGTACACTTTGGATCTTTGGATAATTGTATGGTATCTCAAAAATCTCAATAAAAATGGAAAAAAAAATCATAGAACTAAATGTTAGAACTAAACTTATAAAACTTCTGGAAGAAAATATAGGAGACAAATCTTTGTGACATGGTGTTGGGCAAGAAATCTTAACTGTGACACCTAAAGCATGATTCATGATGAAAAGCTTAATAAATTAGACTTCATTAAAAGTTAACAGTTTTGATCTTCAAAAGAAATTAAGAAAATGAAAAGAAAAGCTACAGACTGGAAGAAAATATTTGAAATTCATTTATCTAATAATGACTTATACCCAGAATACATTTTTTAAAAAAACTGTTACAATTAAAAAAAAAAGATAACAAAACATTTAAAATGTGCACAATATTTCAATAGCTATTTCACAAAAGAAGATAATTTTAATGGCTAATAAGCATATGAAGATGCTCAAGATCATTAGTCAAGTGCTCTTCAGTGATGATACAAGCAGCCCTGCCATTTGAACTATATGACCCACCAGTCACAGATACATCATGGGAATTATTTGACAAATATGTTTAGAAAAATCCTGATGTAATCATCTAGAGCTTAGAAGCATCAGAAAACTGTACACTATTCAGAAATAATTTTTGACATGTTACTGGGCCCATACAGATGGAGCATCTGACCATGAGATAGTCAACTGACCATGTACCTAGACAGGTACTTTATTAGCTGGGTACTGGGGGACCTAAGTTAAGCCCCAGGGGGGTCCAAATCCTATCTATTCCAAACAGAGAGAGATGGCTGGTGTATGAACTGGAGTAAAGAAGAGAGGGAGGCAATGATGCAGTCATCTCCACTTCTCCAAATCTGGTCACCAGTTTTCCTGTCTGGGAAATCCATGAACTGAATTTGACCTTCTGAGATAACAATTCCAGACCTGAGGAAGACTAAAGAGGGGACAGAAGACCTGCAGGAGGGCATCCTTCCATCCATGTTATTCCCCCAATGGACACAAGAGGAGGCTGTGGGCCAGGCCTTGGGAAAGCAAGCACAGCTGGAAGAAGGTCCTGTGGGCCCATCAACACATGGCCAATGACATGAAACAACTCAATAAATTGTAAACTAGCAAGCAGCAGAGTCCTCCTGAGAGGGGGGCTAATTTGCATGAATGCCTCACCCTGCACAGGGACTTAGGGGTTATAATGAGAGCTGGGGAAGCTGACCCTGTGAAGCACAAACCTAGGATTGTCTCCACCATGGCCTGGACCCTTCTCCTATTCATCCTTCTGACTCACTGCACAGGTCAGGGGGAACTTTCTGGTTTGGATGTGGGGACAGGCAACACAGAAGCTGTCTGCTCCATCTCCTCTCATAACCTTGGGGTCTCTCACCTGTTTTCAGGAGCTGTTTCCCAGACTATGGTGACTCAGGAACATTCCCTGTCCACATCCCCTGGAGGGACAGTCACACTCACCTGTGGCTCAGTGCTGGGGCTGTCACCACCAGTATAACTATGACCACTGGGTCCAACAGAAACACTATCAGGCTCCCTGAGGTCTGATATGGGATACCAGTAATAGGAACCCAGGAGTTCCTGCCCAATTCTTCATCTCCCTGCTTGGGAACAAGCTACCCTCACTATCACAGGGGCCCAGCTTAAGGATGAAGCTGATTATTAGCATGCTCTGCTGGCACAGCAACTATTTCCACAGAGACAGATGTTGGTGAGGAAGTGAGACAAAACTCCCTGGCTCAGCCTGGGCCCTTGGCTTCTTGGTACCACCCCCTTCTTCTGTGAAAAGTTGAATACAAGGCCTAGGAAATGTGTGTGGCATGTGAGAAGTTTCTGAATCTTTGAGGGGCAGAGGCAGACTGTGGCAGGCACACAAAACCTTGAGTGTGATTGGTACTAAATGACTGACTACTTTCTAACAAAAAGAACATGGCAAGAGTGAAGGACTGTCTCTTCTGAAACCAGGTTATAAAAGAACTGCGGCAGGTCTGGGTGATCTTTTGCTTTCTCTTAGAACACTTCACCTAGAGGTAACAGGTTGCCCTGTCCTAAGGCCCCCTGCGAAGAAGCCCACATGGTGAGGAACCAAGGCCTGCCCATAATCAGGTAAATGAGCTTGGAGGCAGAACCCACCCCCAACTGCACCTTTGGGTGTGTGCAGGTCCAGCTGACAGCTCACATACAACTCAGTGAGAGACCTTGAGCCAGAGACACCTAGCTAAGCCATCCACTGATTCCTGACATCAGAAAAAGTAAGACAATAAATGTGTGTTATTTTCAGCCACTAATATTTGGGATCATTTGTTGCATAGCAATCAATAACTTATAGAAATTACAGTGAAGTCATCAAGATGGTGACATAGATATCTCCTGAAAAAGTCTCCCCTAAGAAACAACTGAAGGACAAATCCCACTTGCTTGGAACTCTGGAGGATGATAGAGACTGAAGAAGGGCTCTACAAACACTGAATTGAAGAAAAAGGAAAAAAAATCAACAAAAAGGTAGAAGATTTATGACCCAGACCTGCCAATTCTGACCTCTCACCCTCACTCAGTCCCATGCAGCTTAAGACTCACAGAAAGGCAGCATGGCCCAGGTCCCTTCTCTCATGGATGCAGACTACAGAGCCACTCAGAGTAGCAAGTACAACCCTGCTCATATACAGGCACAGGGACCCAAGTCTGCAGAGACTCAAGGTGGAACAAAGCATCTGAGGAGTACTGCATACAAAAGTGCCCCCAAAGTAAAAAGAGACTGTGGTTGCACTGTTGCTAAGAAGTGCACACACACAGCCTATTCTCAGCTAGATCACCTAAATGGAAAAATGGCTATTTTTGAACACCAACCTAATCCTGCTCTCTGGGGTGGGAGACACTAATGGGGAAGTAACCAGATGCAGAAAAGCTTGATGGAAATAAAAAGCAGGTTGTGTGTGTGTGTGTGTGTGTGTGTGTGTGTGTGTGTGCGCGCGCGCTGAACTGCTAAAAGGCAGGATGGGTCCCAGAACTGAAAAATGTAATGAAAAGGAAGCATTAAGTGACACCTATTACACATATGTTTGTGTGCTTCATGCTGTCATTCAATTGCCTGAGACCCTGCTCAATTTTTACCAAAAGACATAATCAGAAAATCAGAGACAATCAAAATCTTACAGTCAACTAGACAACTTAGACAAAATGGACAACTTCCTAGAAAACCATGAACAACTAACATTGACTTGAGAAGAAATAGAAAACCTCAACAAACTAATCACAAGTAAACAGATTGAATCAGTCATCAAAAAACTCCCAAAAAAGAAAAGTCCAGGAACAGATGGCTTCACATGTGAATTCTACCAAGCATTCAAGAAAGAATTAGTACCAATCCTGCTCAAACTCTCCAAAAAAATTTAAGAAGAGGGAAAGCTACTTAACTTATTCTATGAAGCCAACATCACCCTGATCCCAAAGCTGGATAAAGATCATACAAGAAAAGAAAATTACAGATCAACCTCTTTAATGAATACAGAAGCAAAAATCCTCAACAAAATACTTGCAAATTGAATCCAGCAGCACATTAAAAGAATTATACACCATGACCAAATGGGTTTGATACCAGGTATGCAAGGGTGGTTCAACACAAGAAAATCAATTAACATAATACACCACATCAATAAATTTAAGACGTAAAATCACATGATCATCCCAATTGATGCAGAAAAGGCATTTGACAAAATTCAACATATTTTCTTGATGAAAACACTTCAAAGGATAGGAATAGAAGGGGACTTTCTCAACAAGATAAAGGGAATATATGAAAAATCCACAGTTAACATCATACTCAATGGGAAAAGATTGAAAACTTTCCCTCTAAGATCAGGAACAAGACAAGGATGCCCACTGTCACCATTGTTATAAACATTGTGCTGGAAGTAATAGCTAGAGCAATTAGGCAAGAACAAGAAATAAGAAGCATTCAAATTGGAAAAGAAGAAGTAAAACTTTCACTGTTTGCAGATGACATGATCCTATATATAGAAAATCCTGAAAAATCTACAGTAAAGCTACTAGAGCTAATTAACAAGTACAGCAAAGTGGCAGGATACAAGATCAATGTGCAAAAATCTGCAGTGTTTCAATACACTAGGAAGGAGCAATCTGAGGAGGAAACCAAGAAAAAAAAATCCATTTACAACAGTAACCCAAAGAATCAAATATTTAGGAATAAATTTAACCAAGAACATAAAGGACTTATACACGGAAAACTACAAAAATTTGCTAAAAGAAATCAAGGAAGACCTAAATAAATGGAAGGACATACCATGTACATGGATTGGAAGACTATAGTTAAGATGTCAATTGTACCCAAATTGATTTTTAGATTCAATGCAATACCAATTAAAATCCCAACAACTTACTTTGCAGAAATAGAAAAACCAATAATCAAACTTATTTGTAAGGACAGCATGGCCTGAATAGCTAAAAATATCTTGAGAAAGAAAAATTAAGTAAGAGGTCTCATGGTTCTTGACTTTAAAGCATGGTCAAAACAGCACAAAACTGACACAAAAATAGGTATACTGACCAATGGAATCAAATTGAGTGTTCAGAAATAGACCCTCTCATCTATGGACACTTAATGTTCCATAAGGCAGTCAAATCAAATCAAATGGGACAGAGCAGCCTCTTCAACAAATGGTGTTTGAAGAACTGGATATCCATATCCAGAAGAATGATGGAGGATCCCTATCTCACACTTTATAGAAAGATTAACTCAAAACAGATCAAATACCTAAACATTAGAGCTAAGACCATAAACTTTTAGAAGAAAATGTAGGGCGATATCTTAAAGATCTTGTGACAGGAGGTGGTTTCCTAGACCTAATACCCAAAGTGCAAGCAATGAAAGAAGAAATAGATAAATGGGATCTCCTCAAAATTAAACACTTTTGAACATCAAAGGACTTTTTCAGGAAAGTGAAAAAGGCAGCCTATGCAATGGGAGACAATAATTGGAAACCACATATCAGGTAAGAATTTAATATTCAGAATATATAAAGAGATCCTACAACTCAACAACAAAAGGATAAACAACTCAATTTAAAAACAGGCAAAGGGCATGGACAGACACTTTTCTGAAGAGGATATACAAATGGCTCAAAAATATATGAAAAGATGCTCAACTTCATTAACTACTGGGGAAATGAAAATCAAAACCACAATGAGATATCATCTTACACCTCCTATTCACAGTGGACATAAAAAAAAAAACAAAAAAACAGAAAACTACAAGTATTGGAGAAGATGTGGAGAAAGAGGTACACTTGTTCACTGTTGGTGGGAATTCAGAATGGTGCAACCCTCTGGAAAGCAGTCTGGCAGTTCCTCAGGAAGCTAAGTATAGAATTGCCATATGATCCAGAATCCCATTACTAGGTATATATTTGGAGGACCAGAAGGCTAGGACGTGAATGGACATTTGTAAACTGATGTTTATAGAGGCATTATTCATGATTGCCGAGAGACAGAAACAGCCCAAATTTCCATCAATGGATGAGTGGATAAACAAACTGGGATACATACATACAATGGAATATTACACAGCTGTAAGACAAAATAAAGTCATGATGCATACAACAATATGGATGAACCTTCAGAACACCGTGTTGAGCAAAATTAGCCAGAAAAACAGGACAAATACTGTATGGTCTCACTAATACGAACTAACTATGATGAGCAAACTCTGAGATTTCAAGTTAACAACACAAGTTATCAGGAGGCAGAAAGAGGGTAGAGATCGGGCATTTGATGCTGCAGGAGTAAGAATGTTCAACAGGTTGATTGTAAAGATCCAGAAATGGATACAGCACAATACTAACTGATGGTAGCACAATATTTTAAGTATAATGAATAAAACTGAGTGTGAGTATGGTTGAAAGAGGAAGGCTACGGGCATGCATGACACCAGAAGGAAAGATAGAGGATAAAACTTGGACTGTATGGCTTAGCAAAAACTAGAGTGGACAATGATGGTGATTAAACAGAAATATAAGAAAAAATTTACATGAGGGAGAACAAGTGAATGTCAACATTGCAAGATATTGAAAATGGGGCAGGCAGTATGTGGAAGAAAATACTATCAAAGAAAACTAGGTCTATTGTTAACAAAAACATTGTAATATTCTTCCATTAATTGTAAAAAGGCAATAAACCAAATCTAACGTCAACACAGGAGGATAAAAGGGAGGGGAATGGGATTCTTGTTGTTGTTGTTGTTTCTCCTTTTTATTTTATTTTACTCTTTATTCTTTTTTTCTTCCTCTTCTTTTTTGTGGAAGAAATGGAAATGTTCTCATATAGCTTCTGGTAGTGAATTCATAATTATGTGATTATACTGGGAGTTATTGATTGTTCACTCAGGATGGATTGCATGGTGTGTGAATAAACATTTTAAAAAATAAACTGAAAGATACAAATGCTGGAGAAAGATAGAGAGACATACCTATTTACTATTAGTAGAGAAATAGAATGGTGCAGCCCCCCTGGAGGGAAGTACGATAGTTCCACAGCAGGCTAAGTATAAGGTTGTCATATGATCCTGCAATCCCCGTTATTTGGTATATGCTTGGAAGAACTGAAAGCCAGGACATGAATAGACATTTATACACTGGTGCTTATGGCAGCAGTATTCACAATTTGCAATGAACTGGGGCAGCCTAAGGGTACATCAATGGGTGAATGGAAGGGTGTACTGTGGTATATACATGCATCAGAATACTGAATGACTGCAAGAAGGAATGAAGTCATAAGCATGCAACTAAGTGAATGAACCTTGAGGATATTATGTTGAGTGAAATAAGCCAGAAACAAAAAGGACAAATATTTTAAGTCCTCACTAATATAAACTAACTATAATGAGAGATGCTGAGAACTGAATTTGAGAGCATAGGTTATCAGGGGATAGAACGTGGGCAGAGATTGGGCAATCAATGATGCAGGAATGCAGAGTGTTAAATGAGGGTTGTTGTAAAGGTTCATAGATTGTAAGCTCTTACAGAAGTCACATCTATTCCTTAGTTTTAACTGTTATTTAAAAGATGTTTATTTGGTACAAAATTTATATTCTCTGTAGCACTCTGTCTAATATAACTTATATGGTCAGTTTATTTAAACAACATGGTTGCATGGAGTAGAATGGGGAATGAGTTCTTGTTATTCTGTATAGGTAAATGTGATACCCTGATGCACCCCAGAGTATTTTGGGCAGAAAATAAAAACATTTGCAAAGTGCCCTTGAGGGACTGGGAGAAAATGTGGAAATATTAAACTTCCTTACCTGGAGAATTCCTGATAGCCCTGCAAGAATCCCAATTTAATAAATCAGGCTCTTGATCTTAGGACTTGCCTTTATGAAATTTATTCCTGCCAAAGAGAAGCTAAGCCTACTTATAATTATGCCCTATGTGGGACATGACTCCCAGGGGTATAAGTCTCCCTGGCAACAAGGGACAGGACCCTCAGGGATGAGCCTGGCCCTGGCATCATGGGATTGAGAATGCCATCCTGACCAAAAGGGGGAAAAGAAATAAAACAAAATAAAGTTTCAGTGGCTGAGAGATCTCAAATAGAACTGAGAGGATAACCTGAAGGTTATTCTTATGCATTATATAGATACTCCTTTTTAGTTTCTAGTGTATTAGAATAGCTAGAAGGATATACCTGAAACTGTTGAACAGTAATCCAGTAGACTTAATTCTTTTCTGATAACGGTGTAACTATATAGCATTTATCATGCATCCATCTGATAGTGAAAACCTGGTGACTGACACTCCCTTTACCCAATATATGGGCATATGAGCAATGAAATAATGACCCTCTCCCTCTCTCTCTCTCTCTCTCTCTCTCTCTCTCTCTCTCTCTATATATATATATATATATATATATATATACACACACACACACACACACACACACATATACATATACATATATATATATATATACACACACACATATACATATATATATATTAGGAGGTGAATAAGGGGTATGGGGTGGTTTGGATGTTCTTTTTTACTTTTACTTTTTCTTTCTTTTGGAGAAATGAAAATGTTCTAAAATTGTGGTGAATTCACAACTATGTGATGATACTGTGAGCCACTGATTGTATACTTTGGATGGATTTTATGGTGTGTAGGTATATCTCAATAAAATTGCATTTTAAAAAAATCTTACAGTCAAAAGAACAGATAGCAGAAAAAATAGAAAAAAATGAGCATGGTCTCAGGGATTTGAATGACAGCACAAAGTGCACAAAAATACACATCATGGGTGTCCCAGAAAGAAAAGAGAAGGGAAAAGGGGCCGTAAGAATATTTGAAGTAATAGTGGCTGAAAATTTCCCAATTCTTATGTCAAACATAAAAAGACATGTCCAAGAAGCACAAATAGAATAAATCCTAATAGACCTACTCCAAGGTACATACTAATTGAAAGATAAAGAGAGAATCCTTAAAGCAGCAAGAGAAAAGTGATTCATCACATACAAGGGAACCATAATAAGACCAAGTCCTGATTTCTCATTAGAAACCACCAAGAAGGCAGTGGTATAATATATTTAAGGTACTGAAAGAGAAAAACTGTCAACCAAGAATTCTTTATCTGACAAAATTGTCCTTCAAAAATGTGGGAGAGTTTAAAATATTAATGGATAAACAGAAACTGAGAGAATTCATCACTGAAAGACCTGCCCTACATAAAATACTAACGGGAGTTGTGCAGGCTGACAGGAAAAGACAGGAGACAGAGACTTGGAGGAGAGTGTATAAATGAAGGCTGTCATTAAGGGTAACTAAAAGGGTAAAAAGATAGACAAAATTAGATATAATATATAAAAACCAAAGAATAAAATGGTTGAATTAGTACTGCCTTTACAGTAACAACATTGAATGTTAATCAGTTAAACTCCCCAATCAAAAGATAGACTGGTGAAATGGATAAAAAAAAGCATGATTCCTCTATATGCTGTCTTCAGCAGATTCCTCTATATGCTGATTCACTTTAGACTGAAGGACATAAATGGGGTGAATTTGAAAGGTTGGGAAAATAAATTGATACAAATAGCAACCAGAAAAGAGCAAGGGTAGCTATACCAGTACCAGACAAAATAGATTTCAAATGTAAAACTGTTAAAATACAAAGAAAGACACTGTATATTAATAAAAAGGCAATTCATCAAGAAGAAATAACAATCATATTTATGCATCTAACCCTGGTGCCCCAAAATACATGAGGCAAACACTGGCAAAAGTCAAGGGAGAAATAGACATAGCTACCATAATATTTGGAGACTTCAATACACCCACATCAATAAGTAGAACATCTAGACAGAAGATCAGTAAGGAAAAAGAATTTGAATAATATTACAAATGAACTAATCCTAAAAAACATATACAGAATACTGCAGCCCAAAACAGCAGTGTTCTAGTTTGCTAATGCTGCAGAATGCAAAACACCAGAGATGAATAGGCTTTTATGAAACGGGGGTTTATTTCACTACACAGTTACAGTCTTAAGGCCACAAAGCATCCAAGCAATCAGCAATCGGGTACCTTCACCGGAGGATGGCCAATGGCGTCTGGAAAACCTCTGCTAGCTAGGAAGGCAGCTGGTGTCTGCTCCAAAGTTCTGGCCTCAAAACAGCTTTCTCCCAGGACGCTCCTCTCTAGCAAGCTTGCTCCTCTTCAAAACATCACTCCCAGCTGCACTCCGTTTCTTCTCTTTGAGTCAGCTCATTTACATGGCTCCACTGATCAAGGCCCACACTGAATGGGCAGGGCCACGCCTCCATGGGAGTAGCCCACAAGAGTCACCACCCACAGCTGGGTGGGGCACATTCCAAGCAAATCTAATCAGCACCAAAAGTCTGTCCCACAAGACTACATCAAAGATAATGACATTTGGGGGACAAAATGCATTCAAACCGGCACAAGCAGGTTATACATTCTTCACAAATGCTCATGGATCATTCTCCAGGATAGACCACATGCTAGGTCACAAAACAAGTCTCAATAAATTTAAAAAGACTGAAATTATACAAATATCTACTCTGACCACAGTGGAATGAAGTTGGAAATCAGTAACAGGCAGAGAACTGGAAAATTCACAAATACATGGTAGTTAAAAAAACACCCTCTTAAACAATCAGTGGGTCAAAGAAGAAATTGCAAGAGAAATCAGTAAATATCTTGAGATGAATGAAAATGAGAACACAAGATATAAAAACTGGTTACAGGGTCTCCAGTGACCAGTCACACATTGTACACAAGTTTGGAACTGGAGGAAAAGCTGAGATCACAGTGAACTTCGTAAGTTCCCCTGACCAAGGGTCTGGCACCCCTCCCCACCCAGAACCCATGGACTGTCTCACAGCTGAGTCCCTGAAAGGAAATAAAAATAATCTGCTGAGGGCAAGGGGGACTCAATCCAGCCTCAACTGCAGAATTAACAAATGAATTAACAGATTTTTTGGAGCTGGGGATGCTAGAGAAGGGCTGGCCTCCAAGAAGGGGGCGGGGGCACATAAAAGCAGACAACTATTCCCTGGCCCCAAAAAATACTTTTTACCCCTACATTTTGTCCCTTGTCCTTTCTCACTGACTCCTTATCTTTTCACACTTCAATAGTCCCTGGCAAGGAAGGAATTAAAGCCCTTGGAGAGGAATAATACAGATAATTGCCCAAAGTGCATCTTTAAATACTCTATTCTGACACTGACAAAACTTCCAGGCTGGGGAAAGCCTTTTAAAAGGGACTTCTTTTTTTTTTTTCTTTTCTCTTTTCTCTTTCCTTTTTTCTTTTTTTTTTTTAAATTTAAAAGTAATGTGATTATTTTCTATCAGACAGCCCAAGTTGAAGGTCTAGGCTAGTCTTGGGGGGAGACAGAGTACCCAGAACTTCTTTGAATTTCAGATTCACTTCTGAAGAAAGTCTCCACCCCAGTCTTTAATTGGAAACCCAGGCTGAACAAGGAATTAAGCTGGAGTTGCTCCAAAGAGGAGAGGGGAGAAGGGAATAGTGTCCCTGGGAGACAGCTGGAGTTCCTAGGATTGGGAGAGTGGAGGGAAGTCCAGCTCAATTGGCAGCCCCCCTTCTGGGAACTCAGAACCCAGGGGCTGGAATTCAGATTCCAGCTTCAGTCAGCCATGCCCCTGACAGGCTCAGAGTCTGCAGAGAATTAAAGGCACTTCATCTCCTTACACTGGTGGGGGAACTATGGGCTGGCAAGTGCTACCTGCTGGACAGGATAGGAAAAGTACCAAGTCTAGAGGCCTCACAGGAGGGTCTCATTCTCAGGGAAACTACACATCCTCCTCATGAGACCTGGGCCACTCTAGACTGGGAAAACCTGACTGGGGTCGACCGTATCAGATGAGACCCTTTCACAAAAAGGCTACATAGAGGCAGGGCAAGAAACAGAAAAACAAGAGGTGAAAATTTCTGATCAACTAAATAGAACCTAAGTTAGAGGTCTAGAATAAGTTGAACTGAAAAACAAAGGTTAGAGAACAAAACCAAGCAACAAGAAACCCCTAGGTAAAGACTGAAAATGAGCTCCAGAATAAACTAATCAAGAAAATGAGATGCCTAGATAACTTAACATAATGAGCCATACTAGGAAACACAAAGATATGGACCAGCCAAAGGAACAAACTAATAGTTCAACCGAGATACAGGAGTTGAGGCAAATAATGCTAAAACAATTCAATGAGCTAAGGGAAGATATAGCAAAGAGATGAAGGATATAAAGAAGACACTGAATGACTATAAAAAGAATTCATAAACTTGAAAAAATGAAGAAGATGAAAAACATGGAGGGACACAACACTAGATTTGAACATGCAGAAGAAAGGATCAGTGAACTAGAAGGCAAGACATTTGAATTCATACACAGAAAAGAACAGACGGTGAAAAAAATGGAAAAATATGACAGTGTCTTAGAGAGCTGAGTGACAACATGAAGCACAGAAATATACATGTTATGGGTATCCCAAAAGGAGGAGAGAGGGGAAAAGGAGCAGAAAGAATAATAGAAAAAAATTCACTGAAAATTTCCCAACTCTTATGAAAGACAGAAAATTACAGATTCAAGAAGCACAGCATACCCCAAACAGAATAGATCCCCATAGAACTACTCCAAGACATTTACTGATCAGATTGTCCAATGTCAAAGACAAAGAGAGAATTCTGAAAGCAGCAACAGAAAAGCAATTCATCACATAAAAGGAAAGTTCCATAAGACTATGTACAGATTTCTCCACAGAAACCATGGAGGTGAGGAAACAGTGGTATGATATATTTAAGATATTGAAAGAGAAAGACTGCCAACCAAGAATTCTATATCTGGCAAAACTGTCCTTCAAAATAGGGAGAGATTAAAATATTTTCAGACAAAAAGAAACTGAAAGAGTTTGTGTATAAGAAACCAGTGCTATAAGAAATACTAAAGGGAATGCCACAGCTTGATAGGAAAAGACAGGAGAGAGAGGGTTGGAGAAGAGTGTAGATATGAAGATTATCAGGAAAGGTAAAAGGAGAGAGAGGAAAAAATAAGATATGACATATAAAATCCAAAAGACAAAATGGTAGAAGAAAATATTGCCCTTACAGTAAAAACACTAAATGCTAATGGATTAAACTCCCCAATAAAAGGACAGACTGGCAGAATGGATTAAAAAAACATGATCTACCTATATGCTGTCTACAAGCAACTTATTTTAGACACAAGGACAAAAAAGACTGAAAGTGAAAGGTTGGAAAAAGGTATTTCATGCAAATAACAATCAGAAAAAAGTAGGAGTAGCTATATTAATATCAGACAAATTAGATTTCAAAAGTAAAACAATTAAAAGAGAAAAAGAAGGACACTATATATTACTAAAAGGGGCAATTCATCAAGAAAACATAACAATCATAAATATTTATGCACCAAGCCAGAGTGCCCCAAAATTCATGAGGCAAACACTGAGAACACTGAAAGGAAAAGTAGATAACTCTACAATAATAGTTGGATACTTTAATACACTACTCTCATCAATGGACAGAGCAACTAGACAGAGGATCAATAAAGAAACAGAGATGTTGAATTGTACAATAAATGAAGTAGACTTGACAGACATTGACAGAACACTACACCAGAAAACAGCAGGATAGACTTTTTTCTCAAGTGCTCATGGAACATAACCTAGGATAGACCACATGTTGGGTCACAAAGCAAGTCTCAATGAATTAAAAAATATTGATATCATAAAAACACATTTTTGGACCATAATGGAATGAAGTTGGAAATAAATAACAGGCAGAACATCATAAAATTCACAAATATATGGGGCTAAACAACACACTCTTAGAAAACCGGTGGGTAAAGGGAGAAATTACAAAAGAAATTAGTAAATACATCAAGGCAAATGACAATGAAAATACAACAGATCAAAACTTATGGGATGCATTAAAGGCAGTGTTGAGAGGGAAACTTATTGCCCTCAATGCCTATATTAAAAGAGGAGTGAGAGAAAAAATTGAGAAATTAACTGTTCACCTGAAGAAAATAAAGAAATAGCAAACTAACCCCAAAGCAAACAGAAGGGGAGAAATAACAAAGATTAGGGCAGAAATAAATGAAATTGAGGACAGGAAAACAATAGAGAGAATCAACAAGAGCAGAAGTCCAGAAGTTGGTTCTTTGAGAAAATCAATAAAATTGATGGACTGCTAGCTATGCTGAAAAAAAGAGAGAGAGAGAGACAAAGAGTAGATGCAAATAAATACAATCAGAAATGGGAAAGGAGACATAACTACCGACCCTGCAGAAATAAAGGAGATACTGGGAAGGTACTATGGGCAAATACATGCTAATAAACTAGACAACTTAGACAAAATGGACAACTTCCTAGAAAAGCATAAACAACCAAGACTGACTCAAGAAGAAATAGATGACCTCAACAAACCAATCACAAGTAAAAAGATTGAGTCAGTCATCAAAAAGCTCCCAAAAAAGAAAAACCCAGGACCAGATGGCTTCACATGTGAATTCTACCAAGCATTCAAGAAAGAATTGAAACCAATCCTGCTGAAACTCTTCAAAAAAAATTGAAGATGGAAAGCTACCTAACTCATTCATTGAAGCCAACATCACCATAATACCAAAATCAGACAAAGATACTACAAAAACAGAAAATTATTGACCAATCTCTTTAATGAATATAGATGCAAAAATCCTCAACAAAATACTGGCAAATCAAATCCAGCAGCACATTAAAAGAATTGTACACCACAACCAGTTGGGATTTATTTCAGGTATGCAAGGCTGGTTCAACACAAGAAAATCAATTAATGTAATACCCACATTAATAAATCAAAGTGGAAGAACCACATGATCATCTCGATCAATGCAGAAAAGGCATTTGACAAAATTCAGCATCCTTTCTTGATGAAAATACTTCAAAGGATAGGAATAGAAGGGAACTTTCTCAATATGTTAAAGGCCATATGTGAAAAACCCACAGCCATCACCATAATCAATGGGGAAAGACTGAAAGCTTTCCCTCTAAGATCAGGAACAAGACAGGGATGCCCACTGTCCCCATTGTTATTTAACATTGTGTTGGAAGTTCTAGCTAGAGCAATTAGGCAAGAAAAAACAAATAAAAGGCATCCAAATTGGAGAGGAAGAAGTAAAACTTTCAGTGTTTGCAGATGACATGATTCTATATGTAGAAAATCCATAAAAATCTACAGCAAAGCTACTAGAACTAGTCAATGAATACAGCAAAGTGGCAGGCTACAAGATCAACATGCAAAAATTTGTACTGTTCCTATACACAATTAATGTGTAACAAGAGGAGGAAATCAAGAAAAAAAATTCCATTTACAATAGCAACCAAAAGAATCAAGTATTTAGGAATAAACTTAACCAAAGCCACAAAAGAGAAAAAACAATAACCAAATTTATTTAGAAGGGCAAGATGACCTGAATAGCCAAAAATATCTTGAGAAAGAGGAAAAAAGTGAGAGGTCTCATACTACCTGACTTTGAAACATATTACAGTGCTACAGTGGTCAAAACAGCATGGTACTGGCATAAGGATAGATACACCAACCAATGGATTTGAATTGAGTGTTCAGAAATAGACCCTCGCATCTACAGACAATTGAAATTTGATAAGTCAGTCAAGCCAATGCAACTGGGACAGAGCAGTCTCTTCAATAAATGGTGTTTGGAGAACTGGATATCCAATTCCAAAAGAATGAAAGAGGACTCCTATCTCACATCTCATACAAAAATTAACTCAAAATGGATCAAAGACCTAAACGTTAGCACTGAGACCGTAAGACTCTTAGAAGAAAATGTAGGGCAATATATTAAACATCTTGTGATGGGAAGTGGTTTCCCAGACCTCACACCCAAGGTGCAAGCAACCAAAGAACTAACAGAAAAATGAGATCTCCTCAAAATTAAACACTTTTGTTGTATGTAATGGTGCCTAAGAGTCTCCCCCTGAGTACCTCTTTGTTGCTCAGATGTGGCCCTCTCTCTCTCTGAGCCATCTCGACAGGTGAACTCGCTGCCCTCCCCACTACGTGGGACCCAACTCCCAGGGGTGTAAATCCCCCTGGCAATGCAGAGTATGACTCCCGGGGATGAATGTGGACCCGGCATCGTGGGACTGAGAGTATCTTCTTGACCAAAAGGGGGATGCAAAATGAGACGAAATGGTTTCAGTGGCTGAGAGATTCCAAATGGAGTCGAGAGGTCACTCTGGTGGACATTCTTATGCACTATATAGATAACACCTCTTAGGCTTTAATGTATTGGAATAGCTAGAAGTAAATACCTGAAACTACCAAACTCCAACCCAGCAGTCTGGACTCCTGAAGACAATTATATAATAATGTAGATTACAAGGGGTGACAGTGTGATTGTGAAGACCTTGTGGATCACACCCCCTTTATCTAGTGTATGGATGAGTGGAGGAATGGGGATAAAAACTAAAGGACAAATGGGGTGGGATGGGGGGATGATTTGGGTGTTTTTTTTCACTTTTATTTTTTATTCTTGTTCTGGTTCTTTCTGATGTAAGGAAAATGTTCAGAGATAGATGGTGGTGATGAACGCATAACTATGTTATCATACTGTGGACAGTGGATTGTATATCATGGATGATTGTATGGTGTGTGAATATATTTCAATAAAACTGAATTTAATAAAAAAAATTTAAAAAAAATTAAACACTTTTGTACATCAAAGGACTTTGTCTGAAAAATAAAAAGGCAGCCTATGCAATGGAAGATGATATTTGGAAACCACATATCAGATAAGGGTTTAATATCCCAAATACATAAAGGGACTCAACAACAGAAAGATAAACAAGCCAATTAAAAAATGGGCAAAAGACAAGGACAGATACTTTTCTGAAGAGGAAATACAAATGGCTTAAAAGTGTATGAAAAAATGTTCAACTTCACTGGCTATTAGGGAAATGCAAATCAAAACCATAATGAGATATCTCACACCTACCAGAATGGCCACTATCCGAAAAAACAGAAACTTACAAGGGCTGGAGAGGATGTGGAGAAAGAGGCACACATTCATTGTTGGTGGGAATGTAGAATGGTGCAACCACTCTGGAAAACAGTGTGGCAATTCCCCAGGAAGCTAAGTATAGAGTTGCCATATGACCCAGCTATTCCAATGCTAGGCATATACTCAGAGGAATTGCAAGTTAAGATACAAACAGACATTTGTAAACTGATGTTTATTGTGGCATTATTCACGATTCCCAAAAAATGGAAACAGCCCAAATGTCCATTAATGGACAAGTGGATAAACAAACTGTGGTATATACACATGAAAGAATACTATGCAGCTGTAAGAACAATGTCACAGAACATACAATAACGCGGATGAAACTTGAGGATGTTATGTTGAGCAAAGTTAGCCAGAAACAAAAGGACAAATACTGTATGGTCTCACTAATATGAACTAACATTAATGAGCAAACTTTGAGGGTTAAAAGCTGATAACACTGTCTTATCAGGAGATAGCAAGAGGGTAGAGATCGGGCATTTGATCCTGAAAGACTACAGAATGTTCAGCAGGATTGATTGTATAGATCCAGAAATACATATCATAATACTGTGTGATGGTAGCACAGTATTGCAAGTACACTGAACAAAGATGTCCACGAGTAAATCTGAAAGAGGCAGGATAGGGGAATATATGACACCAGAGGTAAAGACAGATGATAAAGACTGGGATTGTACAACTTGGCAAAAACTGGAGTGGCCAATTACTGTTACTAAATGTACAAATATAAAAATGTTTTTACATGTGGGAGAACAAATGAATGTCAACCATGCAGAGTGTTGAAAAAGGGATGGTATGTGGGAAAAAACATAGGCAAAGCAAACGAGTCTATGCTCAACAGTAACATTGTAATATGTTTCCCTTAAATGTAACAAAGGCAAAATACCAAAGTTAAATGTGTAGGAGAGGGGGATATAAGGAAGGGATATGGGATTCCTGGTAGTGGTGGTGTTCTCTGTCCTTACTATTATATTGTACTGAATGACATTTTATTTTTCTTTTTATTGTCTTTTTTATTATTTGCTTAAAAAACCCTTTTTTGTAGTAATCAATATGTTCAAGTGCTGACTGTGGTGATAAATGTACAACTATATGATGATACTGTGAACAACTGACTGTACACTGCAGATAAATGTATGGTATGTGAATATATCTCTATAAAATTGTAGGAAAAATATAAATAGGGATAAAAGTGCTGAAGAAAACATGAAGAGAGGGATGTACCTATTTATTGTTGATGAGGAGGCAGAATGGTGTAGCCTTTCTGGAGGTCAGTGTGGTGGTTCCACAAGAAGCTAAGTATGTGGGGGCCATAAGGTCCTGCAACATCATTATGGGGTATGTACTTGGAAGATCTGAGAGCAGAGACATGAATAGACATTTGCACACTGATGTTGATGGAGAGAGTATACATGATTTGCAATGGGTGGAGGGGGCCTAAGGGTACACTGACTGAGGAACGGAATGATGAACTGTGGTGTATGCATAAAATGGAATATTGAACAACTACAAGAAGGAGTGAAGCTGTGAGACACGCAACAAGGTGACTGGATCCTGTAGACTGCATTTTGAGTAAAGTACACCAGAAAAAAGGCAAACACTATAATGCCTCACCAATATGGACTAACTACAATGTGTAAACTCAGAATTGAATCTTAGAGCACAGCCTAACTAGGGAACAAATTATTGTAATGGTCCCTAGATTGTAGCTCTTACAGCAGTCAAATCTATTCCTGAATTGTAATGGCTATCTCCAAACTCTGAGATGGTGATCCCTTTGTGTATAACCTGATTGGTCTGTGGAACATAGGGTATCTGTGTGACACCTGAAACTCAGAGCCAGAGCTTGGCAGATATGAATGTCAGTATTAGCGCATACAGCAACTGTTTAAAAAAAAAAGAGCTGAAGAAGAGTCCAGACTTCAGTTAGAGATATGAATGAAGCACATCTAGTTAAGACTAGCACAAATCAGGCCAAAGGGTAAAGGTTGAAACTGACTGTATGTTAAAACTTCAACTTCCATGTGACACCAAGGGAAGAGATGTTCATTTGGTGCAGGATCTATATTTTCTAAACAATGTAACTTCTATAGTCAGTTTGTTCAAACACCACAATTACATGGAACTTTGAATAGGAAGTGAGATATGGTAGGCTTGTAGGTTAAAGTGAAATAGTGACACATTCCAAAGTAATTTGGGCAGAGAATAAAAATACATATGCAGGGCCCCCCTGAGGAGCTAGGGAAAAATGCAGAAGTGTTGGACTTCCTCACCTGGATTGTTGTTGATGTCCTCACAAACATTGAGGACTGAAGGCTTGGTATGCTGAGCCCTGTATATTGTGTCTTGCCCTTATAAAGCTCTTTACTGCAAAGGCTAAACCTGCTTATAACTCTGCCTAGGAGTCTCCCCCTGAGGGCCTCTTTATTGCTCAGATGTGGCCCTCTCTCTCTAGCTAAGCGACCTTGGCAGGTGAACTCACTGCCTTCCCCCCTATATGGGACCTGACTCCCAGAGGTGTAAATCTCCCTGGCAACATGGGATATGACTCCCAGGGATGAATCTGGACCTGGCATCATGGGATTGAGAACATCTTCTTGACCAAAAGTCAAATGCGAAATAAAATAAAGTATCAGTGGCTGAGAGATTTCTAATGGAGTCAAGTGGTCACTCTGGTGGACATTTTTACACATTATATGGATAACAATTTATAGGTTTTAATGTATTGGAATAGCTAGAAGTAAATACCTGAAACTATCAAACTCCAACCCAGTAGCCTGGACTCTGAAAGATGATTGCATAACAATGTAGCTTACAGGGGGTGACAGTGTGATTGTGAAAACCTTGTGGATCGCACTCCCTTTATCCAGTGTATGGACGGATGAGTAGAAAAATGGAGACAAAAACTAAATGAAAAATAGGGTGGAATGGGGGGTATGATTTGGGTGTTCTTTTACACTTTTATTTTTTATTCTTATTCTGATTCTTTCTGGTGTAAGGAAAATGTTCAAAAATAGATTGGGGTGGATGAAAGCATAACTATATGATGGCACTGTGAATAGCTGATCATACATCATGGATCATTGTATGGTATGTGAATATATCTCAATAAAAATGAATTTAATTAAAAAAATATAAAAACTGATGTGATGCAATGAAAACTGTGCTAAGAGGGAAATGTATAGCCCTAAACACCTTCAAATACCTCACCACATACCTGGAGGAACTAGAAAAAGAACAGCAAACTAAATGAAACTAAGAATTTAAAAAAAAAAAAGTGTTCCCTGGCTTAAAGCTGCAGTAGTTCAATCTCTGCCTCTGTTGGCACATGGCCGTCTTCTCTCTGTGGCTGTCTCTTCTCTTCAAATACGGACACTAGTCAAATTGTATTAATGGCTCATCCTACTCCAGTATGACCTCATCTCAATATAATTCCTTCCACAATGACTCTATGGCCAAATAAGGTCACATTCTGAGGTACTGGATGTTAGAATTTCAACATATATTTTTGCAGGGACACAGTTCAGCCGTAACAGTCTGTTTCCAGTTTTTGGCTATGATAAATAAAGCTGCTATAAACAAACACATGCATGTCTTTTTGTAGACATATGTCTTTATTGCTCAAGGGTAAGTATCTAGGAGTGGGATTGCTGGGTCATATGGTAGGTTTACATTTTAACTTTATAAGAAACTGCCAACCAGTTTTCCAAACTGGCTCTACCATTTTGCATTCCTACCATCATTGTATGAGAGTTCTACTTACCCTGTGTCCTTGTCACTTGAAATGGTCAAGTGGTTTTAGACATCCTAGTGGTGTACATGGATAGCTCATTGTGGTTTTAATTTGCAATTTAAATTTAGCAATATATTCATCTTCCTCCAAGTTAGCAAGTTCTCAATTTTTTTGGTTCACCTTCCAATGCCCAACCCCACAGCACCTGTAGTTCATGGATATCTTTTATTATATTAGGTCTGAATTCACAAGAACATGTTTTCTTCTTACCTTCTTTCTGTCTTCTCTTTCTTTCTTCCCTTCCACTGTCTCTCCCTCTCCCCCTTCCCACCTTCCTTTGTTGCCCTTGCTACCTTATATAATAAATCTGTAAATAAATTCCCTATCCTTAATTCCCAAGTATCTTGTACCATCTTATTTAGTTCAACAAACATTTATTCAGTTGCACAATGTTCTAGGTGCTGCCCTCCATGAGGGCAATGATACGTCTGTATCCTAAACATACCATTGCTCTCATGGAGAATACATTTTAACAAAGAGAAACAGACCAGGAACATAAACTATGTAGTATGTTAGAAGGTGATAAGTGCTGTGGATTCAAATAAAGCAAAGTGCGGGAGTAAGAAAGGATACGAGGGATACGACTTTGAGTAGTGTGGTTTCAGTGCAAGCTCCACTAAGAAGCTGATATTTGAGCAAAGATTTGAGGAGATGACAGAGCAAGCTACACAGGGCATAGAGGAACATTGCCAGACTTTTGGTTTCAAATAATCCTTCTTTTGAAGGATTGTTACTTTTATTCTTCCTAATGTCTTTGGGAAAATTACCCTTATTATTTTAAATCTTGATAGTCTATTTCATGCACTCTGATTCTTGTTGTTAAAAGGGGTCAGTTTCAGTCCTCTTCTTACAATGTGTGCATTTCTCAGGTGTCTGTTCACTTTTTTGTTGTTGTTTTGAAAATAGGATCCTGTGCAAATCATCTGCTGTGATGAGAGAGCTACCCCTCCTTTACCTTCTCCCCCACCATTCCCACGTATCAGTGACGCCCTCCTGTACAGTGTAGACATGAGAAAGATGCTAAACTGATAACATTTATGTATGTATGAATGCAGACATGCATGCACAGCTATATAAACATATTTGCATATTGCTTATTCCCAGAAAGAATTTGCAGTGGGTTGTAAAAAAATACACTGTGCAAGATGAAAAATAAATTACTAAGAAAATAAATAAGAAAGAGATACAGTGATGTCTGGTTTGCTGCTAGAAGTAGGCTGCAAATTAATTTCTGAGCTTCCTGTGGCCAAATCAAAAAGGAAAGCACCATTAGTGTAAGAGTCTCTGATCCAAACAGTTCCTGGAGGGCTGGCTGCTGTTGGAGTTCAGGGTCTGAAGTGGATTTTCCTCCTGGGTTCTCATCAAGGGGGCATCAAGGCAGACATCTTTCCCCTTACAGGTGAGATGGTGACTCATGTCCCATTGTGCCGGTTTGAATGTATTATGTCCCCCCAAAAAAGCCATATTCTTTGATGCAATCTTGTGGGGCAAGCATAATAGTGGGGATTAAGTTGGACTGTTTGGATTAGGTTGTTTGAATGGAGATGTGCCCCACCCAGCTGTGGGTGGTGACTCTGGTGGGATACTCCCATGGAGGCATGGCCCCATCCATTAGGGGTGGGCCTTGATCAGTGGAGCAATATAAATGAGCTGGCTCAAGGAGAGAAAAGAGAGTGCAGCTGTGAGTGACCGTTTTGAAGGAGAGCAAGCTTGTTATGGAGGAATGTCCTGGGAGAAAGCCATTTTGAAACCAGAACTTTGGAGCAGACGCCAGCCACGTGCCTTCCCAGCTAACAGAGGTTTTCCGGACGCCATTTGCCATCCTCCAGTGAAGGTACCTGATTACTGATGTGTTACCTTGGACACTTTATGGCCTTAAGACTGTAACTGTATAGCCAAATAAACCCCCTTTTTATAAAAGCCAGTCCATCTCTGGTGTTTTGCATTCTGCAGCATTAGCAAACTAGGACACCCATCAAAAGTAAGGGAACCTTCCAGGGTAGTTGCAGGGAGAAAACCCTACCTGGAACTAACTTTAAGCACAAAAGGGACTTCCTTGAAGGCTCACCGGGCACCTAGGGAATACACTTTTCTCCCTGGCTCAGACTGCTCTGGGCTCTTGTGTCCCCTGGATCCACGGCTTGCACATTTACGTGTTACAGTGTGAGCACCTAAAGAAGGTCTGAGCATTTTCTTTCAGTCCCAGGGAAGGAACTGATTGGGTTAGGTGGAAAGGCAGATGGAGAAAATCCTAGGGAGGGTGCTGGACGGTGAGTCAGTGGGGGCCCACACAGGGGTACACCCTGCTGTCCTCTGACCCACGGGGTGGTCTCCTGGGAATGGAGCAGCGAGCTGGGCACTGAGTGGTCTCTCTCAGCCCCACAGCGCGGAAAGGGAATTTGCCCCCATTGAAGGCGACGAGGTCACCTACAAGATGTGCTCCATCCCGCCCAAGAACGAGAAGCTGCAGGCCGTGGAGGTGGTTATCACACACCTGGCGCCAGCATCAAGCACAAGACATGGTCCCGGCACATCATCAGCTCATATAAGGCCCGGGGGCACCCCTTCTCCAGGGCTGCTGGGAGACTGTGGGGAGGAGGACCTGACTGGAGATGCCATTGGAAGCATGAGATGGGGCTTCCAAGGAGAGGCACAGTCCCTTTCAAGTGATCCTCTGATCTCTGGAAGGAATCTATTTACTTTTGTTACCATTCCCTGGGAAGCTGCTGGTGTTACATCCATAAATTTAAGTGAGTGTTTGGGGGTAGGGCAGTGGAGAATGGATTTGCCCAGGAATAGTCCCAGGTTTATAATACAATAGATTCCACCCTGTTCTGTTGTTTTGCCCCAACTGGGTGACTCCAGGCCCCAACCCTTTTATCTCTTCCTGAGATTAATTTTTACAAATTGTTTACCTTTTCTCTTGTAAACACAGGAACTAGGAGAGGAGGAGAAAAGGAAGGAATGCTCAAATACAGCTGCCTATTGTTATGAAACAAACTCAGTTTGACCAGAGCTGCCTTATTTTTATTTTTATTTTTAAATTCAGTGGTGATTGGACATACAGCAATCCAGCTAAGGAAACAAGGAAGAATGAAAAGAGCAACCTCAAAAGCTCTTTACAAAATATCCCTCACCTGGAAGCCTGGTCCTTTCTCACCCTAATAGCTCCTTTTTCACATGCAAACTGGGTTTCTACTGCTGATTCTCACTCCTACCTTCCACCCCTACCCTGGCCTTCTTTTTTGCATAATTCCCTTAGATCCATGCTTGCCCCACTTCTGGGGTTGTTCCCAGGAGCATTTGGGGATGGATTCAAGCAGTGCATGCTGGTTTGCTGTTCTCCCCAGGGCTCTCCCATTCACTCTTCAGACCTCTGCAAAAGGACTTCTTCCATTGCCTCCTGAAAGGCTGTGGTCAATATCAAGGACAATCTTCTTCTAATCGACCACTTCACAGGTGCATTTTACTTTCCTCTTACCTGCCCCCTCACCAGTAGTGGAAAGTGCCAGCAACACCCTTCTTGAAAATGTCTTCCCCCTGAAGGTCCATGAGGGGACCCTCATCTACCTGCTTCCCTGCTCTCTCCATCACACTTTCCTTTTCCTTTCTGTCATGGCCCCTCCAATCCATAGACCCATGGGGCATCTAAAGGATTTTCCTAAACTACCATGATGCTCCTGACCCCTTTTCCTTTAAAAGTCACACATCATTTAAACATCAAGTCCAAACTCCTCCTTGAGGCCTTCTCAGCCCGTGTCCCACATCAAAAGCCTATCCTGTGATCCAGCCAAGTCAAGCTACTTTTAGTTATTAAGATAACACGTTTTCTCCTGTATTTAATCCTTTGTGTAGGCTGACCTCCCATCAGGAATGCACCATCTGACCACCCCAGCAATCCCACCTTTTCTACGTATGATCTCTTTCTCAAACTTCAAATTTCATTGCAGATTTTCCCTCTTCTGGAAAGCTTTCCTTAACCTCTCCATGTCAATCTACCCCACTTTCTCTTATGTGTTACAAGAGCACATTTTCTGACCTATATTTTCACACTTTCTAGATAACTCTAAATTTATTTTTTCCAGTCTCTTTTCTCAAATAGACTGTCAATCTCAAGGGGACAGATGTTTTTCCTCTGATTCATCTTGTGTTTAGGTAGTAATAATTTTATAAACTTCAGTGACTAGATGAGTGACTATTTAAATCAATTATGTTCCAAAAGCCCTATCATATCAGCATCTCCATGACTGGAATCATCCTCATTCTCCAAGAGGAATGATATACTTCAGGGAATTCCAAATGGCCATAACCTCATTGTTAAGAGTTGGTCCAGAAGTGGTTGTGCTACTAGATGAGAAAACCCTTGATCACAAAAGCTGTTTTATTCTGCTATCTGATGTATTCTTCTCAGTACCTAGATGAATTCCTCCCATGCAGGAGACAATGAGTTTTCATTGAAAGAATGAATTCAGGGATGAATGAACACTTCAATGGCAGGGCCCACCTTCAGTGTGCATCGGTCAATTGTTCTAACTCAGAGAGGGAAAAGTTTCATCTTCAGTGGAGCAGTCCTGCCCAGAAGGGTAAAGAAAGAGTCCAGGGTTATGTCTGTGTGAATTCTGGGCTCCGAAGAAGATTTCTTTTGGACCATCCCCAGAAAATCTTATAATGCCAAAGTCTTAAGGAGGTCCCATCAGAAGTGACAGGGAGTGATAACTGTCAAGGCCTATGGGTAGTTCCAAGAGTCTATTTCATTCTTTTAACCTTTCTGAATTTATGTCACTGTTGGCAATAAACATGTATTTCTTTCATGATAAAATTAAGTTTTGACAACACTATAGGGATGGAAAATAAATTAGTAGTTGCCAGAGGACAGGTATAGGAGAGGGATACAAATATAAATGAGTAGCATGAAGGAGTTCCTTTGTGGTAATGGAATAGTTCTGTATTTTGATTGTGGTGGAATTTATACAAACCTAGGCAGGTGATACAATATACACAAACATGAATGAAATGCACATGAAAAATGCTGAAAACTGAATAAAGGTCTGTGGTCTTGTAAACAATATTTTACCACAGTCAGTTTCCTGGTTTGGAGATTGTACTATAGTTATGTAAGACAGCACCATTGCAGAAAGCTGGCTGAAGTGACCATGGGACTCTGTGTCAGTTTTGCAACCTCCCTGAGGGTCTATAATTAATTCAAAATAAAAATTTAAAAAGATATGTGTTATTCAGGAAAATAGAAAAGTATAATCCAAAATTTGAAAAGATACCAAACAGCTAATTGTATGACTCATGAAATGTCATGCTAAAGATTTTTAAAAGTAATCCCATCAGGTGGGGCAAGATGGCAGCATAGGGAGAGGTGGAATTTAGTTAGTCCCCTAAAGCAACCAGTAAATAGCCAGCAACAACTAGAAAATAGTCTGGAACAACTGATGGGGGGACATCTCTGACAAGACAACATTGTATACCAGTCAGGAATGGGTGGAATGGCTGAGACTGCAGCATAGAACTGTAAGTAAAGCTCCCCAAACTGTGGAGCTGGTGCCCCATCCCAGCAGCACAGCAGGCTGAGTCACAAAACTTCACTGTGGGGTAAAAAAAAAACAGTCCCTGCTGGGAGCAAGGAAATGTAGCTCAACCAAGCTCCAATTGTAGTTTTAATTAACAAATTTGGACTATTGAATACATGCTATGAGCACAGATAAACACAGAGCAAGCAGGAAAGGAAACTGGAGATGTATCATGGCAGAGAGGAGGCAAGGCTGATGGAAAAACAATACATAAATAAACAAAAACAGAGGCTTTTGGAGTCAACTGAGATCAGAATACTGGAAAAGAGCTGTGTCCCAAGAAAAGGGGCACACAGAAACATGTACCAAATCCTGTTCTTGCCTGGTGAACTAGAGAGCTGGGGACTGGCTCTGAAAGGGGGACATCTTGCTCTTTTCCTTTTTTTTCTCTCATTCTAAGTAGCTCATTAGAGAAAGCCTCGGGCAGTTTCAATCATCAGCACTGACCCAGGCAAAAATGGAATTAAGATAGTCAGCAAGTCAAAGGAAAAACTCAAGTGTAGGAGACAATTCCCTAAAAGGTTTATCTTCCCTAAGAAAAGGGGGGCCCAGCTCAAGTGGTGGCCCTCCCCAGAAAACTCAAACCCCAGGGCCTAGGGGGAGGAAAAAACCAGAAACAGTCTAAGCTTGGCTTCTGACACCCTAACCCTAACCCTAACCCTAACCCTAACCCTAACCCTAACCCTTAAAACTAACCCTAACCCTAACCCTAACCTTTAAAAATTCTATGTGAGACCAAAGTAAGAGATGCTTATTTGGTGCAAAATCTATACTTTCTGTAGCACATTATATAATTTAACTTGAATGGTCAGTTTATTCAAACACCATAATTACAGGGAACCTTGAATAAGGGGTGAGATCTGGTTGGTTTGTACAGGTTAGCCTGAAACCCTGATACATCCCAGAGTAATTTGGAAAGAAAATAAAAAGTATTTGCAAAGCTTCCTGCAGGACCTTGGGAAAAATGTGGACACATTAAACTTCCTTACCTGGGGAATTCCTGATATTCTTGCAAGCCACTACTAGGCCGAGTCCTCAGTCTTGGGTATTGACCTTATGAAGCTTGTTACTGCAAAGCAGACGCTAAGCCTATTTATAATGGTGCCTAAGAGTAATGCCCAGAGAACCTCTTTTGTGGCCTCTCTTTCTAAGCCCACTCAGCAGGTAAACTACTGTCCCCCATGTGGGACATGACTCCCAGGGATGTAAATCTCCCTGGCAAAGTGGAACACACCTCCCAGGGATGAGCCTGGACCCAGCATCATGAGATTGAGAGATACTACCTGACCAAAAGGGGGAGGAGAAATGAACTAAATTAAAGTTTTAGTGGTTGAGAGATTTCAAATGGAGTTGAGAGGTCATTCTGGTGGTTATTCTACTGCATGATATACATATCCCATTTAGATTTTATTGTACTAGAATAGCTAGAAGGAAATACCTGAAACTGTTAACTGCAATCTAGTATCCCTGATTCTTGAGGATGATTGTATAACTATATAGCTTATATGGTGTGACTGTGTGATTGTGAAAACCTTGTAGCTCACACTCCCTGTATCCAGTGTAAGGACAAATGTGTACCAAAAAGGGGGATGAAAAGTAAATGAATAACAAGGGGAAAAGAAGTATGAGATGTTTGGGGTGTTCTTTTTACTTTTATTTTTATTCTTATTCTTATTTTTGGGAGTAATGAAAAAGTTCAAAAAATTGTGGTGATGAATGTACAACTATGTGATGATACTGTGAACAATTGATTGTACACTTTGGATGATTGTATTGTATGTGAATATGTTTCAATTAAATTGCCTTTAAAAAAGTAATCCCAGCAGACTTTATCAGGATTTATAACTTTATCTAAGAATTGATTAGGGTCCAGATATTTTGCAAACTTTGAATTTAGGTTAACATGTAGAAAACAGATAAGAAGCAAAGTAGAGAAGATAATCTCAAGAGTTATAGTTGTATTAACCTGTAGGCTATTAACCAGGTTTCTATCTAATTTAACAATCTTATTTCAAGATTTTTCCCCACTGACTATATAAATCCCACATCTTTATATTCTCATTGAATCAGCTTTACTATTCTGCTTATTCCTTCATTAATGGGATAAATAAAATTTGGCATGTGTTCACTATAGAGTTTCATGATCTTTTTTTAATTTTTATTTTTAATGCAATTTTATTGAGATACATTTACATACTGTTTCAGTTTGCTAATGCTGCCATTTGCAAAATACCAGAAGTGGATTGGCTTTTATAAAGGGGGTTTATTTGCTTACAAAGTTACAGTCTTAAGGCCATAAAGTGTCCAAGGTAAGAACTCAGTAATAGGGTACCTTCACTGAAGGATGGCCATTGGCTTCCGGAAAACCTCTGTTAGCTTGGAAGGCATCTAGGTGGCATCTGCTTGCTCCCAGGTTGCATTTCAAATGGCATTCTCCAAAATGTTGCTCTTGGGGCATTTTGTCTTCTCTTAGCTACAGCTCCTCTTCAAAACGTCACTCTCACTTGCTCTCCAGAATATCACTCATGGCTGTACTGCTACACGGCTCCAGTGATTTAATTAAGACACACCCTGAATGGGTGGGGTAATACCTCCATGGAAACTATCCAAAGGCCCTGCCCACAGTTGACTGAGTCACATCTCCATGGAAACAATCAATAGGTTCCAACCTAATCAACACTAATACATCTGCCCCCACAAAACTGCATTAAAGATAATGGTGTTTTGGGGAACATAATACATCCAAACTGGCATACATATTATATAATCCATCCAAAGTATACAATCAACAGCACACAGTATCATCACATAGTTGTGTATTCATCACCACAATCAATTTTAGAACATGTTCATTACTCAAAAAATGAATAAATAAAAGAATAAATAAATAAGAACACCCAAAACATCCCTTACCCCCTGTGCTGTCTGAATCTATTATGTCCCCCACAAAAGTCAAGTTCTTTTTTTAATACAATTTTATTGAGATACATTCACATACCCTACAATCATCCACAGTGTACAACCAACCATTCACAGTACCATCAAATAATTGTGTATTCATCACCAGAATCAACTTCTGAACACTTTTTGTACTCCAAAAAATAAAAATAAAAGTAACAAAGAGCACCCAAAACACCTCATTCCACCCTATTTTTCATATAGTTTTTGTGCCCATTTTTCTACTCATCTGTCCATACACTAGACAAAGGGAGTGTGAACCATCAGGTTTTTCACATTCACACAGTCACACCATGTAAGCTACATAGTTATGCAATCATCTTCAAGAATAAGAGCTATGAGTGACATCATCAACATGGTAACATAAACAGCTACTGAAAACTGCTCTCCAGAGATTCAATGAAAAAAGGACAAATCTGAATTGTTTGAAACTCGGGAGAAGGATATAGACTGGAGAAAGGCCCTGCAAATAACGAATTGAGGAAAGAGAAGAAAGCATTCCCATGATAAGCTGTGCTCTAAGATACAATTCTCAGAGTTTACACATTATAGTCAGTCATTTATTAGTGAGGCATTATAATGTTTGTATTTTCATTTCTGGTGTACTTCACTCAAAATGCTGTCCTCAAGATCCATTCACCTAGTTGTGTGTGTCACAGCTCCACTCCTTCTCCCAGGCTCTCAATATTCTATTGTATGCAACACTACAGTTCACCATTCCACTCATCAATGTACCCCTAGGCCACCTCTATCCATTGCAAATCCTGAATACTACCACCATAAACACCAGTGTGCAAATGTCCATTCAGTCCCGGCTCTCAGATCCTCCAAGTATATACCCCATAATGAGGTTGCAGAACCTAATAGCACCCACATATTTAGCTCTTGTGGAACCACCACACTGTCCTCCAGATAGGCTACTCCATTCTAATTCCCCACCAACAGTAAATAGGTACATCCCCCTCCATGTTTTCTCCAGCCCTTGTATCCCTCTGTTTATAATTTTCCCTGTATTTTATAGAGATACATTCACATATCATACAATAATCCACAGTGTACAATCAATTGTACACAGTATCATATAGTTGTGCATTCATCACCACAATCAGCACTTGAACATATTCATTACTTCAAAAACAGTTTTTAAAAAGAATAAAGAAGATAAAAAATTAGAATACCATACACTACAATATAATAATAAGGTCAGACAATGACACCACTACCAAAATACCATACTCCTCCCTTATAACCCCCTCTCATAGACATTTAGCTTTGGTATATTGCCTATGTTACATTTAATGGAAGCATATTACAATGTTACTGTTAATCATAGACTACAGTTTGCAATGATTTTATTTTTCCCCAATACCATCTCTTTTTCAATACCTAGCAAGGCTGACATTCTTTTGTTCTCCCACATGTAAAAACATTTTTATATTTGTACATTTAGTCACCATCATTGACCACTCTAAATTTCACTAAGTTACACGGTCCCAGTCTTTATTGTCTATCTTTCCTTCAGGTGTCATACTTTCCCTAGCACTCTTCTTTCAGCTTAACTCACTAACACCCTTGTTCAGTGTACTTACACTACTGAGCTAACATCTCACTGTATTATGTTATCAATTTCTGGATCTATACAATCAATCCTGATTAACATTCTATACTCCTTCAGCATCAAATCCATGATATCAACCCTCTTTCTATCTGCTGATAACCTGTGTTCTCAGCTTTTGATTCTCAAAGTTTGCTCATTAATGTTAGTTCATATTAGTGAGACCATACTGTATTTGTCCTCTTGCTTTTGGCTAACTTCACTCAACATAACAACCTCAAGGTTCATCTAAGTTATTATATGTTCTGTGACATTTTTCTTAACAGCTGCATAATATTCCTTCATGTGTATATATCACAGTTTTTTATCCACTCATCCACTGATGGACATTTGGGCTGTTTCCATCTCTTGGCAAATGCGAATAATGCCGCTATACATATTGGCTTACCAGTGCCCATTCGTGTCTTAGTTTTCAGTTCCTCTGAGTATATACCTAGCAATGGAATTGCTGGATCATATGGCAATTCTGTACTTTGCATCCTGAGGAACTGCCACACTACCTTCCAGAGTGGCTGCGTCATTCAACATTCCCACCAACAGTGAATAAATGTTCCTCTTTCTCCACATCCTCTCCAACACTTGTAATTTTCTGTTTTATTGATAATGGCTGATGGTATCTCATTGTGGTTTTGATTTGAATTTCCCTAATAGCCAGTGATGTTGCACATCTTTTCACGTGTTTTTGAGCGATTTGTATTTCTTCTTCAGAAAAGTGTCTGTCCGTGTCTTTTGCCCATTTTTTAAATTGGGTTGTTTGTCTTTCTGTTGTTGAGTTATAGCATAACTTGATATATTCTGGATATTAAACCCTTATCTGATACGTGGTTTCCAATATTGTCTCCCTTTGCATAGGAGGCATTTTTACTTTTCTGACAAAAGTCTTTTGATGTACAAAAGTGTTTAATTTTGAGGAGATATTTATCTACTTTTTTCTTTCATTGCCCATGTTTTGGGTGTAAGGTCTAGGAAACCACCTCCTGTCACAAGATCTTTAAGATATTTCCCTACATTTTCTTCTAAAAGTTTTATGATCTTAGTACTAATGTTGAGATCTTTGATCCATTCCCAGTTAATTTTTGTATAAGATGTTAGAGAGGAGTCCTCTTTCATTCTTTTGGATATGGATATCCAGTTCTCCACACACCATTTATTGAAGAGGCTGCTCTGTCCAATTGCTTTGGCTTGACTGCTGTACCAGTTTGTATATATATTGTCCCCCAGAAAAAGCCATGTTCTTTAATGCAATTGTATGTGGGCAAACGTATTAGTGTTAAGTTGGAACCTTTGGGTTAGATTGTTTCCATGGAGATGTGACCCACCCAACTGTAGGTAATAACTCTGAACAGATAATTTCCATGAAGGTGTGGCTCTGCCCATTAGGTGTGGTCCTTGACTAGTTCACTGAAGCCCTATAAAAGCCCAGAGAGAAGGAGCTCATAGCTAGCTGAAGATGAGAGAGACGTTTTGAACACAGACATTGGAAACTGACACTGACATTTTGGAGAACACCAGTTTGAAACACAACCTGGGAGCAAGCACACAACAGCCACGTGCCTTCCCAGCTAACAGAGGTTTTCCGGATACCAATGGCCTTTCTCAAATGAAGGTACCCTATTGCTTATGTCTTACCTTGACACTTTATGGCCTTAAGACTGTAACTGTGTAACCAAATAAACCCCCTTTATAAAAGCCAATCCATCTCTGGTGTTTTGCAAATGGCAGCATTAGCAAACCGGAACACATTTTGGTACCAGAGAAGAGGGTAGCTACATGTTTGGAGTTTACAAATACCAAACATGTTGGATGTTGGAATGGCATTTTAAATGGATAAGGGGAAGATTCTGGAAGAATCAAGGAGCTTGATAGAAAAGGCCTACACAGCTTTGAAGAGACTGTGGAAATACGGACTCTAAAGATACTTCTAATGAGGCCTTGAGCAGAAATGATGAGTATGTAATTGCCAACTGGAAGAAAGGTGATCCTTGTTTTAAAGTGGCAGAGAATTTGGTAAAATTGCATGCTGGTATCCAATGGAAGGTAGAATTTGAAAACGATGAGCCAGGATATTTGGCTGAAGAGATTTTCACACTACATATCAAAAGTGTGGCCTGCCTTCTACTTGCAGCTTATAGTAAAATGTGAGTGGAGAGAGATAAACTTAGAACTGAATTCTTGGTTACAAAGAAACCAGAAATTGATGGCCTGGAAAACTCTGAGCTTCCAGGAGGAGGAGCCCCAGGAACTGCAGCTCCATGTGAGGATTTAACCAAACATGTAACCTGACTGCCTTTTCAGCACAAGCCAGGATTGGAGACAGAGTTATCCAGAAAGGATTTGTGGAAACTCCTTATTGTCTGATGGTTTTGACCCCTGTGTGCTTCATGCCAAGCCAACGAGATTTTGAGAGAACTGTATAGCCGGAGCCATGTCCGGTCTGGACTGGAGGGGAGAAGAGGAACAAACTGAAGGAAAAATGTCTTCAAAGACAGAGCCATGGAGATTGAGGTCTGGAGTCAAGATGTCTCAGGCAAGGAGAACGGAGCAGCCCTTGCATGTGGAAAGGGTGAGTTTGTCCCGGAGGTTGAGGGCAGAACTTCCACCTCCATGCTCAGGAAGAGTGCTGCTACCCCAGGCCTCAGAGAGGGTGGAGCACATTCCCTGGGGATTGGGGAGAGCCTGGTCACCACCCCATTGTTCAGAAAAGCAGAGTCCAAGTGGCACCCCAATGTTTGAGGAGGGTGGGGCCAAGAAGAAGGTGGTCTCCCCAATGTGTGGATATGTTGGAACACTCACCTCAGTGTTTGGACTGAAAAGAATTGCTGCATAGGCCCTTGGAAAGTGTGCAGCTGCTGCACTCTCAAGCCCCAAGGATAAAATGTCATTCTATAAGTGACTCTCAGATTTTGAAATCTAATGGAGTTTGCCCCGTGGGTGTTAGGAACTGTTTTGGTCCTTGTTCTAGTTTGCTAATGCTGCAGAATGCAAAACACCAGAGATGGATAGGCTTTTATAAAACGGGGGTTTATTTAGCTACACAGTTACAGTCTTAAGGCCACAAAACATCCAGGTAACACATCAGTAATTGGGTACCTTCACTGGAGGATGGCCAATGGCGTCCGGAAAACCTCTGTTAGCTGGGAAGGCAGCCGGCGTCTGCTCCAAAGCTCTGGCCTCAAAATGGCTTTCTCCCAGGACGTTCCTCTCTAGCAAGCTTGCTCCTCTTTAAGACATCACTCCCAGCTGCACTCCCTTCAGTCTCTTTGAGTCAGCATGTTTTATATGGCTCCACTGATCAAGGCCCACCCTGAATGCGTGGGGTCACACCTCCATGGGAGTATCCCACCAAAGTCACCACCCACAGCTGGATGGGGCACATTCCAAGCAAATCTAACCAACACCAAAACGTCTGTCCCACAAGACAACAAAGATAATGGCATTTGGGGGACACAATACATTCAAACCGGCACAGTCCTGTTAACCCAGTTTTCCTTTCTGTTTCTCCTTATGGCAATGAGAATGTTTATCCTATGACTGTCCCTCTTTTGTATATTGGAAGCAGATAACTTGTTCTAAGTTTCACGGGTCCACAGCCAGAGAGGAATTTTGCTTTAGGACAGACCACACCTGTAACTGATTTTGATGAGATCTTGTACTTACCTATTGTTACTGAAATGATTTAAGTTTATGTGATACTGTGATGGGATGAATGCATTTTATATTTGGAAATAATGTTTTTCTGGGATCCAGGGGGTGGAATGTACACATTTGTATATATATTGTCCCCCAGAAAAAGCCATATTTTTTAATTAAATCATGTGGGGGCAGATGTATTAGTGTTAAGCTGGAACCTTTGGGTTAGACTATTTCCATGGAGATCTGACCCACCCAACTGTAGGTGATAGCTCTGATTAGATAATTTCCATGGAGGTGTGGCTCTGCCCATTAGGCGTGGGCCTTGATTAGTTCACTGAAGCCCTGCTCAGACAGAAGGACCTCACAGCTACCTGAAGCTGAAAGAGACATTTTGAACATGGCTGTTAGAAGCTGACACTCACATTTTGGAGAATGCCATTTTGAAATGCAACCTGGGAGCAAGCAGACGCCAGCCACATGCCTTCCCAGTTAACAGAGATTTTCTGGATGCCAATGGCCTCCTTGTATCCTATTGCTTATGCCTTACTTTGGACACTTTATGGTCTTAAGACTGTAACTGTGTAACCAAATAAACCCCCTTTATAAAAGCTAATCCATCTCTTTTTTTTTTTTTTTGCAAATGGCAGCATTAGCAAACCGAAACAACTACCTTATCAAAGATCAATTGTCCACAAACGAGAGGGTCTATTTTGAACACTCAATTCAATTCCATTGTTTGGTACATCTATCTTTATGCCAGTCCCATGCTGTTTTGACCACTGTAGCTCTGTAGTATGCTTCAAAGTCAGGTAGTGTGAGATCTACTAATTTCTACTTTCTTAAGATATTTTTGCCTATTCAGGCCACCCTGCCTTCCAAGTAAATTTGGTTATTTGATCTTCTATTTCTACAAAGTAAGTTGTAGGGATTTTGACTGGTATTGCATTGAATCTATAAATCAGTTTAGGTAGAATTGACATCTTAACTATATTTAGTCTTCCAACCCATGAACACAGTATGTTCATCCACTTTTTAAGGTCCTGTTCAATTTCTTTTAGCAGTTTTTTGTACTTTTCTCTGTATAGGTCTTTTGTGGCCTTGGTTAAGCTTATTCCTAAATATTTGATTCTTGTGGTTGTTATTGTAAATGGATTTTTTCTTGATTTCCTCCTCCTGTTGCTCACTAGAACACTACTGATTTTTGCATGTTGATCTTGTAGGATCATGTCATCTGCAAACAGTGAAAGTCTGACTTCTTCCTCTCCAATTTGGAAGCCTTTTATTTCCTTTTCTTGCCTACTTGCTCTAGCTAGAACTTCCAGGACAATGTTGAATAACAATGGTGACACTGGGCATCCCTGTCTTTTTCCTGATCTTAGAGAGAAAGCTTTCCATCTTTCTCCATTGAGTATGATATTAGCTGTGGGTATATATATATATATATATATTCATTTCCTTTACCATATTGAGAAAGTTCCCTTCTATTCCTATCTACTGAAGTCTTTTCATCAAGGATGTTGAGTTTTGTCAAATGCCTTTCACATCGATTGAGATGCTCATGTGGTTCTTCCACTTTGATTTATTGATGTGGTGTATTATATTAATTGATTATCTTGTTTGAACCAGGCTTGCATGCCTGGAATAAATCCTACTTGTTCATGGTGTATAATTCTTTTAATGTACTGCTGGATTTGATTTGCCAGTATTTTGTTGAGCATTTTTGTATCTATATTCATTAAAGAGATTGGTCTTTAATTTTCTTTTTCTGTAGTATCTTTGTCTGACTCTGGTATTAGGGTGATGTTGGCTTCATAGAAGGAGTTAGGTAGCTTTCCCTCCTCTTCAAATTTTCTGAAGGGTTTGAGTAGAATTTGCATTAATTCTTTCTTGAATGCTTGGTAGGATTCCTATGTGAAGCCATCTGGTCCTGGGCTTTTCTCTTTTGAGAGCATTTTATGACTGACTCAATCTCTTTACTTGTGATTGGTTTGTTGAGGTCATCTATTTCTCTAGAGACAATGTTGGCTGTTCATGCTTTTCTAGGAGATTGTCCATTTTGTCTAAGTCTCTAGTTTGTTACCATAGAGTTGCTCATAGTATCCTCTCATTATCTCTTTTATTTCTGCGGTGTCAGTAGTTATGTCCTGTTTCCCATTTCTGATTGTTTTTATTGCACCCACTCTTTTTTATTGTTGTTGTCAGTCTAGCTAATGGCCCATCAATTTTATCGATTTTCTCAAAGAACCAACTTCTCATTTTGTTGATTGTCTCTATTGTTTTCCTGGTGTCAATGTCATTTATTTCTGTTCTAGATTTGTTATTTCTTCCCTTCTGTTTGCTTTGGGGTTAGTTTACTGTACTTTCCCTTGTTCCTCCAGGTGACCAGTTAATTCAATTTTTTCTCTTTCTTCTCTTTTAATGTAGGTATTTAGGGCCATTAACTATTAACTTCCCTCTCAGTACCACCTGTGCTGCATCCCGTAAGTTTTGATATGTTGTGTTTTCATTTTCATTTGCCTGGGGGTATTTAATATGTTCTCATAATTTCTTCCTTTACCCACTGGTTGTCTAAGAGTGTGTCATTTAGCCTCTATATATTTGTGAATTGCTGACCTTCTGTCTTTTACTGATTTCCAACTTCATTCCATTATGATCCTAGAAGGTGTTTTCTATAATATCAACTTTTTAAAAATTTTTTGAGACTTGCTTTGTAACCCAACATGTGGTCTATCCTAGAGAATGGTCCATGAGTACTTGAGAAGGTGTATCCTACTGTTGTGGGGTGTAGTGTTCCAAAAATGTTTGTCAAGTCTAGTTCATTTATCATACAAATCAACCTCTCTGTTTCCTTATTGAACCTCTGTCTAGATGTTCTATTGATTGATGAGAACAATGTATTGAAGTCTCCAACTATTACTGTAGAGGTATCTACTCCCTTCAGTGTTGTCAGTGTTTGTCTCATGTGTTTGGGGGCATTCTGGTTCGGTGCATAAATATTTATGATTATTTTTCCTTCATGAATTTTCCGTTTCATTAATATATAGTGTCCTTCTTTGTCTCTCTGTTAATTGTTTTACATTTGAAGTATAATTTGTCTGATATTAATATAGCTACTCCTGCTTTTTTCTAGTTGTTGTTTGTGTGAAATATCTTTTTCCAACCTTTCACTTTCAGCCTATTTTTGTCCTTTTGTCTAAAGTGAGTTTCTTATAGACAGCATATAGATGGGTCCTATTTTTTAATACATTCTGCCAGTCTATGTCTTTTTATTAGGGAGTTTAATCCACTAACATTTAGTGTTATTACTGTAAGGGAAGTACTTTCTTCTACCATTTTGTCTTTTGGACTTTATATGTTGTTCCGATTTCCTAATGCTGCCATTAAGCAAAATATCAGAAATTGATTGGCTTTTATAAAGGCGGTTTATTTGGTTACAAAGTTACAGTCTTAAGGCCATAAAGTGTCCAAGATAAGGTAACGTCACTGGAGGATGGTCCATGGCATCAGGAAAACCTCTATTAGCTGGGAAGGCATGTGGCTGGCATCTGCTCCAGAATTCTGGTTTCAAAATGGCTTTCTCCCTCAGGACATTCCTCTCTAGGCTGCAGCTCCTCAAAAATGTCACTCTTGGTTGCTCTTGGGGTATCTGTCCTTTCTTAGCTTCTCTGGATGAAAAGTCTGCTTTCAAAGGCAATCTCCAAAATGTCTCTGTAACCTGCAGCTTCTCTCTCAGCCCCTATGCATTCTTCAAAGTGTCCCTCTTGGCTGTAGCAAGATCAATCCTTCTGTCCGAGCTTACATAGTGCTCTAGCAAACTAATCAAGGCCCACACTGAATGGGTAGGGCCACAACTCCATGGAAATTATCTAATCAGAGATACCACCTCCAGTTGGGTGAGTCACATCTCCATGAAAACACTCAAAGAATTACAATATAATCAACACTAATATATGTGCTCACCCAAGATTGCATCAAAGAAAATGGCATTTTGGGGGACATAATACATTCAAACTGGCACAAATATCATATCATATTTTTTCTCTCTCTCTCCTTTTACCCATCCCGATAGTCTTCATTTCTACCCTCTTCTCCTATCCTCTCTCTCCTGTGTTTTCCTATCAGCTTGTAGCACTCCCTTTCATATTTCATGAAGCACAGGTCTCTTATTCACAAACTCTCTGAGTCTCTGTCTGTCTGAAAATATTTTAATCTCTCCCTATTTTTGAAACACAGTTTTGCCAGATAAAGAATTCTTGGTTGGCAGTTTTTTTCTTTCAATATCTTCAATATATCATACTACTGGCTTCTCACCTCCATGGTTTCTGTGGCGAAATCTGTAGTCTTACTGAGCTTCCCTTGTATGTGATGGCTTCCTTTTCTCTTGCTGCTCTCAGAATTCTCTGTCTTTGACATTGGACAATCTGATCAGTAAGTGTCTTGGAGTAGGTCTATTGGGATCTATTCTGTTTGGGGTATGCGTACTTCTTGAACCTATAATTTTACATCTTTCATAAGAGATGGGAAATTTTCAGTGATTATTTCCTCCTTTATTCTTTCTGTCCCCTTTCTCTTCTCTTCTACTTCTGGGAAACCCATAACACATGTACATTCATGCATTTCATGTTGTCATTCAGTTCCTGAGATCCTGCTCATATTTTCCCATTCTTTTCTTTATCTGTTCCTTTGTGTGTAGTATTTCAGATGTCCTCTTCTAGTTCACTTATCCTTTTTTCTGCCTCTTCAAATATGGTGTTGTGAGTATCCATTGTGTTTTTCATATCTTCTACTGTGTCTTTCATTCCTATAAGTTCTGCCATTTGTGTTTTCAAACTTTTGAGTTCTTCTTTATGTTCACCCTATTTCTTCTTTATATCCTTTTTCTCTTTTGCCATATCTTCTCTTAGCTCAATGATTTGAATTTTAATTGATTTAGCATGTTTGTCTGAACATCTTTAATTAGTTGTTTCAATTCCTGTATCTCAGTTGAAGTGTTAGTTTGTTTCTTAGGCTGGTCCATATTTTCATGTTTTCTAGTATGGGTTGTTATTTTTACCTGTCTAGGCATCTGATTTTCTTAATTAGCTTATTCTGGAGTTATTTTTTCCTCTTTTACCACCAATTTTCTTGTTGGTTGGCTTTATTCTCTATCTGTTGTTTGGCACGCAGTTCAACTTATTTTAGACCTCTAAACTGAGTTCTGTTTAGTTGACTAGAATTTTTCCCCCCTTGTTTTTCTAGTTCTTGCCCTGCCTCTATATAACCTTTTTGTGAGAGGGTCTCCCCAGATATGATCAACCCCAATGAGATGTTCCTAGTCCATAGAGGCCCAGGTCTCAGGAAGAGTGTATGAAGTTTCTCTGAGAATGAGATCTCACAGGCTGTCAGACCCTCCTGTGAAGCCTCTAGACTCTGTGTTTTTCCTATCCCGTCCAGCAGGTGGTGCTTGTCAGCCCACAGCTCCCGACCAGTGTAAAGAGGTGCCACAGGTGCCTTTAATCCTCCACAGTCCCTGTCCTGCAAGGGGCACTGCTGACTCAAGCTGGTTTGTTTTCCAGCCCCTGAGGTCTGAGTTCTCTGATGGAGTGCCACACATGAGCTGGGCCCCACCCCCCCTTGTCTTCTTTGTCTCTCAGACCTATCTTAGCTCCATTCTTGCCTGGATCCAGAGGCCCACTGCAAATATCTGAAGCTTTCTCTAAGGAGCTACTTAGAATAGTTTAAAAAAAAAAGAAAAGAAAAAACAGAAGTAGAAGAAAGAAAGGAAAAAAATAACACTTTTTAAGGCTTTTCCTCAGCCCCCAAGATATGGGCTTTTTAATGATAAGCGCTTTAAGCTCTTGTCTCTTTCACCTGAATAATTACTCTCAGACAACTTTAATTCTTATTTCCGCCCTTACCTGGGGCAATGCTGATGCAGGAGGTTTGATGGGCTATTGAAAAGTAAAAAGATAAAGAGTCAAAGAGCAAAACAGAAAAAAAAAACAACCTTTTCAGAGCAGGACCCCACTCCCCAGGTTTGAAACCAGAGCCTGATTTGGTAACTGTCTCTATGTGCCCCTTTTTCTTGGAGCCCAGCCCTTTTCCAGTAATCTGATCACCTCCGAAACCAAAACTTTTTTTTTAATGTTGTCGATATCAGCCCTGCCTCCTCTCTGCTGGATGGATTCCTCTTGCCTTCTTTGGTGCCGGCTGTTTGTTTATCTGTGCTTGGAGCTTTTATTCCTCAGTCTGAATTTGTTAATTAATTCTGCAACTGTGCTAGGTTGCACACACACACACACACACACACCCCTTGCCACCAGCATAGACTTTCATTTTCCCTCCGGGAACCAGCTCAAAGACAGTCTGCTGTGCCTGGGGGGAGGGAGGGGTCCCATCCCCCATGGCCAGAGAAACTTAGTTTTTTTCTGTGATTTCAGCTGTTTCACCCATTCCACATTGGTGTATGTTGCATGGTTCATCACAGAAGACTCTGAAGCGGCTGTTCCATACAGTTCCTGGCTATTTTCCAGCTGCCCTAGAGAAGTAACTAGATTCCAAATCTCACTACGCTGCTATCTTTCCCAGCCTCAAAAGCCAAGTTCTTTTAAACCAAACTTGTGGGTGCAAACTTATTATGGGTGGGATGTTTTGAGTAGGTTGTTTCCACAGAGGCATGACCCTGCCCATTCTTGATTAGTTTACTGAAATCCTTATGAGAGCTCAGAGTCCAACACATCTCCAGATGCTTGGAGATGCAGACAGAAGGACATTTGGAGATACTAAGCTAAGAGATGAAGCCCAGAGTTAGCCCTGGAGTAGCTAAAAAAAGGACCTCCAGACACTTAGAGAGAAACACCCTGTGAGAACAGGCAAGGATGCCCAGGAGCTGAGAGAGAGAAGCTAAGAGAGAAAGAAGCCCAGAGACATTTTGAAGAAAGCCATTTTGAAACCAGAACCTAGAAGCAAAGGACCAGTAGATGCCAGCCATGTGCCTTCCCAGCTGACAGAAATGTTCCAGACACCATCAACCTTTCTTCATTGAAGATATCCTCTTGTTGATGCCTAAGTTTGGACATTTTTATGGCCTTACAACTATATATGTAACCTAATAATCCACTTGATATAAGCCAATCCTTTTCCAGTATTTTGCATAATGGCAACTTTAACAAACTGGAACACCACCCTATTATTTTCTTTTCTTTATTTTATTACTCATCTGCCCAATGATTTATAAGATAATCTTTTTAAATAATTTGCTTTAAATGCACTTGGCAGTACCACTGAGATGTACTCAACCATGAGGCACCATTAGAATAGTCCAAATGCCAAGCAACAATACATCAACCATACTTTTGATTTCCTGATCTTCATGATTCATGAAGTTTTTGCTGAGATGTGGAAAATTGGACTCATTTTCAGAGCATGAATATTCTGGTTTGCTAATGCTGCCAGAATGCAAAATACCAGAAAGGGATTGATTTTATAAAAGGGGGTTTATTTGGTTACACAGTTATAGTCTTAAGGCCATAAAGTGTCCAAGGTAACATATCAACAATTGGGTACCTTCACTGGAGGATGGCCAATGGCATCTGGAAAACCTCTTTTAACTGGGAAGGCACAGGGCTGGTGTCTGTTCTGGAGTTTTGGCTTCAAAATGACTTTCTCCCAGGATGGTCCTCTCTAGACTTCTCTCCAAAATGTCACTCTCAGTTGCTCTTGGGGTGTTTGTCCTCTCTTAGCTTCTCCAGAGCAAAAGTCTGCTTTCAACTGCCATCTTCAAACTGTCTCTCATCTGCAGCTAGCATGAGCTCCTTCTATCTGAGCTTTTATAGTGCTCTAGTAAACTAATCAAGGCCCATGCTGAATGGGTGGGACCATGCCTTGATGGAAATTATCTAATCAGAGTTATCACCTACAGTTGGGTGGGTCACATCTCCACAGAAACATTCAAAGAATTACAATCTAATCAACACTAATACGTCTGCCCACACAAGACTGCATCAGAGACAATGGCATTTTGGGGTACATAATACATTCAAACTGGCACAATGTACATGTCAAAGACAGACGGTAATTTACCTTTCTTAAACAGACCTACGTTCATACCAAAACAAATCTATCTTTCTCACACAAACTGCCAGCTTGGACTGTCATAGTTTATTGACTTATTGCTATACAAAAAGTAAAACATATGTAACTAGAAACTTCCTTCTTGGAAAGTCATTAAAATATAACAAGGAAACCTGTGAAACATTTTTAAAGTAAGAGACTAATTTCACCTAATACTTCTAATCAAGGTGAATCCTGCAATAAATCAGAAATTGAAATTTGGTTCCCCAAAAAAGGCATTAAAAATTGGAAAGGAGGAATTAAAACTGTCTTTATGTCCACAAGACATGGTGATGTGCATAGCAAATACAAAGTAATTTTTTAAAACTACCAGAACTAATAAGTGAATTTGCAAGAATGGGAAATGTAAGGTCATGGTTCAAAGTTATAGTTCTATACTACCAACAAACAAATGGGAAGCAAAATTTCATAAAATATTATTTACAGTAAAATTTTAAAAGTAACTTACTACAAATATATTTAACAAGCATAGTGTGAAAATTCTACATTGAAAAACTCAAAATTTTACTGAGATGGATCAAAGATTAAATAAAAGGAAAAATATACCATGTTCACATATAGGAAGAATCAGTATTTTTAAGATTTTAATTATCTACAAATTGACATATAGATTCATCACAATTCCAATCAAAACTCCAGTGGGTGTTTAGGCAGAAATTAAGTGATTTTAAATACATATATATAATATATATATATAAAGCATATATATATATATATATATATATATATATATATATAATATATATAAAGCATATATATTATGTGTGTGTGTGTGTGTGTGTGTGTGTGTGTGTGTGTGTGTGTGTGTATGTAAAGGACCTAGAATAGTAGTCTTGAAACTTTCTATAAAGCCATAATCATTAAAAGTAAATAGTAATGGTATAAAGATAGACAAACAGATCAGTGGAACATAATAAGGATTTCAGAAATAAAACATACACCATCACTTGATTTTTCAGTAAAGGTACCACTGAAATTTGATGGAAAAAAGTCTTTTATGTAAGTGGTGGTGGAGGGAGTCGGTGTTTGTATAGGGAGAGGAAAAGGAAACTTCAACACCTACCTTACACTGTATGCAAAATTAATTCAAGATGGATTATATACCCAAATGTGAGAGTCAAATACAAAGCTGCTGAAAGAAAACATATAAGGATATCTCCAAAAATATTTGGAAACCATGTTATGTGACAAGAGACTGGTATTTTGTGTATATAAAGAAACACTACAACTCAATGACAATAGTACAAACTGTCCAATTATAAAATGGGCAAAAGACATGAAAAGATATTTTTCTGAAGAGGAAATACAAATGGGTAAAAAAACACATGAAAAAATGTTCATATTCACTAGCTACTAGGGAAATGCATATTAAGACCACAGTGAGATATCATCTCACACAAATAAGAATGGTTGTCATTAAACAAACAGGAAACTACAAATGCTGGAGAAGATGTGATGGGACTGTATAATGGTATAGCCATTGGCGAAGACAGTTTGGCAGTTCCTCAGAAAACTGGATATCAAGTTACCCCACTATCCTGCAATTTCACTTGTCAGTATATATCCAGAAGATTGAAAGCAATGACACAAACAGACATTTGCACACTGATGTTCATAGTGGCATTGTCCACAATTGCCAAGAGACAGAAACAATCCAAGTGTCCTTCAACAAATGAGTGGATAAACAAAAGGTTGTAGATACATATGATGGAATACTATGCAGCAGTAAGAAGGAATGAGGTCTTGAAACATACTACAACATGGGTGCTTGAAGACATAATGCTGACTGAAGTAAGCCAGGCACAAAAAGAGAGATATTGTATGTTACCAATAATGTGAACTCTGTGAAAAAATGTCAAATAAATGTTTTATATTGTAGAATACAGGGGGCCTAGAGATAGACAGAAGCTAGCGAAGGGGAAACGATAATATAATATGGACAGATATGATAATGAGGATGAACTTAATAGTATGGGAATGGACAGATGTGATTATGGTTAGTTAATGGGATTATAAGTGTCAGTGACGCATTGAAGGTGAACATGTTCATAAATGGTAGTTTAAAGGCATGTAATCCAACAGAGTAACACTATAACATAACTGTTAGCATGATGTATTTACAGGGTATGACACTGGTACAAGGAGTTAACAGCAGTGTTATATGGAAAAACTACCCATTACATATTATAGACTATATTTAATAGGAATATCTTACCAGCACTACACTAATACTAGGTGCACTTGTTTGGATATATTATGTCCCCCCAAAATGCCATGTTCTTTATTTTTTTTTTTTTTAATCATCATTTTATTGAGATATATTGACATACCACGCAGTCATACAAAACAAATTGTACTTTCGATTGTTTACAGTACCATTACATAGCTGTACATTCATCACCCAAATCAATCCCTGACACCTTCATTAGCACACACACAAAAATAACAAGAATAATAATTAGAGTGAAAAAGAGCAATTGAAGTAAAAAAGAACACTGGGTACCTTTGTCTGTTTGTTTCCTTCCCCTACTTTTCTACACATCCATCCATAAACTAGACAAAGTGGAGTTTGGTCCTTATGGCTTTCCCAATCCCATTGTCGCCCCTCATAAACTACATTTTTATACAACTGTTTTCGAGATTCATGGGTTCTGGGTTGTAGTTTGATAGTTTCAGGTATCCACCACCAGCTACCCCAATTCTTTAGAACCTAAAAAGGGTTGTCTAAAGTGTGCATAAGAGTGCCCACCAGAGTGACCTCTCAGCTCCTTTTGGAATCTCTCTGCCACTGAAGCTTATTTCATTTCCTTTCACATCCCCCTTTTGGTCAAGAAGATGTTCTCCGTCCCACGATGCTGGGTCTACATTCCTCCCTGGGAGTCATATTCCATGTTGCCAGGGAGATTCACTCCCCTGGGTGTCTGATCCCACGTAGCGGGGAGGGCAGTGATTTCACCTTTCAAGTTGGCTTAGCCAGAGAGAGAGGGCCACATCTGAGCAACAAAGAGGCATTCAGGAGGAGACTCTTAGGCACAAATATAGGGAGGCCTAGCCTCTCCTTTGCAGCAACCGTCTTCCCAAGGGTAAAACTTATGGTAGAGGGCTCAACCCATCCAACCACCAGTCCCCTATGTCTGTGGTCATGTTAGCAACAATCGAGGTGGGGTAGGCGAATACCCCTGCATTCTCCACAGGCTCCTCAAGGGGGCACTAAATCTTTTTTTTTTTCCTTGTTTTTCTTTTTTTTTTTTTTTTAACTTTCCCTTCTTTTTTAAATCAACTGTATGAAAAAAAAAGTTAAAAAGAAAACAAACATACAATAAAAGAACATTTCAAAGAGACCATAACAAGGGAGTAAGAAAAAGACAACTAACCTAAGATAACTGCTTAACTTCCAACATGTTCCTACTTTACCCCAAGAAAGTTACATAATATAGCAACATTTCTGTGAACTTGTTCCTACTATATCCATCAGAAATTAACAGACCATAGTCATTTCTGGGCATCCCCAGAACGTTAAATAGCTTATCTGTTCTTCTTGGATTATTGTTCCCCCTTCCTTAATTGCTCTCTACTGCTAGTTCCCCTACATTCTACATTATAAACCATTTGTTTTACATTTTTCAAAGTTCACATTAGTGGTAGCATATAATATTTCTCTTTTTGTGCCTGGCTTATTTCGCTCAGCATTATGTCTTCAAGGTTCATCCATGTTGTCATATGTTTCACCAGATCGTTCCTTCTTACTGCCGCGTAGTATTCCATCGTGTGTATATACCACATTTTATTTATCCACTCATCTGTTGAAGGACATTTGGGTTGTTTCCATCTCTTGGCAATTGTGAATAATGCTGCTATGAACATTGGCGTGCAGATATCTGTTCGTGTCACTGCTTTCTGATCTTCCGGGTATATACCGAGAAGTGCAATCGCTGGATCGAATGGTAGCTCTATATCTAGTTTTCTAAGGAACTGCCAGACTGACTTCCAGAGTGGCTGAACCATTATACAGTCCCACCAACAATGAATAAGAGTTCCAATTTCTCCACATCCCATCCAGCATTTGTAGTTTCCCATTTGTTTAATGGCAGCCATTCTAACCGGTGTTAGATGGTATCTCATTGTGGTCTTAATTTGCATCTCCCTAATAGCTAGTGAAGCTGAACATTTTTTCATGTGTTTCTTGGCCATTTGTATTTCCTCTTCAGAGAACTGTCTTTTCATATCTTTTGCCCATTTTATAATTGGGCTGTCTGTACTATTGTCATTGAGTTGTAGGATTTCTTTGTATATGCAAGATATCAGTCTTTTGTCAGATACATGGTTTCCAAAAATTTTTTCCCATTGAGTTGGCTGCCTCTTTACCTTTTTGAGAAATTCCTTTGAGGTGCAGAAACTTCTAAGCTTGAGGAGTTCCCATTTATCTATTTTCTCTTTTGTTGCTTGTGCTTTGGGTGTAAAGTCTAGGAAGTGGCCGCCTAATACAAGGTCTTGAAGATGTTTTCCTACATTATCTTCTAGGAGTTTTATGGTACTTTCTTTCATATTGAGATCTTTGGTCCATTTTGAGTTAATTTTTGTGTAGGGGGTGAGGTAGGGGTCCTCTTTCATTCTTTTGGATATGGATATCCAACTCTCCCAGCCCCATTTGTTGAAAAGACCATTATGACTCAGTTCAGTGACTTTGGGGGCCTTATCAAAGATCAGTCGGCCATAGATCTGAGGGTCTATCTCTGAATTCTCAATTCGATTCCATTGATCTATATGTCTATCTTTGTGCCAGTACCATGCTGTTTTGGCAACCGTGGCTTTATAATAAGCTTCAAAGTCAGGGAGTGTAAGTCCTCCCACTTCGTTTTTCTTTTTTAGAGTGTCTTTAGCAATTCGAGGCATCTTCCCTTTCCAAATAAATTTGATAACTAGCTTTTCCAAGTCTGCAAAGTAGGTTGTTGGAATTTTGATTGGGATTGCATTGAATCTGTAGATGAGTTTGGGTAGAATTGACATCTTAATGACATTTAGCCTTCCTATCCATGAACATGGAATATTTTTCCATCTTTTAAGGTCCCCTTCTATTTCTTTTAGTAGAGTTATGTAGTTTTCTTTATATAGGTCTTTTACATCTTTGGTTAAGTTTATTCCTAGATACTTGATTTTTTTAGTTGCTATTGAAAATGGTATCTTTTTCTTGAGTGTCTCTTCAGTTTGTTCATTTCCAGCATATAGAAACATTACTGACTTGTGTGCATTAATCTTGTATCCCGCTACTTTGCTAAATTTGTTTATTAGCTCTAGTAGCTGTACCGTCGATTTCTCAGGGTTTTCTAGATATAAGATCATATCATCTGCAAACAATGACAGTTTTACTTCTTCTTTTCCAATTTGGATGCCTTTTATTTCTTTGTCTTGCCGGATTGCCCTGGCTAGCACTTCCAGCACAATGTTGAATAACAGTGGTGACAGCGGGCATCCTTGTCTTGTTCCTGATCTTAGAGGGAAGGCTTTCAGTCTCTCACCATTGAGTACTATGCTGGCTGTGGGTTTTTCATATATGCTCTTTATCATGTTGAGGAAGTTTCCTTCAATTCCTACCTTTTGAAGTGTTTTTATCAAAAAGGGATGTTGGATTTTGTCAAATGCTTTTTCAGCATCTATTGAGATGATCAATTGATTCCTCCCTTTCGAGTTTTTAATGTGTTGTAATACATTGATTGTTTTTCTTATGTTGAACCATCCTTGCATGCCTGTAATGAACCCCACTTGGTCATGGTGTATGATTTTTTTAATGTGTCTTTGGATTTGATTTGCAAGTATTTTGTTGAGGATTTTTGCATCTATATTCATTAGGGAGATTGGCCGGTAGTTTTCCTTTTTTGTAGCATCTTTGCCTGGTTTTGGTATTAGATTGATGTTAGCTTCATGAAATGAGTTAGGTAGTGTTCCATTTTTTTCAATGTTTTGAAAGTTTGAGTAAGATTGGTGTCAGTTCTTTCTGGAAAGTTTGGTAGAATTCCCCTGTGAAGCCATCTGGCCCTGGGCATTTATTTGTGGGAAGATTTTTGATGACTGATTGGATCTCTTTGCTTGTGATGGGTTGGTTGAGGTCTTCTATTTCTTCTCTGGTCAGTCTAGGTTGTTTATATGTTTCCAGGAAATTGTCCATTTCTTCTACATTGTCCATTTTGTTGCCATACTGTTGTTCATAATATCCTCTCATATTTTTTTTAATTTCTTCAGGATCTGCAGTTATGTCACCTTTTTCATTCATGATTTTGTTTATATGGGTCTTCTCTCTTTTTGATTTTGTCAGTCTAGCTAGGGGCTTGTCAATCTTGTTGATCTTCTCAAGGAACCAACTTTTGGTGATATTTATCCTCTCTATTGTTTTTTTGTTCTCTATGTCATTTATTTCTGCTTTAATCCTTGTGATTTTTCTTCTTCTACTTGGTTTAGGATTGGTTTGCTGTTCATTTTCTAGCTTCTTCAGTGGATCCATTAGTTCTTTGATTTTGGCTCTTTCTTCCTTTTTAATATATGCGTTTAGTGCTATAAATTTCCCCCTTAGCACTGCTTTTGCTGCATCCCATAGGTTTTGGTATGTTGTGTTCTCATTTTCATTCGTCTCTATATATTTAGCAATTTCTCTTGCTATTTCTTCTTTAACCCACTGATTGTTTAGGAGTGTGTTGTTTAACCTCCAGGTATTTGTGAATTTTCTAAGTCTCTGATGGTTATTGACTTCTAATTGTATTCCATTGTGGTCAGAGAATGTGCTTTGAATAATTTCAATCTTTTTAAATTTATTGAGGCTTGTTTTATGTCCCAGCATATGATCTATTCTGGAGAAAGTTCCATGAGCACTAGAAAAGTATGTGTATCCTGGTGATTTGGGATGTAATGTCCTGTATATGTCTGTTAAATCTAATTCATTTATCAGATTGTTTAGGTTTTCAATTTCCTTATTGGTCTTCTGTCTGGTTGATCTATCTATAGGACAGAGTGATGTGTTGAAGTCTCCCACAATTATTGTGGAAACATCAATTGCTTCCTTTAGTTTTGCCAATGTTTCTCTCATGTATTTTGTGGCACCTTGATTGGGTGCATAGACATTTACGATTGTTATTTCTTCTTGCTGAATTGCCCCTTTTATTAGTATGTAGTGGCCTTCTTTGTCTCTCAAAACATCCCTGCATTTGAAGTCTATTTTATCTGAGATTAATATTGCTACACCTGCTTTCTTTTGGCTGTAGCTTGCATGAAATATTTTTTTCCATCCTTTCACTTTCAGTTTCTTTGTGTCCCTGTGTCTAAGATGAGTCTCTTGTATGCAACATATTGATGGTTCATTTTTTTTGATCCATTCTGCGAATCTATATCTTTTAATTGGGGAGTTTAATCCATTTACATTCAACGTTAAAACCGTGAAGGCATTTCTTGAATCGGCCATCTTATCCTTTGGTTTATGTTTGCCATATTTTTCCCTCTATTAATATCCTTTATTGTACCCATACCGAATCTCTTTAGTACTGAACCTTTCTCCAAGTCTCTCTGTCCTGTCTTTGTTTCTCTGTCTGTAGGGCTCCCTTTAGTATCTCCAGTAGGGCAGGTCTCTTGTTAGCAAATTCTCTCAGCATTTCTTTGTCTGTGAAAAATTTAAGCTCTCCCTCAAATTTGAAGGAGAGCTTTGCTGGATAAAGTATTCTTGGCTGGAAATGTTTCTCACTCAGAATTTTAAATATATCGTGCCACTGCCTTCTCGCCTCCATGGTGGCTGCTGAGTAGTCACTACTTAGTCTTATGCTGTTTCCTTTGTATGTGGTGAATTGCTTTTCTCTTGCTGCTTTCAGAACTTGCTCCTTCTCTTCTGTGTTTGACAGTGTGATCAGTATATGTCTCGGAGTGGGTTTATTTGGATTTATTCTATTTGGAGTTCGCTGAGCATTTATGATTTGTGTATTTATGTTGTTTAGAAGATTTGGGAAGTTTTCCCCAACAATTTCTTTGAATACTCTTCCTAGACCTTTACCCTTTTCTTCCCCTTCTGGGACACCAATGAGTCTTATATTTGGACGTTTCATGTTATCTATCATATCCCTGAGGTCCGTTTCGATTTTTTCAATTTTTTTCCCCATTCTTTCTTTTATGCTTTCATTTTCCATTCTGTCATCTTCCAGGTCACTGATTCGTTGTTCAACTTCCTCTAGTCTTGTACTATGAGTGTCCAGAATCTTTTTAATTTGGTCAACAGTTTCTTTAATTTCCATAAGATCATCCATTTTTTTATTTAGTGTTGCAATGTCTTCTTTATGCTCTTCTAGGGTCTTCTTGATTTCCTTCATATCCCGTACTATGGTCTCATTGTTCATCTTTAGTTCTTTGAGTAGCTGCTCTAGGTGCTGTGTCTCTTCTGGTCTTTTGATTTGGGTGCTTGGGCTTGGGTTATCCATATCGTCTGGTTTTTTCATATGCTTTATAATTTTCTGTTGTTTTTGGCCTCGTGGCATTTGCTGAACTTGATAGGGTTCTTTTAGGGTTTGTAGACCTATTGAAGTCCTTATCTCTAATTTATCAGATCTACAGCTTCGTGGAGTACACTTTCTCTAACTAACCAGCAGGTGGCGTCCACGAGCCACCTGTTCTCCACGAGCCAGTTCTCCCCTGCTTAGCCTTTTTGGTGAGTGGGGGAGTGAGTCTTGTGGGGCCCAATTGGTGTAGCAAGCTTGCGTGTGTAGTTGGTGTTGCCTCCCTGTATGTGGGGCGTGTTTCTGGGCAGTCGGGGAGGGGGGGTGGCCCTAACAATCAAATCTCCCTGGTGATCCTAGAGTTTTAAAGCTGCTGCAATAGTCTAATCCTTCAGTTCAGTCCTGCCACAGTTTGTCTCTGCCACTGACCCACAAGTCTTTGGTATTGGCGTATGGCTCCTGAGACTTGCAAGTGGGCCCCTCTTCCAGGCTGTGCACCCCGGGTCCTCTGTTGAGGGATGACTGTGCTATGTCACAGGTGAGTGCCGTCCCCCCAGGGCAGTTCTGGGCTGCTGGGCTGTGTAGGGAGGCTCCCAGTCTGCTCAAATGATGGCTGAATGGGGCTTTGTTAATTCACACTGCTCCACCTTCCCAGCTCTGGGACAATCAGCTGAGGTTGCAGGGAAGGCTAATGTCCACGCCCAGTTTTGTGGTGTGTGCCTGTTATTTGAAGCACTTCCGTCACACTGGGTTGTCTGGGGTAGCTCTGGGCTATGGGGCTGGAGATGGGCAGGAGTGTTTCCTGTCCACCAGGATGATGGCTGTGAGCGGACACCCCCCTTTTCTTGGGAAGTTGTGGTGTTTAGTGAATTTTCTCAGCCACTGGATTATTGCCTTTTGTCTCAGAGCTCTCTTAGTTCTGCTCTTGACTTGACGTGCCCAAATTGCAATTCTTTGAAGCTTTCTGTATTGGGCTTCTTAGAGTAATTGTTTTAGAAAAAGAAAAAAGGATTAAAAAAAAAAAAAAAAAAAAAAGGGCCCTCCTCAGAGATCTAATGGGTTATTGAAATGCTAATAGACAAAGCAACCAGGGCCATGAAGGAAAGGTCCACAGGGCAGAGAGATCAGCTTTTCTTCGGGATTTGCATATGCGCCTCAAGGCCTGAGCTCCGCCCTTCCCCTTTCTGTGTTCACCAGAACTCCAAAAATCCTCTGCTTTTATTTTGGAGTTTTTCGTGTTATTTTTTTTTTTCTATGCCTGTCTCCTCTCTGCTGGGCTGGCAGCTCTCAGATTCTCTGGTGTCTGGTCTCAGTCTATCTATGGTTGGAGTATGGATCAGTAGAATGAGTTTCCGAGAAGGGCTACCACTGCAGTTCTCCCTTCTCCTTCCTGGAGCTGGCAGCCCCTCCTCCCACGGGACTGAGCCTGGCAGGGAGGGGCGTGGGTCCCCTGGCCGCAAAAACTTACAAATTTCGCTGATCTCAGCAGTTCGACATTTTCATGAGTGTTGTATGAAGTATGCCCAAAGACAGATTGCTCTGTGGTGTCCAGTCCACGCAGTTCCTGGCTTTTTACCTACTTTCCTGGAGGAGTAACTAAAACTTACAGCTCACCAGTCCTCCATCTTGCCCCGCCTCGTGATTGTCGCCATGTTCTTTAATGCAATCTTGTGGGGGCAGATATACTGGTGTTCATTAGGTTGGAATCTTTTGATTGTTTCCATGGAGATGTGACTCAATGCAAGTGAAACATCTGATAGGATAATTTCCATGGAGATATGGACCCTGCCCATTCAGGGTGGGTCTTGATTTAATCACTGGGGTCATATAAAAGAGCTCACAAAAAGAAGGACCTGAGAGCAGCTGACAGTGACATTTTGGAGACAGCCACTGAAAGCAGACTTTTCCTAATGCTTCAGAGATGCTAGCCCAGAGTTTGCTCCAGAGAAGCTAAGAGTGGACACCCAAGAACAACATTTTGAAGGATGCACAGGAGCTGAGAGAGGAGATGGAACACAACCCAGGATCAGCAGACTCTAGCCACACGCCTTCCCAACTAACAGAGGTTTTCCAGATGCCACTGGCCTTCTTTTGCTGAAGATACTCTTGTGCTGATGCATTCATTTGGACATTTTCATGGCCTTCAGACTGTATATCTGTAACCAAATAAACCCCCTTTATAAAAGCCAATCCATTTCTGGTATTTTGCATAATGGCAGCATTAGCAAACCAGAACACTAGGGAGGAATAATTAGTGGCTGATAAGAGCTCCGGGTTGTTTGGTTATGATACTTGTTTGAAGTCGAGTGATGATGATCGTACAACTAAGTGAAGACAACATGAGAAACTGTCTATCTTGGGACAGAATATATGTTATGTGAAATTAGGAACCCCCTACTTAATAAATCAGGCCTTCAACTTGAGGCTTGCTTTTGTGAAACTCAGAGCAGTAAATGGGAGGCTAAGCCTTCCCATAATTGTGTCTAAGAAGCAACTCCAGAGAACCTCTTTTGTTGCTCAAATGTGGCCTTTCTCTCTTTAAGCCCAACTCAGCCAATAAATTCATTAAACTCCCCACACCGCCCACAAGAGACATGACTTCCAAGCAAATGAATCTCCCTGGCAATGTAGCCTATGATGCCCAAGAATGCGCCTGGCCCTGGCAGTGAGGGATTGAAAACGCCTACTTGACTAAAAGGAAGAAAAAGGAAGGTAACAAAATAAGGTTACAGTGGCTAAGAGATCTCAAATAGAGTCGAGAGGCTATCCTGAAAATTTCTCTTATGCAAGCTCCAGCTAGTTATCCCAAATGGCCACAATATGCCATGCCCTTTCTAATATTAGTCCCAAAATACCTAGGTCACTATCTGAGATTCTATAAAGGATTCACTAAGTTTTATCTCTCTGAAACTTAAATCCACCAAAGTGTTCCTATGCCAGACAAGTCCTAAAACCTAGAGGCAATAGCCTCTTTAAGATCAACAATCAGATGCAGCCCCTTCCTCACACTGTTGACACTCCATTTTCAATATGAACAAGTTAGAGAGGTCACTGCCTAGACACCCCTGAAGATGAAGAAAAAGATTAAATGAGAGAAAGGGTTAGCAACAGACAAGATACAATTTAACAAAGGATTACAAATACTGAAATTTCATATACATATGTGTACGTATATATATTAGATGCTAGGGTATTAGAATAGCTAGAAGGAAATAACTGAAATGGTGGAACTGTAACCTATAACATTCCTTGAAATTTGCTCTAAAGCTATTCATTGAATTGTTCTTTGAAAGTTTTCACCTTTCTGTATATATCCTATATTTCCCAAAAAGAAAAGGACTGAAACTGTGGAACTGTAACCCATAACAATTTTTGCAAAAAAAAAGATACCAAGGATTCAAGGAAAAATTGATAAATTAGATTTTATAAAATTTTAAAACTTCTGCTCATCAGAAGATAACAGGAAGAAAGTGAAAGGCAAGCCACAGGTTGTGGCAAAGGACCAAGGAAATTAAGCAATATTTAATTTTTGAGGCCACTCAGCCTCCTTATTTCCCATCAGCATTCGCCTGCTCTTGAGAAAACCATCGTGGGCACTGTGCCTTCCCCCAGAGGTGGGCACAACCTGAAACAAACCCCACTCTTCAAATTTAAGGAGCTCTTGACTCACTAGATCATATAAAAGATTACAACTGCTTCCTCAGGCCAATCCAGAGCCCACAACCACCCCACCCAACTCCTGATAACAGAGTCAGGGAAGTGGGGCTAACAGAGATGTGCTTAGTACATACACATACTCTTCACCCAAGTGATTCTGGTTATGAGTAAAACAGCCAGCAGAGTTCAGTACAGCAGAGGAGGTCCATACCATAGCCAGAACTCCTTTCCTTTTCCTCACTCACTACTTAGGTTCATGGAGATCTCAGAAAATGGCCTTTGGGGTGATCCCTCTGCCTTCCCTTTTTATGCCCAGCATGCATGTGTCTGTTTTTGGTTTTAGGAGCCAGCTGTCAGGCTGTGGTGACTCAGGAGCCTTCACTGAGTCCCCAAAAGGAACAGTTACTCACCTGTGGCTCCAGCACTCGAACAGTCACCAACTGCTACTCTGTCCATATTGGCTCCAGCAGAAATCTGGCCAATGGATATGACACCCACATCAGATACTCATGGACCCAAGCCCAGTTCTCAGGTTCCCTCCTGTCTTCACCTTATCAGGGGCCCAGCCCAAGGACAAGACTGAGTACTACTGCTGGCTGAACTAATTAGTAGGTTTGTTTATACAAGTAGTAAGACTTAGCAATTCTGAATCTATGTAATGGGCTTTCTAGAACTGAGCCAATAAGAAAATACATTGTAGTTAATAGCAGCTAGTTTTTTTTTTACTAAAAGAGAAGGCAGATATCATATTGAGAAGGAAAAGGCTAGAATGAGTCCTTGAATTTGGCATTAAATCACAGGTATTGCTATAAATTACTTTTGATAAATATAGAAATATGATACCCACAAACATGTTCATAGTATGTATGCATATATGTAGGTGTATAAATACATTCCTATATCTGCCAGATGAGCAGTTTCTTTTACAAGGTCAAGTACTGGATATAAATATTTGTATATAAAGATTATGTCATCATCATCAGAAGTGAATGTAGATACTAGAACCAGGAAAGGGTATTTCATGGCCTCTTTTGAGCATGTTGGCACTTTTAAACACAGGAAGTTCTAGGTACATCTAAGCCTTGAGACCAGGACATCTGATTTAGACTTCCAGGGAATTACTGTTCAAATATCATCCTGCACTTACCCTATTGTACCAGTTATCAGAGTGTATCTGAATTGTCCATTTGCCTTTCTGCCACAACTATATGCCCTAACCATTCCACAATGACCACATTAGTATACTGAATTGAGTATATTGATTCCAAACATTACTACCTGTTTCCATGCCTTTGTCATGTAGCTTTGCAGTTCCCTGAGGAGAATGCCCCCTCCCCTCATCCCTTGACTTTGGACTTTACGCAAGCCAAAGCTTAAAATGTTCTTGCACCTTTTGCTTCTCTTAATACCAAGAAACTATCTCCTGTTTAATATCTGGTCCTTCACTCTGGTCTCCAAATGAACACTCAAGTGAGTAATCAGTGCTGATATTTGTGGTTATTTGTTATGCAATATATGACTGATACATCTGATATAAAACAAACACTGGGTATTAGTCTAGTCCATGAACACATGCAGGCTTGTATGCTTGATTAGCAGGTCCAACCTGTTATTAATTGAATTTTACCAATTCAATTAAAAGGAGAATTCATATTTGGTGCAGTTTACCTGGTTTCAAGAGCAATAGTAGAGTATAGGACTAGGACAGTGTGAACAAAGCACCTGCAAGATCCTTCCTTTTATGCTGGCCCAGCAGCATTCTAACAGGCCATGAAACTTGATGGTGACTTACTGGAGGTGATGGGAGTAATATGAATTTGGATTCTGTCGGTGATTCCATGTTCAAAGTCCTATTAGTCAAAAAAGACCAAAGAAAATTACAGGTGGCAATTGAATTGTTACAGAAAATGGTGAAAGCAAAAGAAAGACATGAATATTAAACACACATTGCATATGTTTTCTCTAAATTCTATTTTACTAAATTTTCAAGGTGCCCTCAGATTTGTTTTTTTTTGTTTCATTTTCTTTTGCTAAAGTTTTACTTAATCATCACCTGTGGGGCCCATATTTTTAAATGAATTTACAACAAAATATGAGAAAATTAATAATCATTTAATCCAAAAACCTCATTTTACAAATATATGATATCTGAGGCTCAAACTTTTATCCATCCATCACTCAAATCATACATACAATAAACATTTATTTTTATTCAATAAAATGTTTTATTGGGTTGGTCTGAGAAGCCTTAAATACAAAGACAAATGAAAGGGGTCCCTTCTGTCAAGAAGATCACATTCAAGGATACAATATATAAAATATAAACTGATATGCTAATTATTATTATAGAGAATAAACAAAGAATTTTCAAAACAACTACACTTTTCTGGGGAAATCGAGAAAGAGTTCACCTAGGTAGGGACATGTGCATGGGGTGGAGAAGTTGACAAGAGGGAGGAAGGGCACCCCCAGCAGAGGGACTGGCACAGACAAAGTGCTACCAATGCCCCTAGCGTTCAGAGGGAGATCGATGGTAGGGAACCAAAGAGGAAAGACGTGGGTACCGGTGATTTATCTAACATCAGGAATGAATTACTTCCCTTTCTTGGTGCTCCTACATGCTTTCCCAGACTTTCAAGTTAAATAATGCTGAAAAAGAAGAGTGGGTATAATACAACAACAAAAAAAACCATATGGCCAATGTAAAAAAATTTCAAAACAAAAACCATCCACAATCATCCCAGTTAAGGCTAGCCAATGGAAATACTTTGACAACATATACTCTCCAGAATTCTGTAGATGATATTCCTTTTATGATAGGAGGGAATGGGAGAAAGAGGAAGAAATGGTGGAGGTTCAGACTCTACAACATAGTTTACAATACATTTTCCCCATTTAGCAATACATCTCTGCATTCTTTCAAATATTCAACTATTAAGATTATTCACAGTATTGTATAATTTTATGTTCTTTCCATTATAAACTGTATGTTGTGAACTTCTTTGTATAATTCTTCTCCTATAGCATAGTCATTTTCTTTGCAAAAGCTCTGAAACTGAAATTTCTGGCTTATACTTCATACTTCATTTGAAATCCCTCTGGTTACTCTCACCTGTGCCTCCAACACTGGAGTGGTCACCCAATGCCACTATCCATACTGGTTTCAGCAGAAGGCTGGCCAAGTTCCAAGGGCATTGATTTATGACACAAACAGGAGACACTCATGAACCCCAGCCAGGTTCTCAGGCTCCCTCCTTGGTGGCAAAGCTACCCTCACCATCTGAAGGCCCAGCCTGAGGACAAGGCTGGGCACTACTGTTCACTGGCATATCCTGGCACTTGCCCCAGTGACAGGTCCAGATGAGGATATGAGACATAAGCCTTCCCTGACTGAGTCCAGGCCTATGTATTATCACCTGAATTGGGGATCAAATAGACATTTTATTCTCAAGGAAGCCTAAATGTTGGCCAGTTGTAGAGAAAAAAACATGACAGGAGGATGGCTAAAATGATTTCAGTGCATGTTTTGGGAAAATGTGGTCCAGAAGATACAGAACCCAAATATTTTCCAATCCAAATGGAACAACAGAAGCTGCACTAGATGAAAAGTTATGTGGTCAAATATTTTTTCCAAATAAAGCATCTAAGATCTATTTCTGACTGCCAGTAGCAAAGAAAAGTTCCTGTTTTACATAAAGTTTTCCAACAATGTAAGTTCACTGCATAAAATATGAAAAAATTATAGTGTTTCCATTTGTTTCCTTAAGGAGTACTTTCTCCTACCCTGAAAAGATCAAAACTGGTCAGAAGTTCCTATTTTAGTCTTTTCTTCCTCACGTATTTTTCCATAGTTCAGCTTATAATATATACACAAATTTTTATGCTAGTTTTACTTCATATTACTGCAATCTATTTTTTAAATATGTTGTGCAGCCATTGACTAGAACCATGTTCCATTTTTGAACATTTACACTTTTCATACTTTCCATTAATAGAAACTAAAACTTTGACAAATTTTCTTGTATGCTAAACTTTTTGGATACATAAAAATACATTCTATGAATTTTTTTGGATACATAAAAACATTCTGTGAAAGCATATGACCATATTATTGCCTTTTTATTCATATTTTGATACAATTTCTGAAAGGTTGTTACCAATTGATATGCCATTCAACACAATCATTGACCATCTACATTATAATTTCTGATACCATTTTTCTAATTTCCATTTCTATGTTTGCTCTTGAGAGTGAATATATTGCATTTATTTATTAACCAGCAGTATTTCTTCTTTGCAAATTGGACAGTCTATTTTCTTTACTCAATTATACAACAGGGCATTTGAGATTTTTCTTAGTGATCTCTAGAAACATTCCAGATATATTTCCTGTAATTTGTCCCTGACATAACTTCAGGTCATTTTTTTCCCATTTATATCCCATAAAACATTGTGAACATCTCACATTGTTCAAAAAGAAAAAAAAAAGTGCAGAAAAAAAAAAGGAAAAAATTAAGAAATTATCTTGAAAGCTAAAAAAGAACCTGAGAAGAGTTGTTATACTTTTTGATGTTTAAAGTCTTCTATTTATTCAATGTTTTAAAACTAATTACTTCCAAAAGAATCCTCTCTCAAATACGCCTGTTTTAGCCACAGAGGCACACCAGGCAGTGGGAAGTTGACAACATGACCATTAACTCAGTTTTATCTGCATTCCCTGTGGAGCATTATAAAAATTTCTAATGTTCTAGTCCCCTGTGGCAGCCTCCAAGACGGCCACCAATGATTTCCCACCTCCTGGTACTGACCTCCCTTGGGTGGCCCATCCCCACCTTATATCCCAGTTAATCTGTGTGACCAGTAGTATATGACAGAAGTGATGTCATTTCACCTCCAAGCCTACATTATAAAAGGCATTGCAACTTCTTCCTTGCCTTCTTTGGGATCACAGATTCTGGAAGCAGCTAGCTGATATGTCATTAGTGTGAGAATTAAATTAAGTTTAGCTTTCACACAGGGTGGGGGCAGCTGGGGGGGAGGGTATGGCAGAGGGTCAAGAAGCCAAGCTGTAATTAGTGGCCAGTCCTCCTGTTTATTGGCCCACTATCCTTGTGAGGTGGAGACTCCAGGGTAGAGGTTCCTAAAATAGCTTCATAAGTTACCAAACTAGCTCATACTGGCTCTGCAGTTAAAGAACAAAGAAAAGAGGGGTGGAGATTTGTTTCAAATGTTTCAAGTTCCTGCAGAAGACTTTTTCCAAATGTTTCCAATTTGGGCACCTTAGGTAGGCCTGTTGAATAGAATGTAACCTCTGATGTATCCAGCCACTGGAGAAACAGGGGAGATACTTGTGGATTAGGTATAGGGAATAAATTGCGCTGGGTCTACTGTTCTGGACCCCAACTCCCACATCTTGGTTGTGCGCCTGTTCTTGCAAGATCCTGAATAAATTCTTTTCTTCTCCACAATCGGGTGAGCGTTTATTCCTTTTAAGGAATAGTGCTTGTTTCTCACATTAGGATCACATGACAAGAAACTGAGGCCTCCTGCCAACAGCCACATGAGTATGGAAGCTTATTCATCAGCCGAAGTCAAGCCTTCAGATGACTGTAGAGGCAGCCAACATTTTGACTGGAAACTCTTGCAAGAAACTGAGCCAGAACCACTCAGCTCAATCTCAAATTTCAGGCCCTCAGGAACTTGTTTCAAGCTGACAATTTGTTTAAGCTGATACATTAGCAATAGATAATAAAAGATTGTGGTTCCTAGAAGGGATGCTGTAACAAACACCTAAAATATGGTATTGGCTTTGGAAGTGAGCAGTGGGTAGAAACTGCAAGGACTTTGAGGAGAATGTTAGTGAAAGCCTAAGTAGAAAACTGGATATTTAAGGAGGCTGCCTGTAAGAGTTTAAAAAGAAGGAACACATTAGAAACTTCTTACGTAGTGTCACAAAGTTTACTAACACCATATCACACCTGCAGTTCTGTGGAAGGAAGAAAATGTATGTAATTAACTGAGTCACCCAGTATGGAGATTTCCAGCCCCAAGTCCTGAATATGCTGCCTAGTTTCTTCTTGTTGCTTACAGTAAAACATGAGGGGAGAGAAATAAGCTAAGGGAAGGAGGGTTAAACAAAAAAGGAGACAGAGCTTGCTGGTTTGAAGATTCTTGGCCTTTTCAGATGGCAGATGAAAAAAATAATGACTGCCAAGCAAAGATCACATCCAGGTCACTGAAGATGGGTGGGCTAAAGAGAGGTTGTAACTGTAAAAGCTTTTTTAAGGCTCTGTAAGATCACAGGTGATGCTTCAGGGTACCATTCAGTCTGCCGAAAGCCAACAGAGAGGCCCAAGTGGAGAAACTGGGCATCTTCTCCCAACAGCAAGCAAAGAACAGGAGTATCCTGAAAACAACCATGTGAATGACCCACCTTGGAAGCAGATCTTCCAGTTCCATCAACAGTGTGACTACAACCTCACGAGACCCACAGCCAGAACCATCAGCTAAGTCATTCCTGGACTCCCAACTCTCAAGAAACCGTATGAGATGATAAATGCTTGTTTTAAGCTGTTAATTTTGTAGCACTTTGTTATGAAGCAATAGATAATACACTCCCTTCCTTGATGCTTTCAAAAGCACACAATCCCACTCACCAGAAAACAGGGAAACATGGTATTGAGGCTCCATTTGTGCATGGGTGCACATGCACATACATACATACACACACACACACACACCAGGCATTGTTCTGTCATTTTCTTGACAGCTATCTCTTCCCACTGTTCAGGCTTCTTCCTTATCACTGGATACTATGAGGAAATCCTATTCCTATCCCATTCCTATACAAAGTTCTTCTAAGGAACTAGCCACACATGGGAATACAAGGCTTAAGTACAGAAGAGTCTAAGTCATAATTCATAAGCTAAGCAGGGTTCTGTAAACTTCTAGAGTATATATTTTTTGCTTTGCAGGGTAAATATGGGTCTCTCATTTCATTTTTTAACAAAGTTTTAAAATTTTAAAAACCATTCTGAGTCTGCAGGCTATAGCTTGCCAATTCTTGCCGTAAAGCTAAAAAACACTTGTGTCTTGCTAGCAGTCTTGTTACACACTGGCAACTGTTCTTGTTTCAAACCCATAATGAGGAAGGAAAGAGTTTTAAGAGGGGGACACCCACTGAAAAGCAATCTATTTTTTTTTATTTATATGACAAATATTTTTAAGGCAAAATAACTGAATTATGTAACATTTATTTGGAAGAAGAAATAATCACCATGATCTCAACCACTGTTAGCAAATTCAACGACTGTTAGCCAGTTAGTTATCACTTTTTTTCATAGCTATTACCAAGCATAACTATAATCATATAGTTAATGAAACTTTTATGTTGCTCTCATTTTTCATGATAGTTTAATGAAATTTGAACTGCCACAGATGTTACAATCATCACTTTTGATAACTAAGGCTATGTGTATTGTAGGCATATATTTAACAATTTCTTTGAGTGATCTTTGGTTTGTTTTCCAAGTTTTATTACTAGAATTATTCTCAAATGAGTATTTTCATAACTCTACCTTCTATACTGTATGTTCTTGGGATAGATTTCTAGAAGAAATAATAATTTAATATTTCATTTTTACCACAGAAACAAAACATATACTTTTTTCAATGACGCATGTAGTAATTTGTAAAGAATGTTTAATACGCATACACATATATAACATACATATACAAATAGGCATGTAAGTGTATACATATGCCCTCAAAACTTCCAGGAAAACCTAAACCTTGATAAAACTAAGAATTAAGATCAAAACATTCAGCCTGCAATATTCTAAATCTCTGGGATTTTTATCTCGTCAAAAAGTATTGAGAATAAAAACTCTAATAAGAATGAAAGTAATATGCTTCAAAACATTTGGGATTCAGGCAAGGCTGTATGCAGAGGTAGTCAAGGACTTAAAACCTTCCTTAATTAAAGAAAAACAAAGCTTTTAAGGCTTTAAAAAGAACAATCCTAAAGAAAGTAGGAGAGCAATAATGAAGAGATAAAAACAGAGAAGGAAAACAAACTCAAGGGGGGCTTTTTTTTGCTTCAAGGAAGGAAGATTTCTAAAAGAAAAGTTATAAATGCAGACCAGCAAAACCTTGGGTTAATAAAGAAATAAATGATTGTCTCAATAGATGCTACAAACAATCCAATAAAAAGAAACAATCGCTCCTCCAGGAAAGTAGGTAAAAAGCCAGGAACTGCGTGGACTGGACACCACAGAGCAATCTGTCTTTGGGCATACTTCATACAACACTCATGAAAACGTGGAACTGCTGAGATCAGCGAAATCTGTAAGTTTTTGCGGCCAGGGGACCCGCGCCCATCCCTGCCAGGCTCAGTCCCGGGGGAGGAGGGGCTGTCAGCTCCAGGAAGGAGAAGGGAGAAGTGCAGTGGCTGCTCTTATCGGAAACTCATTCTACTGATTCAAACTCCAACCATAGATAGACTGAGGCCAGACACCAGAGACTCTGAGAGCAGCCAGCCCAGCAGAGAGGAGACGGGCATAGAAGGAAAACAACACGAGAAGCTCCAAAGTAAAAGCAGAGGATTTTTGGAGTTCTGGTGAACACAGAAAGGGGAAGGGCGGAGATCAGGCCTTGAGGCGCATATGCAAATCCCGAAGCAAGGCTGATCTCTCTGCCCTGGGCACCTTTCCTTAATGGCCCTGGTTGCTTTGTCTATTAGCATTTCAATAACCCATTAGATCTCTGAGGAGGGCCGTTTTTTTTTGTTTTTTTTTTGTTTTTTTTTTTTAAATCCTTTTTGCTTTTTCTAAAACAATTACTCTAAGAAGCTCAATACAGAAAGCTTCAAAGAATTGAAATTTGGGCACGTCAAGTCAAGAGCAGAACTAAGAGAGCTCTGAGACAAAAGGCAATAATCCAGTGGCTGAGAAAATTCACTAAACAACACAACTTCCCAAGAAAAGGGGTTGTCCGCTCACAGCCACCATCCTGGTGGACAGGAAACACTCCTGCCCATCGCCAGCCCCATAGCCCAGAGCTGCCCCAGACAACCCAGTGTGACGGAAGTGCTTCAAATAACAGGCACACACCACAAAACTGGGCGTGGACATTAGCCTTCCCTGCAACCTCAGCTGAATGTCCCAGAGCTGGGAAGGGGGAGCAGTGTGAATTAACAGAGCCCCATTCAGCCATCATTTGAGCAGACTGGGAGCCTCCCAACACAGCCCAGCAGCCCAGAACTGCCCTGGGGGGACGGCACTCACCTGTGACATAGCACAGTCATCCCTCAACAGAGGACCCGGGGTGCACAGCCTGGAAGAGGGGCCCACTTGCAAGTCTCAGGAGCCATACGCCAATACCAAAGACTTGTGGGTCAGTGGCAGAGACAAACTGTGGCAGGACTGAACTGAAGGATTAGACTATTGCAGTAGCTTTAAAACTCTAGGATCATGAGGGAGATTTGATTGTTAGGGCCACCCCCCCTCCCCGACTGCCCAGAAACACACCCCACATACAGGGCAGGCAACACCAACTACACACGCAAGCTTGGGACACCAATTGGGCCCCACAAGACTCACTCCCCCACTCACCAAAAAGGCTAAGCAGGGGAGATCTGGCTTGTGGAGAACAGGTGGCTCGTGGACGCCACCTGCTGGTTAGTTAGAGAAAGTGTACTCCACGAAGCTGTAGATCTGATAAATTAGAGATAAGGACTTCAACTGGTCTACAAACCCTAAAAGAACCCTATCAAGGTCAGCAAATGCCACGAGGCCAAAAACAACAGAAAATTATAAAGCATATGAAAAAACCAGACGATATGGATAACCCAAGCCCAAGCACCCAAATCAAAAGACCAGAAGAGACACATCTAGAGCAGCTACTCAAAGAACTAAAGATGAACAATGAGACCATAGTACGGGATATGAAGGAAATCAAGAAGACCCTAGAAGAGCATAAAGAAGACATTGCAAGACTAAATAAAAAAATGGATGATCTTATGGAAATTAAAGAAACTGTTGGCCAAATTAAAAAGATTCTGGACACTCATAGTACAAGACTAGAGGAAGTTGAACAACGAATCAGTGACCTGGAAGATGACAGAATGGAAAATGAAAGCATAAAAGAAAGAATGGGGAAAAAAATTGAAAAACTCGAAATGGACCTCAGGGATATGATAGATAATATGAAACGTCCGAATATAGGACTCATTGGTGTCCCAGAAGGGGAAGAAAAGGGTAAAGGTCTAGGAAGAGTATTCAAAGAAATTGTTGGGGAAAACTTCCCAAATCTTCTAAACAACATAAATACACAAATCATAAATGCTCAGCGAACTCCAAATAGAATAAATCCAAAAAAACCCACTCCGAGACATATACTGATCACACTGTCAAACATAGAAGAGAAGGAGCAAGTTCTGAAAGCAGCAAGAGAAAAGCAATTCACCACATACAAAGGAAACAGCATAAGACTAAGTAGTGACTACTCAGCAGCCACCATGGAGGCGAAGAAGGCAGTGGCACGATATATTTAAAATTCTGAGTGAGAGGAATTTCCAGCCAAGAATACTTTATCCAGCAAAGCTCTCCTTCAAATTTGAGGGAGAGCTTAAATTTTTCACAGACAAAGAAATGCTGAGAGAATTTGCTAACAAGAGACCTGCCCTACTGGAGATACTAAAGGGAGCCCTACAGACAGAGAAACAAAGACAGGACAGAGAGACTTGGAGAAAGGTTCAGTACTAAAGAGATTCGGTATGGGTACAATAAAGGATATTAATAGAGAGAGGGAAAAATATGGCAAACATAATCCAAAGGATAAGATGGCCGATTCAAGAAATGCCTTCACGGTTTTAACGTTGAATGTAAATGGATTAAACTCCCCAATTAAAAGATATAGATTCGCAGAATGGATCAAAAAAAATGAACCATCAATATGTTGCATACAAGAGACTCATCTTAGACACAGGGACACAAAGAAACTGAAAGTGAAAGGATGGAAAAAAATATTTCATGCAAGCTACAGCCAAAAGAAAGCAGGTGTAGCAATATTAATCTCAGATAAAATAGACTTCAAATGCAGGGATGTTTTGAGAGACAAAGAAGGCCACTACATACTAATAAAAGGGGCAATTCAGCAAGAAGAAATAACAATCGTAAATGTCTATGCACCCAATCAAGGTGCCACAAAATACATGAGAGAAACATTGGCAAAACTAAAGGAAGCAATTGATGTTTCCACAATAATTGTGGGAGACTTCAACACATCACTCTCTCCTATAGATAGATCAACCAGACAGAAGACCAATAAGGAAATTGAAAACCTAAACAATCTGATAAATGAATTAGATTTAACAGACATCTACAGGACATTACATCCCAAATCACCAGGATACACACACTTTTCTAGTGCTCACGGAACTTTCTCCAGAATAGATCATATGCTGGGACATAAAACAAGCCTCAATAAATTTAAAAAGATTGAAATTATTCAAAGCACATTCTCTGACCACAATGGAATACAATTAGAAGTCAATAACCATCAGAGACTTAGAAAATTCACAAATACCTGGAGGTTAAACAACACACTCCTAAACAATCAGTGGGTTAAAGAAGAAATAGCAAGAGAAATTGCTAAATATATAGAGACGAATGAAAATGAGAACACAACATACCAAAACCTATGGGATGCAGCAAAAGCAGTGCTAAGGGGGAAATTTATAGCACTAAACGCATATATTAAAAAGGAAGAAAGAGCCAAAATCAAAGAACTAATGGATCAACTGAAGAAGCTAGAAAATGAACAGCAAACCAATCCTAAACCAAGTACAAGAAAAGAAATAACAAGGATTAAAGCAGAAATAAATGACATAGAGAACAAAAAAAACAATAGAGAGGATAAATATCACCAAAAGTTGGTTCTTTGAGAAGATCAACAAGATTGACAAGCCCCTAGCTAGACTGACAAAATCAAAAAGAGAGTAAGACCCATATAAACAAAATAATGAATGAAAAAGGTGACATAACTGCAGATCCTGAAGAAATTAAAAAAATTATAAGAGGATATTATGAACAACTGTATGGCAACAAACTGGATAATGTAGAAGAAATGGACAATTTCCTGGAAACATATGAACAACCTAGACTGACCAGAGAAGAAATAGAAGACCTCAACCAACCCATCACAAGCAAAGAGATCCAATCAGTCATCAAAAATCTTCCCACAAATAAATGCCCAGGGCCAGATGGCTTCACAGGGGAATTCTACCAAACTTTCCAGAAAGAACTGACACCAATCTTACTCAAACTCTTTCAAAACATTGAAAAAAATGGAACACTACCTAACTCATTTTATGAAGCTAACATCAATCTAATACCAAAACCAGGCAAAGATGCTACAAAAAAGGAAAACTACCGGCCAATCTCCCTAATGAATATAGATGCAAAAATCCTCAACAAAATACTTGCAAATCGAATCCAAAGACACATTAAAAAAATCATACACCATGACCAAGTGGGGTTCATTCCAGGCATGCAAGGATGGTTCAACATAAGAAAAACAATCAATGTATTACAACACATTAAAAACTCGAAAGGGAAAAATCAATTGATCATCTCAATAGATGCTGAAAAAACATTTGACAAAATCCAACATCCGTTTTTGATAAAAACACTTCAAAAGGTAGGAATTGAAGGAAACTTCCTCAACATGATAAAGAGCATATATGAAAAACCCACAGCCAGCATAGTACTCAATGGTGAGAGACTGAAAGCCTTCCCTCTAAGATCAGGAACAAGACAAGGATGCCCGCTGTCACCACTGTTATTCAACATTGTGCTGGAAGTGCTAGCCAGGGCAATCCGGCAAGACAAAGAAATAAAAGGCATCCAAATTGGAAAAGAAGAAGTAAAACTGTCATTGTTTGCAGATGATATGATCTTATATCTAGAAAACCCTGAGAAATCAACGATACACCTACTAGAGCTAATAAACAAATTTAGCAAAGTAGCGGGATACAAGATTAATGCACATAAGTCAGTAATGTTTCTATATGCTAGAAATGAACAAACTGAAGAGACACTCAAGAAAAAGATACCATTTTCAATAGCAACTAAAAAAATCAAGTACCTAGGAATAAACTTAACCAAAGATGTAAAAGACCTATACAAAGAAAACTACATAACTCTACTAAAAGAAATAGAAGGGGACCTTAAAAGATGGAAAAATATTCCATGTTCATGGATAGGAAGGCTAAATGTCATTAAGATGTCAATTCTACCCAAACTCATCTACAGATTCAATGCAATCCCAATCAAAATTCCAACAACCTACTTTGCAGACCTGGAAAAGCTAGTTATCAAATTTATTTGGAAAGGGAAGATGCCTCGAATTGCTAAAGACACTCTAAAAAAGAAAAACGAAGTGGGAGGACTTACACTCCCTGACTTTGAAGCTTATTATAAAGCCACAGTTGCCAAAACAGCATGGTACTGGCACAAAGATAGACATATAGATCAATGGAATCGAATTGAGAATTCAAAGATAGACCCTCAGATCTATGGCCGACTGATCTTTGATAAGGCCCCCAAAGTCACCGAACTGAGCCATAATGGTCTTTTCAACAAATGGGGCTGGGAGAGTTGGATATCCATATCCAAAAGAATGAAAGAGGTCCCCTACCTCACCCCCTACACAAAAATTAACTCAAAATGGACCAAAGATCTCAATATAAAAGAAAGTACCATAAAACTCCTAGAAGATAATGTAGGAAAACATCTTCAAGACCTTGTATTAGGAGGCCACTTCCTAGACTTTACACCCAAAGCACAAGCAACAAAAGAGAAAATAGATAAATGGGAACTCCTCAAGCTTAGAAGTTTCTGCACCTCAAAGGAATTTCTCAAAAAGGTAAAGAGGCAGCCAACTCAATGGGAAAAAATTTTTGGAAACCATGTATCTGACAAAAGACTGATATCTTGCATATACAAAGAAATCCTACAACTCAATGACAATAGTACAGACAGCCCAATTATAAAATGGGCAAAAGATATGAAAAGACAGTTCTCTGAAGAGGAAATACAAATGGCCAAGAAACACATGAAAAAATGTTCAGCTTCACTAGCTATTAGAGAGATGCAAATTAAGACCACAATGAGATACCATCTAACACCGGTTAGAATGGCTGCCATTAAACAAACAGGAAACTACAAATGCTGGAGGGGATGTGGAGAAATTGGAACTCTTATTCATTGTTGGTGGGACTGTATAATGGTTCAGCCACTCTGGAAGTCAGTCTGGCAGTTCCTTAGAAAACTAGATATAGAGCTACCATTCGATCCAGCGATTGCACTTCTCGGTATATACCCGGAAGATCGGAAAGCAGTGACACGAACAGATATCTGCACGCCAATGTTCATAGCAGCATTATTCACAATTGCCAAGAGATGGAAACAACCCAAATGTCCTTCAACAGATGAGTGGATAAATAAAATGTGGTATATACACACGATGGAATACTACGCGGCAGTAAGAAGGAACGATCTGGTGAAACATATGACAACATGGATGAACCTTGAAGACATAATGCTGAGCGAAATAAGCCAGGCACAAAAAGAGAAATACTATATGCTACCACTAATGTGAACTTTGAAAAATGTAAAACAAATGGTTTATAATGTAGAATGTAGGGGAACTAGCAGTAGAGAGCAATTAAGGAAGGGGGAACAATAATCCAAGAAGAACAGATAAGCTATTTAACGTTCTGGGGATGCCCAGAAATGACTATGGTCTGTTAATTTCTGATGGATGTAGTAGGAACAAGTTCACTGAAATGTTGCTATATTATGTAACTTTCTTGGGGTAAAGTAGGAACATGTTGGAAGTTAAGCAGTTATCTTAGGTTAGTTGTCTTTTTCTTACTCCCTTGCTATGGTCTCTTTGAAATGTTCTTTTATTGTATGTTTGTTTTCTTTTTAACTTTTTTTTTCATACAGTTGATTTGAAAAAAGAAGGGAAAGTTAAAAAAAAAAAAAAAAAAGAAAAAAGACAAACAAGGAAAAAAAAAAAAAAAAAGATGTAGTGCCCCCTTGAGGAGCCTGTGGAGAATGCAGGGGTATTCGCCTACCCCACCTCCATGGTTGCTAACATGACCACAGACATAGGGGACTGGTGGTTTGATGGGTTGAGCCCTCTACCATAAGTTTTACCCTTGGGAAGACGGTTGCTGCAAAGGAGAGGCTAGGCCTCCCTGTATTTGTGCCTAAGAGTCTCCTCCTGAATGCCTCTTTGTTGCTCAGATGTGGCCCTCTCTCTCTGGCTAAGCCAACTTGAAAGGTGAAATCACTGCCCTCCCCCCTACGTGGGATCAGACACCCAGGGAAGTGAATCTCCCTGGCAACGTGGAATACGACTCCCGGGGAGGAATGTAGACCCGGCATCGTGGGATGGAGAACATCTTCTTGACCAAAAGGGGGATGTGAAAGGAAATGAAATAAGCTTCAGTGGCAGAGAGATTCCAAAACGAGCCGAGAGGTCACTCTGGTGGGCACTCTTACGCACACTTTAGACAACCTTTTTTAGGTTCTAAAGAATTGGGGTAGCTGGTGGTGGATACCTGAAACTATTAAACTACAACCCAGAACCCATGAATCTCGAAGACAGTTGTATAAAAATGTAGCTTATGAGGGGTGACAGTGGGATTGGGAATGCCATAAGGACCAAACTCCACTTTGTCTAGTTTATGGATGGATGTGTAGAAAAGTAGGGGAAGCAAACAAACAGACAAAGGTACCTAGTGTTCTTTTTTACTTCAATTGCTCTTTTTCACTCTAATTATTATTCTTGTTATTTTTGTGTGTGTGCTAATGAAGGTGTCAGGGATTGATTTAGGTGATGAATGTACAACTATGTAATGGTACTGTAAACAATCGAAAGTACAATTTGTTTTGTATGACTGCGTGGTATGTGAATATATCTCAATAAAATGATGATTAAAAAAAAAAAAAGAAACAATCATTATCTTTAATGTTCTAAAAATAGAAACATCTATGCAATATATCTTTAAGCTATCTATTCATTACCTTTCATGGTAAAACAATTTCTCATTAAAACTAGGAACAAGAAAGCCCATTAACTCCATCATAGGTACCATTGTTTGAAATTCTCGTCAATGTAACAAGACTAAAAATAAACACAACTGGCAGGAAGGTGAAGAGTTTACACAGTGATACTAAATAAAATTTAACAGCAGCATACTGTTATTAAAGAAAGACAATACAGTGATGTTTTTTCACAAACATTTTATTATTTATAATTGCTATTTTACTTAGAATTACTAAGAATTACTAAGAACTACTTAGAAAATTACTTAGAATTTTTGCCACATTAATAAAATAATAAAGTTTATCTGGAATAACAAACAAGCAAAATAGATGAGGAAATCCACAAAGGATAACAAAATAGTAATCTTGACAAATATTCAATATATTTGTAAACAAAACAAAGTAACATTGCCTTAAAAAAAATATAGAGATATCAATACAAAAACAGAGAAAGAACTCACTATATTAATTTCCTTTTGGTTGCAGGCACAGAGACTGACTCAAGCTAGCACAATTCTAAAGAGGGAAGCAAAGCCTTTGATGATTATCTTCCCAGCTTTTTGTGAAAGGCTAGGAAACTGAATTAGAATGGGGAGGAAAGAAAGTAGTTGGGAGGGAGGTAAAGTGCCTTTAAGGAAGAGGACAAGATAAGGAAAAAAAGAAGGAAGACTGCATGACAGGACACTGATGAAGCTCAATGAACCAAAGGAAGTGTGGAACAATAAAGTGAGGTAGCAAGCCATGCAGGCCTATGGGGAAGAATATTCTAACAAAGCAAACAGCACGTGTGCAATCTCCAAATCTCGAATCTCAAATCTCAGAGAAGTGTGATTTCCTTAAGAAAAAGCTGTCAGAAAATAGTGCATCAGTGGGAAGAATGGCAGAGAAGCAAGGCAAAGAATGGAAAAGAGAGACGAGGTAGGCAGGGACCAGATCACCGGAACCTGTATAGCTGGCAATAAATGACAATCTACTCCTTAGGAGCCTGCTTTAGTGAAGCAGTAAACAACAATAACAGTGTTGACAACCACAAAACATATATGCAATAATAAGGGAGATAAGTATGCAAGAGAATGCAGATACTATTTATACACAGGATTTTCTACCTGAGACCATAACAAGAGGAAGAGAGGCATTTTTTTTTTTTTAATAATTGGAAAAGAAAAAAAAATCTCTCTCCTCCTAAAGAAGGTATTGGGCCTGAAATTTTAAGGAAAGTGCCTTGGTCCAAGCAAACTAACTTAAAAAGCCTAGTAAAATGTTCAACTGCAAATCAATCAAACATCAACCATATAAATACAACAGAACTACACTCAGTAAATAAAATTACACTAAAATGTGGACAGTATACTCACAAAACTACTTTGTTACCTAGAATCCCTTCTCCTCCAATTCTAAGAGGGAAGCCAAGCCCTTCATGATTATCTCTTCCTGGCTTTTTATGAGAGCCTAGGAAATTTAACTAGATTGGAGAGGCAGGAAGCGGGGAGAGGGAAGGTGCCGTTAAGGAGGAGGAGAAAGGAAGGGAAAAACAATTCTTCAGGCCCAGTTCTAGAGCCAGAATCCCACATTCCCTAAGTGGTGCACAGAGGCTGTTTTGCACTTCGGTCAGTTGTGGAAGGAGAGATGGCACTGGAACATGCCTAGGGAGAATAAACCCTGGGAACCCACAGAAGCAGTCATGGCTGCTAATGTTCAGGAACCTACACTCAGAGAACAATCCTCAGTTCCATTAGAGAGCCCGGGGGGGGGGGGCAAGGGGAAAGGATTCCCCCATAGTTAGTGAAAGATTAAATTCCTGGGAACCCTGAACTCTGTATGACTTACTGTTTACTGAAATAAATGGTACATTTCTTGCACTCCAGAGTATCAAGTAAGACCCAAACTCAGAATCAGTTTGATAAATTTGAAAAACTACACATACTAGAGAGTAACTGTTACTTATAAGATATTCAAGTCCAAGGTAAGATACAACACTGCATGTGTCACATGTTCAATTAGGGTAAGATACACATGCACAGAAAAGTAAATGGAAAAGCCTTGTAATGGGTTTAATTTTAGTCAGTCATTCTGGGCTATCCTATTTTTGTCCAATTGTACCTACTCTTCTTGGACAAGTCCCCATTCTAGCTTAACAGTGGGAGAACTAAATTTAGTCCATCCATGAACTAGTCAGATACCTTTGTTTGGCCCTCATCAGTTAAAAGTATGGATCCAGTAGACTTCAAACTGTGGGAATCAGGGCCCACTTCCATTGGGAGGCTTTATGTGCTCTAACAGCCTGCAGCTGAGAGGGACATAGCCCAGTTCATTCTCCACTGAAGGCCAGCCAGAAGGGAGATGGGAGGGGATGAAGCAAATTCCTCTTTGGATTATTCAACAGGAGGTTCACTGGTACAGGCCCCATTCTATTAATTACTGCTATTCCCTCATCTGAAGCCAGTGATACCCTGATATGGTTGTTTCATGTATGCAGGGCAAAGGCATTTTACTTTGAATGACTTTGCTTCCTTAGATATTCTGGCATCAGATGAAGACACTCTCAGACAGTGTTCCTTCTGCCTTGGCTCCAAAACCTAAGTGAATGGGTGCAACTCCCTCAACTGGGACAAGGAGCCGTTGCTCCTCCCTTGACTAACCTCTGTCTGGTTGGTTCCATTCATGCCACAGCTTCTCCTCCGGCTTCCTCACACTCAGATTATTTCAGGCCAGCACAGCAGAGGCACTTCTGGAGTTCAGCAACAAACCAGGTCAGGTCTCACCCCATAACAAAGCCATTCCAGTTGGAACAGAGTTAATATTGAAATCTTCAATGTACGGAAAAAGTTGAAAATAAAATTAAGTAGTTCAAAAACCTGAGACATTCTATATACAGATGGAAAAAACTTTCAAACTTAGATAAAACAAAATAAAAAAAGGTATTTCTTTTGTCTCACGCTTTCTCATACACACACACAAACACCTTTTATATGTTAAGCTAGTTACATGAAAACCAAGTAATATATTTTAAAGTAACACCTCATAATTCAGATCAAACTATACTGTACAACACGAATTAAAAGAAATTCATGAATAATCCACTGGTTTCTCTATTTTGGTACTATTGACAAATGCATGGTTTGAATATTTTGTTTTTGTGGGGGGTTTTGATTTGGATTGAAATATCTGCTTTAGGAAATTTACCAAAACTAGAATTAATGAGGGGTTTTTGAAATTCGATTTTTAGGTGTGAGGGCTGATAGTTCCAAGTCAGATGTGCTCACAGTAATGGATGCTACTTCCAGTGATCCTGGTTGAAGAGGCCCCAAGGACACTTGAATATCAACTTTTGTTTCAGGAGGCAATCCTTCCAGTTGCTTAGGCTTCTTAAACATTTGATGATACTGGGTTTTGTGCTCCATTTTCTCCTTGAAAGTTAAAAACTGTAGCCGGCATTTAGAACACTGGTGAACATTCTTTTCCCAATGCCCCCTATAATGACACATGTATGGTGAAGCAGTTTTAAAAACTTTTAGACAAAATGGACAAAGCAAATTTTTAGTGTTTTCATGGCATGTTCTAAAATGTGTTTCCACATCAGTAAAGGCTGACGATCTGTAATTGCAAACCTGGCAAACATAAGGCATTTCACCGGGTTTGTGATTGTCCTTCATGTGTTGTAAGAGAACCTGGTCTGTTTCAAATGACAATTCACAGATTTTACAAACAGTGGAGGGTTCCTGGGGGATGTGCACACTTTCAATATGACACTGCAGCTGGAAAGGAGTTGGAAACTGCCGGTGGCAGTGCTGGCAGGTGGTGTGGCTTTCCCAGCTGTCACTCCTCTGCTTCTCAAGTTCCAAATGGTGCTTCATATGGTTCATAAACTTAATATTTTTTAGAACTTTCAAGCAGCTGAGGCATTTAAAGTTTGTGTCAGTCCTCTGTTCTAGCTGCCCATCTCCCTTATGTTGTCCATAGTAAAAGTCATGAAGTAACACAATCATATTTTCTTTCCTGGGATCAGCAGTCTTTTGACTTGCCATACTTGAAAAATCTATTTTTGTCAGTCCTCCATTTTCCCTGACTGGATTTACAGGCTTGAAATTGTCCTTTGGAAAAGCTACTGGAAAAAGTGCTCCATTCTGAACATGGTTTAACAAGGTATGACCATCTCTAGAGGGTATACTTTGCTGATTGTTTTTTGTACGAGATATAACCGAGGGGGACAAAGCTAAAAAAGATCCATCACTGAGTTTAGGCCTTTTGGTATTTACAGTATTTACTTCAGAAGTAGAAAGTTGCTTTGATATACAAGGACTTTCATTCATACCTCCTACAGAAAGTGCTGCTCTTCCTGCATGCTGCAATGAACTGGTGAATGTACTCAAAGGAGAATATAGCTCTAAAGAGCCATTAGGCACAACTTGTGGTGAATTATTTTTATAATCAGGTTCAGACAAAGGTTCAATAATAATAGGACTATCTGTTGATCTTGATTCAGATTGAGAAAATGGCAAGATGGCTACTCCTTTTGATGGTGGGGTCATATGACTTATAGACTGCAATGTATGAGCAGCACCTTGTCTGAGGTGACCATACTTTTTTCTCCTTGAATTAGAACCTGGAGTGACTCGGTTCAAAATGTTTGAAACAACTGGTTTTGAATTTGAAGTCACCCCAACAAAGATCAGCTCAGCATCTTCATTTACATTTTCCACCCCAAGAAAGATCAACTCAGCATCTTCACCATCCACTTGTTTGGTTTCTTTTACACTTTTCTGTGGTTCCCGCTCTTGTCCTTCCTCAGGTAACATACATGGATCTTCCATTTTCAAATGTTTTTATGCTTGGAGGGTGTAGCCACAAGTCCCAGTGCTTCCTTTAAATAAAATGCCACCTAAGTACAAACACATTATATCAGTAAGTACCACAAATGCATTATCTTATCTTACTTAATTCTTCCCCAAAATTCTAAGGTAGTTATAAACACCCTTATTTTACAGATAAGGACAATGAGACTCAAACAAGGTAAGTGATAGCTTAAAGCCTAGATTATAAAATCAGGTTGTGCAACTCCAGAATGATAACTTTCCACTCTACTATCTCTCCTATTTAAAAAAAAAAAAAATTTAAAAAACTCTTCCAACAATTAATCACAAAGAGAAATTATATGGAAAGAACAAATATTTTTACAATGGGAGCATTGTGAAGTGTTTAAAAACATGGGCTTTGAGTCAGAAAAGACTGAGTTGGAATCCTAAGTCTGTGACACACCAGCTGTGTTTTCTTTGGTAAATTTTTGAACTTTTAAATGTATTTCTACATCTAAAGAGACAAATTATTATTTCTTAGAATTAAGAATACAGCTATTTTTAAAAAGCACTACTTTTTCAATGGCAGTTTCTTTTGTAGAATTGGAGGGAAAATATATTAAATGCACATGTAAATTGACTCATATATAATAATTTCATGAATGATTATATAGAAAAGAGGCATTAAATGTGAAGAGTAAACTGAGTACCCACACACGGGTCAAATGGCATAATGCAATGTCAAGTGCTTAGCATGTGTCTAGCAGAACAAATTAGGAATGAACTCTCTTAATATCTCTCTTCTTGACTCACAACCTTATGTATAATCTTTTCATTGCTTTCTCCTAAATTTCTCCCTCCAGTTCTGTCTTTTCCACTGATTTTAAATGAAGCAGCAACTTAACCGATCTTGCTTCCTCCCTTACTCCATTTAGCCTCTTCACCCTATGGCAAGGAGAGTGACACTGTTAAATCAAGTCAGAGTAAATCAACTCTGACTTATTATTGACACTGTTAAATCGAATCAGAGTAAATGAATTCCTTGGCTCAGAATCCCCCACCCCCACATCCCACCCCCAGTGCCTTCCTGGTTCACTCAGAGTAAAAGGCCAAGTCCTTCCAATGTACTTTCCCCACCCCACATACTGTTCTGAAATAATTTCATACTCTTTTCCCCCATCCACTTCACTTCAGCCCCACTGATCTCCTTTTTGTTTCCTGAACACACCAAACTTCAACATGCTTGTATCTGTTCTTGCCTCTAACATGAATGCTCTGCATCCAGATACCAATACGGCTGGCTGCTCATCACCTTCAGGTCTCCTTCTCAGTGTCCAACCAATCTCCAGCTCACTTTCCCTATCTCCCATCCCTGATTTTTTTTTTATCTTCAAAGCATTTATCACCATTTAGCATACTATAAAGTTTACTCACTAACATTGTTCTTTTCTATCATCTATCCAGTGGAATTTAAACTTCAAGGGCAAAAATTCTATTTTTTTTTTCACTGCTGTATAACCAACACAAAAAACACTACCTGGCACAGAAGGAGTGTTCAACAAATACAGGATTTGTTAAATGAATTAATGTAATTCTCAATTAATAAGATCTTTTGCTTGCAGGACAGACTATGCTCCATTAATTCCATGTGTTTTCCATGAATTTACTCTGAGAACCTTTCCAAGTCAAAAATTCTTAGGCCAATAAGTACCTAGCATTTTACATACATTTTTTAACCACACCCATCGGAAGAAAAGTAATAAATATGGAGTCCCACAAGCATAGACACATTTAAATTAATATTTGCTCTTACTATATGGGGATGCATTATACTATTTTCTATTTCATTTTTCTTAAATTGATCGGAACCCACAGAAATCAATTAAAGACTTGATAGTGGGTAACTACTAATGGTTGGAAAAACAATGGCTTAGAGGTAGCAAAATGGAGGCATCATAAATCACATTTTTTAACTCACCAGTTTCTGAAGTTGAATGTCAGGATTCAGTATGGCCCAAAATGGATCTTTCAGAATAAAGACAGCTTAACAAAATCCCTGCTTATCACAAGGTAAATTTCTCTAATGACTCCACTTAAACTCCAGAGTTACTGTAAGCCACCTAAGCAACTCCTCTTCAAGGACATTTTACTGGGCCACTCAGAAGACCCAAGTCTGAAATTCAGTAGGCCAATAAGAATTTAATGCTGCTAGCATTTTACAAACATTTTTGACCACCTATCACAGAACATATTACAAGGAATCCCAGTGCAGAAGTGTACATAAACACACAAATACACATTTGCCCTTACTACATGGAATGTATTTTGACAATTTATTTCTCTTTTAAAATCAATTGTGACCCACAACAATAATTAAAATTCATCAATGGTTACTACTTTGTCATTTGAAAAATACTGGTTTAAGAGTAGCCAAATGGGATTTCCAGGTAGAGAGCAGAAGAGGTAAGGCGGAGCAAACTTCTCCTCCATGAAAAACACTAGAGAAAGACCAGAGAATGCCCAGAACAGCAGCTTCAGGGTGCCAACAATATGTTGGTGGCAACTTGGACAAAAAAGTGGAGAAACTGCATCTCAAAGGACAGGGTGAGTTTATCCAGCCAGGATCGCCACCAGGGGCTGGCAGTGGCAAAACAGCCACCGACCAGATGAATGAGCAGATCTCCACTCCCATGCACCCATCCCAGCAATTAGCTAGGGAGATAATCCTCCATAGCTACATGAATCTCCTTGGAGATATGGGGACACAGCACCCAAGAATGAGCCTGATCCTAGCATTGAGGGATTGAGAATGCCTTTTTGACCAAAAGGGGGAAAAAAAGGTAACAAAATAAGGTTTCAGTGGCTAAGAGATTTCAAAAATAGTCAAGAGTCAATCCTAGAGGTTACTCTTACGCAAGCTCCAGCCAGCTATTCCAAATGCCCACAGTATGCCAAGTCTTAACCACCAGCAGTCCTGAAAAATACTAAAGAATACCTAGGTTCCCATCTGAGACTCTATAAGAAGTTTTACTCACTAAATTTACTTCTCAGAAACTTAAATCCCCTAGAGTGTTCCTATGCCAGATAAGTCCCAAAATCCAGAGGCACAGCCTCTCCAAGAACATCAACCAGATGCAACCCTCTTCCCCATAATGTCAACACCTCTTTTCAATATGAACAAATTAGGTTAGTCACTGCCCAGACATCCCTGAAGATTGAAACAGTGATCAAACAAGAGAGAGGGATAGCAACTGACAAGATAGGATTTAACAAAGGATTACAAATATCGAATCTTTATTTAGTCTCTAGAGTACTAGAATAGCTAAAAGGAAATAACTGACATGGTGGAACTGTAACATATAACATGCTTCAAAATTTGCTCTATAGCTACTTGGTAAATTACACTTTGAAAGTTATCAAATTTCTGTACATGTTATATTTCACAATAAGGAAATAACTGAAATTGTGGAACTGTAACCCATAACATTCTTTGAAATTTGCTCTACAACTAGTTGTTAAACCGTACTTTGAAAATTATCACCTTTTGGTATATATGCTATATGTCACAATAAGGAAATAACTGAAATGGTGGATCTGCACCCCATAACATTATTTGAAATTTAATAACTACTTGGTATTTTGTTTGTTTGTTTTTGTTTTTTTTTTTTTTGATTTACAAATTCTTTCTGATTTATTGTTGAATAGCAAATGGACAAATCCACAGAACAAAAGCACAGTGTCTCTTCAAAAGCATAAAACAGTTAAAGCCAAAGGCAATATCAAAGAACAATACTTTATCTTACTGTATGCATTTAAGTTGTGTTTTGACACCTTCCTCTTCACCCTGAAACCCATTTCACCATTAAAAAGATGCCAACACTTTCAAAGCTCATTAAATCGTACTTGTTAAATCGTACTTCGAAAGTTATCACTGTTCCGTATATATGTTGTATTTCACAATTTTAAAAATGTAAATAAATAAAAAAGTAAAAAGAGTATCCAAATGGGAGTGCTTTAAACCACATTACATAACTCAACAGTTTCTGAAAATTTATGTCAGGATTCACTATAGCCCAGTATGGACCCCTCAAACCAGCATACGCAATCTACAAAACTTAAACCGCATTCCAGTAATATTGCTGGACTCCCCCACAGCTCATCTTGGTTGGAGTTTTGGCTGTCGTCTACATTAACTGAATGTTCCATCCAACCTATCGTCCAAAATAAGAAATAATAAGTGGAGCACAAATCGGGCACAGAGCTAATAAACTACTGGATAAGTTCATTCAGAACAAGAGTAGCATTAGACAGTGGGACTTTTCTGTCACCTATTTTGTGTGTCTAGAGCCCCATCTTTATTTTCTACTATTTATTAGAATATTGAGATACTGGGGTGGAGGCACTGGACATGCAAAGACCTACCAGATCTAACAGGTTAGTCTTCAAAGATTACTTACTAACACCATCAAAGAAATAAGCAAGGATTTGGGGTGAGGGACCAGCCAAAGAGGGCTGCAAAGTCAGCTTGTCATGACCTACCACCTCCCAGGTTATTCCTGTGTATTCAAACAATGGCCCTTTCAGTGGGTCTTTGTTACATCCACACACCAGTTTTTTCCAGCTATTGGCCATCTCCCTTCTTAAAGTAACTTCCAGAGATTAGATCCCAAGCCACCAGAACTCCTCTGGTAACTACCCCCACCATCTCCCTTCGCCCCTCACTCTCTTATGCCACTTTACCTCCTCCAAATTCCTGCCCCACCCCTCAATCTCTCTCCCCTTCCAAAGCAAGCTTGCCCCTCCCCCACTTCATTAACCCCATACCTTTGCTGCCTTAGAATATAATGCCCACTAAACACAGTTCCTTGTGCAAACAGTAGTTTCTTACCTCCCTGGACCTGCAGGAAACACTAAATTACATCCCAGTTCAACTAAGCAAAACAAATTATTTTTCCATATCAAAAAAGTCTGGATATTTATATCTTGATACAGTATCTTTTTCCCCATGTCTTTCCAAAAAAAAGGAAAAAAAAACAGCATGTGCTATGGAGGCAGAATGGTAGGCAGAAATGGTAGGTAAAAGTACAACCAGGATGGTAGAGGAGTGCAAAAATGGGATCTAATCTGGCTTGGGAGTCTAGGAGAGGAACTACTAAACAAAGGTGTTATTGTCAAAAGATATAACTATTTCCATAGACTAGATTGAGGAAAAAAATCAAGAATTCCCAATTTGGTTACACTGCTGACCTCCTCTCTCACTATTCTAACCATCATTCCAATCCAATCACAGTGGTCACCTGGCTTGAACACCTCTCTGAAGAGTTTCTAGCAGAAACTCTTGTCCCTCAGATGTCCCCAACGTTAACACTTTCATCTTCTTGAAATCTGTGTTACAAACATTCCTACTCCATGAAACTTACTCTGACCTTCATTTGTAAAACAACCCCAACTTCAACCCCAACTACAACCCCAAGTTCCAATCTTCTAATAGTGATCTTTCTTTTCCCTTATTGTACCTCCTATTATACTAGAAAATTTATGTCTAATACATTCAACTTTTATTCTTTGCCTGTTTTGGTCACTGATTTTGCCAAGATCATATAAGAACTCAAACAGGCACTGAAGGAAAAAAAAATTACCTTGAAGGAATAAGAAATAAATTCAACAAAGGAAGGTGAACAAGGAAAGAGTTAGGAAATGTTCAAAACTTGGAAATAACCAATTTCTTCAAGTATGGAAGCATCCAAGGTGTGCTGTTATAGCAAATGAGAGATGCCTATGATCCTGGGGCTTCAGAAGAAGAATGCTTAAAGTCATCCCATCATAGGGACTGATATTTAGGGGAAGCCTCTTCTCAGATCAGCATAGTTAGAGTCCTGCACAGATGTTCTCCCAAGTAGCAGAGAAAAATCAGTCATTTTCCCTTCTTCCTTCTTTCCTCCTGTTCCGGTTTGCTAATGCTGCCGTTATGCAAAATACCAGAAACAGATTAAATTTTATAAAGGGGATTTATTAGGTTACAAACTTAACGTTTCCAAGACCAAAAAAGTAGCCAAACTAAGGCATCAACAAGAGGATATCTTTACTGAACAAAGGCCGACAGTGTCTGGAACAACTCTGTTCGCCACCTCTGGGAAGGCATCTGCTGGTCCTCTGCTCCCAGGCTATATTTCAAAATGGTTTTCTCCAAAATATCTCTGAGATTCTGTCTTTGCTCTTTTCTCTCAGCTCCCATTGTGTCCTTGCTTCTTTCTCCCAGGGTGTTTCTCTCAAAGCATGTGGGGGTCCTCTCTTAGCTTCTCTGGGGCAAACTCTGGGCTTCATCTCTTAGCTCAGCATCTTCAAACGTCCTTCTGTCTGTATCCACATGTGTCTTGGAGTGTCAGCAAGTATCTGTGTCTGCTCTTGAATTCTCTTAAGTAATCCACTGAATGAATCAAGTAATCCAGTGAATCAGAGTGGGGTCCACACCTCCATGGAAATAATTTAATCAAAGGTATCACCCACATTTGGGTGAGTCACATCACCATGGAAACACTCAATCAAGAGGTTCCACCCAACAAGACTGGGTTAAAAGATCATGACTTTTATGGAAGGCATAATATATCCAAACTGGCATACCTCCCAACAACAGAATCTTGCTGAGAAGGGTAGAAAAAAGAGAGAGATGATCAGGGTGGCAGTCCAAATGAAAAGTTATGTGTTACCTTGGACACAAGTCCTTTCACTGAGGTAGAGGGTCCAGAAAGGGTTTGAAAGTACTAGAAGCATGGAGAATGATTTAAACAGGGGTTAAGGAAGAGCAAGGAAAAAAAAAATGACCAAAAACCATAACAATGTCAATTATTAAACACTCAGCAAGAAGGTGACATCAGTGGAAATGGTAGAGTAAGAACCTGTAAAACCAATTGTGATAGTTAGGTTCATGTGTCATCTTGGCCAGGTGATGATGCCAGTTGTCTGATCAATCAATCACTAGCTTAACCATTACTGCAAGGACATTTGTGGCTGGTTAATAAACCAGAAGGCTGGTTTATTAAATGATCAGTCAATTGATTTCATCTGTGGCTGACTAAATCAATGAAGGGAGTATCTTCTGCAATGAGAGAATTCAATCAGCTGGATTTAATCCAATCAGTTGAAAACATTTAAGGGAGAAGAGAGAGAACCTTTACTTCTTCAGCCAGCCAGCCTCTCCTGCAGAGTTCATCGAAGACCTTCATCAGAGTTTCCAGCTTGCTGCCTACCCTACAGAATTTCGACTCATGCATCCCCACAGTTGCATGAGACACTTTTATAAAATCTACAAAATCTATAAAATGTTTATAAAATTTACAGATATCTCCTGTTGCTTCTGTTTCCCTAGAGAACCCTAACTAATACACCAATCCTTCATAAAAACAATGAGAATGCTAGCAAAAATTGTCAAAATCAACTTTTTTCAAATCTGTAAATTACCAAAGGCTTGCAATAATCTGGGGAGTGTTTATATGAGAAAAACGGTTACATTTTGGTAAGAAAAGCAGTATTTATGGCATATTAACTTGTCCTAGTCCTATCCCCAGCTCTGTAGGAGCTTTAGAAAACAACAGTCCTAAACACTTCCTAGCTGATTCTATGAGAGCAGAATTACTCAGATACTAAACCTAGATAAACACATAACAAGAAAACTATGGACTGATACTTCTTATTAATATAAATGCAAAGATCCTTAACAAAATACTAAAAATCCAAATAAAAAAATGCATTAAAAGGATTAAATACTATGACCAAATGGGATTTAGCCCAGGAATGTCAGGGAGGTTCCACATAAGAAAATCAGTGTAATACACTACATTAATAGAATGAAGGAAGACAAACACATGAACATCTCAATTGATGCATAAAAAGTATTTAACAAAATTCAGCACACTTTCTTGATAAAAACTCAGAAAACCAGAAATAGACGGGAACTGCACTAGTCAACTTTGTACTGGAAGTTCTAGTCAGAACAATTAGACAAAAAAAAAAAAAAAAAGAAAGAAAAGAAAAGAAAAAAGGAAGAAAGAAAGAAAAAGAAAAAAAGAAAGAAAGAAAAGAAAAGAGAAAAGAAAAGAAATAACAGGTATCCAAATTGGAAAGGATGGAGTAAAACTATCTCCATTCACATATTCACAGATTACATGACCCTATATGTAGAGAATCCCAAAGTATACACAAGAAAGCTATTATGAATGCAGCAAATTTGCAGGGTATTAACATCAGCACACAAAAATCAGTTATGCTTCTATACGTCAGTGAACAATACAAACAAGAAATCAAGAAAAAAATTCCATTTACAACAGCATCTAAAAAATAAAACATCTAGGAGATAAATTTAACCAGGTATGTGAAAGACTTGTACAGTGAAAACTACAAAATATTGCTGAAAGAAATTAAGAAGACCTGAATAAATGGAAAGACATCCTGTGTTCATGAATTGGAATACTTACTATTGGTAAGATTTCAATGTCACCAAATCAATCTACAGATTCAACACAATTGTGATCAAAATTCCAGCAATCTTTTCCAGAAAAGGAAAATCCAATGATTAAATTCATAGAGAATTACAAGACGACCTGAATAGCCTAAACGATTCTGAAGAAGAATAAATTTGGAAGACTCATACCACCCAATGTCAAAACTTACTACAAAGCTATGGTAAACAAAACAGTGTGGTATACGGATATAGAGACCAATGCAATAGAATTTTTTTGACAGTCCAGAAATAAATCTTCACATCTAGGGCCTACTGATTTTTTACAGGGATGCCAAGTCCTCAACGGGGAAAGAACAGTTTCTTCAAAAAATGACGCTGGGAAAACTGGATATCCACATTCAAAAGAGTTAAGTTGGACTCTTACCTCATATCATATACAAAAATTAACTAAAACTGGATCAATGACCTAAATATAAGAGAAGTAATAAAACCCCTAGAAGAAAATCAGAGGAAAATCTTTAGAACCTTGGATTTGGCTATTAAATTCTAACAACAAAAGCACAAGTAACAAAAGAAAAAATAAATGTAAAATGTGCTTCCTCAAAATTAAAAACACAGGTACATAAAAGGACATTAGCTACAGAATAGGAGAAAACACTTGGAAATCATATCTCTGATATGGGTTTTATATGCAGAACATATAAAGAACTTCTACAACTCAAAAACATAAAGATAACTCAATTTAAAAATGGGAAGAAGACTTGAATAGACACTTCTCCAAGTAAAATATACAAATGGCCAATAATCACATTAAAAAATGTTCAACATTAGTATTAGGTAAATGCAAATCAGAACCACAATGAGAGACAACCTCTCACCTGCTAGAATGGCTACTATTAAAAAAGTAGAAAATAACAAGTGCTGACAAGGATGTGGAGAAATGGGACCTTTGTGCATTGCTGGTGGGAATGCAAAATGTTGCAACAGCTGTGGAAAACACTTGGCGGATCCTCAAAAAGCTAAATATACAATTACCATGTGACCTGACAATTCCACTTCCAGGAATACACCCAAAATAACTGAAAACAGGGATTCAAATTGATCCTTGTATGCCAATGTTCATAGCAGCATTATTCACGATAGCTGAAAGGTAGAAACTATCCAAGTATCCACCAACAGATGAATGGCTAAACAAGGAATGGATTAATAGGAATGAATTTTTGATACATGCTTTAACATGGATAAACCTTGAAAACATTACCCTAAGTGAAATTAGACAAACACAAATGGCAAATATTGTATGATTCCACTTACATGGAATATCTAGAATAAGCATATTCATGGAGACAGAAAGTATATTAGAGGTTACCAGGGCTGAGGGGAGATGGGAATAGGAAGTTATTGCTTAACTGGTACAGAATTTCTGTTTTGGGTGATGAAAAAGTTTTGGTAATGGATGGTCTCAAAAGTACACAACACCGTAAATGTAATTAATGTCACTGAGTTGTAGAGTTAAAAATGGTTTAAATGGCAAATTTTATATTATAACACGTTATTACATTAAAAAATTTAAAATTTAAAAAAAATTAAGAGGGAAGATGGCAGCATAGAGAGGAGTGGAAGCTAGTCAGTACTGCTGGAACAGCTAATAAACAATCAGAACAAACAATAAATAATCTGAAATAACTGCAGGGGGACAAATGTGACCGTCCACTCATGATACACCAACCTGAATTGGGAGGAAGGCCTGAGAGCGCAGCATAAAATCTGTAAGTAAAACCTGCAGATCTGAGCCGGGAGCCACCTCCCCCCACGGCCTGAACAGCAAAGCCTTGTGGTGCTAGAGAGCAGCACTCTCCCAAACTGCAAAGCCTCACTGTGCTAGAGAGCAGCACTTTCTGATATAACTCAGCTGAACTCCAACTGGGGTTTTAATTAGCAAACATGGACTGCTCAATACAAGCTATGAATCCCCAACAAGCAGAGAGAAGCTTTTGGTGACCACTGACCTTGGAGAGTCGGAGGATCTCTCTGAGAGGCAAGGGGAGCCCAGAAGACCAGATGCTGTCTCTGGCCGAAGGGTGAAACTGAGGGTGGCCACAAACTGACCCTGAAAGAGGTGTTTCTGTCCCTTTTTCAGCTCACTGGAGAAAGCGTCAGCCATTTTCAGTTCCCAGTGGTCAGACCCAGACAAGGGTGGAGACAGCAGAGTAACAAACTATTCAAATGCAAATGACCTCTCCCCCAAGGGTATATCTTCCCTAAGAGGAAAGAGGTGGTGTCAAGCTGTACTACCCACCTTCCATTCAGAACCAGACCCCAGAGCCTGGGGAAAACAGCCACGGGCCACACCTCCTTGCAACAGTCAGGAAAGACAGGATGACAGGCACCACCTGCTGGGCAGAAAAGCATAGTGAATTAAGGCCTCCCAGGGTGCACCAATCTTCTAAGATACACCCTCAGGGACACCTGAAACTACTACCTCCTTCCAAGACCTGAGCCTGTTCCAGTCTAGGAAAACCTGATTGGGGTAACCAAGGAAATCAGATGCCTAGGCAACAGAAAACTACAACCCACACTAGGAGGGACAAAGTTATGGCCCTGTCAAAGGAACAAACTTACACTTCAACTGAGATACAGGAATTTAAACTAGTGCTGGAACAATTCAGAAAGTTTAGGGAAGATATGGCAAAAGAGATGAAGCGTATAATGAAAACACTGGGCGTACATAAGGTAGAAATCCAAAGTTCGAAAAAAACAACTGGTGGAATCTATGGAAATAAAAGGAACAACACAAGAGATGGACACAATGCAGACATAAAGCAGCAGATCTCAAGAGGCAGAGGAAAACATTCAGAAACTCAAGAACAAGGCACCTGAAAGCCTACACACAAAAGAACACACAGAGAAAAGAATGGAAAAATATGAGTAATGTCTCTGGGAACTTAAGGACAAAACAAAATGCAGAATGTATGTGTCATTGGTGTCCCAGAAGAAGAGAAGGGAAAAGGGGCAGAAGCAGTAATAGAGGAAATAATCAATGAAAATTTCCCATCTCTTAGGAAAGACACAAAATTATGGATCCAAGAAGCACAGCATACCCCCAACAGAATAGATCAGAACAGGCCGACGCCAAGATGCTTAATAATCAGATTATCAAATGTCAAAGATAAAAAGAGTCCTGAAAGCAGCAAGAGAAAAGCGATCCATCACACACAAAGGAAGCTTGATAGGACTATATGCAGATTTCTCAGTAGAAACCATGGAGGCAAGAAAGAAGTGAGGCGATATATTTAAGATACTTAAATAGAAAAACCACTGACCAAGAATCCTATAGCCAGCAAAACTGTCCTTCAAATATGAGGGAGAGCTTAAAATATTCTCTGACAAACAGACAATGACAGAGTTCGTGAAAAAGATATCAGCTCTACAGGAAACACTAAAGGAAGCACTACAGACAGAAAGGAAAAGACAGGAGTGTGAGATTGGAACACAATTTTGGGAGATAGTAGCACAGCAATATAAGTACACTGAACAAAGATGACTGTGAGTATGGTTGAAAGAAGAAGGTTAGGAGCATGTGGGACACCAGAAGGAAAGAGGAAAGATAAAGACTGGGACTGTATAACTCACTGAAACCTAGGGTGCTCAACGATTGTGATAAAAGGTACAAATATGTTTTTACATGAGGTAGAACAAATGTCAACATTGCAAGGTGTTAAAAATGGGGTGGGACTTGGGGGAAAATACAATCAATGCAAACTAGAGACTACAGTTAACAGAAACACTGAATTATGCTTCCTTTACTATAACATAGGTAATATGCCAAAGCTAAATGCACATGGAGGGGGAATATAGGGGAAGGCTATGGGACTCCTGGCATTGGTGATGTTGTCTGACTCTTTATTCTACTTTAGTTTAATGCTATTTTTCCTTCTGTTGATTCCTAGCTGTCATGTTTTGTTTTGTTTTTTCTCTCTTTTTTCTTTTTCTCCTGTCCCTCTACCTTCTTTGACTCTTTTTCCCCCTTCGTGGAAGAAATGGAGATGTCCTTATACAGATAGTGGCGATGGTGGTAAATACATAAATACATGACTATACAGGGAACCATCGATTGTTTACTTAGGACGGAATGTATAGTGTGTAAACAAAACCATCTTGAAAATAATGGGTTGATGAAGAAAACTTGAGGGCACTACATTGAGTGAAATAAGACAGACACATAAGGACAAATATTGCAGGGTCTCACTGATATGAACTAATTATAATATGTAAACTCTTAGACATGAAATGTAAGTTATCAGGATATAGAACAAGGCTAAACAATGGGGAGCGGTTGCTTATTATGAGCAGAATGTTCAACCAGGGTGAACTTAAACATTTGGAAATGGACAGAGGTGATGGTAGCATGTTGTGAGAATAACTATCAGTGCTCAATGGTGTGTGAAGATGGTGGAAAGGGTAAGCTCTGAGTCACGTATGTCACCAGAAAGGAAAGGTGGAGGTTAAAAAACAGAAATGTATAAAACAGTGAATCTTGGTAGACAATGTCCATGATTAACTGTACAAATATTAGAAATCTCTCAAATGAACTAGAACAAATGTATGACACTATAACTAGAAGTTAATAATAGAGGAGCATATAGAAAAAAATATGTACATATTGCAACTATAGACTACAGTTATTGGTTTTTAAACATTCTTTCATCAACAGTAACAAATACGCTATACCAATACCATGAATCAATAATGGAGGGGTGGTGGTTAGGGGTATGGGAGGATTTGAGTTTCCTTTTTTGTGTGTCTTTATTTCTTTTCTGGACTAATGACAATGTTCTAAAAATAGAAAAAAAACTAACTGTGGTGATGGTTGCACAGCTGTATGATGGTACCATGGACAACTGATTGTACTCTTTGGATCTTTGGATAATTGTATGGTATGTGAACAACGTCAATTAAAAAAACCTCAAAAAAAAGACTCAAAAAAAAAAAATGACTATTCAGCAACTGGAAGTTATATTGGGAGAGCCACTCCAATGAGAGTTCATAATTATTTTTCATGTTTTTATTTTTGGGCATTTGGTGCCATGTTACTGTTGATGCCTTAACACCTATACGGACTATAAGTATTTAATCACTTCTTTACAAAATTCCTACCTGGTTTGTGCTACCACATAAGCCTTTCCTCTAAGTTACACAGCACTGCAAAAAGTAAATGACACATGGCGTTTTTATACCAAAAAAAAAAAAAAATTAAGAAAAAAAAAGAGTTCCATAATCATGGTGAAAACCAGCATTTTAGAGCCACTGATGTTAGAACAGGTTTAGAGTATCCCAAAAGCACCATTCTGAAAGAACGGTCATTATTTAACTAATCTGGCAATTCTGTGGAAAACTCCACTCAGGATTTTTCTTTATTTACCTGACTCAGATATCACACGATGCAAACAATCTTTCCCTGGGGGTATTTGTCAAAAACTATCAATGGCAATCATTTAACATCATAGATGTCCAAGACAACAGTAACAGCTGGGACACCCAAAAAGCTGACCAAAAGTCTTAAAAGGAAAAACTGGGAAATAAGATGTTCATAAGTAACTTGGAAAAACTGTAACTTTCAAATTATTCTAGAAATAGCCCTGGGAATCTAGAGGCCACAACTATGCATACTGTTATACAGATGCCTGGGAAATATCTGAGAAGTACATAAGTGCTCACCTCTGATCTTAGGGCTCTGCACAAGCAGGAAGTAAAAACAAAAGGAGAATTGTAAACTGCCTGCCTGAATATTGAAAGCCTGCCATAACACACACTTAAAACAAGAAAAAGATATTCCATGCAAGCATTAACCAAAAGAGAGCTGGGGTGACTATACTAATATCAGACAAAATATATTTTAAGACAAAGTTGTTATGAGACAAAGACATTTGATAATGATCAGGAATACAGAATGATAAAAATATGCAACTAAAAGCAGAACCCCAAAATATATGAAGCAAATTCTGACAGCATTGTAGGGAGAAATAGACAGTTCTAGAATAATAGCTGGAGATTTCAATATACCACTTTCTTTTTTTTTTTTTTTTTTTTTTTTTTTTTTTTTTTTGGCTGGAATTTTTTTATTTATTTTTTTATTTTTTTATTTTTTTATTTTTATTTTTTTTTAATCATCATTTTATTGAGATATATTCACATACCACGCAGTCATACAAAACAAATTGTACTTTCGGTTGTTTACAGTACCATTACATAGTTGTACATTCATCACCTAAATCAATCCCTGACACCTTCATTAGCACACACACAAAAATAACAAGAATAATAATTAGAGTGAAAAAGAGCAATTGAAGTAAAAAAGAACACTGGGTACCTTTGTCTGTTTGTTTGCTTCCCCTACTTTTCTACACATCCATCCATAAACTAGTCAAAGTGGAGTTTGGTCCTTATGGCATTCCCAATCCCACTGTCACCCCTCATAAGCTACATTTTTATACAACTGTCTTCGAGATTCATGGGTTCTGGGTTGTAGTTTAATAGTTTCAGGTATCCACCACCAGCTACCCCAATTCTTTAGAACCTAAAAAAGGTTGTCTAAAGTGTGCGTAAGAGTGCCCACCAGAGTGATCTCTCGGCTCGTTTTGGAATCTCTCTGCCACTGAAGCTTATTTCATTTCCTTTCACATCCCCCTTTTGGTCAAGAAGATGTTCTCCATCCCACGATGCCGGGTCTACATTCCTCCCCGGGAGTCATATTCCACGTTGCCAGGGAGATTCACTTCCCTGGGTGTCTGATCCCACGTAGGGGGGAGGGCAGTGATTTCACCTTTCAAGTTGGCTTAGCCAGAGAGAGAGGGCCACATCTGAGCAACAAAGAGGCATTCAGGAGGAGACTCTTAGGCACAAATACAGGGAGGCCTAGCCTCTCCTTTGCAGCAACCGTCTTCCCAAGGGTAAAACTTATGGTAGAGGGCTCAACCCATCAAACCACCAGTCCCCTATGTCTGTGGTCATGTTAGCAACCATGAAGGTGGGGTAGGCAAATACCCCTGCATTCTCCACAGGCTCCTCAAGGGGGCACTACATCTTTTTTTTTTTTTTTCCTTGTTTGTCTTTTTTCTTTTTCTTTTTTTTTTTTTTAACTTTCCCTTCTTTTTAAATCAACTGTATGAAAAAAAAAGTTAAAAAGAAAACAAACATACAATAAAAGAACATTTCAAAGAGACCATAACAAGGGAGTAAGAAAAAGACAACTAACCTAAGATAACTGCTTAACTTCCAACATGTTCCTACTTTACCCCAAGAAAGTTACATAATATAGCAACATTTCAGTGAACTTGTTCCTACTACATCCATCAGAAATTAACAGAACATAGTCATTTCTGGGCATCCCCAGAACGTTAAATAGCTTATCTGTTCTTCTTGGATTATTGTTCCCCCTTCCTTAATTGCTCTCTACTGCTAGTTCCCCTACATTCTACATTATAAACCATTTGTTTTACATTTTTCAAAGTTCACATTAGTGGTAGCATATAATATTTCTCTTTTTGTGCCTGGCTTATTTCACTCAGCATTATGTCTTCAAGGTTCATCCATGTTGTCATATGTTTCACCAGATCGTTCCTTCTTACTGCCGCGTAGTATTCCATCGTGTGTATATACCACATTTTATTTATCCACTCATCTGTTGAAGGACATTTGGGTTGTTTCCATCTCTTGGCAATTGTGAATAATGCTGCTATGAACATTGGCGTGCAGATATCTGTTCGTGTCACTGCTTTCCGATCTTCCGGGTATATACCGAGAAGTGCAATCGCTGGATCGAATGGTAGCTCTATATCTAGTTTTCTAAGGAACTGCCAGACTGACTTCCAGAGTGGCTGAACCATTATACAGTCCCACCAACAATGAATAAGAGTTCCAATTTCTCCACATCCCCTCCAGCATTTGTAGTTTCCTGTTTGTTTAATGGCAGCCATTCTAACCGGTGTTAGATGGTATCTCATTGTGGTCTTAATTTGCATCTCTCTAATAGCTAGTGAAGCTGAACATTTTTTCATGTGTTTCTTGGCCATTTGTATTTCCTCTTCAGAGAACTCTCTTTTCATATCTTTTGCCCATTTTATAATTGGGCTGTCTGTACTATTGTCATTGAGTTGTAGGATTTCTTTGTATATGCAAGATATCAGTCTTTTGTCAGATACATGGTTTCCAAAAATTTTTTCCCATTGAGTTGGCTGCCTCTTTACCTTTTGAGAAATTCCTTTGAGGTGCAGAAACTTCTAAGCTTGAGGAGTTCCCATTTATCTATTTTCTCTTTTGTTGCTTGTGCTTTGGGTGTAAAGTCTAGGAAGTGGCCTCCTAATACAAGGTCTTGAAGATGTTTTCCTACATTATCTTCTAGGAGTTTTATGGTACTTTCTTTTATATTGAGATCTTTGGTCCATTTTGAGTTAATTTTTGTGTAGGGGGTGAGGTAGGGGTCCTCTTTCATTCTTTTGGATATGGATATCCAACTCTCCCAGCCCCATTTGTTGAAAAGACCATTATGGCTCAGTTCGGTGACTTTGGGGGCCTTATCAAAGATCAGTCGGCCATAGATCTGAGGGTCTATCTCTGAATTCTCAATTCGATTCCATTGATCTATATGTCTATCTTTGTGCCAGTACCATGCTGTTTTGGCAACTGTGGCTTTATAATAAGCTTCAAAGTCAGTGAGTGTAAGTCCTCCCACTTCGTTTTTCTTTTTTAGAGTGTCTTTAGCAATTCGAGGCATCTTCCCTTTCCAAATAAATTTGATAACTAGCTTTTCCAAGTCTGCAAAGTAGGTTGTTGGAATTTTGATTGGGATTGCATTGAATCTGTAGATGAGTTTGGGTAGAATTGACATCTTAATGACATTTAGCCTTCCTATCCATGAACATGGAATATTTTTTCCATCTTTTAAGGTCCCCTTCTATTTCTTTTAGTAGAGTTATGTAGTTTTCTTTGTATAGGTCTTTTACATCTTTGGTTAAGTTTATTCCTAGGTACTTGATTTTTTTAGTTGCTATTGAAAATGGTATCTTTTTCTTGAGTGTCTCTTCAGTTTGTTCATTTCTAGCATATAGAAACATTACTGACTTATGTGCATTAATCTTGTATCCTGCTACTTTGCTAAATTTGTTTATTAGCTCTAGTAGGTGTATCGTCGATTTCTCAGGGTTTTCTAGATATAAGATCATATCATCTGCAAACAATGACAGTTTTACTTCTTCTTTTCCAATTTGGATGCCTTTTATTTCTTTGTCTTGCCGGATTGCCCTGGCTAGCACTTCCAGCACAATGTTGAATAACAGTGGTGACAGCGGGCATCCTTGTCTTGTTCCTGATCTTAGAGGGAAGGCTTTCAGTCTCTCACCATTGAGTACTATGCTGGCTGTGGGTTTTTCATATATGCTCTTTATCATGTTGAGGAAGTTTCCTTCAATTCCTACCTTTTGAAGTGTTTTTATCAAAAAGGGATGTTGGATTTTGTCAAATGCTTTTTCAGCATCTATTGAGATGATCAATTGATTTTTCCCTTTTGACTTGTTAATGTGTTGTAATACATTGATTGATTTTCTTATGTTGAACCATCCTTGCATGCCTGGAATGAACCCCACTTGGTCATGGTGTATGATTTTTTTAATGTGTCTTTGGATTCGATTTGCAAGTATTTTGTTGAGGATTTTTGCATCTATATTCATTAGGGAGATTGGCCGGTAGTTTTCCTTTTTTGTAGCATCTTTGCCTGGTTTTGGTATTAGATTGATGTTAGCTTCATAAAATGAGTTAGGTAGTGTTCCATTTTTTTCAATGTTTTGAAAGAGTTTGAGTAAGATTGGTGTCAGTTCTTTCTGGAAAGTTTGGTAGAATTCCCCTGTGAAGCCATCTGGCCCTGGGCATTTATTTGTGGGAAGATTTTTGATGACTGATTGGATCTCTTTGCTTGTGATGGGTTGGTTGAGGTCTTCTATTTCTTCTCTGGTCAGTCTAGGTTGTTCATATGTTTCCAGGAAATTGTCCATTTCTTCTGCATTATCCAGTTTGTTGCCATACAGTTGTTCATAATATCCTCTTATAATTTTTTTAATTTCTTCAGGATCTGCAGTTATGTCACCTTTTTCATTCATTATTTTGTTTATATGGGTCTTCTCTCTTTTTGATTTTGTCAGTCTAGCTAGGGGCTTGTCAATCTTGTTGATCTTCTCAAAGAACCAACTTTTGGTGATATTTATCCTTTCTATTGTTTTTTTTGTTCTCTATGTCATTTATTTCTGCTTTAATCCTTGTTATTTCTTTTCTTGTACTTGGTTTAGGATTGGTTTGCTGTTCATTTTCTAGCTTCTTCAGTTGATCCATTAGTTCTTTGATTTTGGCTCTTTCTTCCTTTTTAATATATGCGTTTAGTGCTATAAATTTCCCCCTTAGCACTGCTTTTGCTGCATCCCATAGGTTTTGGTATGTTGTGTTCTCATTTTCATTCATCTCTGTATATTTAGCAATTTCTCTTGCTATTTCTTCTTTAACCCACTGATTGTTTAGGAGTGTGTTGTTTAACCTCCAGGTATTTGTGAATTTTCTAAGTCTCTGATGGTTATTGACTTCTAATTGTATTCCATTGTGGTCAGAGAATGTGCTTTGAATAATTTCAATCTTTTTAAATTTATTGAGGCTTGTTTTATGTCCCAGCATATGATCTATTCTGGAGAAAGTTCCGTGAGCACTAGAAAAGTATGTGTATCCTGGTGATTTGGGATGTAATGTCCTGTAGATGTCTGTTAAATCTAATTCATTTATCAGATTGTTTAGGTTTTCAATTTCCTTATTGGTCTTCTGTCTGGTTGATCTATCTATAGGAGAGAGTGATGTGTTGAAGTCTCCCACAATTATTGTGGAAACATCAATTGCTTCCTTTAGTTTTGCCAATGTTTCTCTCATGTATTTTGTGGCACCTTGATTGGGTGCATAGACATTTACGATTGTTATTTCTTCTTGCTGAATTGCCCCTTTTATTAGTATGTAGTGGCCTTCTTTGTCTCTCAAAACATCCCTGCATTTGAAGTCTATTTTATCTGAGATTAATATTGCTACACCTGCTTTCTTTTGGCTGTAGCTTGCATGAAATATTTTTTTCCATCCTTTCACTTTCAGTTTCTTTGTGTCCCTGTGTCTAAGATGAGTCTCTTGTATGCAACATATTGATGGTTCATTTTTTTTGATCCATTCTGCGAATCTATATCTTTTAATTGGGGAGTTTAATCCATTTACATTCAACGTTAAAACCGTGAAGGCATTTCTTGAATCGGCCATCTTATCCTTTGGATTATGTTTGCCATATTTTTCCCTCTCTCTATTAATATCCTTTATTGTACCCATACCGAATCTCTTTAGTACTGAACCTTTCTCCAGGTCTCTCTGTCCTGTCTTTGTTTCTCTGTCTGTAGGGCTCCCTTTAGTATCTCCAGTAGGGCAGGTCTCTTGTTAGCAAATTCTCTCAGCATTTCTTTGTCTGTGAAAAATTTAAGCTCTCCCTCAAATTTGAAGGAGAGCTTTGCTGGATAAAGTATTCTTGGCTGGAAATTCCTCTCACTCAGAATTTTAAATATATCGTGCCACTGCCTTCTTGCCTCCATGGTGGCTGCTGAGTAGTCACTACTTAGTCTTATGCTGTTTCCTTTGTATGTGGTGAATTGCTTTTCTCTTGCTGCTTTCAGAACTTGCTCCTTCTCTTCTATGTTTGACAGTGTGATCAGTATATGTCTCGGAGTGGGTTTTTTTGGATTTATTCTATTTGGAGTTCGCTGAGCATTTATGATTTGTGTATTTATGTTGTTTAGAAGATTTGGGAAGTTTTCCCCAACAATTTCTTTGAATACTCTTCCTAGACCTTTACCCTTTTCTTCCCCTTCTGGGACACCAATGAGTCTTATATTCAGACGTTTCATATTATCTATCATATCCCTGAGGTCCATTTCGAGTTTTTTCAATTTTTTTCCCCATTCTTTCTTTTATGCTTTCATTTTCCATTCTGTCATCTTCCAGGTCACTGATTCGTTGTTCAACTTCCTCTAGTCTTGTACTATGAGTGTCCAGAATCTTTTTAATTTGGTCAACAGTTTCTTTAATTTCCATAAGATCATCCATTTTTTTATTTAGTCTTGCAATGTCTTCTTTATGCTCTTCTAGGGTCTTCTTGATTTCCTTCATATCCCGTACTAGGGTCTCATTGTTCATCTTTAGTTCTTTGAGTAGCTGCTCTAGGTGGTGTGTCTCTTCTGGTCTTTTGATTTGGGTGCTTGGGCTTGGGTTATCCATATCGTCTGGTTTTTTCATATGCTTTATAATTTTCTGTTGTTTTTGGCCTCGTGGCATTTGCTCAACTTGATAGGGTTCTTTTAGGGTTTGTAGACCAGTTGAAGTCCTTATCTCTAATTTATCAGATCTACAGCTTCGTGGAGTACACTTTCTCTAACTAACCAGCAGGTGGCGTCCACGAGCCACCTGTTCTCCACAAGCCAGATCTCCCCTGCTTAGCCTTTTTGGTGAGTGGGGGAGTGAGTCTTGTGGGGCCCAATTGGTGTACCAAGCTTGCGTGTGTAGTTGGTGTTGCCTGCCCTGTATGTGGGGCGTGTTTCTGGGCAGTCGGGGAGGGGGGGTGGCCCTAACAATCAAATCTCCCTGATGATCCTAGAGTTTTAAAGCTGCTGCAATAGTCTAATCCTTCAGTTCAGTCCTGCCACAGTTTGTCTCTGCCACTGACCCACAAGTCTTTGGTATTGGCGTATGGCTCCTGAGACTTGCAAGTGGGCCCCTCTTCCAGGCTGTGCACCCCGGGTCCTCTGTTGAGGGATGACTGTGCTATGTCACAGGTGAGTGCCGTCCCCCCAGGGCAGTTCTGGGCTGCTGGGCTGTGTTGGGAGGCTCCCAGTCTGCTCAAATGATGGCTGAATGGGGCTCTGTTAATTCACACTGCTCCCCCTTCCCAGCTCTGGGACATTCAGCTGAGGTTGCAGGGAAGGCTAATGTCCACGCCCAGTTTTGTGGTGTTTGCCTGTTATTTGAAGCACTTCTGTCACACTGGGTTGTCTGGGGCAGCTCTGGGCTATGGGGCTGGCGATGGGCAGGAGTGTTTCCTGTCCACCAGGATGGTGGCTGTGAGCGGACACCCCCCTTTTCTTGGGAAGTTGTGTTGTTTAGTGAATTTTCTCAGCCACTGGAATATTGCCTTTTGTCTCAGAGCTCTCTTAGTTCTGCTCTTGACTTGACGTGCCCAAATTTCAATTCTTTGAAGCTTTCTGTATTGAGCTTCTTAGAGTAATTGTTTTAGAAAAAGCAAAAAGGATTTAAAAAAAAAAAAAAAAAAAAAAAACGGCCCTCCTCAGAGATCTAATGGGTTATTGAAATGCTAATAGACAAAGCAACCAGGGCCATTAAGGAAAGGTCCACAGGGCAGAGAGATCAGCTTTGCTTCGGGATTTGCATATGCGCCTCAAGGCCTGATCTCCGCCCTTCCCCTTTCTGTGTTCACCAGAACTCGAAAAATCCTCTGCTTTTATTTTGGAGTTTTTCGTGTTGTTTTTTTTCTATGTCTGTCTCCTCTCTGCTGGGCTGGCTGCTCTCAGAGTCTCTGGTGTCTGGTCTCAGTCTATCTATGGTTGGAGTTTGAATCAGTAGAATGAGTTTCCGATAAGAGCAGCCACTGCAATTCTCCCTTCTCCTTCCCGGAGCTGACAGCCCCTCCTCCCCCGGGACTGAGCCTGGCAGGGAGGGGCGCGGGTCCCCTGGCCGCAAAAACTTACAGATTCGCTGATCTCAGCAGTTCCACGTTTTCATGAGTGTTGTATGAAGTATGCCCAAAGACAGATTGCTCTGTGGTGTCCAGTCCACGCAGTTCCTGGCTTTTTACCTACTTTCCTGGAGGAGTAACTAAAACATACAGCTCACCAGTCTGCCATCTTGCCCCGCCCCCCTCAATATACCACTTTCAATAATGTACAGAACATCTGGACATAAATCAACAAAGAAACAGAGAACACTCTAGAACACTCTAGAACAACAGCAGAATACACATTCTACTCAAGGGCACATGAATTATTTTCCAGGATAGACCACATGTCAGGCATAAAACAGGTCTCAATAAATTTCAAAGGACTGACATTATACCCAGTATGTTCTCTGACTATAACAGAATGATACTGGAAATCAATAAAAGGAGGAAATTCACAAACATGTGAAAATTAACAAAAAAAAAAAACCTCATAAATAACCAATGTGTCAAAGAAGACATCAAAAGGGAAATTAAAATATATTCTGAAGTGAATGAAAATGAAAATACACCACACCAAAACTTATGGGATACAGCTAAAGTAGTACTTAGAGCAAAATTAAAGCTGTAAACAGCTACATTTACAAAGAAGAAAGATCTCAAATCAATAACCTAAACTTCCATTTAAAGAAACTAGAAAAAGAAGAGCAAACTAAACTCAAAGGAAGAAGAAAGAAGGAAATAAGAAAAATTAAAAATAAAAAAATGAAATACAATCAAGAAAAATCAATTAAACCAAAAGTTGGTTCTTGGAAAACATTAACAAAATTTACAAACCTTTAGCTAGACTGACCAAGGAAAAAGAAAGAATACTCATACTACTAAAATCAGGAAATAAAATCAGCCATACAGATATAAAAATAATTATAAGAGAATACTATGAACAACTGTATGCCAACAAACTAGATAACCTAGATGAAATGGACAAATTCTTAGAAAGACACAAACTGCAACTGACTCCAGAAGAAACAGAAAATAAGCATTCACCCACGACAAGTAGAGATTAAGTTAATAATCAACAATTTCTCACAAAGAAAAGCCCAGGACCACATGGTTTCACTGGTGAATTCTACCATACATTTAAATAATTCACACCAATCCTTCATCAACTCTTGGAAAAAGTAGAAAAGAAGGGAACACATCCTAACTCATTATATGAAGCAAGTGTTACCATGTTACCAAACACAAAGACATCACATGCAAAAATGAAAACTACAGACCAATGTCCCTTAGGAATATAGATGGAAAATCCTCAACAAAATAGCAGCAAATCAAATCCAACAATATATAAAAAGGATCATACACCATGACTGAGGTCTATCCAAGGAATGCAAAGTTGGCTCATTATACAAAAATCAATCAGTGTAATGCACTATTTCAATAGAATAAAAGGCAAAACCACATGACCATCTCAACAGACACAAGAAAGCATTTGATAAAATCCTACACCCTTTCATGATTCATAAAAAACAAAAAACACTCAACAAACTAGGAAGAGAAGGGAAATTTTCTGACCCAAAAGAGGGCCTCTGTGAAAGACCCACAGCTAATATCCTCAGACTTAGAGCCTTTCTCCTTAGATCAGGAACAATACAAGGATGTCAACTTCTGCCACTCTGATCTCTACAGTCAGGGCAAACAGGAAAGAAAAGGAAGTAAAACGCATCCAGATTGGAAAAGAAGTAACACTATCTCTATTTGCAGATGACATGATTCTGTATATAGAAAGCCCTAAGGAATCCACACATAAAAATATTACTACAACTAACGAATGAGTTCAACAAGACTGTAGGATACAAGGTCAAGATATAAAAATTGTTAATATTTCTATAAATAGCAATGAACATTATGAAAATGAAATTAAGAAAACCATTTCATTTTTGAGAGTATAAAAAAGAATAAAATACTTAGGAAAAGTTTAACTGAAGAGATGCAAAACATAATGAAAACTGCAAAAAAAAAATCTTGAAAGAAATTAATGCACTAAATAAATGGAAAGACATCCCTTTTTTCATGGATCAGAACAGTTAATAGTGCTAAGACGGCAAAGTTCTCTAACATCAACACAATCCCTATCAAAATCCTAGCTGGATTTTTCACAGAAATTGACAAACTGATCCTAAAATTGATATGGAAAGGCACGGGACTCAGAAGAGTCAAAACAATCCTGAAAAACAAGAGCAAAGTTGGAGGATTCAAACTTCCCAATTTCAAAACTTGTTACAAAGCTACATTAATGAAGAGTATGGTACTAGCATAAGAACAGAAATATAGATAAATGGAACAGAATTAAGAGTCCAGAAATTAACACTTACATTTATGGTCAATTGATTTTCAGAAGATTACAAACACAATTCAACGACAGAAAGAATGGTCTCTTCACTAAAGGTGCTTGACAAATGAATATCCACACATTAAAAAAAAAAAGTTTAACTCTTTACTCACACCATATATAAAAATTAACTCAAAATGCATCAGAGTATTCCTCAAAAAGTTAAACAAAGAATTGCCATATGACCCAGTAACTCCACTCTTAAATATATTCCCAAAAGAACTGAAAACAGGTATTCTCAAACAAAAACCTGTACACAAATGTTCATGGTAGCATAATGCATAGTAGCCAAAAGATGAAATATCCTGAATGTCCATTAATGATGAACAGAAGAACAAATAAGGTATAGCCAAACAATGGGATTTTATTCAGTCATAAAAAGAACGGAGTATGATACATGCTACGACATGTATAAACCTTGAAAACATTATGTTAACTGAAAGAAGATACATACAAAAGGCCACATATTACACGATTTCATTTATATGAGATATCCACAGTAGGGAAATTCATGAGACAGAAGGTAGATGTGTTTGCCAGGGCTGGGGGAGAGGCGAGTGGAGACAAGAATGGAGAACCACTGCTCTTAATGTGTCCAGGGTTTCCTGTAGTTCTGGAACTAGACAGTGGTGACAGTTGCACAAAATTGTGAATGTACTTAATGGCACTGAATTGTATGCTTTAAAGTAGTTAAAACAATAAATTTTATATTATATACATTTTACTACACAAGAAAAAATGTAAAAACAAAAAACCATGATCTCTGCTCTGTGTTAAGTGCTCAGTATAAAATGGACTGCTGTGCAAACCTGGCCCCTAGTCTCATGAGTTTGCATTTTTATGGGAGTTCAGCCATAATAAGACAAGAGAATTAAAAAAAAAAAAAAAAAGGCAGCAGCAGCAGCCACTATACTGTATGATTTCATTTATATAACACTCTTGATATAACAAATTGATAGAGGCAGAAAACAGATACAGTGGCTATTGAGGTAATGACTGTTCTGTATCTTGACTGTAGTAGTGGATATACATACCTATATAAATAATTTTTTGATAAAATTTTGTATACAAGGATTCCCTCTGTACTATTTCTTTGATGCATGATTACTTTGTTTCACCCAAACCCCTGACATTCTGGCCACAGCCCCCGTTGGTACTGTCATGCAAAACACCCATTTTCTGAGGAATCTTCCTCTTTGGAAACTGCAGCTTGTGGCAAAGTGTGATGCTAAGGGCCTAAGGGCCAAAGCAGTCCAAAGAGGTCTGTGTTTGACCTTACCAGCTTCAGCCTACATGGGTTTCAAATGATTGAATTAGTTGCCAACATTTAAAATCCAAAAGATTTCAGTTGAAAATAATTTCTAGCTTCTCTTGGAGCATCAGTGGAAAAAAAAATAGCAAGTGAATTCACAATTATCTAAAAATAAAAATTCTAATTACATTTCTGTTTAAAAATGAATGTGTGGTATGTGAATATGTCTCAATAAAATGAATAATAAAAAAAAATGAATCGTATGTATAAATTTAAGACTAAAACTATAACCTCTTAGATTTCCACCTAGGATTTATAGGAATAAATCTTCCTGACCTTGGGTTAGGCAGTGGTTTCTCAGATATTTCACCAAAAACACAAATGATTAGAGAAAAAAAATAGATAAACTAAACATTACCAAAATTTTAAAATGTTGCACTTCAAAGGATATCATCAAGAAAATGTAGGAAATCCACAGAATGGGAAAAAAAGTATTTGCAAAAATTATGTATGTGATAAGAGACTTGTATCTAGAATATTTAAAGACCTCTTACAACCAATTAAAAATTTTAACACAATAAAGGACCCGAATAAACAGTTGCTCAAAAATGATATACAAATAGCCATTAGGTACATGAAAAGATGTTCAATGTCATTAGGGAAATGCAAACCAAAATCACAGTCAAATACTACTTTACACTCACTAAACTGGGTTTAATCAAAAACGTGGACAATAACAACTGCTGGCTAGAATATGGAGAAATTGGAACCCACACAGACAGCTGATGGGAATGTAAAATGGTGTAGCTGCTTTGGAAAAATTAAACAGTTACCATGTGACCCAGCAGCAAGTCCACAAAAAAACGTGTACACAAATATTTGCAGAAGTATTCTTCATAATACCCAAAAAGTATAAACAACCAAAATATCCACTGATTGATGAATGGATACACAAAAGGTAGTATTATCCATGCAACAGAATATTATTCAGCCATGAAAAAGGAATAAGGTACATGCTAGAATATCGATGAGCCTTGGAAACATTATGATAACTGAAAGAAGCCAGTCACAAAACACCACATATTGTGTGATTCAATTTATATGAAATGTCCAGAATAGGTAAATGCATAGAGAATGAAAGTGAATTACTAGTTGTCATGGTCTGGGGTAAAGAAAGGAGGAAAATAAAAACAAAAACAAAAACAAAATAAATTAAAAATAAACAAAAACAACAAAAAAGAAAAAAAACAAAATAAAGAAAGAAGGAATGGGGAATATAGTAGGTTGAATACTGCCCCCTCCCCCCCAAATCACTGAAACCTGTAAACTTTATCTATTTGGAAAAATGGTCTTTGTAGACCTTGACATAGATCTTGAGATAGGGTACTATCCTGGATCTTCCAGGTGGGCCCCAAATATGCTTTTTTTATAAAACAGAGAAAGATTTCACATACGAGAGGAGAGGGTGATGTAAAGAGAGAAACAGAGACTGGAGTGATGCAGCTACAAGCCAAGGAATGCTGGCAGCCACCAGAGGCCAGAAAAGGTAAGGAACAAATTCTTCTCTAGAGTCTAGGAGGATGGCCCTGCCAAGACACTTTGATTCAGGCCCAGTGATACTGATTTTGGACTTCTGGCCTCCAAATCTGTAAGAAAATAAATTATTTTGTTTTAAGCTACCTAGTTTCTGGCAATTCATTACAGCAGCTACAAGAATTAATATAGAGTAGCTGCTAATGGGTATAGGATTTCCTTTTGCAATGATGAAAATTAAGATAGTGGTGACAGTTGAATAACTTTTTAAATATGAAAAAACACTCACATGTATACTTTAAAAGGGTGAATTTTATGTATGTGAATTATATTTCAATTTAAAAAGACAAAAAGGCCACAGGCTGGTGTGACCAGTACATCCCAAGAAATGATGCTGAACTCTCAAAGCCCCAAAACAGACCATGTATATGGAACAAGGCTTCAATAATTGGGATCATGGGAACAATGTAAGCTAATCTAACTAATAGAGTTAAGCCAGAATCAGGTGATTAATTTATAAGTTTACAGGAGGCATACTTTCCCAGGGATGGAATATTTATATTTTCCTGCAGAGTGGGCACTTTTCTGGTACCAAGGACTTAGCAGACAAAATCTGTTTTAAGTAGGGTGACCAAATATCCTGGTTTGACCACAACAGTCCCAGTTTCACCTGCTGCCCTCAAGTGTAGTTATTAATAGTGTTCCTTTTCAGTTTTAAAAGTGTGCCAATTTGGGTAACAACTTTTATGGTTACCCTCATTTTAAGGAATCAAGAGGTTAAGAGAGGGTCTTCCATGCAAGCCAGGTGGGCCCTGTCATGAATCTCTAGGTAACTAGGATCTCCTGCTGGAAAACTCACAAGAGAAAAATCCTGATACGACTTTTTCAGAGCATCCTTTTTTCCCTTCCAAACTTGCACAATACTCTTAAGATTGTATTATTCAGTGCTATTCAAATGACTGATTAATTTATATATTAAGGTAAAGAATGAGGAACAGACCTAGAATCAGGTAATTTACAAGTATAGGGAGCTTACATGGATAAGATTCAGATAGCCTGTGCCCATGTTTACTAAGTATTATGAACTCACAAGCTGAAAGCCACTATTATTTCTCATCATGTCAAACTGGCAGTAAAGTAATATTGCTGCATTAGAACTCCTGAGTCTGGAAAACAAAAACAATATAAAAAGGAAGCAGAATTTTTTTTAAGAGGGAGAAATTATTGATCTATGGAAACCTCCTAAGTGGTTCTACACATAATCATATATTCATGTTTGGTATATTTTGATGCTCATTATTTCAGTAGCTATAAAATGCAATGAATCAGTAGAACTAGAACTTATCCCTGTCCATAAGAAACTGAGAAACAGAGAAATGACACAGGAATAATTAAGAAAAGTTTGCACAGTTTAGAGTCTTGTGATTAAAAGAGAAAAAAATGGAGTGGGGAGGAGGGGCATTAAAGCGATGCTTGAGAGGAACTTTAGCAGAAAGCCATTCATTCAACAAGCTTGGTGAACCTATCCTGTGCCAGGTGCTGGTCTAGTTTCTGAGGATACACCAAAACAAAGTCCCTATCTTCAGGGAGCCAACATTCCAGTAAGGGCAATCAGAAAATAAATTTAGATAGATAGATGGATAATAGACAGAAATACAGATATACAGTGCTTCAGACAATTATAAATGCTATCAAAAAAATAAAGCAAGGACAGGGAGTACAGACATAGACTGATACTTGCATGATGTGGCTATGTTTATCTAGGGAAAGAGTACTTTAGCAAAGGGAACAGCAAACACAGAGGCTCTGAGATTGGACCATATTTAATACATTAAGTAACAGCCAATAGGTGAGCCACTGGAAAGGGAGAGAAGTTGGAGATAAGATCAAAGAATGAACCAGAGGTGATGGAAAAGAGCCAAGATCATGTAGGGCTATGTTGACCATTCTAAGTTCTTGGGCTTTTCTCTGAGTGTGATGGGCAGTCACTGGAAGGTTATGAGGGAGGATATGATCTGACTTTCATTTTAAAAGGATTACACTGGCTGCTGCATGAAGAACAGAATGTAGAGACTGATGGTGAAAGGAGGATGACAAGTTATAAAGATACTGGAATAATAGAGAAAAAGATGATGGTGCTATCAAACAGTAGACTGATACTGAGAGGTAAGATTCTGGATCAAAATCTTGTAGGTAAAACCCACAAAATTTGTTGATGCATTGGATTTGGAATCTTAAAGAAAGAAGGATGATGACACAAAAGGTGATGCTTAGCACATAGATCTATGAGAGAGAAATCTGGCAGAGGTCTGGGCTAGGTACAAAAATTCTGGAGTCTTCAGCATATAGTGTTATTTAAAACATAAGACTGAATGAGATCATGTATGGAATGAGATTGAGAAAAAAAGTCCTGGGACACACCTTCAGTTAAATATCAGGGAGATAAGAAGGAAACAGAAGAGGACATCAGGAAGGAACTCAGAGCCACTGAGAAAGGAGGCATCCTAGAATCCAAATGAAAAAATCATCTTGAAGTAGGGGGAAATGAACTCTGACAAATGCTAATAGATCACTGGATTAAGCAATGTGGAATTCACTGTTGACTTTGACGAGTAATTTCAAAAAAGAATGGAAAAAGAATTGGAGATCAAAATACAGACAACCCAGGAGAAATTTTTCTATAAGCACAAGCAGAAATAAAATAAGCAGGACAGGGATGTAGCATCATAAAATGGAGGTTTAATGAGAGGTGATATTACAATCAATATTTTTGCTGATGAGACGATCCAGAGACACAGAAAACGTAACAATCCTTCCTCAAACAACATCCTCGAATAAACAAGAGTACTTGGATTTAGTACAGAGGGTTTCACTTGAGCTAGAAAACAAATAATTCACCAACAGTAATGGGACAATACCTGAGATGTTATGGAGAAAGGCTGGAATGGTGAATAAATGGCTGTAGTAGCCAGTCCCCAATATGCCCACCATCCCCCACCTCCCACCAATGAATCCCGCTTCCTGGTATTCATACCTTATGTAGTCCTCGACCCCACCGTACCAGAGTTGGTCTGTAGTACCAATCGTATATGGCAGAACTGATGCTATGTCAATTTCAAAATTAGGTTATGAAAAGACTCCATGGCTTTGGTCCTCTTGGGTGCAGGCTCTCTCTTGGAACACTTTCTTTGGGGGAACCATGCCAGAATAGCCCCAGGGAGAGCTTCGCAGGGTAAGGAAATGAGACCTTTTGCCAACAGCCAAGTTAGTGAGTTTTAAGCAGATCATCCAAGCTAGCCAAGTCCTCAGAGAGTACAGACCCAGCCAAATTCTTATCTACAATCTTGAGGAGAGACCCTGAGCCAGATGTCTAACCTTCAGAAACTGCATTAGATAATAAACGTGATTTTAGGCTTCTGAATTTTAGGATAATTTGTTACACAGAAACAGATAACTAATCTCATTGAGGGATCTCACTGAGCTGTATTCTTAAATGTGTTGGGCAAGAATTGACCTGTAATCTCACCTACTGGCATGTAATGAGTTCAGATAGCCTCCCCTATCTAGTTGAATGCAATTACCTCACGAAATAGAGCCTTAAGAGAAAAGATATAGAAGGAAACTAACTCCATATAAACTTTTTTTTAAAAAAAAAATACACATTTCCTGTGAATGAACTACTTTAATTCATTAGCTGAAATCCTAGGGTATAAACTACATGACTTGGTCCATTTTAGCCCCCAAATATGGTAAAAGAAGTCAAAAAAATTTACAAAGCTTTAATTTCTCTGGTACTCTTATTCTCTTTTACCTTTCAGAAGATTGGGTGATAAAATGCCATCTTCCTCATTTTTTTAAGGAAGCAATTTAGAAAGCCCTGGAAATACCTGAATTTATCATATATATTCCAATTCCCTCAGGAAACACTGCCTAGATAGTAATATTCTAGCACAAGAGTGTAGAGAAGAGAAAAACTGAAGAAAAGAAGAAACAACCTTGGACCTTATTAAAAAAACCTCTCTCATCTTACCTCAGGTGTGCACTGAAACCTCTAAAGCACTTGAAATACTTCAGGCAGAAGGTCACAGCCTAGAGTCAACCAGAGAGAAGAATTAGGGATACTTACATTTTCCAGGGATAGTTTACATCACACTGTCTATCTGCCACTGCCATTTAGATGTTTATCAAGCATCTCACACTTAGCTGGAAAAAAGAGTTGAACTCCGTTTCCCAAAATCCTGTTCCTCCAATCTACTCTGAGTCAGTAAAAAAAACACTCTACCTTTGAACCACCCAAATCAAAATCCTGGAAATTACCCTTGGTCCCGGCTCTCAGGGGCTTCATCAAATTTGGGGAGGGGGGGCTGCACTGGAGTTGGGGCCGATTTTAAGTGCTTCCAAAGGCATTAATGGGTCTGGGCCGGCAGCGCGCGTTGTGGAGGCTTAAGATTTTTAAAAGCTTTAAGCACCTGAAGAGTCCACGTGAAGGATAGGGTACCAGGAAGGCAAGGGCATTAAGGTCCTAATTAGGCCCCTTCCCCGGGAGAGCAGGTGGGGAACGGCGGGGTAGTGGAGGGAGAAGCCGCGGTGAGGGGTGGAGAAGGGGAAGCAGGCCTTCAGGGCAGGAAAGGGGTCTGTATCCTGAGGGGAGGGAGTGAGAATGAGGGACGGAGAGAAAAGGTGAAAGAGACCCACCGGGGATCGCCACACAATCCCTTCGGAGCGCCGCGTCGCGGGGACAGACCCCTCAGGCTGCGCAGGACCCGGAGCGACACAGGACCCGCGGGGCTTTGCCTGCAGAATCCCTCCCGCTTCCCCGAAAAGAACGCTCGGGGCGATTCTAAGTGCGGAACCCGCCACCCCGGCGTCCCTACCGGTCCTGGTCCACGGCGCTCCCAACGACGCACAGAATTCGACACGCTCCCCTAGCGAAGCCCGCGGCAACAACTCCTCCTTGGGCCCCGGGCTCCGCAGACACCGCCCACGCCTCCGCACGCGCGCCCGCTGGGACCTCTGATTGGCTGCCAGGTCCCTGCGTGAGGCCTGGCGGGGGTGGAGTGCATGCGCGCGCTCTGGCGCCCCTGCCGGCTACCCAGTGCTGTGCAGTGTGGCAGCCGGGAGCAGGGAGAGCGGCAAAAACCCACAGTCCCTGGAAAGGTTTGGTGTGCTGAGGTTCATTCCCTTACAGAATACGTTTCCCATCCTAGAGTCCAGCTCTTATAACCCTTCCGTGTGTCACCTTTTCCATAAAAGAATTAGTGCATACCCCATGGTTAGGAAACTTGGCAATGCAACTGGGCCTTGACGCCTCCTCCCTTGAAATTGTATCTGGGGGCGAATCCAATCCAGCCCACTGCCTGGTTTTGCACACCTTGCAGATAGTTAAGAGGGGTGTTTACAATTTTAAGTCGTTGGGGGGGGGGGCGGAATTGAAAGTACTACATTATTTTGTTGACGTGAACATTATGAAATTTAAATTTGGGTCGATAAATAAGTTTTTATTGGAACACAGACGTCCATTCATTTCGGTATTGTATGGCTGATTTTCTGCTACAGCATCAGAGTTGGTTAATTACAACAGAGACTGTGTTTACTGCTGTCAAAGCCTAAAATAGTTACTTCCTGGCTCTTTATAGGCAAAGTTTGCAGGTTGTGGGCTAATTTGTACTTTTTCTTCTTTAATTTATTGCCCAGTTATTCCAAAAGTTTGTGTCAATAATCTTGTGAAAGAACCGGCTTTTGGTTTTGTTAATCTTCTGTAAAGCTATTTTCTTCTCTATTTCATTATTTTTCCCCATTTTTTATTATTTTCTTCCTTCTAGACCCCTGTGGGTTTGCTTTGTTGCTATTCTTTACAACTTTTGGCATGAATGCCTAACTCATTGTTTATAAACCCCTCCCCCTGTGTTTAATGCTATATATGTCCCTTTAAGTACTAATTTAGCGTTATTCACAACTTTTGACTGTAATATGTTCATTGTCATTCAATTCCATGTATTTGTTTATTTCCCTAGTGATTCTCTTTTATCACCAGGGTTTTGTGGTAATATGTTAATTTCCAAATCTGTGGGCATTTTTAAAGCTGTTCCTTTATCAATTTCTAATTTTGTTGTATTATGGTCAGATCAAACAATCTAACTATAATTGATACTTTGCATTTGAAGATTTCTGTTCATAATCAAAATTAAGAGATCAGAGATTTAAAGAAGATATTTGCAATGTCTAAAATGCATATATGTGAAATGATCTCCTTAGGCATAATAATATTGGTATATAACTATTAACTAAGGCTTCATCCAGATTTCACTGGTTTTTCCATTAATGCCCTTTGTTCCAGTATTCCATCCAGGATACCACAACATATTTAGCCATCACTTCCTTTGGCTTACTCTGGTGTGTGACAGTTTCTCAGACTTTGCTTGTTTTTCATGACCTTAGCAATTTTAAGGAGTAACTATTGGTCAGGTATTTCAATTTGCCTGCTGTTTTTCTCACCATCACTCTGAGGTTATGGGTTTTTAGGAATACCACAGAAGTGATGAGTCCTCATCACTTCATAGCAGGGATACGTGCTATCAACCTTATTTATCACTGGAGCATTTGCCTTGAACAACCTGTCAAGGGTTTACAAGTTTCTCCACTGTAGAGTTATTGTCTCCTATTCATACTCTGGTCCTTGGAAGCAAGTTACTAACTCCAAACTACACTAGTTTGTAGTTACTAACTACAAACTAATGGAGCGGAGTTGGAAGTGGGGGAGGAGGGGAGTTAAATTCTACCATATTGGGGTGAGTGTATCTACATAAATTATTTTGGATTCTTTTGTGAGGAAGATCAAAGTTAAATAAACTTGAAAATACAGTACATAAGTCAAACAAGCCACAGCTCATGAGATCAAGTCAAATGTGTTTATATTTGTTATATTGGACAGTGCAAATACAGAACATTTCCATCATCTCAGAAAGTTTTCTAGATGGCAGTGATTTGATTTTTTGACCTTCTTTTAAAACATGTGCGTTGACTCATTCCCATATATTTTTCAGTTCTAAATATTTTGTTTTCTCCAATGATTTCTTGGTGGATCTATGGATTATTTAGAACAAAGACCAGAACTAGAATGGGGATAACAAGGAGCCTTAAGCACAAAATTAAGGAGCCACCTACTCTCATGTTTGTGAAAGTTCAGAGACAGATGGCACTTTGCACCATAGATCCCTTTCTTGCCTTACCCTCTTCCCAGCTCTTTTTAAAAATATATTGCTTAATTTCAAAACTATTGGGGTTTTTTTCAAGTTATCTGTTGTTGGTTACTAGTTCGCTGCAGTTGTGGGTAGCTACAACAAGCCATACAGCTAATATCATAATTAATGGTGATCTACTGACATGGATTTAAGAATAAGACACAGAGGTCTGCTATAAACAGTTCAAGTCAACAAATCATTTGGGATCACCAAGACAATTTAAGACCAAAGCTGGAGCACTTAAACTCCCAGATACACATATTTAAGGTAATGTGGAATTATCACAAGGATAGACTATTGGACAAATGGAATAGAATAAAACCCAGAAATACATTATAGTCACTTACCTAGTTCACACAAAGGCTTTGCTGCAATGCGGAGTGGGGTGGGGTGGGGAGGGTGGTCTCTTTAGTAAATGGTGCTGGTTAATCTGGATATACATATGGGAAAATATTAACCTTGATGCCTTAATTTCTCACACCTTAAAGAACACATGAATTTGAGATGGATCATAGACCTAAATGTAAAAAGTTAGGCAGTAAAACTTCTACAAGAAAACATAGCTGGAATATTTTAAATTTCTTAAAAAGACACACAAAGCACCACCCATAATGTATATATGCATACTCATGAAACCACCACCAGATCAAGACACGGGACATTTCAGTGCCCCAGCATTTGCCTCACACCACTCCCAACTGAAAATTTAGTTAAAAAAAAAAAATTCAAGTCGAAACAGGCACTAAATGAGACACCACTACAACTTCAAGAGAATGGCTCTAATTAAAAGGGCTGACACTAGTGTTGAAAAGGCTCTGTTTCAATGGAACTGTCACTATGGCTGGTGGGAATAAAAATCATTTCAATTACTTTTGAAAAATATTTTATAGTAGCTACACTTTATTTGCAGTTCCAGCACTTCTTCTCATAACTATATATACCCAAGTAAAAATGAGTCCATGTGCCCACCAAAAGGTGCACAAAAATATTCATAGTAACTTCATTAAAAACAGCCAAAGAAACAGCCTAAAAGTCCATCAACAGTAAAAGGGATATATAAAACTATACCACATTCATTTAATGGAAATCCATAAAGCCATGAACAGGAATACATTACTGCCACACATATCTAGGATGCATCTCACAGACATTATTTAAGAAGAGGCAAAGGCAAGAGACACTGTGTGATTCCATTTATTTAAAGTTAAAAAACAGACAAAACTAACTTATGGGGTGCAGGTTTAATAAGTGTTACTTAGGGGGAAGGTAACTGGAAGGGTGTATGAAGGAAACTTTGGGCTACTTCTTGAAACCAGACAGCTGAAGAATTGTCAACAGAAAACCCACATTTGATGACATTGCTTGTGAGCATTAACAACCAAGATTTACAGATGGCCTAGCCTAGCTTTTGTCTTTCATAATTCCTGTAAATGGGCACAGAATATAATTGTCAGCCAGTAACTGTGTGCAAGGGAGTCTGGAAAATCTAGTGTTCATGGCCATTCTCTTTCTGGTTCTAGCAGGTGACAATCTAGGGTCAGTTATTGTGACTGATGCTGACTGACAATAATGGATGCTGCATCTCTTGATCCTGGCTGAACTGAAGTTTGAATAATAACCTTTGTTTCAGGAGGCAACCCTTCCGGTTGCTCTGGCTTTTTAAATGTTTGACAATCCTTAGTTCTGTGCTCCATTTTCTCCTCCAAAGTAAAAAACTATACCTGGCGCTTGGAACACTGAAAGACTCTCTGGTTCCAATGCCACCAAAAATCATTCACCTATGATATTTTTGTTTGGAAAATTTTCAGACAAAATGGACACAGCAAATTTTTGGTTTTTTAATTCCATGCTGTAAAATGCATTTCTACATCAGCAAAGGTTGACGGTCTGTAATTGCAAACCTTGCACATGTAAGGCATTTCACCAGGTTTATGATTGTCCTTCATGTGTTGTAAGAGAATCTGATCTGTTTCAAATGACAATTCACAGATTTTACAAACAGTGGAGGGTCCCTGGGGGATGTGCAAACTTTCAGTGTGACACTGCAGCTGGAAGGGAGTGGGAAACTGTGGTGGCAGAGCTGGCCTGTGGTGTGGCTTTCCCAGCTGTCACTCCTCTGCTTCTCAAGTTCCAAATTGTGCTTCATGTGGTTTATAAACTTAACATTTTTTATAACTTTCAAGCAGCTGAGGCATTTAAAGTTTGTGTGAGTGTTCTGTTCTGGCTGTCCATCTCCTTTATGTTGTCCATAGTAAAAGTCATGAAGTAACATGATCATATTTCCTTTCTTGGAATCCACAGTCTTGTTCTGGCTTCTTATGCTCAAAAAGTCTGTTTTATCCAGTCTTTCAAAGCTATTTGCTCTGTCTGGAGTCATAAGGTCCAAATGTGTCTTGTCATTTGCATATACATGCTCATGGAATCAAGTTCCTTTTTGTTCTTGGTTTAATAAATTAGGAACACATTTTGCGTGTACCAGCATTCACTGAAGGAAAGATACCTGAAAGGGTATTTGAAGAATGTTCCCCTGGGATTCCATCACTTAGTTTAGGCCTTTTGGTGTTTCCACTGTTTACAACAGAAGAGGAAAGTCACTTTGAATCACAAGGACTTTCATCTTTGCCTTTTATAGAAAAAGCAGCTCCAACTACTTGCTGAGTCCATGGTGAGGGCAAATCTGACTTGTGGCGGGCTCCTTTTAAAACTAGGTTTAGACGAATGCTCCATAATAATAGGAGATCTGTTGCTTTTGATTCAGGTTGAGTAACAGGCAATTTGGTCACTGCTTTTGATGTCGGGGTCACAGCATTTGCAGATTTTGATGCATGAGTGGTCTCTTGACTCATGTGGCCTTTCTTTCTTTTTGAACATAAGCCCAGGGTAACTCTGTTCAAAATATTTAAAATGATGGCTTTTCCATTTGAAATCACCCTGACAAAGAGAATTTCAGCACCTTCACTTTCATGTTCCATCCAAACAAAACTCAGCATCTTCATCATCTTCGCATTTGGATTCTTTTCCATTCTTCATCTGTGCTGCTGGCTCCTGTTCTTTCTCACATAAGAGATTTGCTATTTTACATTTTTTTTTTTTTTTGCTTGAAGCTAGTGGTCCTTTCAACTTCCAGGGCTTGCTTTCTATAAATTGCCACCTAAGGCCAACCACATGACATAAGTCAGTATTTATTTGAAAAGAGAAAAATCATTGCCCTATTTAATTTAGAGCATTCATCTAAACCTGGTTGTTGTAATACCCCAAAACACTGAGATTAACTATTAACATCCTTGTTGTACACTTGAGGAAACCACAATGAAGACTTTTAAGTGACAGCTTGTTAGAGGTTGAGCCAGGATTAGAAACCCAGTTTTGTCTGATTCCAGCATCAGAGCTTGAGTTACAGATTGTGGTTCTTTCTATAAAACACTAGATAAAATTGCTAAGCATAAGTCACAGAGGAAGGTCCACTTGTAAAGTACTAAGCCCAGTTCCTAGTATAGCATTTGCTCTCAGACTCACTTAGGTTCTCACCCAGCCTCATATCTTCACTACCTATTTGCTTATAATTCAAATTGTACCTCTCAAGCCATTCCAGCCACCCAAGGCCCTGGAATGTAAGATAAACTGCTCAGCATCCCTTCTTGCAGGGCAGGAACTAGGGTGAAAGAGTGAGTCATCTGGCACAAAAAAGTGAAGGACCTTACCCTCAGTTATCTCCTATCCCCCCACCCTACCCAGCCCATGAATGCCCACCTTCTCTCTCTTGGAAAACCTCCCTTGACTGCCTCTGGGCTCTGTGAACGCCCTTCTCTTTTGCCTTGGACCCTGCTCTGTCCCCCCATGCTTCCTGCTGTCAGCTTTTGTACTCCAGACTTTGCAGGGACCTCAGAGTTCTCCTAGTGGCCCCAACTCTGACAACCCTCTTCTTGGCCAAGTGGTAGCCAGATAACACCAAAGTAAGGGCCACCCTCTCAGGACACAGACCACATAAAGTTGGGCACATGAGAACACCCAGGAAGCAAAGGATCTGGGAAAGAAGCACAATTTTAAAGAGTCTCAAGGAATCTTGCAATATATACTCAGAATTTGGGGAAGGAGAGAAGATAAATACTTGTAACTGAATGACTACCTTTACCAAGAAGACCCTCTCTTCATGTCCAAAAGAGTCAACATAATTGCAAGCAAAATTTATAATGGCCTACTTTGCAAAAATGGAAAAGTCAATTATCAAATTTTTTTTGGAATGGTAAGGGCCCAGAATAGCCAAATATGTCTTGAAAAGGAAGAAAGTTGGAGGACTCATGCTTCCTGACTTTAAAGTGTGTTACACAACTATAGTGGTCAAAACAGCATGGTACTGGCAAAAAGACAGATATGCTGACCAAGGCAATTCAATTGAGTGTTGAGATATACACCTCCACATCTATGGCCAATTTATCTTTGGCAAGGCTACCAAGTACCTCAGTTGGGAAAGAACAGTCTCTTCAACAAATGGTGCTGGGAGAGCTGGATACCTATATGCAAAAAATGAACAAGGACCCCTATCTCACACCTTATAGAAAAATTAACTCCTCATGAATCAAAGACCTAAATATAAGAACCAGGATTATAAAACTCTGAGAAGAAAATGTAAGGAAGCATCTTCAAGATCCTGTGATAGGCAGTAAAAGAAATGATAGATAAATTGGACCCCCTCAAAATTAAAAACTTTTGTGCTTTAAAGGGGTTGTCAAGAAAGTAAAAAGGCAACCTAGTCAATGGGAGAAAATATTTGGAAACCACATATCCAATAAGGATTTAATATCCATAATAAAAAGAAAATCCTACAACTTGACAATAAAAAGACAAGCCCAGTTTAAAAATGGGCAAAGACTTGAATAGACATTTTTTTCTAAAGGAAATACAAAAAGCATATGAAAAAAATGCTCAACTTCACTAGCTATTAGGGACATGCAAATCAAATCTACAGTGAGACATCATTTGACACCTACTAGAATGGACATTTAAAAAAAAAACAAAACTACAAGTGTTGGAGAGGAAGTGGAGAAATAGGAACAATCATTCACTGCTGGTAGGAATATAAAAGATGTAGTCACTGTGGAAGGCAGTTTGGAAGACAGTTCGGCAATTCCTCAGGAAGCTTCCTCAGGAAGACAGTTTGGAAGACAGTTTGGCAATTCCTCAGGAAGCTAAGTATATGATCCAGCAATTCCACTGCTAGGTATATACCCAGAAGAAATGAAAACAGGGACTCAAACAGACATTTGCATACCAATGTTGGTAGCACATTATTCACTGTTGACAAAGGATGGAAGCAACCCAAGTGTCTATCAGCCAATGAAGGGATAAACAAAATGTGGTATATACATACAATGGAATACTATTTAGCTGTAGGAAGGAATGAAGTCCTAATGCATGCAACAACATGGATGAACCTTGAGAACCTTATGTTGAGTGAAATAAACAGACGTAAAAGAACAAATATAGTATAATCTCACTGATAACTAATTATAATAAACAAATTCATAGAGTCAGAATCTAGAATATAGATTGTTGGGATAGAATGGGGCAGAGAAAAGGAGTTGATGCTTAATTTGTACAGAATTTCTATTTAGGTTGATTGTTAAGATTTGGAAATGGATGGTGGTGATGGTAACACTTAAACAGCACTGAATTTTATATGTGAATGTTAAAAGGGGAAGTTTTGGGTTGTGTGTGTTGCTAGAAGGAAAGTTAGAAGATAAAACATGGGACTGTATAACAGTAAGCTGTTATGGATGATGGACTGTGGTTAACACTACAAACATAAGAATGTTCTATCATCAATTGTAAGAAATGTATGACACTATTACAAGGTGTTAAGAATAAGGTGATATATGGGTAAAATACACCTAATATAAATCATGGACTAAAGCAGCAGTACTATTTTAATATTCTTTCAGCATTTGTAACAAAGGTACCACACCAATGCAAAGTGTCAATAATATAGGGGTATATGGGAACACTGTATTTTTTACACAACTCTTCTGTAAACCTACAACCTCTCCAATTTCAAAAAATAATAATAAAAAATACATTATGCTAAGTGAAAGAAACCAGACATAAAATACTATATATTGGATGATTCCATTTATATAAGATGAATAAAATTATACAGCCAAATTAGATTGGTGGCTATGTAGGCTTGGGGAAGGATAGAGGGATCGAGAGGTGAATGCTAAGGGGTATGTGGTTTTTCTTTTTGGAGTAATGACAATGTTCTAAAAGTGATTGTAGTGGTAAATGCACAACTCTGATTATACTAAAAGCCATTGATTGTACACTTTGGGTGGATCATATGGCATGTGAATATATCTCAATATAACTGCTTGAAAAGAAAAAATTGAAGGAGGCACGGGTTCAACATCTCTGAGTGAGCACCTCTTAAATGTTGAGTCCTAGATGCCTCACTCCCTTCCTCCTAGCCCCAGACCCAACTGTACCCTCTTGGATAGCTAAGATTTCTAAGCAACCTTAACAAAACTTAATTCTAGACATTCTTCTAAAACCTCTGCTCCTCTTGAGCATTCCCTTTTTTATAAACCCATTCTTTTACTCAGTTTACAAACTTTGGTCATCTTTCCTTCAAACATGTCAAAAGAAATAAAACAAAATAGTTACTATGGCTAAGAGATTTTAAATGGAGTTGGGAGATTATTCTTGGGCAAATATCAACCAGATATCATAAACTGCCAAAGTATGAAAAGCCTCAAGCAACAATGTTCCTCAAAACCCAAGGACATCTGGACCATAAAACAAACCACAAGACAAAGGACTCAGTTAACTATCTAACCTGAAGGACAATTGGAGCACCCCATATATCCACCAACCATAACCAACTTGTCTAATCGTTTCCTTTAAAAACCCTTGCCTGGAAATGCCAAGGCAGGACATGATTTTGGTTGCTACCTGAATGTGTGCTCCCCAAACTATGATTCTAAGATGCCAAATAAATGCCTTTGTTGCCTTGCAGCTTAATTTATTATTTCTCAGTTGACAAACCTTATAGGCAATCAATTAGCAAGCCCGTATTCTATCTCTTCTAAAGGTATCCAGAATCAGACCATTCCTTTCTACCTGTGTTGCCACTTCCCCGATGGAAGGCACCTGTTCTCTCCCTGAATCACTGCAGATGTTTCCAGCCTCTTTTGTCAGAACTTCCCACATCAGCCCCAATGCTCCTGATAAGAGATATATAGCTGAGCTGGCATTCACTCTTTCCTTTAAACATCTCCAGTGGCTTCCCATCTCACTCATAGGAAGACATCAGTGGACTTAAAATGTTCAATATGGCCTTAGGCCATGTGCCCATACCCATCTATTTTACAGCCACTCACACACTCCACTAAAGCCACCATGAGCTCTGTGAGTCTGGGACTCATCAGGCCGGTTACTTTCTGATGGCTTTTGTTGAACCCCCTTGCTTTGCATGCTCTTTCCCCAGACACCGCCATCCTGGACCCTGGATTCCTTCAGGCCCAATCTCTTTCAGCAAAGCTTTCCTGACCACACTATCAAAAAGTGCAATCTTCCCCAAATTTCATGCTGTATTCACCCAGGTAGGCTATTTTAATTTTTTATATTTTTTATTGTGAAATACGTATATGGAACAGTGACAACTTTCAAAGTACAATTTAACAAGTGTTAGCAAATTTCAAAGACTGTTATGGGTTACAGTTTCACAGTTTCAGTTATTGCCTTCTAGCTATTTCAGTTATTTCCTTATTATGAAATATAGCATATATACAGAAAGGTGATAACTTTCAAAGTACAATTTAATGAGTAGCTATAGAGCAAATTTCAAAGAATGTTGTGGGTCACAGTTCCACAGTTTCAGTTATTTCCTTCTAGTTATTCTAATACCCTAGCATCTACAAGAATGTTCATATAAAGTTTCAGTATTCATAATCCTTTCTTAAATCCTATCTTGTCTGTTGTTAACCCTTCCTCTCATTTAATCACTTTCTTAATCTTCAGGGATGTCTAGACAATGACCATCCTGACCAGTTCATATTGAAAAGGGGTGTCAACATTATGGGGAAGGGGGCTGCATCTGGTTCATATTCTCAAAGAGGCTGTTGTCTCTGGGTTTGGGGACTTAACTGGCATAGGAACACTCTGGGGGATTTAAGTTTCAGAAAAAATAAACTTAGTGAATGAAACTTTATTATAGAGTCTCAGATAGGGACCTAGGTATTTCAGGACTACTGTTGATTAAGGCTTGGCATACTGTGAACATTTGGAATATCTCAACTAGCTATCTTTCAACTTAGCATTTATCATCACACATGATAAATAAAATCTAGTAGGCCCAACTGGAGGTGCCTGTGATAAGCCCCATGTTAGCAAAACCAAAATCTAAGTTTCTATTCCCAGAAAACTGAATTTAGGTCATCCAATCAGTTATCTCCATCTCCCTAATCTTAGGTCAGCTAACTTTCTCATTGCTAAGCAACTGCCTGCACTAACCATATTAGGAAACGTAGTCTGCATTAACCAGTGAAGATTTCCTCCTAATATACTCCCTTTTTCTGTCTATAACAGACTGTTGCACTCTATGATCAGCAGAATACCTCTCTACTTTGAGGCAATTGGAACCTCCCTGATTCATGAATTGATTGAATAAAAGTCTCTAAAATCTAGCCAAATCTTGCTCAAGTTCTTATTTTAACACACATTATATAAAATATACTTGCTTCTTTTTTATTTCTACCCATTGGACTGTAAGCTCCATGAGGGCAGGGACTTGTGTTTTGTTCACTGTTGTACCCCCAGCTTCTAGGACAATGCTCACCATAGTGTAGGTGCTCAGCATTTGTTACATAAGTAAATAGTAGCTGTTTTTAATATGATCATTTTTGGGTACAACAGGGTCAAATCCACTAATTCCAGGATCTCCAGCATTCAATGGAATTCAAAATCTAAATGATTTCTTCCTGCCAGGCAATGGAGAAATTAAGCCAGGATGTATGTTGGTGTGTGTATATATAATTGAAAGAGAAGTTTGGTAAAATAATACCCTCACTACATGGGATATACTCTATCTTCTATGCCATTAACAGATTTCATTGATTTTAAGGGGTCTGCTTATATTCACAATTTCATATTTACATTTTAAGATCTCTGAAGTCAGATTATATCTCCTCAATAGCATTTCATTGGTTTGTTTGGCAGGATGTATTCTTTTTATTTTATAGCAAGCCCAAAAATAATGCATTTTATAATTGATGGCATCTTAGAGTCAATGAAATCACTTCTTCCTTTTTCTAAGTTGACTGCAGCTTAGAAATTGATTTAACAGTTCACTGGTGGGATGCTAGCTGCATTTTGGCAAAAACTGGTTTAAGGCAGTGTGCTGCTTTGAAGCTGTTGTACCTCAGAGGAGACGATATTCTTTTAATTCCTTCTTATGGGGCAGACCTGTTGTTGGTGGGATGGACTTTTTGATTAGGTTCTTTCCATGGGGATGTGACCCAGTCCATTCAAGGTAGGTCTTAATCCCCTTGCTGGAGTTATTTATGAGAGAATAAAAGGCAAATGAAACTCAGAGACCAGAGAAAGACGTTTTGGAGATATTTTGGAGACAGCCATTGAAACTACAACCAGGAGAAAAGTTAAGAGATGAAATCCAGAGTTTGTCCCAGAGAGAAAATGACCTGGGAGATGCAAGAAGGACCCACAAGAACTGAGAGAAAGCCATTGAAGCCAGAGCCCATGAGAGAAGGACCAGCAGATGTCACCAAGTGCCTTTTCATGTGACAGAGGAATTCCAGATGCCAGCAGCCTTTCCTCCAAGAAGGTTATCTACCTCTTGATGCCTTAATTTGGATGTTTTCATGGCCTTAGAATTGTAAATTGTAACTTAATAAATCCCCATTCCTAAAAGCCAACCCATTTTCTGGTATATTGCATTTCCAGCAGCTCGAGCAAAAACCAAAATAGGCATGAATTAGCAAATCAGCCTGCCCTGTTTTTGTAGACTAGGAAGCTAAGAATGAAACTTTTACGTTACTAACTTTTTAAATGTTTTTTACATTGTGAAGGTTTTTTGTTTGTTTTTTTACATTTTTGAAAACACTTTATTATTTTTGAATTTGGAAAAATTAACAAAAGAAGAATATTTCGTGACACATGTAAATTAAATGAAATTCAAATTTCAATGTTGTAAAAAGAAATTTTTAAAAAAATAGTTATTATGGCTTAGAGATTTAAAATGGAATCAGGAGGTCATTCTGGAGATTACTCTCGGGCAAATGTCAGCCAGATATCACAAACTGCCCAAATACGCAAAGCATCAAGCAACAATGGTCCTCAAACCCAGAGGACATCTGGACTGTAAAACAAAACACAAGATAAAGAACTCAGCTATCTATCTAACCTGAAAGACAAAGAGAACACCCCAAATATCCACTAACAACAAACAATTTGTCTAGTCTGCTTTTCCTTTAAAAAACCCTTGCCTGGAAATGCCAAGACAGGACATGTTTTTGGTTGCTACCTAAATCTATGCTCCCCAAATTGCATTTCTAAGACCCCGACTAAATGCCTTTGTTCCCTTGCAGCTCAGCTTGTTATTTCTTAGTTGACAATATCTTAAATAAAGTTTTATTATAATACAGCTGTGATCATTGGTTTACTGCTCTCTGTGGCTACTTTCACACTGCTCCACTCCTGCAGAGTTAAAGTATTTGCAACACTGGTATGACCTGCATAGCCTACAATATTTACTATTTGGCCCTTTCTGAATCTGCCCCTGGTTTAAGAGAAGCAGCATGGAGGACAGCAAATTTCTTAGCTCACCAGTTCCTGAACTCCAGAGAACTAAACCTTACCTGTGTCCAGTCCTGGAGCAGCTTGATGGCAAGTCCCACTCCTTGGATGGATGGATGGGTGGTGTGCACTTAACCCCCCAGCATTTTTTATGCAGCAGCCCACTCCCTTCTTAAGCCATTTCCCTGGGCCCAAGATGATATCCTGGCTGCACTGGTGCCTCTCACTATCTCCCTGCCCACATACCCCACACCTCCTTGTCCTTGGTCCCCTTCCCCTCCCTCACCTTCTAGATGGAATCTTGGACTTTCCCTCCCACCTCCCTTACTGTCCTTTGCATTCTGCTCCTCCAGGGAAGGGAGGGCTTCAAGCTTCCCATGAAAGGCAAGAAATAAATTTATTCCAGGTCAATGCTGGGTTTTGCCTTTTTAAATATTTTATTATGATACCATATATGCAACATGAAATTTCTCATTTGACCACTTTGAAGTACACAGTTTAGCAGTGTTAGTTACATGTTCAATACTGTGCTACCATCAACACCATGTTTGTAAATTGGGACTGTTCTGAAAAAGTCCTATAAAGGTTTTCCCAGTTGAAGTTTTCGTAGTATCTCTAACATGCTTGTAAGTCAATGAAGTGTTTAGATCAGGATTTGTAAACTCAAATGCTTGTAAGAGCCAAGCCAGAAAAGCAACATTGCAAGGAAATGATTAGGTATAGGAGAAAGAGGCCCTAAGAAAACAGAATTGTTGAGGGGCCATCCAAATGATGCTACTTGATTTCACTTCATTTCTGCCATGGGGCAACGCCAAATTTGTTGATCAATTTCGCAAAAGTTGAAAATCTGAATGTTTATGTTGTCTCTCAATTTTAAAATGTTAGTAATTTAAAAACACATTAGTAATTTAAAAATACAGTGAAGCCAAATTAAAGATATCTGACTGTGAATTTGGCCTGTGGATTGCAGATTAGCAATCTCTGGTTTAAAGGAGATGTTAATTTTATAATTCACTAGTTTCAGAACTTATGGGTCAGTTGTATATATGACATAAGATTGATGTGGCATGATGCAGTCCCTTATGCTTCACAGAAGTACCTCCAGCAATTGTGGTAGCTCAGACTCATTGAAATATCCCTTCTTCTGCCTCCCACCCTAAGTATTTTAGTAACCCATTTTGCAAACTACCTAACCACAGGATGGATAAGCCTGTGGCTCTTGCAGACCTGCCTGGATAGCCTTTAGAAACACCATTAGCCAGCCCCACCCCTGGTCAATTAAATTAGAAACAAGGGGAATCCCTTCCCAGATCCTCAACATCTGCATACGCTCCACCAGAAAAAAGGCCAGTAGTGGGCCACTTGATGGGGAAAGGCTGAATCTTTCTGGGTTAGATGTCCCAGGGTATAAAATCCTCCCAGAGCACCGAACAATGGAACAACTTGAAATATTAGTAATGAACATGAATGCTTCTAATGACCAGGTAATAAGCCTTTCAATTTTTTGCATATAACTCAGATGTCCAAAGAAGTGAATGAAGCTACTTTTAACAAAACTCTTTTTATTGCCATTGACTTATTTATTATATATTTCTCAGTATTGTTACCTAGAAAAATTAAAAACAGTAATTGAACCAATGGTGAACCTTGTCTCATTCTAGAGCAATGATTCTCATTTGGGAAAATTTTGCCCCATAAGAGATATTTGGCAATGATTGGAGACACTTTTGATTGTCGTGGGATGCTACCAGCATTTAGTGGGTGTAAGGACACAGGACAGCGCCCTAGAACAAGGAATTGTCTAGCCCAAAGTATCAGTAGTGCCAAGGTTGAGAAACACTGATCTAGATTTGTGATGGTTAACTTCATGTGTCAATTTATAACTTGGCTATGTTATGATGTCCAGGGGTTTATTAAAGCAAACACTAACCTAATTGTTACTGTGAGGGTATTTCACAGATGGATTTAAATCCTTAGTAAGTTTGATTGCATTTATGGCTGATGGCATCTACAGCTGATTGCATCAACTATCAACAGGGAGACTGCTTTCAGCCATGAGAGGAGTCTCCTCATTACAGCATGTAGAGGCCTGAAAGTGAGAACAGAGGATTTCAGCAACCAGAAAGAAGACTATTTCTACTTCAGACAGCCCACTTCACCTGGAAAAGTCATTGTAACTTTCTTTGGAGTTCCCGAATTGTGGTATGCCCTAAAGAATTTGGACTGGCCAATCCCCACGGTGCATGAGCCAATCCCTGTAACTATTTACATAGATGGATACAGAGGGGGGTAGATAAATAAATATATATGTAGATTGATCAATTGATCTACATATATTTATCTCTTCTGTCAGTTCTGTTTCTCTGGAGAACCCCAATTAAAAAAAAAAACTGCTCCATACTTAATCTCCTTCTAGGAAGAAGTTAGCATTTCTGACAATAGTGATTAGCCAATTATCTGATGAACTTTAATGGGATTAAGATTTATTTCTGAAAATTACAACTCCTCCCTGCAGATGATTCAGAGGAGTCATTGACACTTCCCTTTATTTCCTTTTTTGATTTAGTGAAATAGCTAACATTTCTATTTTTCTACAACATATCCCTACCAAGAGTCAATCTTCGATTTGGCTTGGCTTGATTTTGGCTGACTTTGCCTTTCTCCTTGCAGCAAGTCCATAATAAAACTAAGTGCTCATAATTGAACCATCTCAAGTGTTTTTCTTTTCTTTTTTTTTTTCCTTTACAATAGTAAGAAGATCTCTATTTCCAATAAAATCTATTTTTTGACATTTAAATATTATATATAAAAATTTGTAATATATTTTATTGCTTTATCAAGTTTATATTATTAATAATTGTAGGAATAACAATAAAAAAACTTTTCAGCCTATGTTCCTTGAAATTATTTTTAAAACTTAGATTTCAATTGATAAATGTGTTTTTGTGTCAAGAGATATGAAAGAGTTATTAATAAGAGATTTTCATGCATAAAGTCTACCACATTATCATAAAATCCTATGGGGAAGTAGACTAGAAAAAAAGAGTTGATGGCCTTAAAGCAACAGAATAAAATTTTTCATCTTTAATAAGAGCTCATTGGTGTATTTTTTTGTAAAAAAATGATGGTAAGTAACAAAACCCTATGTTATTTGTATTTTTAGGAGACATTTAAAAGACTGTATTTAGTATTTAGTGTCAATTTTTATAGCATGCCAGAAATGACATCCTTTCCTGGATTTAAACTAATGATGAAAAATGTTGGATGTCAACTTAAAAATGTTTGATGATTGACAAAACTTTGCCAAAATATTTTAGGGGAAAAGAAGGGAAAATATGACCACTACAGGTTTAGATCATGTGTCTGAAAATTCCTCATTTATTAGAATGACCTGGGACATTTGTTAAACATGACAGACTCTAGGGCCCACTTCACACCTAGGAAATTCAGTTATTCCAGGGAGGGGGCTGTGAATTTGAATGTTTAATGTTTGCCCCATTACTTATGATCTGGCACCTTAGAAATCATTGGTTTCTGTAGAATGATTAAAATATCCATGCACTCATTCCTTCAAGGGAAGCCTGAAGGGTGGGTTGAAGGTCAGGAATTTATTTTCCTTCATTTATTTGACAATTAGATTGAGCATTAACTTTGGCCCAAGCACAGAGATGGGTGACATGGTAGAACTAGCAGGGGCTGGAGCTTGAACTGGGAACTTCTCCACTCCTCCTCAGAGTTTCCAGAACCCCAGCCTCTTTTTCAGGGGCTTCTGGATGTCCTGCAATATTGAGGGAGGGTTGGAGGTACAAACAAAACCAGATCTGGGTCTGTACTTCTCGCTTATGACTGCTGTTTTGAGTCAATGAGGCCCTGCTTCTTAAGTGTCAATGAACCAAATGAATTCCCTGTGAGTTTTGTGAAATGCACATTCTGATCCAGTAGTTCTGGGCTGGGCCTGACAGTCTGATGTTCTAACAAGCTCCCAGGTGATCCCATGTGGCTTGATTATGAACCAAATTATGAGCTGCAAGGGCTAGGGAACTTGTAAAAATACCCATACCCATGTCTTCCCCACCCCCACCCCTGCACACCAACTGAATCAGTCTCTCCAGGGGTGGAGTCAGTGTTATTAGAACTTCCAGATATCTCTGGATTAGATTCCAGATATTTCAGATGAGAAACCTGGATAAAAAGCTACTGCTGTAAGTGGGTACCATCTCTGCTTAACATTCCCCAGGTGAAGCCCTCCTGCCAATGAAGCCCTCACCTTCACTCCAAAAACCAGAGCATTACTTTGCTCAACTCTTTGAGTAGCCAGTGGGGGTGGTTTCCTCCAGGACAGGTAGATGCTGTGCAGATGACAGCTCAGCCCCCAGGTAATTCCTAACCACAAACCAAGAGGCATAGAACCCAATCTGCTCTGTAGATGCTGGGAAGGTCTGCTAGGGCAAGCAGCTACTTACCCAAGATACTTTCCATGAAGGACAAGGTACATTTGCAGATGGGTTGAGAGCATACAAACTTATAAAGAATATGGGCCTATAGTCAGTAAGGGAATATGAGCCAGAGGAGGAATAGGAAAGTAGAGTATGATCTCCTCAATCTCTCCACCTGCAGAAGCCTCCATAATATGAGCCATGGCCACAGGTGCTCCCTGAAGCCAGGGAGGAATGTCTAGTCTTGACCTCATCAAACCCTGTGGCCATAGGAGCTGCCTCCCCCCATCAAGAATGGGGATATGTTCCCATAGGAGGCCCAGTTCAGGAAATTACCTGCCCTCCTCCCCCCCACTTTCTCCCATGGGTATCCCATGGCCAAGCACAGCCTCTCTGCACAGCAATCAAGGAGGCTGCCCCTTGACCTTCAAATTCTCTCTGGGATCTGTGGATGCAGTCAGCAGGGAATGAGTCCTCCATCCAAGTGAGAAAGCCATCTTGGGAGAGCATGGCTCTCCCCATTCAAGCAACCCCAGCCAACATTTTTGAGGATAAGTCTATGAGAGACTCTAGAGCCAGAACACTCAGTTAAACCACAGTAACCACAAAATATTAAATACTTATTGTTGTCACCACTATCTTTTGGGGTACTTTTTAATGTAGCAATAGATAATGATTATTTTAGTTTCCTAGGCTGCCTTAAGTAGACACTATGAAATGGGTTGGCTTAAACAATGGGAATTTATTAGTTCATATTTTGAAGCCAGGAAAATGTCCAAATCAAGTCATCATCAAGGTGATGCTTTCATCTCAATGACCTACTGCTGGCAATCCTTGGCTACTCTATCATATGGCAAGGCACATAGTGGTGACTGCTGGTATCTCCTTTCCTTTTGGGATTTCATTGCTTTCAGCTTCTTGCTTCTGTGCTTTCTCTCTGTGTATTCATTCCATTTATAAAGGACTCCAGGAAGAGGATTAAGACTCATCCTGAATGTGGTAGGTCATACATTAACTGAAGTAGTCACATCACAAGACCCTACATACAATGGGTTCACACCACGGGAATGGAATAAGTTTCAGAACATGTTTTCCTGGGGAATATACAGTTTCAAACCACAACACCAATAAAGCTGTGTTTTATCATCACATCAGTACACTGGTAAAGAAAACAAAATTCTATGTATTAAACTGTTTTTTCCCCCACTAAATTAAGTTGGCTGTAGAGGAGAAAAGTTCTTTTCATTTTCTTATTGTGGTAAAATACACATAACTCAAAATGTACCATTCTAACCATTGTTAAGTGTACAATCCAGCAGCACTAATTACATTCAGAATAATGTGTATTCAATACTACTATTTCCAGAACTTTTTCATTACCCTAAATAGAAGCTCTGTATCCATTCAGCAATAACTCCCCATTCTCCTTTTCCTCCAGCTCCTGATAACCTCTAATCTGCTTTTTGTCTCTATGAATGTGCATATTATAGATATTTCATATAAGTGGAATCATACAATACTTGTCCATTTCTGCTTGGCTAATTTCACTTAGCATGTTTTCAAGATACATCCACATTGTAGCATGTAACAAAAATTCATTCTTCTTTACGGCCAAATAATATTCCATTGTATGGTTATACCACATTTTGTTTATTCATTCATCTGTTAATATACACTTAGGTTATTTCCACTTTTTGGCTATTGTGAATAATTTTGCTATGAATATCAGTGTGCGGGTATCTGTTTGAGTCCCTGCTTTCAATTCTTTGGGTTTATATCCAGAAGTGAAATTGGTATGTCACATGGTGTTCTATGTTTAACATTTGGAGGAACCACCCAATTGTCTTCCACAGAAGCTGCACCATTTTACATTCCCACAAGCAATGCAAGAGAGTTCAAATTTCTTCACATTTTCACTGACTTTTTTTTTTTAACAAAAGCCATCCTAGTGGAGCTGAAGTAGATATGCAAATTCATTAGTTTGGATTTGCATTTTCCTAAAGACTAATCATGTTGAGCAACTATACTTGTGTTTATGGACCACTTGTATATCTTCTTTGAAGAAATGTTTATTAGGTCCATCAGAGTTTATGAAATATCCAAATATTTCCAGTAAACATCATTACCAGAATTTCATCTATATTATTCAACTTGAAAAACTCAGTATTAGACATTATAGACTGACCTAATTTTTCACTTACAGGTTAAAACATCTCTTTTCATCATGATAAACCAGTTTCTTTTTAAAAAGCTGAATTTTGGGACATCTATCTTGATCAACAGGAATTTGGCTCCTTCCAATATTTTGATTTTCTTTCTTCTCGGAGAATGAAGTCAGTGGTGAATGAGTATTTATTATTCCCAAACCTTCATGTTACAATAAGAAGCAATACTTTCTAGCACTGAATGCAGCTAAAGAGTGAAATGGAAACCAGTGTCACCCAGTTGGGATCTGAGCAGTCCTATACCTGGTATCTGAAAGAGCAGGTAGTATGATCATCTGGAGGGAGTATATTCAACCAGGATGGCCAAAACGCTGAGAGCACCTGCATGTACTGGTTCTCTGAGACCCTTGAATCTGCCGAGTGGAAATACTAAGGATTAAAGGATTTATACTCAATAAATGGTGTCTATGACTGCACATTAAAATTTATGGAATAAAGAAGCTATAATCTCAGCTTGGTTCTAATCCCCTGGACCCTACTATGTGTTTTTTTTCCCCAGAAGTTACTGTAATTTGAAGTTCCCAGGAAATTGAAATATTTGAGAGACCACCTCGTGTGTGAGTCAGTCTATAAGACTCATAATCAACCCATGTTCAACCCACCCCATGATTCATTCCCAATGCCCCTCTGTCCTCTCCAGTTCTGAGAGGGAGGTAACCATATTGTCTTATGTATTAGGTACCCCCAGCATCTAGCACAGAATCTGGCATAATGGCAAGGGTTAACAAACCTTTGTATAAATAAACCAGCACACCTTCCTCCCCTGATTCATCTTTCTACTTTCTGTGGGCTATTATCCACCAACAAGAAACCAAACGTGCAGCATGGGTTCCTCATTAACAGGAGACTTGACAAGAGCAAGCAATTATTGGTAATTCAGGCTTCATCCCTGTCCTGATTTGGGGCCCTTTAAGGACTGTGTGGAAACAATCCCCTATTCCTCAACTAAAACATTAGGGGAGTTGACCTAATAGGAAGAAAGCTAGTGGAGCTCATGCATCTTCATCCAGGGTAAAATAGCACAGATAATTTTAGCAAAGGAAGTTATACAAATGAATATGCTGTGAATAAAGTTATGCAGTTGCTCATCAGGGACAGGAGAGTAGGGAACTGGCAGAGGCCTGACAGATATGGCATTTGCTGGACCCTAGCCTGGCTTATATGAAACCCAGCTCTGGCATTTTCAGGCCTCAGTCAGGGCCTAAGGTTTATGGACACACTGTTGAACCCTGGGGAGTGCTCAGGTCCAGGGTCTCAGTGGAATCAGGGCCAAGGGCCTCTGCAAAGAACACTGTACTGCACTGCTGCTCACTATTGGCCACTAAGTATGTTCCAGAACTGAGTATGTACTTTATGTGCAGTAATCTACTGAAAAATCACAGAAATAAGCAATGAGGTAAGAGATATCTCAGACAGAAGAAACAAACCTGAGGGAAAGAAGATGCTGTGAGATCCTGGAGCCGAATCTTGTCTGAGCGCTTTGAGTTTCTAAACACCATAAACATGCAGTGCCTTTTTATTTAATCAGTAACTGGAAATTCCTGAAGTTTGTAAACTTGCAAAACAGGTAAATATATATTTTGAAATACCAGATGATTTACAATGAAATTTCCTTTATTTTTAACTGTCTCTTTATAAATATCCATGCAAGGATAACTCCCAGATGTACCCCTCAAACCCCCATCCCTCTATAGAAAGTCAGATTCATATTTCTGACTCTATGGGACACATGTCCCTGGAAAGCCTCATCAAACACAACACCACCCTGCCCCAATCATCATTTCTTTTCTTGTTGAATGACTGTCTGAAACTGCAGCCTCTATGTTTCTTTATGATGAACTTATGTCCTAGTTTTAGTTGCCAAGCACCCAGAATCAAGCCTTTGGTGTGTAAACCCAGGCCAGACAGACATATAACAGGGGCATAATAGGCTCCTGGGAGACACACATAAAAGGGAAACCTGGGCAAGGTCTGGCCAAATCACCTGAGTTTGCCAGCTTGTGGGGGTTCACCTACATCCCTGTGTCATGGACAAAGTGACTCATGTTTTACAATTTGCTGCTCTTTCACCTTCACCCAAACCTACAGAATCATGCATTTCCCATAAAACAACTCACTGGGAGGACAAAGCAACCCTTTTACAGATAGGGAGGCTTGGAGGACGTGGTTCATGTTCACAGAGCTGGTGAGTGCAGAGCTTACATTTTGACACCTCTCATTTAATGGGCTTTCCCTCTTCACCAATGCTGTCTTCTTTGTTATTTTCATCTTAACTTAGACATTACTTCCTAAAGCAGAATTCTCAAGTCTGCCCTTGCTAGGCCCAAATCCCTCATCATAGAGTTTCCTAACATGGTCTGTCCTTGCAGCAGCTATCCCACTTTGCAGGCAATATTGAAGGCAACATGAAGAAAGTGTCCCCTGAACTTTACATTGCTGGCAGCTGGTACACAGTCAATACCGAATATTATTTAAGGAAATGGAGATGGCTGGGCTCTGGTCTGCAGAGAAGCCTCACCACTCCTCACCTGAGAACCTTCCAGAAAGCAACCTTCCGGAAAGGCAACAGAGTCCAAATGGAGCACCCAGAGATGCTGCAGATGGAAGAGCTGGAAGGTAAACTGGCCAACATACAGCTCTTCCTTCACTGTAGACATATTAGAAGATACGTGGATGTGGGAGAGGAGGAGCCTGAACAGATTAACCATCTGGCCCAGATGAGAAGCAAACCTCCCCAGGGTGGACACTTTCCAGGTGCAATTCACCTCCAAATTCTGGACTGACTCCAGTTGTACTGTCTTCAGGATCTTCCTAATATTTTGGATTGGCATGGCAAAAATCATGAGTTTCTTACAGCACAGTTGTATTAAATCTTTCCTCTGCTTGTCCTTCTTAATGAGGTAGGTGAGGAATTCATCCAGGGTACCCTCCCTGAGGCAAAGGTCCAGGAGCACCTCCAGGAGAGCTGAGGGCTTCTTCTCCTCCACCCTGGAACTCTCCACTTTTTGCCTCTTAGTCAAAGGATTGGCTGCCCCTGGCTCCATCAATGAGAAAACATGGGTTGTGTATCCAGACTAAACATTCCAGAAGTCCTGATGAGCATGCTTCCATAAATCCAGCATGTGTGGTTCCCATCTCCTGTGGAGAAAGTGGCTTACACACTTCAAAATCAACTCCAAAGACTAACAGGGTCAGGATCTAGACTAGGCCAGAGATCTGATAGGCACTTTTAATTCTATACAGCAGACAGCAGCTGTTCCCCCTTCCAGATTCTGCTCTGAGATCCTTCCACATCCCCATTTCAAGAACCTTTAAGTATCCCTGGGAGGAGAGGGGGTGTACATGTTCCTTCTGTTACCTCTGCATTTTAATTCACCTTCCATTTCCAGAAGCTTTCCCTATGTGAACTTAGCAATAGCCCTAGGCTTCCCCAAACTTCCTCATGGCACCTTCAGAGTCCCTGACCCCACCTGTCTCTTGCTCTGACTCACCAGGCCCTACCAGTTGACTGGATCACTCTTACCTAGGGTGAAACTTCTGGGCAAGCTGGTCATCAATCCCATTGAATGCAGCCTGTAAGGTCTCCTGGTGAAGCCACTGATCCTTCACTAGTGTCCCCAGTGGGAGGCAGACAAAGAGCCAGGCCTGCACCATGGCCTTCAGTGCCTCACAGTGTCTCCTGATGAAGGCTGCCATGAACAGTGGTGGGAAGAGCTCCATAGGAAGCTCCTCCAGTGCTGCGATGGCCACCACCTTCTCCCTCAGCAGGCTCTGACTGACCAGTTCCAGAAGCCTGAGTAGGGCCTGGCTGCTCATCCTGATGAATCTTCTTTGAAAGGAATCCTTAGGAAACACCCAGGGAAAAAAGCATCCTTCACAGGCCAAGCACAAACAACCCCATCATCTCCTCCATTCCCAGAGGAACCAACTCTGGGCTGAAACTGCTCTGGCAATGGGGGCAGGAGAGGGGTATCTTCAGTTTACCCCAATTACACCCTGCACTCCAATAAGAGGGTGTCTCACCAAGCACTAAAGAGGTGGGAAGACTACCACTGGCCCCATTCCACTAATCCCAGTTCCCAGTGAGTCCAGATAAGTCTCCATCTGGCCCTATCCTTTAGGGAAAAAGTTCCTGATAATCACTCAAGGAGCTAAAACAATGGGAATGGGATGGGAGGGTCGTATGGCTCAGCAGAGCTTACATTCTGTATGTTCCAACAAATAATCAGGCTAGGAAGGATTAAAGGAGAGCCAGAAAATTGGTGCCATTATATGGAAAAAATTGGAAAGAGGAAACAGAAGTAGTGTAACAATTACATAGCATCTGACATAAGAGATGACAACACTAGCATTGAGATGTACATTTTAATACCTACCTCTTTTAATGTATATTAGGATCACCATTTTTTGATTGAGTTGAGGGGAATAGTTCACATCCAGAATAAATATCCTGCAGAACATTTCTTAATCTTTTAAAAGGAGGCCAAACTAACAAAATCACAAAGCCATAAATTACATGAAATATAATTTCAGGGCACAAAATTGAACATTGAAAATGTCATTAAATAAAATCCTACCCAGTTAGCTGTTTTACATTTCACAAACTCTTCTTGGTTAAGAAATAAGTATTTTAAAAAAGTGACCAAGTCCAAAGTCATAAAGTGATGTAAGTCCAAAGACAAATCAAAATGGTTGGGATGGAGGTAAAACAAAACTGCATTTACAGGCCAAAGCACAGCCTAAACTCTGTTCATTTGCAAAGAAGAAAAAGGAAAACTGGGAGATCATGGCCTACACCCCTGTGGAGACGCTGGCTAAGGGTAGCAAGATGGTGGTGTCCTCAGAAGTTCTCACTCACCAGCTCCAACTCTGACCTCACAGAAGATCACAGTGATGAGGACAGCGCTAAGGACTCAGGTTCCTCCTCTGGCTCCCGGGAAGTTTTTATAGACCTCTTTGCTCGCAGCTCCCCCTTTTGACTCCTAGCTTCCAATTGAAAAGCAAAATTTAGTTACATTCCTGAAATCCAACCAGATAATCCTGCTTGGGTCTTTGGCTTCTCCAGATTAATTAATATGATTCAATGACAGACTGAATTGCTCATGTAAGGGGAAGAATTAAGGCTAGGGTGAAAGTCAGGAACTCATTAATACTCTCAAACTGCAAGCAAAATTGTTGCAGACTATTTGGCCCCATCATAATGGTCAAAATGCTCCAGAGTGAAAACTGCTTCAAGAAGACAGTGTGTCACCCCAAAGAAACCGGAACCAAAAAACCTCCATTTAAAAATCTTATGGGGTGGTGCAAATGTTCTATATCTTGATCTGGGTGGTGGTTCCACAGGTTTATACATATGTAAAATTCATCAAGCTGTATGCTTAAGATCTGTGTACTTTATAGACTTTACTGTATGTGTTTCATCTCATTATTAAAAAAAACTTCCCAACTAGTAATTAAAAATAAAACACCTCCATTTACATCAGTGCAAAATGTCAAAAATAGGGAAAACTATGTGCATGTGTGAGGATGGGAGGTATATGGTAAATCTACTTTCTGTATAATTTTTCTCTAAACTTACAACTGCTCTAAAAAATAAAGTTTATCAAGAAATGTAACAAATATTTCTGTGTATCTAGTGTCACACTTCATGTTACCTGACAGAGCAAATCATCATGTGCCCATTCAGGGAGGAATAGAGTTCAGTGGAGAGGTAGTTGGTCTTCCAGAATCAGAGGGGCACAGCCCTTCTGTAGGAGGTCAGGTCAATGTTACAATTAGGAGTTGACCAGAAGGGTGGGGTGGGGCGGGGCTGGGCTGCATCTTCCTAGTGGGACAAAGGGAATGGCTGAACGCAATGTAAAATATACTTCGTCTGGGTCAAGATTAGAAATTAAAAGGGGAGGCAGCTTTGACCCTTTAACCATTGTAATCACTGGGGACAGGGAGGGAGGCTCCATCTTTCATCCCTCCCTGGACCTGAAAGTTGTTTCCTCCCAGAGAAATGGATTCTGCTCAGCCAATTGGCTTCAGAAGATTCATCTAGGTATGTGAACTGGGGGAGGGGCAGAGATTTATACTGAAGGCCAAACCTGGGAAGACAGACTGAAGACTCAGAGCCATGGGGCATGGAATCTGTGGCTTCTTTGGTATATTGGAACCAGGGAGAAAAAATCCATGGGTCAAAATCCTGTATCCCTGTCTAAGGCAGCTGCTACCAGGAGACCTTCTCTTTGGGAGTCAGGACTCCTCTTCTCACAGCAGAGATCAGTAGCAGTAGCTCAAGTACTTTCCAAGGGTCTTTAGCCTAACCATGATTTCCAAGGGTCCCTTTCCCAGTCTATTTTGATGATGGATGTTTCCTCAAACTTGGATAATGACTGATGCAAATGTAGCTTCAAAAAGCCCCTTCTTGACTGATGGCTTGATGTGCTGAACCCTCTGTCTTGGGACTGGCCCCTATGAAGGTTGTTGCTGCAAGGAGAGGCTAACTGCTTATAATTGTGCCTAAGAGTCTCCCCCTGAGTGCCGTTTTGTTGCTCAGATGTGGCCCTCTCTCTCTAACTAAGCCACCTCAGTGGTGACCTCACTGCCCTCCCCCCTAGGTGGGACCTGACTCCTGGGGGTATTAATCTCCCTGGCAATGCAGGATATGACTCCCGGGGATGAATCTGGACCTGGTTTTGTGGGATTGAGAACATCTTCTTGACCTAAAAGGGGAGGCAAAATGAAATGAAATGGAGCTTCAGTGGCTGAGAAATTTCACATGGAGTCAAGAGGTCACTCTGGTGGACATTCTTATACACTATATAGATAGCACTTTTTAGGTTTTAATATACTGGAATAGCTAGAAGTAAATACCTGAAGCTATCAAACTCCAACCCAGTAGCCTTGACTCTTAAAGACAATTGTATAACAGTGTAGCTTACAATGGGTGACAGTGTGATTGTGAAAACCCTGTGGATCGCACTCCCTTTATCCAGTGTATGGATGGATGAGTAGAAAAATGGGGACAAAACCTAAATGGAAAATAGGGTGGGATGGGGGGATGATCTGGGTGTTTTTTATTATTTTTTAAATTTTTTTTAATCTTTTATTCTGATTCTGATTCTTTCTGGTGTAAGGAAAATGTTCAAAAATAGATTGGGGTGATGAATGCACAACTATGTGATAGTACTGTGAACAGTTGATTGTACACCATGGATGATTGTATGGTACGTGAATATTTCTCAATAAAAGTGAATTAAACAAAAAGATTCCCTTCTTGCTACTGTCTCCAACACAGATTCTAAATCAAGTGACCCCATTAGGCCTATCAATAAAATTCTATTCTTCTCTGTCCTATTAAACACAGTGCACATACACCAACACCTTCATCCCTGCAAAATTTGGGCTAGATTTTGCATTTAAGTTTCATCAAATATAGCAATGATTCCCATTCAGGATAGCTCACACACTGATTCTTTTGAAGTGTCAGAACACAGAGAACCTTCCTTCACCCCAGGGAATTCTCCATGCATTTTTCTCTCTGTCAATTCAATGGGATGCCTGAACAATTCTCAAATTCTACTGGCAGAGTCCAGCTTTCCCCCAGGCTGTGCCTCTTTAAAGGAAATTCTCCATCTGGGTGTCTTTCCGGAAAAGATTTTCTATTTTCTACATTTCTACCCTCAGGACCAATAGGACATGTTCTACAGACATGGTAACTCCAGACAATCACCTTTAGTAATCAGCTGAAAGAGACTAAAATTAGAAACAATGACAATCATAAACATTTTTGTTGTTGAGCATCTACCAGACCCAGAAATGCTGCTGGGACTTTGCATCCAGTACTTTGAATACTCTTCAGAGAAAATCTTATGTTCACTATTGTGTTCCCCACTTTTAGGCCAGTAAACTCTCAAAGTAGCTGGAGAGAGCCTAACTAAATTCACAACAGTGAGTAACTGGTAGCCGCCCCACCCCCATTCAAGGTGAGGGGTTCAGATAAATTTCCAAGTGGTCAGATAACCTAAATGTTACAAACAACTTGACTTACTTCATGTAAACCTTGGGGAAAATGGGAAAATTTCAGAAGTCCTAGCTAGGAGTCTATGGGACCCCAACTTCTCTTTAAGTCGAAGGAGGAAAGAATGACCACTGGCTTTGAATGACCTAAACATGAGAAGTATAAGCCAGACATCTTTCCCTGTTTCTCTTCCCCCATGAAGCAATGGATACACCTCTGTCCACATCTACATAGACCTGTTTCCACTGGGACATTTCAGAAAGGATGAGTACAGTAGTACCTGCCCAAAACCAAGAAAGGGCAAAGAGACTGGAGGCCCAGCCAGGCTCTCAGGGCCAGGCGAGAGGCATGTATTTGGGGGAACATTTCTGCCAGGTCTTTGGTGTCTGTTTTCCTCATGGTCCTCATTTGCTGCCAAGGTGAGAGCAGCCTTCTGAGGTCCTGCACCTTCTCCAGCCACAGAATCACAAGTTGGATCCTGTGGCCCCAGTGCTGGGAAACATTCTTCCACTAGTATCAAGCAGGAATCAGGGAATTCTCCCCTGAGCTATTTTGGTGAACATGACGGGCCACAGTCATACAAGTTCCTAGCTGCTTTTCTGGATCCAAAGAGGCACCAGGATGCTGGAGGGCCCCCATTTCTGGGATCCAGAGGAAGAGACAGACTTGTCCTGATTGAGGGTCTCAGCTAATAAGTGCCACCTCCAAAGCTGTCTGATGCCAGCTGCTCTCCCTTCATTAGCTTCTCTTTACTCAGCAGACAAGTTTCCATTTGGGATCATATAAGTGTTTTTTTGTCTGTTTCCTTGTTTGTTTACCTCCAATGTCAGACATCTTCTTAGACTGAAATGTTTTATCCTCTGCACCTTTGTAAAAGTCCAAGTCTCTGTTTTGGTCCTACTTGATTCCTCCAGTTCTTGACAGGGTCCACTTTCACTTCAGTTGCCATAGTATCTAGCCCTAAACAAGTAGCTCTCCCTCTTCTTCCTCACCAATAAAGACCTGGCTATGACAAGGTAACCCTGGATCCAGCACATTAACCCTGAGGGATGTTCTTTGAGAGGCATGAGGGGCAGGGGGTGTTGACTCACTCAAGACTGAGTGGAGCAGAGGGATTAAGGTGAGAAAAGGAAGGATGAACTGGGAATGGCCCAGGATGAGGGAGAAGAGATGGCAATAGGAGAAGACCAGGTTTTATGGCTCTCACAGAGCTGTTCTCCTTAGTGGCTGAGGACTTGTACCTGAGTTCACTGGGGCACTGTGACTTGGAGTGTCCCAAGGGACTGGCTTTGTTTCCTTTCTTCCCTCTTGGCCTGGGTGAGGGTCCACTGTCTGACCTCCCTTCCCCCTAAGGACAGAGTCAGGCCAATGGGAAGTCCAGGGAGAGAGAGCATGGTGAACATCCATTCCGGGCACAGTCAAGGGAGTTTATAAGAGGGAAGGGGAGGGCCCCAGCCTGGGCATTCAGGCTTAGGAAAGGGATATTCTTGGAACTTTTATGGTTCAAACCCCTCAGTAACACAGCCTCACTGGGCAACAAGATTGTATTTTGGGGGGAGTTAATGAGAAAGATTGGCATCTGGTTCTGTGTCCTTGTCATCCAAGTGACACCAAATCTCCTTCTCCAACCCACAGGAAGGTCATGGTAGATGAGGGTAAAACCAGTGCACCTTAGGCTGTCTGGTACTTTCCAATGGAATAAAAAAAAAGGGGGGATCAATAGTCCTCAGAAGTTCCAGAGGCAGTGACCTCCCCCTTGACTGGAAAACCCTCTAATGTCCAGTGTTGAGGGCTGGCAGGAGACAATGATGGCAGGAGACAGTGGGCATGCTCACAGGAAGTCTCTGGTACAACTGACACTCTTTATCCCCACACCCAGCCTCCCCCTTGATCTTCTCCTTGATTCATTTAAAAACATTTACTGAGCTCCCAGAGTATGCCACTTGCTGTTAAGGGTGATGGGGATGAAATGACATTGCCCCTCTTTCAAGTTACCGCATATGCCTGGACCTTATGTTCTATTGGATAAGAAAAAAAAAAAAAAAAAAAAAAAAAACAAGCTGAGAAAATAAATTAAATACAGGCAGATTTCCCTTTGCCTGGTACCATGGGACTGTAAACATGACCATGCAAGCTGAAACTGTATAAACAATCTTACTAATCAATGGGAAAAGTTGGGATTATTCTATGACCTGTAAAATATTTCTGTCAAAACATTAAGGACTTGCTTACTGTCATTTATAAATATATAGAAAAATGAAAAAATCAGGAAACTAGAATTTGTTTAATTTACCGTAATTTAAAACACTGAGAATTAAAGAATTTTATTTGCCAAAAAATGTTGTGGAGAGTAGTTTGAGTAATGCTTGCTGTTGTCTTCTTGTCAAATAACTTTTGTAAAGGAGCAAGCATCTTTTCTATGCTTTGGTGAACTGTCACACTCCTCTCTAAGTTTGTATCAGCTTCCAACATTTTATCCATTGCCCTTTTGATACTGTGCAATATTTCTGAGAGTTCTTTTAACATGATGTTTTGCCAGCATCACTTCCTCCAGGACATCTTCATCCTTTTCTTCACATCCACTTCCCTCATTTGTGCTTCTCTGGGAGATGGGGAATATGAGCCTGAGATGGAATGGGCAGGACCCTGTACTATGATGACAGGGTAAGAAAAAGTTCCTCTATTTGGTAGAACCTAAAAACAACCAAAGCATTTTGTTTTCCTCCCCCAAGTTGTGGAAAGCTGGCAGTGGGCTTACATGGACCTTTCCCTTCCAGGTACAGTAACTGATGCTCTGCATAGGGAGTCAATCAACACTGAGACATTGGGTGAGGGTGAGATGGGAACAGGGCTCCTGGGTCCTCATCCAGGGCTCACTCCCAGACTTGCACATGTACCAGCCTGCTGCAGCTGTGCTTTGAGAATTTGTGCTAGGGGACATCCCACTCTCTGTCTCTATGTGGCCTTGTTGACAAGGCCAACAATGAGAGAAGGGAGTCTGCAAGTGTGTGGCACCACCCCCACTATGAGGGGCTCACAAAGTTCTGTGCTCAGCAGAAGGGGCTGCAGGAAGATGGAAGGAGAGTAAATATTCAGAGGGGAATCAAGACAGTCTGGTGCTCCCCGATACAAGGCACCTCAGTTTAGCAGCTGTCCTTCCAGTAAGTGAGGCTCAGAGGAAACACTGCCCCAGTTCCACCTCCTTGCTAGAAGTAAGTAACTAGAGCACCCTGAGCAGAACTCACCCACTGGACCTGGACCAAGTGAGAGCAGATGGGGATGGAGGCTGCCCCACTTTTGAGGCAACAAGAGGAGAGGAGAGCCCAGGGCTGGGGCTGCAGGAGGCAGAGCTCTGGATTGTCTCGACCATGGCCTTCACTTCCTGCAAAGGTGAGAGATATCAAGGAGGGGAACTTCTGGGCCCCCAGGGTTGATCCTTTCTTCTCTCTTGCCCAGGCCATGTGGTCATGACCCTAACCCTGTCCCTCTCTGCATGTACCCCTCCTCTCAGGGTCCTGGCCTCAGTATGCCCTGACTCAGCATCTGGGGCTCTGGGTCAGATGGTCACCATCTTCCGTGCTGGAAGCAGCAGTGACAATGGCAGTTATAACCAGGTGTCCTGGTACCAGCAGCACCCACAAGCTGCTCCCAAAGTCCTAATGCATGGGGTCATTCTCAGATCTTGGGGTTCCAACTTGATTCTCCCCCTCCAAGTTGGGCTACCTGGCCTCCCCTGGCACCCAGTGATACAGCTACAGACAAGCCTGTGCATTCTCATTGCTCATTTGCAAACACTTCCCTTCTCACTGAGCTCCCAGCCCAAAGGGAAGTTAGCCCCAACCCCCCCCCCACCTAAGCTCATATATCATCCTCTGCTAGACCCCCAAACACAAGGCTGAGCCTTTGGTGTCTAATGCCAGCCCTGTACCTTCATCCTAAGCATACGTTCTGAATGCGACAGTGGCTTTGGTTGCTTCTGATAAAGAAGTAGCAGGAGAAATGCACCTGCTTCTTCTTTCCCCTACCAAGGACCTCAGCAGACAGACACAGTCTAACTCCTCAGTGACAAGGACAGAGGGAGTGATGGTTTAGGGGGCCATCTTACCTGAAGATGTCCTTTGCCCACTTTGCTCCAACTCAGACTGAACTCGAGTCTTGCAAGACTTCTTTTCTCAGGTCTCCTATGGTTTCAGTGGCCTGTTTCCACTCAAGTGGAAAGTGCAGTTACCACAGTGCACTCAAGTCAGAGTGCAGTTACCACAATGCTCCATAAACAAAAAGACGGTGCTTTTACCACATCCATTTATAAAGCAATGGTCTCTTGTGAAAACCTCTGCCAATAGGGCTGAGGAAATTGAAAACTAGAGAGCCAATCCTGCCCTTTCAGTATGTCTTGCCTCTTTGGTTTTAAATCTGAGGTTCAGTTCCTTATTAGCTGAACCATAGGGCAATTTGAGTGACATACCCTATCCTTCATCAAAAATGACTGACTACTGTCCTTCCACCCCTTTGTGCCCCTTTGTTCTCTCCTTCTCAGGATGCAGCTCTCTGTCCCTCCAGGAGCAAGGCCTTTGGTGAATTTGACCCCCTGACCTCTTCCTCCCTTCTGGTCCCCCACCTTCCAACATGGCAAGACAGGCAGATTGCTAGGGCCAGGCCATTTAATTTCAAGGCAGTTACCCAGTTAGCTAATGAGATCAATCAATCAATCATTCAATACCAATGTGTTAGTTCAACAAATCATAACTGCAATTACTTTTACCAAGCAGAAGCCCCAGGATGACTTGAGGGGAGCACATGATTTCATTTTGCCTTCACAGGAACCCTACATTGTGATATCCCTATTTTACAGATGGCAAACAGAAGCCCAGGAGGGTAAACAGGGTGTAGCTGAAAGTCACTCTGCTTAAAAATGGAGGAATCAGGGTTTGAACTTAGGTGGTTTCCATCTAAATCACATGCATCTCACCATGGTGTTCCAGTTGCACAGGAGCTGAAGAGAAAGAATGGGGGCTCCAACTCAGCAAGTTCCCCAGAGCTCAGCAGAAGAGAAAAATGGTTATTAGTGATGGTGTTGTTTGACCAAAGCTGGCTTCTGGTCCTGTCAGGGGGATTTTGAATAGGACTGCCCAGGGAACCTGAAAGGGGTTTGTTTTTGCAGGCAGGGATCTAGGAGGGTAACAGCAGGTGGAGGTAGGATGGGGAAGAGGCAGGGTGGAAAGCATTGATAAGACAGGGTGAGGATTATAGGGTGAGACTGGGCCTGGAGCCAGAGTAGGTCTCCTCCTGGGGTGTGGGGAGGGTACCTGGCTGGACCTGAGGTGGGGTAGGAAGTGGGTGTCAGTTGGGGGAGGGGCCCGGATTACTCCTTAGTTAGGGGAAGCACTAGGCTTGGGTTGTGGGGAGGGGAGGGGGGGCGGGGGCCGGGCCTAGGAGGTGGGCAGGGGGCTGGGACTGGTGTGATGGTTGGGCAGGGATGGGGTTGGGAGCTGGGGGTCAGGATGCTCCCCCCATTACCACACCCACCAAACTGCAGGGCTCCAGGATGGGGAGAGACAGGGCAAGGCCATGGTCCACCCCCAGTGGCCTACTCTTCTGGTGTCCACTTTCCTCTCTCAGATTTAGGGTACAGGGCCCAGTCTGTGGGGGTGTGGTAGCTCACCAGCAACAGATGAGGGTTGGCCCCGGAGCCCCTCTCTGTCCTCCAGAGGAGAGCCTAGATGCCTGCTTGCCACTCATTACCCATTTTTGTGTCCCGGAAGTGGCAGCCCACCCTCTCCCAGCAGTGATGCCCTTAGATTTACTTATCTCCAGAATGTTCTTTCCTCAGCCACCCCCTGGCCTTTCTTTCTTCCAAATCTTCCACAGAAGCCAAAACATCCTGTCCTCACTCTACTTAGCCTCCTGCAACCCTAAGGAGTACTTCAGATTTCTCTTGTCCTCTTTTTACCTCACCAACAAATCTCTTCTCAGTCATGCCGGCTGCAAAACTCAGACTTGTGAGGGGCCACAGTGAGCAGCCAAGGGTGCCAGGGACAGCACAGCCTGAGAGGATGCTGAGCCAGGAGAGGGGGCAGCACAGAGTAGGGATGGGGGGTTGAGCAGGGTCTCCCAATCTACACCTCTTTGCCAACAGGCCTTACGTCTCTGGCAACAAGGGGGCCTGAAGCACAAGAACCGGGGCTCTTTGAACCAGTCTGTGTCCATTTGGGGGATGTTTGAACTGTTATGTGTTGGATTTTGGTGTCTGCTTCTGTGGGGTCAGTCCTTTGTGTGTGTGTGTGGGGGGGGGTGCAGTCAGGCTTCAGGACAGATGGAGAGAGTGAGAGGATTGAGAGGAGTGAGGATCCTTCCCTGGCAGAGAGAAGAGGCAGGGGTGGGAGGAAAGTGAGGGCCCCAGTCCTGTCATTCAAGCCAGGACAGGGGATTTCTTTGGGGTCTTATTCGGATCTTATTATGGATCACTGGGGCTTGGGAAATACTCAACATGGTTACACTGTGCATTGTGTTTTTGTAAAGGGATGGGAGGGAGTGTGGTCTGGTACATGTCCCTGTCATTTGAAATGACCCCACATCTTTTACTGCAGGCCATAGGATGGTGTTTTAGTTTGCTAACGCTGCCAGAATGCAAAACACCAGAGATGGACTGGCTTTTGTAAAAGGGGATTTATTTGGTTACACAGCTGCAGTCTTAAGACCATAAAGTGTCTGAGGTAACACATCGGCAATCGGGTACCTTCACTGGAGGATGGCCAATGGTGTCTGGAAAACCTCTGTTAGCTGGGAAGGCACGTGGCTTGCATCTGCTCCAAAGTTCTGGTTTCAAAATGGCTTTCTCCCAGGACATTCCTCTCTAGGCTTCAGTTCCTCAAAAATGTCGCTCTTACTTGCACTTGGGATATTTGTCCTCTCTCACCTTCTCCAGACCGAGCGTCTGCTTTCAACGGCTGTCTTCAACTGTCTCTCATCTGCAGCTCCTGTGCTTTCTTCAAAGTGTCCCTCTTGGCTGTAGCTCCTCTTCAAAATGTCACTCACAGCTGCACTGAGTTCCTTCTGCCTGTCAGCTCATTTATATAGCTCCACTGATCAAGGCCCACCCTGAATGGGTGGGGCCATGCCTCCATGGAAATACCTAATCAGAGTTATCACCTACAGTTGGATAGGGCACATTCCACAGAAACACTCAAAGAATTCCAATCTAATCAGCACTAAAATGTCTGCCCCACAAGATTGCATCAAAGATAATGGCATTTGGGGGACATAATACATTCAAACTGGCACAAATGGTCATGGTGCCACCAAAGTCACAGTGGCTTTCCTTTCTGGACCTCCCTGCTCTTCCCCAGACATATTCCTGCTTGTGATCTACAGAGCTTCAGGCTCCCAGATACACAATGAATGAATGAATGAATGAATGAATGAACATAAATGAGGTCATTGCATTTATTCCCATTAGACCTGTGATGCCAATGTAAAAACCTTCATTTTCTCACCATTGGGATTGAGACATTCAGCTGCCTCCTTCCTTGACTCATTCAACAAACATTTTTCCTTGAGTGGCAGCAGATGCAGGGCTCAAGGAGAAAAACACTGGCTCTGACTGGTGATGCTTAGCTGAGAACATAGAAAATACACACACACACACACACACACACACACACAAATCAAGAAGAACTTTGTTTTGACGTAGCACATTGTATCTAATTCTTGAAGAAACAGTCAACTTGATATAGCAAGTGACAAAGGCAGGAGAGCTTGAGGGGGTGGCAGTCTGGACATTGGGACATACTGCCTAAGCTTGGCCAGTTTTAGAACAGGAAGAAGCCATAAAATGGAGGTGTAGAGGAGGGAGATGAGAGGGGCAGGAAGGGAAGCTACAGATTACAGGGGAGAAGAGATAAGAGAGCTGGGTGTTTTTCTAAATGAAAAGAGGATCCAGTAATCTTTTCAAGTCCTGATTCATGTTTTATAGCTCACTACAGTGATGCTGAAAGGGAGCTGCTGTGGAGGAAGGGAGAACCCTGAGCAGGCATGACTGTCATCTGGGCTTGGACATAGCATAATTGAGGAGAGCCACAGAGGTGGACAGATGAGGGAAGTGTCATGGCATTGTCAGGTTACAGGAGGTTCAGGTGTGATGCATGAGACAAAGAGCAGCTGGAGGAAAATGAAACAATTAGTAATCTATTGCTACATTAACACTTTCCCCAAGTATGGGATGTCTGTATTGTTCTTTTCCATTTTTATTAATTTTTTCCTTATTTTGGTGTAATGAAAATGTTATAAAATTTTTTGTGGCAATGTATGCACAACTATATGATGATACTGTGAGCCACTGACTGTATACTTTGGGTGGATTATATGGTTTGTGAATATATCTCAATAAAATTGCATTGAAAATTACCACAAAAATTACTGGCTCTAAACAACAATAAGTATTTAACATTTCATAGTTACTCTGGTTTAGCTAAGTGGTTCTAACTCTAGAGCCTCTCATAAGGTTACCCTCAAAAATATTAGCAGAGCTTGCTTGAATGGGGCTGGAGGGTCTTGCAACAAGATGGCTCTCTCACTTGGAAGGAGGCCTCAGTTCTCTGCTGACTGCATCAACAGGTCCCAGAACAATTTGAAGGGTTCAGTGGCAGCCTCCTTGACTGCTGCTCAGAGGGGTTCTGTTTGGCCATGGAATATCCGTAGGAGAAACGGGGGTGGAAACAGGTAATTTCCTGAGCGGGACTTCCTGTGGGAGTATATCTCCATGCTGGCTGGGTGGTGGTGGTGGGGGCAGCCTGTATGGCTACAGACTTTGATGAGGTCAAGACTAGACATTCCTCCCTAGCTCCAGGGAGCTCCTGTGCCCACAGCTCATATTATGGAGGCTTCTGGAGGTGGAGAGATTGAGAAGATCATACTCCACTTTCCTATTCCTCCTCTGGCTCATATTCCCTTACTGACAATAGGCCAATGTTCTTTATGATGTTTGTTTTCTCTCAACCCATCTGCAAATGTATCTTTTCCCTCTCCATGGAAAGTACCTTGGGTAAGTAGTCACTTGCCCTAGCAGACCTTCCCAACATCTGAAGATAGGGTTGGGCCCTGTGTCTCTTGGTTTGTGGTCAGGAATCACCTGCAGGCTGAATTATCACCTGCACAGCCCCCTACCTATTCTGGAGGGAATCATTCCCATTGGCTACTCATAGAGTTGAGCAAAGTCACACTCTGTTTTGGGGAGTGATAGTAAGGGCTTCATTGGCAAGAGAGCTTCACCTGGGGAATGCTAAGTAGGGATGGTACCCACTTATAGCAGTGGCTTTCCATCCAGGTTTCTCATCTGTAATATCTGGAATCTCACTCAGAAATATCTGGAAGCTTTAATAACACAGACTGCACCCCTGGAGAGACTGATTCACTTGGCATGGGGGAGGGCTAGGATATGGGTATTTTTACAAGTTCCCTAGCCCTTGCAGCTCAAAATTTAGTTCACATTCACACCACATGGGATCACCTGGAAGCTTGTTAGGAACTAGACTGTCAGGCCCATTCCAGAACCACTGCACTAGAATGTGCGCTTTCACAAAACTCACAGGCAGTTCATTTGATTCATTGAAGCTTAAGAAGCAAGGCTGCAGTGATTCAAAAGTGCGAAGTACAAGTGAGAAGTATGACCCAGATCCCTGGCTTTGCTTGTACCTCCCAACCTCCCTCAGCATTGCAGGTATCACAAGCCCCTGAAATGAAGGTGGAGTTCCTGGAAACTCTGAGGAGGAATAATTGAATTCCCCTGAATAACTGAATTTCCTAGGTGTGAATTTCCTTGAGTCTGTATGTTTAACAAATGTCTGAATTAATTCTAATATTTGAAGAATTTTCAGGAACATGATCTAAACCTGTAGTGGTCACATTTTTCCTTCTTTTCCTCTAAATTATTTTTGCAAAGCTATGTTCATCATCAAACATTTTCAAGTTGACATCCAAAATTTTTCATCATAAGTTTAAACCCTAGAAAGAATGCCATTTCTGGCATGCTCTAAAAATTGACACTAAATAAAGCTATTAATATCTCTCTTAACTGTATCCAAATACTGTAAATAACATACGGTTTGATACCATCATGTTTTTTTAAAAAACAAATACACCAATAAGCTCTTATTAAAACTTCTATTCTGTTGCTTTAACTCTATCAACTCTTGTTTCTAACCTACTTTCCCTATAGGATTTTATGATAATGCAATGGACTTTATGCATGAAAATCATTATTAATTACCCTCTCATGTCTCTCTACACAAAAACACATTTATAAATTAAAATTTAAGTTTTAAAAATAATTTCCTGGGAGCATATGCTCAATGTTTTTATTGTTATCTATAAAATAATTAATAATATAGAATTGATAACATAACAAAAATATATTCCTAGTTTTTACATGTAATTTTTAAATGTAAAAACAAAACCTTATTGGAAATAGGGCTCTTACCACCATAAAGGAAAAAAGAAAAGAAAAATATTCAAGACAATTCAGTTATGAGCACTTGTCTTAGTTTTATTACAAGTTTGCTACAAGGAGAAAGGTATAGCCAGCCAAAAGCAAGTCAATCCAAATCAAAGATTTACTCTTGGTAGGGAAATGTTGTGGAAAAATGGAAAGTTTAGTAATCATTTCACTAAATCAAAAAAGAAAAATAAAAGGGTAAGTCAATAACTCCACTGAGAGTCATACAGGAAGAATTTGCTAATTTTCAAAAATAAATCTTAATCCTGCTAAAGTTCATCACATATTTGTCTAAGCACTATTGTCAGAAATGCTAACTTCTTCCTAGAAGGAGGGTACCAAGGAAGTCATACAGACTTAGTGTGGAACAGTTTGTTTTTTTCTTCAACATTAGGATTCTCTGGAGAAACAGAACTGACAGAAGAAATAAATATATACAGATCCATCTGTATATCTATGCAAGTGTTTACAGGAATTGGCTCATGCAACCATGGGGATTGGCCAGTCCAAATTCTGTAGGGCAGGCTACAACTTGGGAACTCCAAAGAAAGTGACCTTGACTTCTCCAGGAGACGTGGGCTGTCTGAAGTAGAAATAGTCTTCTTTCTGGTTGCTGAAATCCTCTGTTCTCACTTTCAGACTTCTACCTGATGTAGTGAGGAGAGTCCTCTCATGGCTGAAGGCAGTCAGCCTATTGATGGTTGAAGCAATCAGCTATAGATGCAATCAGCCATAAATGCAATCAAACTTACTAAGGATTTAAATCCATCTGTGAAATACTCTCACAGTAACAATCAGGTCAGTGTTTGCTTTAACAAACCCCTGGACACCATAACATAGCCAAGTTATAAGTTGACACATGAAGGTAACCATCGCAAATCTAGCCAGGGTTTCTCAACCTTGGCACTATCGACACTTTGGGCCAGAAAATTCCTTGTGCTGGGGAGCTGTCCTGCGTGTTGTAGGATGTATCCATGGCTTTTAACCCACTAAACACTGGTAGCAACCCCCAGTTGTGACAATCAAAACTGTCTCCAATCATTGCCAAATATATTTTAGGGGCCAAAGTTGTCCCAAATGAGAATCATTGCTCTAGAATGAGACAGGTTTCAGCATTGATTCTCTTTCTACTTTTAATTTTTCTAGGTGATAATATTGAGAAATGTATAATACATAAGTAAATAGGAATGGAGAGAGTTATCAGCTTCATTCACTTGTTTGGACACTTTTTGAGTTATACACACAAAGAAATTGAAAGGCTTGTTATCCAGTCATTAGAAGCATTCACTTTTCACCAATATTTCAAATTGTTCCATAGTTTGGTGCCTTGGGAGGATTTTATACCCTGAGCCATCTAACCTAGAAAGATCCAGCCTTTCTCCATCAAGTGGACCACCACTGGCCTTTTCTCAGGTGGAGTGTACATGGATGTTGAGGATCTGGAAAGGGATTCCCCTCAATTTTAATTTAATAGACCTGGGGTGGGGCTGCCCATTGGTGTTTCTAAAAGGTACCAGGCATGCCTAATGAGGAGGCACAGCCAGAGCCACAGGCTTAAACATCCTGTATTAGATGGCTTGCAAAAATGTCTTAATACATATTTAGGGTGGGAGGCAGACATGGGATATTTCAATTAGACTGAGATACCACAATTGCTGGAGGTACTTCTGTGGAACATGAGGAACTGCATTACACCACATCAATTTCACAGCATGCCACCAATCTGTAAATTCTGAAACTAGAGAATTATAAAATATATATCTACCTTAAACCACAGATTGCTAATCTGCAGTCCACAGGCAAAAATAACATGCTGATAGCTGTAAATTATTTGTCCTTTATACATATTTTTAAATTACTAAAGTGTTTTAAAATTACTAACATTTTAAAATTGGGAGACAACATAAAAATTCAGATTTTCAACTTTGCTGCAAAATTGATCAACAACACTGACATTGCCACTGACTGGGCAGAAATAAAATGAAATCAAGTAGCATTATTTGGATGGCCCCTCAATGATTCTGATTTCTTTGGGGGCCCTTTCTTCTATACTTGATCATCTCCTTGCAGTATTGTGTTTCTTACTTGGCTCTTACAGGCATTTGAGTTTAAGAATCCTGATCTAAACACTTCATAGACTTACAAGAATGTTAGGGATATTGGGGAAACTTCAACTGGGGAACCCTCTATAGGACTCTTTCAGAGCAGCCCCAATTTACAAACAGGTCTAGTGATTAGGTTAAAGCTTATCAAAATCATACTATATGTTTTTCAAATGATTGAATGCTTCAATCATAAATTTAATCTGACCTATCATTATTATTGACCAAATCATTTATTCATTCAAGGGATAGAATAGGAAAAGTAGATTGAGGTTCATGAAAGAGCAGAGGTCAAAGATAAGTTGAAGGTGGCTTACATCCACCATACCATGTAAATGAAACAGACAGAAGGCTAAAAGTTAAATTTGGGAGATGAAGAGAGATGCCCAATCAAATGGACTCAGAGTTGGAATTGCTGTTTTGAGACAGCAATGTCAAAGGAAAGAATGAGGGAGAGGAGGAAGGAACAGAAGGTGGATATCAGGGGAAAGAATTTTCTAGACAGAAGAAAGGCCCAGAGGCACAGATATTCCTTGGCCTATAAAGGACTACAAAGTCATACAAAAATATTCAGCACCCAGCAAGATAAAATTCACAGTATCTGGCACCTAATAAAAAATTGCCAGACACAGGCAAGGAAATAGGGAAGTACAATTCATAATGAGAAAAAAGCAATCAATAGAAATAGGCCCTGAAATAACACAGATGATAGAATTAGTAGGCATGGCCACAAAAGCAGTTATTTTAACTGTAATCTAACTATACTCCATATGTTAAAAGAAGGTAGAGGAAAGATTGAAGATGTTAAGTAGAGACATGGAAAAATATAAAATAAAGTCCCAAATCAAACTTCTAGAGATGAAAATATTACTGCTAGAAAACACAGTCCTAAATAGCCCACCTGATGCCTCATCAAACAGAGAAACAAGTCTCTTTGCTTTGGTGAGAAGATGAGTTTAACTGAAGATGCATCAACAAGGAACCGGAGGGAAAGAAAAACCTTTCAAGCCTGGTTCAGAGTGAGAAGAGTTGTTTGGGCTTTTATAATCCCAAACAGACAAAGAAATGGTCAGAAGCCAGAAAGAAAGCAGAAAGGAAAAATAAATAGAAAAGAGAAAAGCTGTTTTGTCAGCATCTCCTTGTTATCTTGAAGTTCTGAATTCCTCCCCTTATTCAGGTTTGTTTTTCAAAAAGCCAGTTTTTTATCAAACCATATGGTGAGTTCCTCCTGTGGGCAATGATAGGAAAGTTCCTGGGAGCAGAGAGCAAGTTTTTTTCTTGTTGTTGAGACTAGAGCAAGAGCAAGTTATTTTAACAAGGGCTTTTCATGGTCAGAATAACTCAAGGCTGCTTGAATGAAGTGATCTTAATAAACAGTTGTGTTTTTTTTTTCCTCTATTGGCTATTGAAGACTATACTAAACATTTTCCAGCTAAAGAATTATATTGGGTATTTTCTACCTATCCAGCTATCAAATCCCCCTTTCATGAGACTTTTTTTTTGTTCTTAAGTAACAGTATCTTATGAGCATCTCTTATAAAAGGGAAAGTGGGTGAAGGCCTAGCTTGTGTAACTGCTTCCTGCTGAGCAAGGGCAAGAGGTTCTAAATTAATCTGGAAGATGCTCTGGACATAAACCCACAGATACAATATAGGCAACAAAAAGACAAACATATGGCAAGCAGAATGAACGTTATGCTAATAAGGGCTATTTTCCATTTCATAGGTAAGTTTATTAACCACTTAGAAAATGAGTCCAGTTTACTATAATCTTTACCACTATCAATATCATCCTACATATGATTTAATACTGAAGAGATATTATATTCATCTGGTATGTAGGTGCAGCACTTAATGCCAATGAGAGCACAGGTCCCTCCTTGAGCTGCTGTCAGTAGATCTAAAGCCATTCTATTTTTTAATTAAATTCAGTTTTACTGAAATATATTCACATACCATACAATCATCCATGGTGCACAATCAACTGTTCACAGTGCCATCATATAGTTATGCATTCATCACCCCAATCTATTTTTAAACATTTTCCTTACATCAGAAAGAATCAGAATAAGAATAAAAAATAAAAGTAAAAAAGAACACCCAAATCATTCCCCCCATCCCACCCTATTTTTCATTTAGTTTTTGTCCCCATTTTTCTACCCATCCATACACTAGATAAAGGGAGTGAGAGCCACAAGGTTTTCACAGTCACACTGTCACCCCTTGTAAGCTACATTGCCATACAATCATCTTCAGGAGTCCAGACTACTGGGTTGGAGTTTGATAGTTTCAGATATTTACTTCTAGCTATTCCAATACATTAAAACCTAAGAGGTTATGTATATAGTTCATAAGAATGTCCACCAGAGTGACCTCTCAACTGCATTTGAAATCTCTCAGCCACTGAAACTTTAGTTTTTTTCATTTTACATCCCTCTTTTGGTCAAGAAGATGTTCTCAATCCCAGGATGACAGGTCCAGAGTCATCCCCAGGAGTCATATCCTGCATTGCCAGGGAGGTTTATACCCCTGGGAGTCAGGTTGCATGTAGGTGGGAGGGCAGTGAGTTCACCTGCTGAGGTGTAAAGCCATTCTGTTTTGAAGAACAACTTTTCTCGTTTGAGCAACCTCTTTATTTAAGAGACTAAGCTCTCATTTGGTGTTTTGCATAAACTGGGCTGTGACCTTAGCCAGGGCAGTAACTTGTGAAAGGGCATCTATTGCACCAGATCCTGGGAGGAAGACAGCTAAAGGCCTTTCCCACCACCACAAGGCTCTCTTGGTCCTGCCTGAGTATAAGTCTTTCTTATGCAAACTTAAATGGGCCTCTAAGGCCTTTACATTAGTTGGTGTTTCAGGTAGACTGCTAAGTATTTGCCCAGGCCAAAAGGGGTATCCAATAGTGCATTTATTTATCCAATTATATGGCAAATATGGCTAGAAGTTAGACCTGCAGAGCCACCTGGCTCCAGCTGGGGGCAAATAGGTTGGTAATTCTTTTCCTACAGAGGCTAGCTCTGGGATTAGATTCCTTGGCTGTAATGGGTTCACACTGGCCCATTTATCTTTCCAAGGAGAGATGACTTTATCACTCTTAGAATGGGGTATATCTCCTACAAAGCTATGTTGGGCAGAAGTGTTTTGTTGTTTTACATAAAGGGGAGTGTTATCATGTAGCACCCCATTTCCTGCTATTAGCCACCCTTTCCCATCCGAGCTAAGGTATGCAAGGGGGGTGATGAGAAATAATAGTCTTCTAGCTTAGACTGGAAGTACTTTTCCTGGGCCACCATGAAGTTAAACTGAGGACTCTCCCAAGGGCTTATGTTAGGGCCCAGGCTGGGTGTTGGAAAGTTCCACTGTGTAAGGAAAAGTGGCATAGTAGGATAAATTAGGATTAACCAATCAGACCAATTTTGTGTTGAGGAAGGTAAGATGGCTCAGGGCAAACTTGAACTTTCAGCAGTAGGCAAATAAGTACATACCCAGTAATCATTCCTCTGGTGGATATTTGCTACTCTTGCAGTCCAGTTTAGGAAGATATTACCTTGAACAAAACAGAATAGGGAAAAAAAGTTGTACAACTTAATCCTAATTATTATACTGTTTTAGGCAATTTGCAGAAGAGTAATTTTAAGTCAGCAGTGGGGGTGCAAGAGTAGGAGGTATCTTTTTCTAGTTCTTTCTCTTATGGGGATGGCTTCACTCATGAATGGTGAATCCAAGGCTTAATACTCTGCAGTTTGAGAGAAAAGTGAGTGATTAGCAACACAATGTAAGGTCCTTCCCACTTGGGGGTAAGTTGATCTTTAGGGTGTTTATTCTATCATGTTTTTAATAACACTTGGTTTCCCAGCTTGTAAGGGTATAAGGCTATATTTGTAGGGAAAGAAAGTCAATTATCAGCAAACTCAGAAATTATCTTTATAGTATCCCAAGGGAGATGACTGCATCCCTTGGCAATTTATTATACAGGGTTTGCTTAGACATATTCTTAATTGCGTTTTTGAGGAAGGGCTTCCCATAGACCATTTCAAAAGGAGTTAAATGTAGTCCACTTCTAGGGGCAGCCCGTATTCTGAGGAAGGCACTAGGTAGTACCTTGCCCCAGGTGAGGTTAGTTTCTTGACATATCTCAGCAATAGTTTTTTTTTCAGAATATGATTCATTTCTTCAGTCTTTCCAGTTGATTGAGGTCTCCAAGATGTGTGCAATTTCCACTTTACTTCAAGTGCTTGTGAAACTTCTTGAGTTATTTTTGAAACAAAGGCACTGCCATTATCACTTTGAACAGTGAATGGAACCCTAAATTTAGGTATTTCTTTTAACAATACTTTTGTGACACTAGTTGCTCTTTCATTGTGGGTTGGGAAGGCTTTTACCCACCCTGAAAATGTGTCAACTAACACTAGGAGATAGCAGAAATTTCTAGTTGCTCAGGGCATCACTGTAAAGTCTATTTGCCAGTTTTCTCCATATGAGAACCCATGAGCCTGCACTCCTACTGTCAAAGGGGGACTGCTAGTTTTGGGATTATTTTTATGACATAGGACACATATGCTGATTACTTTATGGATTGTTGCCTGCATTTTTGGTCCTGCAATGCAGCCTCTGACCTAGATTGCAAAAGCTGTTTTAAAAAAGTGAGTTCCCTGGTGCAAATATGACAGCACAGGTTCTACTAGTTTTTTTGTGGGGGGGGGGGGAGTAGCAAAGCTTGGCTTAACTTTGATTGCAAACATTCCTTTTCTCTCTTGATATTAACTCCCCATTCTTTAGTTCTGTTTAAGTCTTTTGTTTCATAAAGTAGGGTGAATGATGAGAGGTCTGCAGTCAGGATAAGAGCTAATTCCTTGGTCTTTGCAGTTTAAAAAGAATCCTAGTAGCTGCCTTTGCTGCCAAATTTGCTTTATGATTCCCTTTTGCTAAATAGCTGTTTGACTTTTGATTCCCCAAACAATACATCCCAGCAACTTCTGATGGTAGTAGTACAGCTTCTAATAAAGCTAATATGGTCTTCGGGTGCTTAATTTCTTTATTATTCATGGTTAAAAGTCTTCTTTCCTTCCAAATTGCACCATGAGCATGCACTACAGAAAAGGCATAGTGAGCATCTGTATAAATATTTATTTTTTTACCTTGTCCAATGATCAAGGCTTGGGTCAGGGCAATGAGTTCAGCTTTCTGGGCTCATGTTCCTGGTGGCAGGAGTTTGGCTTTTAGCACCTCTGTCAGGGTTACTATGGCATATCCTGAACTTTGATGTCCATGGTCCCTAAAACTGCTCCCATCCAAGAACATTTTCAGGTCAGGTTCATTTAGAGGGGTGTCCCCAAATCTGGTTGACTATAGAACACTTCCTCAATTACCTGAATGCAGTCATGCAAAGCAGGTCCCTCAGATTCAGGTAACAACATAGCTGGACTTAAGACTGTAGAGTCACATGTTAGGGTTATCTAATAATATGGCTTGTATTTTCCCAGCCTGCCAGCAGTTAGCCAGTGTTCTAGTTTGCTAATGCTACCAGAATGCAAAACACCAGAAAAGGAGTGGCTTTTTTAAAAGGGGATTTATTTGGTTGCACAGTTACAGTCTTAAGGCCACAAAGTGTCCAAAGTAACACATCAGCAAACAAGTACCTTCACTGGAGGATGGCCAATGGCGTCCAGAAAACCTCTGTTAGCTGGGAAGGCATGTGGCTGGCATCTGCTCCAAAGTTCTGTTTTCAAAATGGCTTTATCCTAGGACATTCCCCTCTAGGCTGCAGTTCCTCAAAAATGCCACTCTTAGCTTCTCTGGAGCAAGAATCTACTTTCAACAGCCATCTTCAAACTGACTGTCATCTGCAGCTACTCTCTCAGCTTCTGTGCATTCTTCAAAGTGTCCCTCTTGGCTATATAGCAAGCTTGCTCCTTCTGTCTGAGCTTACATAGTGCTCCAGTGAACTAATCAAAGACCATGCTGAATGGGCAGGGCCACACCTCCATTGAAACCATCCCATCAGAGTCATCACCCACAGTTGACTGGGTCACATCTCCATGTAAACACTCAAAGAATTACAATCTAATCAACACTAATACATCTGCCCACACAAGATTACTTCAAAGATAATGGCATTTTGGGGGACATAATACATTCAAACTGGCAGAGCCAGTAACCTCCTTTCTGTTCAAGCAGAGAGAGCACACTGTGTGGAGTGTGTACTACAACCTCCTGACCAAAGGTAAATTTTTTAGCTTCTTATAAAATATCACAAGAGGCAGCCACAGCCTGAAGAGAGGTGGCCATCCCTGTGACAATAAGTCCAGTTTCTTTGAAAAATATGCTACTGGTTGTTCATGCCCCCTAAAGTTTTGTGTGAGAACACCAAGCCCTATTTCCTGCCTTTCATGTACAAATGGATTAAAAGGATTGTGCACATCAGACAGTCCTAAGGCTTGAGCAGTGCTCAGCTTTTCTTTAATTTGATGAAAGGCCTGATTACACTCTGCAGTCCATTTCAGGGCTTCTCTGTCTGAGCCTGCACAGTGATGTGCAATGGTTTGGGAATAAGCCCAAAATTGAGGATCCAGATGTGGCAGAAACTGGCCTTTCCTAGAAATCCCCATAACTGCCTCTTTGTCTTAGGGGCTGAAATATTCATCAGGGCTTGGTGCCTACCAGGAAGAAGGGCTCTCTGACCTTGGGAGAGCAAATATCCTAAATACTTTGGGGCTTAGTGATTTGAACTTTCCTCTGAGACACTTTATATTCCCTAGCATTTAGAAAGTTCAGAGTCTTATTAATATTTGCATCTGAATCCTCAGCAGTTTCACTGGCTATTAAAGTGTTACCTACATATTGCAAAAGGACCCCTTGATGCAGTTGTAAATCATGCAAGTTTTTTGCTAAGAATTTTCCACGGAGTGTGGGAGAATTCTTAAATCCTTGTGGTAAAACAATCCATGTAAGTTCCTCTTTAACTTTAGTGTCTGGATCTTCCCATTCAAAAGCAAATGGTTCTTGGGATTCAAGGTCCAGAGGTATGTACAGGAAAGCATCCTTTAATTCTAATACAGAGAACCACTTGAAGTTCCCAAGTCAGAGTTGTTAATAGAGTGTAAGGATTAGGCACAACTAGACAAATGTTTTTCACAATTTTGTTTATAGCCCTTAAATCTTGTACAAATGTATATTCTCTATTAGTGCCAGGTTTTAAGACTGGGAGTATAGGCATGTTATATGGAGACTGGCAAGGCCGAATGAGGCCACTTTCTTTCATAGTTTCTATTACTTGTTTAATGCCTTTCCTCACTTATAATGACAAAGGATATTGACATACCTTGGGTTGATTTGATCCTGCCTTGAGCTTAATTTTTACAGGATGGGCAGTTACAGCTCTTCCCAGAGTGCCAGACAACCATACCTCAGAGGTGACATGTTCTAGTATGTGAGCCGGTTCCAGTTCTTTTTTAGGTTCTTCAGCTTGTAAAAGAGCAGCTTGCAGATGCAGTCCTTTGTTTGGAGGCACTTGGATCTCTATTTCTCCTTCTGAAAACACAACTTGAGCATTTAATTTAGTTAGCAGATCCCTTCCCAGCAACAGTATAGGGCATTCAGGCACATACAGAAATTGATGCTGCAAATATTCTTTTCCAATTTTACAATCTAAAGGTTGTAGCAGCACCTTAGGTATATTTTGGCCATTTATTCCAACAATCATAATTTGCTCATTTGTCTCAGTGGCTAATTGCTGGTTTATCACAGAATAAGTTGCTCCTGTATCAATGAGAAAGTCCACTAATTTACTTCTCACCTTTATCTTTACCCAAGGTTTTGCAGGATATAGGTATGGCAGAAGAAAATGCTGCCAGTGCCCTCAGGCACCCCTAATCAGAATCTTTTAGTCCATATCCACGGGACTTTAATGTGATCTTATTCTTTTCTTTTTTCTTATTTGTCAGTTTGGGACTTCCTGCAGTAAGCACACTGATCTTTACTAGGGCTCTTTTTTGTCTCTGCCATTTTTTTGTCATGTGTGCAGCTTCCACTTAGAACAGCTGCCAGAAGGGCAGTCTGTTGCTTCATCTGCTGTTTTTGCAGGGCTTGTTATGGATTGTTAAATGCCTTGAAAGCAATATCTATGAGCATTGCCATGGGCATCCTAAGCCCACCCTCTTAGCTTCTGTAATTTGCACCGAATGTCTGGAGCACTCTGACTAATAAAAGTCATGTTAATTATTCTGATATTTTCTGGACTTTCTGGATCTATAGCAGAATACCTGTAGTATGCTTCAAATACTCTCTTTAAGAAAGGGCTCCTGCTGCACCTCCCATATTCTGTTCAGAGATTTTTGTTTAGGGGCCCCTTTCTTAAGGCCAGCCAAAAGGCATGTTTTATAATGCTCTAAAGGAGCATGCTCCCCAGAGTCATTAGGATCCCAGCAGGGATCAGTGGCACTTGGGACAGCATAAATGGAGCCCTGGGGAGAAACCTTTCATGAGCATTCTGCCTCCTGCCTCACTTTATTTAACACCATTGTCTTTCCTCCAAAGTTAGCAACACATTCATCAGTGACTGAATATCAACCCAATTTGGGGTGTGTGTGGCAAAAATAGGCACAAACAGTCTTTCCCTTTGGTCCAGATCAGCCCTGTAACCAGGTGTGTTTTTCCACTTTAACAAGTCAGATGTTGAAAATGGCATGTGGACCAACATAGTTCCCCAAGAGTGTCCCTCCTCATCAATTTCTAAATGGACCTGACACATTGGGAATTGCCCTGCCCCAGAAGAGGTCACACCCTGTCCAAATTGCACACCACTATGGGTAAGAGATGGGGAGGTTATTCCTCCAGCAGGATCATATGGGGGTACTGGAGGAGTGCTAAGGAGCTCAGCCAGGCTCACAGGCAGGAGAGGGTGTGGAAACAGCACTGTCATCAGACCTGCATTTTCCAAGTTTGCAGACAGGGATGGCACTGCTGCCAGACTTGCACTGGGAGGTGTCACTTCTCCCCCAGGTGTCAGAGACAGTGAGTGTGATACTCTCTGCCCCAACAGGGGGAGGAGGTGGAGGGAATGGGGAGGAAAGAAAGTCATCCAATGGGTCCTGCTCACAAGAGAGGATTTCATGCAAGGCTTTTAATATCCATCACTTTTCCAACACTTGAGGAATGTGTGAAGATAGCAAATGCCAAGTTTAAATCTGAGATGTTTCAACTGCCTCATCAGTTCCCTTAGTTTCAAAACTCTGTGTCAATTTCTTCTCTTCAAATGATGAAACATTCTGTCAGCCACCCTGGGTTCTTACAGTTCAGAAAGGAGTAGCCACTCTATAAAAGAACCAGAATCCATACATCACTGATCATCCCAGTGATGCTGAAGAACCTACTCAGATACAGACTCTTGTAATGATATTCCCCTTGAAGGCCCAGATAGAACTGTTCACTGTTTAAGAGACAGACTTAATGGAGATTTGGCATCTGTAATCATTCCTGAAGGAAGCAAATTAATGCCTCCCCAAAAAAATCTGAATCAGAAGATCCTCTTCCCTCCTTTTCTTCCAGAAGAAACTGAAGTGTCCAACTTCCTCTAAGCATTACTATGCAAAAGTTGCTATAATTAAACTATTGTTCTAGGGAGTAAAAAAAAGAAAAGATAACTCAATATCTGAAATGAATAATATACTGAATATGATTAATAGAAGATGAGAAGATTAAACACTGAAGAGGAAAAGATTAGTAAACTGGAAGACATGGCAATAGAAACTCTCCAAACAGGAAAAAAACACTACTGAAAAAGAAAATGAACAGAGCATCAGTGAGCTGTGCATCAACTTCTAGCAGCCCAATAATACATGTAAATGGAGGCCCCAAAGGACAGGAGAGAAAGAGAGAGGATAACAGAAAAAATATTGACGTAATAATGGCAGAAGATTTTTCAAATGTGATGAAGACTAAAACATAAACCACTTCCTCTCTTTGAGATCTCCTGTCTCATTCAGCATAAATTCCAAAATCCTTTCAGTGGCCACATCTCTGCCTTTATCTCCTTTTTTCCCTCTGTCCCTTTAACTCGGGCCACACTTGCCTCCTTGCTTCTCCTGTTATAGGCCAAGAAATACCTGTGCCACTGGGCCTTTCCTCTGTCTGGAAAATAGTTTTCCCTGCTAGTCACCTCTCATTCTTTCCTCCCCACATTCTTTTTTTTTTTTCTTGTCTGCCTAAAAAACAGTAATTTCAAGTCTGAGTCTATTTGATTGGGCCACTCTCTGCATTACCAGCATCTAACTTTCAGCCTTCTGGCTGTTTCATTTACACAATATGGTAGATGCCAGCCATCTCCAACTTATCCTTGATCTCTGCAATTTCATGACCCTCAATCCATTTTCTATTCTGTCTCTTGAATGAATAAATGATTCAATAAATAACACACAATAGATCTGATTGAATTAATGTTTGAAGCAACTAATCATTTGAAAAGTATGTAATAATACAATTATGATAAACTTTAAGCTAATTACTAGACTTATGTGTCCGTAAAGAGGAGCTATTCTGAGAGTCCTGTAGGGAGTTTCCCAGTGAGAGTCTCTCTAAAGCAGAGGACCCCCTAAAGAGACTGGTGCCTGCTCCCACCCAGCTGGGATGGAGTATCAGCTCTGAGGATGCCTTACCACATCCATAGGCTTTACATCCATTATGACTGATTTGGTCTGCATGTTACCCTAGTGCCAGCAGAGGATAAATTTTTCAAGGAGCAAATATTTCATTTATTGGAAAAGTTATGCCTCCATCTGCAAAATTATATTCAGACCATCTGATTTTGACACTACAGAATTTGTTAGAATAGCTTGGTTTATGGATGAGGTATCATTTTTGTAGTTTTTGGACTGTTAAAACTGAGCAACAAATTTATCAAGTCAGAAGTTAGAATACAGGTCATAAGGGGCAGGGTTGGGGTAGGAAAAGGGGGGTTAATATTACTTGGTGAAGAGCTTCTGTTTGGGGATGATAAAGTTTGGCCATGGATGGTGTTGATGGCAGCACAGCATTGTGCATACAGTTAATACTTCTGAATTGTATGCTTCAAAATTGTCAAACAGAAATTTTATATTGCATTTATGGTATCACAATTAAATTAAAAAACAAAACAAAAGAAAAAAACAATCAACCTGTGCAACACAAAGAATGAATTCTAATGTAACTACAGGTTTAGCTTATACTATGATTATAATTATATGATTAATCAATTGTAACAAATGAAGCACTCTAATGCAAAATGTTAATAATTGGGAAAGCTGTGTGAGGGGTGTATATGGGAATTCTGACTGCATGATTTTTCTGTAAACCTACAAACATTAAAAAATGAATTAAAACTGAGCAATAGCAGGTAATGAGATGAAGGAGTCACTCTGAGATGTTTCCAGCTGTTTCTAGACATTCAACATCACCTTGACCACTTTCAACAAGCATCATTTCCACCCCCTTCCAAAGCTGACATGTCCTGGAATCTTCTCACCAGGATGCTGCTTCTGGAAGTAAGAAGAAGTGAATAAATAGCAACTTTGGAGAATGACCAAACCTGTTTGCTGCCTGAAGCACAGCCCCATAAGGAGTTTTTGGTTGCAGGTCCCAACTGTACATTTCCCCTCCCAACAGTCGAATCCACGATTGCAGAGGAGTGATGACATCACGGGGGGAGGCATTCTTCTTCTTGGCTCCAAGTTCACAGGCATGGCACAGACACACCTCAGTGAATCACAAATAACTGAGGGAACTGGCTGATTTCCCAGTCTGAATGCTCTGACCCACTGTTGGGCTTTACATCCTTTTGCTGAATCTATTTCTACATCTATCTAGATATGTTTTGTTTGTTCAATGAATGTTCTTGAATGCCTGCTATATTCTAGGTATTTGGGATATGTTAATGAATGAAACAGACAAAAAAAAATTCCTCTCTTCATGGGGCTTAAGTTCTATGAAGGGGAGCAGTCAGTAAACATAAATAATTAGTAATTAATTACATAGTCTATTAGAACGGGAAGAGGACTGGGGAAAAACCATAGAAGAAATGTAGCAGGGCAAGGGGGAGAGGGGATTTTAAAATGGGGGAAAGTGGCAATTTTAAATAGGGCATTCAGGGTGGACTTCATTGGGAAGCAGATTTGCCATAAGATCCTATTTTTTTTAATATAGAAATTTAATATTTTAGTCATGTTAAGAGCATATCCAAGGGATTTGTTTTTATTACAGTTTCTAACTTGTCACTAACATATCCCTAGATGACATAATTGCTATCACTGTTTATTTTCAATCTGAGAATTGTGGTGTGTCATTATTACACTGCTCTACCATTACGATAATCAGTTATCAAAATAGAAATCCCCTAGTAATGTGAAGCTTCCTTCTCTTATTTTTTTATTTCCCCCTTCACTTTCTTCTCCATTACTGAAATCTGTCCTCTTCAATACATACAAATAAATTTATCTTTTCAATAAATTCCAATAGCAAGCACAGCACAGTTTATTTCATGTTTTCTAACCAAGAAAACTGACATACACAAAAAAATTTCTGCCTTTTATATTTGCTCACTTTAAAAATATATTTTAAAATCTCTGAAATCAGAATGCTTTCCACACTTCATATAAAAGGAAATTTGCTAGCAAATTTCTGTCATACATTTTCCTTAAAAAGTTCTTATGAAGATAAAGACACAAATTATTATTGATACCATTCTAATAGTGAATTAACTTTCAATAGGTGAAAGGATCTGAACAAATACATGTATCAGAAGAGTATTAGATTGCCTAAGTTTAATCACTAGTTCTGCTTTTTTATGCAGTTTTATTGATATATATTCACACACCAGATAATCATCCAAAGTGTACAATCAGTAGTTCACAATATCATCATATAGTTGTGGATTCATCACCACAATCAATTTTTGAACATTTTTGTTTCTCCAAAAAAAGAGAATAAAAATAAAATTAAAAAACAGAATACCCAAAATATCCCATAACCCTATGCCCCTATTATTTATTTATTTATTTATTTATTTGTTGTCTCTGTTTTCTTATTCATTTGTCCATACACTTGATAAAGGGAGCTCAAAAGCAAGATTTTTGCAATAACACAGTCACACCTTAAGAACCATATAGTTATGCAATCATCGTCAAGAATCAAGGCTAATGGATCATAGTTCAATAGTCTCAGGTATTTCCTTATAGCTATTCCAATACACTTAAAACTACAAAGGGATATCTATATAATGCATAAGAATAACCTCCAGAATGACCTCTTTACTCCATTTGAAATCTCTCAGTCATTGAAACTCTATTTTGTTTCATTTGTTTCCTTTCTTTGTGTTTCCTGGTATGACTTGTGATTTTTTGCTGTGTTTAGGCATCTGATTTCCTTGAGTTGTTTGTTCTGGGGGTTGTTTTTTCTTTTTTCCTAGGGTTTTCTTATTGGCTGGCTTTGTTCTCTACCAGTTCTTTGACATTTGGGCCAACTTATTCTAACCTCTAGCATAACTTCTGTTTAACTGATCAGAATTTTTCAGCTCTTGTTATTCTGGTTCTTGCCCTGCCTATATGGAACATTTTTCTTTTTTGAGGAGTGTACACCCAGATATGATTGACCCCAAACATATTTTCCCAGAGCAGACAATTCCAGATCTCAGGAGGAGGGTGTAATCAGTATCACGTTTCCCTAAGGATGAGAACCAGTAGGTTGTCAGACATTCTGGAGAGGTCTCTAGCATTTGTGCTTTTCTTATCCTGCCCAGCAAGTGGTGTTTGTCAGCCTGCAGCTCCCCACCCACATAAACAAGAGTGTTGCCTTTAATCCTCAGCAGACCCTGTCCCTGCCAGGTGCATGGTTGGGACTGAGGGTGAGTCAGAAACCAAGCTCAAGCCATTTCTGATTTTTTCCCAGCCATTATGGTCTGAATTCTCTGAAGGAGAGCTGCTACTTAAGCAGGGCCATGTCTCCCTCCCCCCCTGCTTTTCTTGGGGAAGATATGCCCTTTAGGGAATGTTCTGGTTTGCTAATGCTGCCCTTTTGCAAAACACCAGAAATGGACTGGCTTTTATAAAGGGGGTTTATTTGGTTACAAAGTGTCCAAGACATCAACAATTGGGTACCTTCACTGAACAATGACCAGTGGCATCTGGAAAACCTCTGTTAGCTGGGAAGGCATGTGGTTGGTGGCTGCTCAGGAGTTCTGGTTCTAAAATGGCTTTCTCCAGAAAATCAGTGTCAGCTTCCAATAGCTGTCTTCAAAATGTGTCTCTCAGCTATAGCTTCTCTCCAAAATGTCACTCTCAGTTGCTCTGAGTGCCTTCTGTTGTGAATCCTTTTTATAGGCCTCCAGTGATTCAGCTGAGACCCACCCTGAATGGATGGGATAACACCTCCATGGAAATTATCAAATCAAGGTCTCACCCACAGTTGATTGAGTTACATTTCCATGGAAACACTCAATCAAAGGTTTCCAGTCTAATCAACACTAACACATCTGCCCCCACAAGATTGTATCAAAGAACATGGCATTTTGGGGGACACAATACATCCAAACTAATTATCTCCTTCATTTGACTCTTACTTTTCTCTCAGACCTATCTTAACACCACACTTGCCTGGGTTGGCACTGACAATGGAAAATGCCTGCAGCTTTTCTAATTAACTACTTAGAATAATTTTTAAAAAGATAGAGACATAAAAAGGGAATCCCCTTTTCAGAGGCATTCCCCAGCCCCCCTAGTTTTGCCAGTCAAGATCCAGGGTTGGTACCAGACTCTATGTGCCCCTTTTAAGGGGGCAGAACCCTTTTCTAGTATTCTGAGTTTGGTTGATTCCAAAAGCCTCTGTTTTTAATTATTTATTTAATTTATTTTTTCCCATCAATCCCACCTCCTCTCTGCTGAGAGAGACCTCAGGGTTCCTTTACTGCTTGCTCCAGATATCTGTGCTTGTAGCTTCAAATTTGTTAAGTAAAACTGTGATTGGTGCTTGGTTGGGCTACCTTCCATTGCTTCTTATTCCCATAGGGAAGTGTTCCATCTCAGCCTGCAATGCCAGATGGTGAGGGGTGCCAGCCTCTGCCATTTGAGGGGCTTTACTTACAGTTTTATGCTGTGATCTCAGCCCTTTCATCAATTCCAGCCTGGTGTACGATGCGTGCCTGGTCATGTGTCCCCCAAACAGTTGTTCCAGACTATTTAGTAGTTGTTCCTGTCTGTTCACTAGCTACTCTAGAGGACTAAGTAAATTCCACACTACCCTATACTGCCATCTTGCCCCACTTGCTGCCATAAGGTCTTGAATGATGTGAGGGAAAGAGTCAAGAGGATGTCTGGATGAAGAATATTCCAGAAAAAGGGAACTAAGGTGCAAAGGTCCTAGACAAGGAAGGCAAAATGACTGAGTAACAAAGAGTAAAGTAGTGGGATGGAGGGGGAAGTGGGAGGGGCCAAGGAAGAGTAGGGCCAGATGCTTTAGGACTTTCTATTGTTTAAACCTCACCACAGTATATAATCCTGTTTCCTTATGGGAAATGCCCTTAGGTACTTGAAACTCATTCAGGCAGCCCTCTCCCAGGCCCCAATAAAGCTCAGGACCCTCTGCCATATATATATATGTTCTTTACATTGTGAAAAATACTTTTTAACCAAAAGTTTTGAATATTAGCATTTAGAAAGTTATTTACAATGATATATACCATCAATTTATTATACCCCTTATTATATAGGTAACTATTGTCAGACCGCAGAAAAAAGAGTCTAACGTATAGAAGGAATGTCTGATTCAGGGGCCCTGCTGCTTATCTCATAGATACCAGGTGTGCCATAAACTAAGGGTTGAAGGCTGTTTTAGGAATCCCAGCCACAGTGGCACCTAGACCCAGGGGGTGGACAAGGCAGGATCAGATAGGCCCATAAGATGAACGACCACAAACAAGCCAAAAGGCCTTCTTCCTCCACATAGATAATACAGTGCACATCAAAGAAGAGTAGTGTGTTAGAACCTTAGTAACCAGTTGGCTCAGAAACTGATAAGCACTCATCCAATCGAGGCACAGAACACACTCAGCAGGACCTTCCCCCCCAACACCCAGCGTAGGTTTTTCCTTTAAAAAATGCTGCTCTCAGATAGAGAGCCAGAGCCATTTTCTTCCTTTTTCTTTTCTGATGGCTCCCACCTGCTTTCTTCCTCTAATAAATCTTAAACTCTCTACTTAAACCATGACTCGCTGCGTTGTGTGAATTCCTGAACGACGTAACTATGTACGTGGAACAATATTGAGACCTATCTATAGTTGCTTCTTTCCAACATACAAATCATAACTGTGTTGAGAAAGGGTAATAGTTCATACTGCTAAATCTTAAAATCATTATGATTAGATTGACGTATTATCCTGGGGTTAAAAAAAAATGCTGTTTAAATCAGGACAGAAGAGGCAGCAAGTATGTACAGTCTGCACTTTCCTCATTTTCTTTTTTTTTTTTTTAATTATTTTTTTATCTTCATTTTATTGAGATATATTCACATACCACGCAGTCATACAAAACATATCGTACTTTCGATTGTTTACAGTACCATTACATAGTTGTACATTCATCCCCTAAATCAATCCCTGATACCTTCATTAGCACACACACAAAAATAACAAGAATAATAATTAGAGTGAAAAAGAGCAATTGAAGTAAAAAAGAACACTGGGTACCTTTGTCTGTTTGTTTCCTTCCCCTATTTTTCTACTCATCCATCCATAAACTAGACAAAGTGGAGTGTGGTCTTTATGGCTTTCCCAATCCCATTGTCACCCCTCATAAGCTACATTTTTATACAACTGTCTTCGAGATTCATGGGTTCTGGGTTGTAGTTTGATAGTTTCAGGTATCCACCACCTGCTACCCCAATTCTTTGGAACCTAAAAAGGGTTGTCTAAAGTGTGCGTAAGAGTGCCCACCAGAGTGACCTCTCGGCTCCTTTTGGAATCTCTCTGCCACTGAAGCTTATTTCATTTCCTTTCACATCCCCCTTTTGGTCAAGAAGATGTTCTCCATCCCACGATGCCGAGTCTACATTCCTCCCCGGGAGTCATATTCCACGTTGCCAGGGAGATTCACTCCCCTGGGTGTCTGATCCCATGTAGGGGGGAGGGCAGTGATTTCACCTTTCAAGTTGGCTTAGCCAGAGAGAGAGGGCCACATCTGAGCAACAAAGAGGCATTCAGGAGGAGGCTCTTAGGCACAACCATAGGGAGGACTAGCCTCTCCTTTGCAGCAACCGTCTTCCCAAGGGTAAAACTTATGGTAGAGGGCTCAACCCATCAAACCACCAGTCCCCTATGTCTGTGGTCATGTTAGCAACCAACTAGGTGGGGTAGGCCAATACCCCTGCATTCTCCACAGGCTCCTCAAGGGGGCACTACATCTTTTTTTTTTCCTTGTTTTTCTTTTTTTTTTCTTTTAACTTTCCCTTCTTTTTTAAATCAACTGTATGAAAAAAAAGTTAAAAAGAAAACAAACATAGAATAAAAGAACATTTCAAAGAGACCATAACAAGGGAGTAAGAAAAAGACAACTAACCTAAGATAACTGCTTAACTTCCAACATGTTCCTACTTTACCCCAAGAAAGTTACATAAAATAGCAACATTTCTGTGAACTTGTTCCTACTATATCCATCAGAAATTAACAGACCATAGTCATTCCTGGGCATCCCCAGAACATTAAATAGCTTATCTGTTCTTCTTGGATTATTGTTCCCCCTTCCTTAATTGCTCTCTATTGCTAGTTCCCCTACATTCTACATTATAAACCATTTGTTTTACATTTTTCAAAGTTCACATTAGTGGTAGCATATAATATTTCTCTTTCTGTGCCTGGCTTATTTCGCTCAGCATTATGTCTTCAAGGTTCATCCATGTTGTCATATGTTTCACGAGATCGTTCCTTCTTACTGCCGTGTAGTATTCCATCGTGTGTATATACCACATTTTATTTATCCACTCATCTGTTGAAGGACATTTGGGTTGTTTCCATCTCTTGGCAATTGTGAATAATGCTGCTATGAACATTGGCGTGCAGATATCTGTTCGTGTCACAGCTTTCTGACCTTCCGGGTATATACCGAGAAGTGCAATCGCTGGATCGAATGGTAACTCTATATCTAGTTTTCTAAGGAACTGCCAGACTGACTTCCAGAGTGGCTGAACCATTATACAGTCCCACCAACAATGAATAAGAGTTCCAATTTCTCCACATCCCCTCCAGCATTTGTAGTTTCCTGTTTGTTTAATGGCAGCCATTCTAACCAGTGTTAGATGGTATCTTATTGTGGTCTTAATTTGCATCTCTCTAATAGCTAGTGAAGCTGAACATTTTTTCATGTGTTTCTTGGCCATTTGTAGTTCCTCTTCAGAGAACTGTCTTTTCATATCTTTTGCCCATTTTATAATTGGGCTGTCTGTACTATTGTCATTGAGTTGTAGGATTTCTTTATATATGCAAGATATCAGTCTTTTGTCAGATACATGGTTTCCAAAAATTTTTTCCCATTGAGTTGGCTGCCTCTTTACCTTTTTGAGAAATTCCTTTGAGGTGCAGAAACTTCTAAGCTTGAGGAGTTCCCATTTATGTATTTTCTCTTTTGTTGCTTGTGCTTTGGGTGTAAAGTCTAGGAAGTGGCCGCCTAATACAAGGTCTTGAAGATGTTTTCCTACATTATCTTCTAGGAGTTTTATGGTACTTTCTTTTATATTGAGATCTTTGGTCCATTTTGAGTTAATTTTTGTGTAGGGGGTGAGGTAGGGGTCCTCTTTCATTCTTTTGGATATGGATATCCAACTCTCCCAGCCCCATTTGTTGAAAAGACCATTATGACTCAGTTCAGTGACTTTGGGGGCCTTATCAAAGATCAGTCAGCCATAGATCTGAGGGTCTATCTCTGAATGATCAATTCGATTCCATTGATCTATATGTCTATCTTTGTGCCAGTATCATGCTGTTTTGGCAACTGTGGCTTTATAATAAGCTTCAAAGTCAGGGAGTGTAAGTCCTCCCACTTCGTTTTTCTTTTTTAGAGTGTCTTTAGCAATTCGAGGCATCTTCCCTTTCCAAATAAATTTGATAACTAGCTTTTCCAAGTCTGCAAAGTAGGTTGTTGGAAATTTGATTGGGATTGCATTGAATCTGTAGATGAGTTTGGGTAGAATTGACATCTTAATGACATTTAGCCTTCCTATCCATGAACATGGAATATTTTTCCATCTTTTAAGGTCCCCTTCTATTTCTTTTAGTAGAGTTATGTAGTTTTCTTTGTATAGGTCTTTTACATCTTTGGTTAAGTTTATTCCTAGGTACTTGATTTTTTTAGTTGCTATTGAAAATGGTATCTTTTTCTTGAGTGTCTCTTCAGTTTGTTCATTTCTAGCATATAGAAACATTACTGACTTATGTGCATTAATCTTGTATCCCGCTACTTTGCTAAATTTGTTTATTAGCTCTAGTAGCTGTATCGTCGATTTCTCAGGGTTTTCTAGATATAAGATCATATCATCTGCAAACAATGACAGTTTTACTTCTTCTTTTCCAATTTGGATGCCTTTTATTTCTTTGTCTTGCCGGATTGCCCTGGCTAGCACTTCCAGCACAATGTTGAATAACAGTGGTGACAGCGGGCATCCTTGTCTTGTTCCTGATCTCAGAGGGAAGGCTTTCAGTCTCTCACCATTGAGTACTATGCTGGCTGTGGGTTTTTCATATATGCTCTTTATCATGTTGAGGAAGTTTCCTTCAATTCCTACCTTTTGAAGTGTTTTTATCAAAAAGGGATGTTGGATTTTGTCAAATGCTTTTTCAGCATCTATTGAGATGATCAATTGATTTTTCCCTTTTGACTTGTTAATGTGTTGTAATACATTGACTGATTTTCTTATGTTGAACCATCCTTGCATGCCTGGAATGAACCCCACTTGGTCATGGTGTATGATTTTTTTAATGTGTCTTTGGATTCGATTTGCAAGTATTTTGTTGAGGATTTTTGCATCTATATTCATTAGGGAGATTGGCCGGTAGTTTTCCGTTTTTGTAGCATCTTTGCCTGGTTTTGGTATTAGATTGATGTTAGCTTCATAAAATGAGTTAGGTAGTGTTCCATTTTCTTCAATGTTTTGAAAGAGTTTGAGTAAGATTGGTGTCAGTTCTTTCTGGAAAGTTTGGTAGAATTCCCCTGTGAAGCCATCTGGCCCTGGGCATTTATTTGTGGGAAGATTTTTGATGACTGATTGGATCTCTTTGTTTGTGATGGGTTGGTTGAGGTCTTCTATTTCTTCTCTGGTCAGTCTAGGTTGTTCATATGTTTCCAGGAAATTGACCATTTCTTCTACATTATCCAGTTTGTTACAATACAGTTGTTCATAATATCCTCTTATAATTTTTTTAATTTCTTCAGGATCTGCAGTTATGTCACCTTTTTCATTCATGATTTGTTTATATGGTCTTCTCTCTTTTGATTTTGTCAGTCTAGCTAGGGGCTTGTCAATCTTGTTGATCTTCTCAAAGAACCAACTTTAGGTGATATTTATCCTCTCTATTGTTTTTTTGTTTCTCTATGTCATTTATTTCTGCTTTAATCCTTGTTATTCTCTTCTTCTACTTGGTTTAGGATTGGTTTGCTGTTTCATTTTCTAGCTTCTTCAGTGATCCATTAGTTCTTTGATTTTGGCTCTTTCTTCCTTTTTAATATATGCATTTTAATGCTATAAATTTCCCCCTCAGCACTGCTTTTGCTGCATCCCATAGGTTTTGGTATGTTGTGTTCTCATTTTCATTCATCTCTATATATTTAGCAATTTCTCTTGCCATTTCTTCTTTAACCCACTGATTATTTAGGAGTGTGTTGTTTAACGTCCAGGTATTTGTGAATTTTCTAAGTCTCTGATGGTTATTGACTTCTAATTGTATTCCATTGTGGTCAGAGAATGTGCTTTGAATAATTTCAATCTTTTTAAATTTATTGAGGCTTGTTTTATGTCCCAGCATATGATCTATTCTGGAGAAAGTTCCGTGAGCACTAGAAAAGTATGTGTATCCTGGTGATTTGGGATGTAATGTCCTGTATATGTCTGTTAAATCTAATTCATTTATCAGATTGTTTTAGGTTTTCAATTTCCTTATTGGTCTTCTGTCTGGTTGATCTATCTATAGGAGAGAGTGATGTGTTGAAGTCTCCCACAATTATTGTGGAAACATCAATTGCTTCCTTTAGTTTTGCCAGTGTTTCTCTCATGTATTTTGTGGCACCTTGATTGGGTGCATAGACAATTACGATTGTTATTTCTTCTTGTTGAATTGCCCCTTTTATTAGTATGTAGTGGCCTTCTTTGTCTCTCAAAACATCCCTGCATTTGAAGTCTATTTTATACTGCTGATTAATATTGCTACACCTGCTTTTCTTTTGGCTGTAGCTTGCATGAAATATTTTTTTTCCATCCTTTCACTTTCAGTTTCTTTGTGTCCCTGTGTCTAAGATGAGTCTCTTGTATGCAACATATTGATGGTTCATTTTTTTTGATCCATTCTGCGAATCTATATCTTTTAATTGGGGAGTTTAAATCCATTTACATTCAATGTTTATAACCTTGAAGGCATTTCTTGAATCAGCCATCTTATCCTTTGGTTTATGTTTGTCATATTTTTCCCCTCTCTCTATTAATATCCTTTATTCTACCCATACCGAATCTCTTTAGTACTGAACCTTTCTCCAAGTCTCTCTGTCCTGTCTTTGTTTCTCTGTCTGTAGGGCTCCCTTTAGCATTTCCAGTAGGGCAGGTCTCTTGTTAGCAAATTCTCTCAGCATTTGTTTGTCTGTGAAAAATTTAAGCTCTCCCTCAAATTTGAAGGAGAGCTTTGCTGGATAAAGTATTCTTGGCTGGAAATTTTTCTCACTCAGAATTTTAAATATATCATGCCACTGCCTTCTCGCCTCCATGGTGGCTGCTGAGTAGTCACTACTTAGTCTTATGCTGTTTCCTTTGTATGTGGTGAATTGCTTTTCTCTTGCTGCTTTCAGAACTTGCTCCTTCTCTTCTGTGTTTGACAGTGTGATCAGTATATGTCTCAGAGTGGGTTTATTTGGATTTATTCTATTTGGAGTTCGCTGAGCATTTATGATTTGTGTATTTATGTTGTTTAGAAGATTTGGGAAGTTTTCCCCAACAATTTCTTTGAATACTCTTCCTAGACCTTTACCCCTTTCTTCCCCTTCTGGGACACCAATGAGTCTTATATTCGGATGTTTCGTATTATCTATCATATCCCTGAGATCCGTTTCGATTTTTTCAATTTTTTTCCCCATTCTTTCTTTTATGCTTTCATTTTCCATTCTGTCATCTTCCAGGTCACTGATTCATTGTTCAACTTCCTCTAGTCTTGTACTATGAGTGTCCAGAATCTTTTTAATTTGGTCAACAGTTTCTTTAATTTCCATAAGATCATCCATTTTTTTTATTTAGTCTTGCAATGTCTTCTTTATGCTCTTCTAGGGTCTTCTTGATTTCCTTTGTATCCCGTACAATGGTCTCATTGTTCATCTTTAGTTCTTTGAGTAGATGCTCTAGGTGCTGTGTCTCTTCTGGTCTTTTGATTTGGGTGCTTGGACTTGGGTTATCCATATCGTCTGGTTTTTTCATATGCTTTATAATTTTCGGTTGTTTTTGGCCTCGTGGCATTTGCTGAACTTGATAGGGTTCTTTTAGGATTTGTAGACCAATTGAAGTCCTTGTCTCTAATTTATCAGATCTACAGCTTCGTGGAGTACACTTTCTCTAACTAACCAGCAGGTGGCGTCCACGAGCCACCTGTTCTCCACAAGCCAGTTCTCCCCTGCTTAGCCTTTTTGGTGAGTGGGGGAGTGAGTCTTGTGGGGTCCAATTGGTGTACCAAGCTTGCGTGTGTAGTTGGTGTTGCCTGCCCTGTATATGGGGCATGTTTCTGGGCAGTCAGGGAGGGGGGGTGGCTCTAACAATCAAATCTCCCTGGTGATCCTAGAGTTTTAAAGCTGGTGCAATAGTCTAATCCTTCAGTTCAGTCCTGCCACAGTTTGTCTCTGCCACTGACCCACAAGTCCTTGGTATTGGCGTATGGCTCCTGAGACTTGCAAGTGGGCCCCTCTTCCAGGCCATGCACCCCAGGTCCTCTGTTGAGGGATGACTGTGCTATGTCACAGGTGAGTGCCATCCCCCCAGGGCAGTTCTGGGCTGCTGGGCTGTGTAGGGAGGCTCCCAGTCTGTTGAAATGACGGCTGAATGGGGCTTTGTTAATTCACACTGCTCCACCTTCCCAACTCTGGGACAATCAGCTGAGGTTGCAGGGAAGGCTAATGTGCACGCCCAGTTTTGTGGTGTTTGCCTGTTATTTGAAGCACTTCCGTCACACTGGGTTGTCTGGGGCAGCTCTGGGCTATGGGGCTGGCGATGGGCAGGAGTGTTTCCTGTCCACCAGGATGATGGCTGTGAGTGGACACCCCCCTTTTCTTGGGAAGTTGTGGTGTTTAGTGAATTTTCTCAGCCACTGGATTATTGCCTTTTGTCTCAGAGCTCTCTTAGTTCTGCTCTTGACTTGACCTGCCCAAATTGCAAGTCTTTGAAGCTTTCTGCATTGGGCTTCTTAGAGTAATTGTTTTAGAAAAAGAAAAAAGGATTAAGAAAAAAAAAGGGCCCTCCTCAGAGATCTAATGGGTTATTGAAATGCTAAGAGACAAAGCAACCAGGGCCATTAAGGAAAGGTCCACAGGGCAGAGAGATCAGCTTTTCTTCGGGATTTGCATATGCGCCTCAGGGCCTGAGCTCTGCCCTTCCCCTTTCTATGTTCACCAGAACTCCAAAAATCCTCCGCTTTTATTTTGGAGTTTTTCATGTTGTTTTTTTTCTATGCCTGTCTCCTCTCTGCTGGGCTGGCTGCTCTCAGATTCTCTGGTGTCTGGTCTCAGTCTATCTATGGTTGGAGTTTGGATCAGTAGAATGAGTTTCCGATAAGGGCTGCCACTGCAGTTCTCCCTTCTCCTTCCCGGAGCTGACGGCCCCTCCTCCCACGAGACTGAGCCTGCCAGGGAGGGGCGCGGGTCCCCTGGCCGCAAAAACTTACAGATTTCACTGATCTCAGCAGTTCCACGTTTTCATGAGTGTTGTATGAAGTATGCCCAAGGTCAGATTGCTCTGTGGTGTCCAGTCCACGCAGTTCCTGGCTTTCTACCTACTTTCCTGGAGGAGTAACTAAAACATACAGCTCACCAGTCCGCCATCTTGCCCCGCCTCTCACTTTCCTCATTTTCTACACTGTTACTCCCTCATTTCACTGATCTGCACTTGAAGTAAAATCCATACGTGAAATTCTGGACAGTTTCATACACAATGTCTTCTACTGCAAGACATTGTTTTGGGTCTGCTCCTTTGAGTCCATAGCAGCTGGATTACCTCTGGGTGGAAACTGGCAAGTAGGATGAACAGTACCTTTTTCCTGTGTGGTTGTAGTGAAGCTATCTGCACTATAAAATTCTTTGGTTTGACTGGAATCCTCATTTTCACTGAAGATGTTGTAGGTGAGAGCAATGAAGAGCAGCTATACAAAAATCAACTGATTCTGAATGCCTGTTTGCTACAGAATTAGATGAAAGTTTTAAGAAACCTGAGCCAATAAAATCATCCTCCACTTTCTTGAAGCAAACAATGAATTTTGAACTGTCTTAGCATTTCCATGTGACTTTATGACACTGTTGGTCACATTTACCCCTTACTTGATTGTAAGCCCTTGCTCAGAAAAATAAACCTTAATTAGCATTTTGTTCTTGCGGACACAATCGATTTTGACAATTTCTAGAAATAAATTTTGGAGAAAAATGGAGATTACCTGATCCTAATGGTTTCACCTGGAAAGTACAGCCTTTGCATGGCAAGATACACATATAGAATGTAACATTACACTTCAAAATATATTTCATTCTTTTCTATCCCCTTTACTTTTCCAAGTGACTATTAAAAAATATTAACAGATTACTGGGTAGTAGGGAAAACACTTTTTTCCCATTTAAGAGCTTCTTATATGGTATGAATATAAGATAACCAGGAAATCCAGTTTTAATTTTCAAATTATTAGTGGTTGGTAACTGTTTCCTTAATAGTTACTGCAGGACTGGGTCCAAGATGAGTCCGTATATAGGCCTTCTCTGGTCTGGTAGGAACTGTGTGAAATGGTAACGATCGTGACTTGAAATATTCAGAAGGTGAATGACAAATTCCAGATATTCCATTTTCCTTAGAAGATGTTCCTGTGCTTCTACCATACACGATGAGGGAACAGATTGGTCTCTGGGGCTAGAGAGGGTGGGATGAGCCGTGTCAGGGCTGCACTCGTCTCGCAGTACTGATCCTGGATGAAACCCCTGATCTGAGCAAGGTTTTCCATATTGTTCATCAAACACAGAAACATCTCCAATTTGGGAATACATTTCCTTGTAGAAGATTGATTCTGCAGTGATTATGGTGGAAACTGACCCAGGAGCTTTGGATGGGATCTTTTAAACTTAAAAAATGTGTCTTCTCCCTTTTCCTTTAGGGGAAACTGTTTTTTTCAGCAGCCGGAGCAGATTTGTATTTCGTATTTCTGAGCCCAGCAGACGTCTTGCGAATTTCCTGCTACTCTGTTTGCTGCCCCCACCCCCGTTTCTCTGCGGCGGGGCGGCGGAGGTGCTGGCGCAGGCTGCTGCTCTGAAGCTGCAGCAGCTGCCCTCAGTCGCGCCGGCCGCTCCTAGCCGCCTCCCCCGCCCGTGCAGTGGCGACAGAGGATCTCCTGCCGCGCGCGGGCCTTTCTTTCACATGGATGACGACATGGTCTTGCAGACGCCGCAGGTGGACTTCAGGCCCAGCGGCACTGTGGCCAGCTCCGGCGGCCACTGTTGGTGCAGCCATACGGGAATCTTGGGCTTCACTAGTCACATTTCCATAGAAAGGCACTTTCGAACATTTTAATTTGCAAGTGGATTTTTGCTTTAATTCTGTGTCTCAGTTGCATTGGAAGGGGTGGAATACTCATAATTCTTGCCTGTCTTGGGAAGCTTGAAGCCCTCCCTTCCCTGGAGGAGCTTTCTGCAGAGGAAGTAAGGGAGGTGGGAGGGAAAGTAGGATTCAATCTAGAAGGTGGGAGAAGGGAAGGAGAAGGGGAGACAGTGAGAGGCCCCAGTGCAGCCACAATACAATCCTGGGCCCTGGGGGATATGGTTTAAGAAGGAAGTGGGCTGTTGCATGAAAAACGCTGCAGGGATTAAGTGCAGAACACCCAGGCATCCATCCAAGGAGTGGGACCCTCCCTCAGGCTGCCCCAGGACTGGATCCTGGCAGGTTTTAGTTCTCTGGAGTTCAGGAACTGATGAACTAAGAAATTTCGTATGTCCATTTTGCTTCTCTTAAACTAGGGGTTGGATTCCAGAAGGGCAACGTAGTAAATATTTTAGGCTATGTGGGGCCTTACCATCATTGCAACTACTTGAACTCTGCAGGAGTGCAGCAGTGTTGAAAGCAGCTATAGACAGCAGTAAAACAATGATCATGGCTGTGTTCTAATAAAATTTTATTTATAGACATTGACATCCTAGAAATAACAAACTGTATCTGGGAAGACTTTTTCCCCTTTTAAGTTCCTTATCCCTGTCTAGCCCTTTCTGAACTGCTGTGTGGACACACTGCCCACCCCCAATAGCTCAGGACCCTGGTGAACTGGAGATAAGGTGCTAGGGTTCTGCAAAATTGAGAGAGGAGGGCAACTCCCACCACTGGACCCCACCTGGTGAGGCTCTGGGCCTGGCCCTGTGACCCCACTCACATTCTTTCTTTAGATGGACTTGATGGAAGGTTTTGGCCTTTTTTTCTAAATTGAAAAATAAAAACTTGAAAAATTCGAAAATGTTTGTAAAAATGTAAAAATCCTTCATAATGTAAAAAAAATTAAAAAGTTAGTAATTCATTCTTAGCTTCCTAGTTTACAAAAACATGGCAGGCCAATTTGCTAATTTCTGCCTTAAACCAAGTTCTGCCAAAACGCAGCTAACATCCCAACAGTGAATTGTTAAATCAATTTCATGGGCTGCAGTCAACTTACAAAAAGGAAGAAGAGTTTTTAGTTGACTCTAAGATGCTATGAATTATAAGATGCATAATTTTTTGGACTGCTATAAAATAAAAAGAATACATCCTGCCAAACAAACTAATGAAATGCTATTGAGGATATGTAATCTGATGTCAGAGATGTTAAAATGTAAATATGAAACTGAATATAAGCAGGCCCCTTAGAATCAATGAAATGTGTTAACAGCATAGAAGATAGAGTATATCCCATGTAGTGAAGTTATTATTCTACCAAACTTCTGTTTCAATTATTGTGCCAGCTTGGATGTATTATGTCCCCCAAAATGCCATTATCTTGGATACAATCTTGTGGGGGCAGATAAATTAATTTCGATTAGGTTGAAACCTATTGGTTCAGTGTTTCCATGGAGATGTGATTCAATCAACTGTGGGTGAGAGTTTTCATTGAATTATTTCCATGCAGTTGTTGCCCTATCCATTCTATAGGAGGCAAGGGTGAAAGTCCTAATGATTCAAAGCAATTTTCCCCTTCTGATGTAAACAGTGGAAATCCCAAAAGGCATAAACTCACTGATAGAATCCCAGGAGAACATTCTTCAGAAACCCTTTCAGGTATCCTTTCTACTATGAATGCTGGTACACCCTCAAAAGGTGTTCCCACCTCATTAAAACATGATCAAAATGGAACAATGTTTCCATGGGCATGTGCAGATGACAAGACACATTTGGATCTTGTAACTTTGGACATAGCAAATAAAAGCATAACAAGCCAGAGCAAGACAGTGGATTCCAAGAAAGGAAATAAGATCTTGCTACTTCATGACTTTTACTATGGACAGCATAAAGGAGACAGGTGGCCAGAAGAGAAGACTCACACAAACTTTAAATACCTCAGCTGCTTGAAAGTTCTAAAAAAATGTTAAGTTTATGAACCATATGAAGCACCATTTGAAACTTGAGAAGCAGAGGAGTGACAGCTGGGAAAGCCACACCACAGGCCAGCACTGCCACTGGAAGTTTCCCACTCCCTTCCAGCTGCAGTGTCACATTGAAAGTTTGCACATCCCCCATGGACCCTCTACTGTTTGTAAAATCTGTGAATTGTCATAAACAGATCAGATTCTCTTACAACACATGAAGGACAATCATAAACCTGGTGAAATGCCTTATGTATGCAAGGTTTGCAATTGTAGGCCATCAGCCTTTGCTGATGTGGAAATGCATTTTAGAGCCTGCCATGAAAACACTAAAAATTTGCTGTGTCCATTTGGTCTGAAAATTTACATAACAGCAACATCATATGCGGATCATTTTTGGCAGCATTGGAACAAGAGAGTCTTTCAGTTTTCCTAGTGCCAGCTTTAGAGTTTTTGACTTTGAAAGAGAACATGGAGCACAGAACCAAGAAACATGAAACATTTAAAAAGCCAGAGCAACTGGAAGAGTTGCTCCTAAAACAGAGGTTATTATTCAAACTTCAGTTCAGCCAGGATCAAGAGATGCAGCATCCATTGTTGTCAGCATCAGTCACAGAATTGACCCTAGGTTGTCACCTGCTAAAACCAAAATGGGAATGGCCATGAACACTCGATTTTCCAGACTCCCTTGCACCTAGCGTTCTGGCTGACATGTATATTTTGTGCCCACTTATAGGAATTATGAAAGACACAAGCTAGGCTAGGCCATCTGAATATCTTGGGTGTTGATGCTCACAAGCAATGTCATCAAATGTGGGTTTTCCATTGCCAATTCTTTAGCTCTCTGGTTTCAAGAAGTAGCCCAAAGTTTCATTCATGCTCCCTTCCAGCCATCTTCCCCTTAAGTAACATCTTTTCTAATCTCTACTCCCATAGGTTAGTTTTGTCTGTTTTTTAACTTAATATAAATTGAATCATGCAATGTCTTCTTGCCTTTGCTTTCTTTTAAATTATGTCTGTGAGATGCATCCTGGATGTGTGTAGCAGAAATGCATTCCTTTTCATGGTGGATTTCCATTAAATGAATATAACACACTTCTATGTATTCATTTTACTGTTGACTGACTTTTAGCCTGATTCTTTGGCTGTTTAAAGGAAGCTGCTCTGAACATTCTTGTGCCACTCTTTGTGGGCACCTGGACTCATTTTTTCTTGGGTATATATAACTATGTGAAAAAGTGCTGGAACTGCAGATAAAGTGTAGATACCATCAAATTTTCTCAAAAGTAATAGAAACAATATATATTCCCACCAGCCATACTGAGAGTTCCATTGATACAAATCGTTTCCAAAACTTGGTACTGTCAGACATTGTAATTAGAGCTATTCACTTAAAGTTGTAGTGGTATCTCATGTGGTGTCTGTTTTAAGTCTTGATTTTTTTTAAACTCAGTTGTCATTTGGAATGGGGGGTGAGGGAAATGCTGGGGCACTGAAATGACCCGAGTCTTGAACTGATGGTGGTTTCATGTGTATGTTTATGTACATTGTGGTTGGGGCTTTATGTGTGCTTTTTAAGAAATTTAAGATATTTCAGCTATGTTTTCTTCTAAAAGTTTTACTGTCTAACATTTAGGTCTATGATCCATCTCAAATTCATTGTTTCTTTAAGGTGTTAGAAATTAAGCCTTCGTGGTTGAAATTTCCCCATATGCATATCCAAATTAACCAGCACCATTTACTAAAACAACCACTCTTTACCCCACTGTATTGCAGCAAAACTTAATGTGAACTAGGTAAGTGACTGTTTATGTGTATCTGGATTTTATTCCATTCTGTTTGTCCAGTTCTCTATTTTTGTGCTAATTCCACATTATCTTAATTATTGTAGCTTTATGTAAGTCTGTGTCTCTTTAAGTGTTCCAGCTTTGGTCTTAAATTTTCTTGGCTATTCCAGAGGCTTTGTTCACTTGAAGTGGTTATAGTGGACATCTGTGTCTTGTTCCTAAACTCATATTCTATAGTACACCATTAATTATGGTATTAGATATAGGGCTTGCTGCAGCTACCCATGACTGCAGTGGAGTTGAACTAGAAATCAATAACAGATAATTTAAAAAAAAACAATAGTTTGGAAATTAAGCAATACATTTTAAAATGGAGCTGGGTGCGGGACACTGATTACGTGCTTCAACTTGGCGGGCCTGGGCCAGGGGACCGGATCCGCCCCTGGGGAGGGTGGTGGGCACGGGCGACAGCGCCCTCCACAGCCCCCCAGGCCTGGGAAAGTGAGGCTGGAGGCAGGCCCCATTTCCTCACCCAAAATACCACCGTTAGGGGAGGCTTGCTGGAGGGAACCGCCTTTTCCCCACCCCCTTATCTTGCCCGGACACTCCCCGTTGCCAGTGCAACTCCCATCACCACCAGTGCGCATACACTGTTGCCAGACACCGTTGCCAGAGCAACTCCCGCCCCTTTTCAAACAACCTCCGTGCCCTCTTAGAACCAATCCTAACCTCCGCACCCTCTCAGAACCAATCCTAGCCTTTATCCCCTCAGCATTGGCTTGTAACAACCCCCGCCCTCTATGCCAGCCTATATAACCTGTGCTCACCCCTAATAAACTCTCTTGGCTTCTTCACCCTCAAAGAACCGTGTCCTGCCTGTTCCTTCTTGCCGCCCTCCACACCTTGCACGCCTCCGCCGGGGACCGGGCCCAGTCCCCCGCCTCGCCCTCGCCTCCGGGAAAGAGCCCCCGCCGCCGGTACCCTCCGAGCAATGCCGAGAGCCAAGGGTTCAGCAACCGGCCGCCCCCCCACCAGACAAATCAACTGCGACTGCAACTGGCGCCCAACGTGGGGCCGGTCCTCTCCACGCAGCGGTCCAGTAAACCACCCGCTCACCCGGACGCCTCTCCAACTCCCCTTCTCCTCGCCTGCAAGGTAAGGGCCGCCTCTCCCTCGCCGCCCCGCGGAGCCACCTCTCCCTCGCCGCTCCACGTCCGGAGCCGCCTCTCCCTCACCGCTCCGCGCCCGGACCGCTCCTCCTTTCCCGTATTAACCCAGCTATTGCCCCCGACTACCTTTCGTCTTCTCTTCCTATGTCCCCCATTCCTCCTGACACTCTTCCTCCAGTAGCTCTCCCTCTTCCCCTCCATTACCTTGCTGTAGTCCTTTGTGTCTTTGTTTCTTTGTTTGGCGCCGTGTGCCTCTTTGCAACCACCCCCCCAGACTGCTCCAAAATGGCAAACTTCCTCCTTCTTCTTCTACTAAGGGGAGGAAGTGCTCTAGTGATGACGTCAGCCCTAAGCCAGGCCGGAGACCACATGCGCTTTACCCCGCCCTTTCAAAGGGCGGAGCTAGTCCGCCATCTTATGCCTTAGGCCCCGCCCTTTCACAGGGCGGAGCTAGTCCGCCATCTTATGCCTTAGACCCCGCCCTTTCACAGGGCGGAGCTAGTCCGCCATCTTGTGTCTTAGCCACGCCTACCGCGCCGCCATCTTGCGACGCTTGGGGCCTCCCACTTCCGCCTCCCCCTTCGACAAGCTCCCCCTCGGAGCCACTACCGGCAGCTGCCGCCGCCTCTGGGGCAGTGCTTACCACGCAGCCCCCCCAATAATGTGCGCCACTGCTCGTTTCACCCTGCTATGGGTGGAGCAGTGGCCCCTTCCCACGCACAAATTAGTCGCACTCCAAGCCCTTGTCCAAGAACAATTAAACGCAAACCACATAGAACCTTCTACTAGTCCATATAATTCGCCAGTATTTGTTATTCATAAAAAGGCCACAGGGAAATTTAGGCTCCTCAATGATCTGCGGGAGATCAATAAGCATATTCTTCCCATGGGTTCCCCGCAGCCTGGTCTCCCCCATCCGGTGGCCATCCCAGCCCACTATCATGTAGCCACTATTGACATCAAAGACTGTTTCTTTTCCATCCCGCTACATGAGCGAGACCGCCCGCGCTTTGCCTTTACAGTTCCCGTCCCCAATCACGCGGGCGCGGCTAGCAGGTACCAATGGAAAGTCCTCCCTCAAGGGATGCGTAACAGTCCGGCCATCTGCCAAATGTATGTTAATCATGCAGTGGCCCCCCTGCGAAAGCGGGCCATGCTCATCCATTACATGGATGACATCTTGGTGGCCTCTGAGGACGCCGAGGCGCTTCCTCTAATCCTTAAAGACCTCACCACTAATTTAGCTGACCTCAGCCTTACGGTTCAGCCCGAAAAGGTTCAGATTGTGCCTCCATTAGCCTTCTTAGGGTTTAGTATTAATAAAACCATTGCCCCGTCCGCTCCCCAGCTGGACATACCGGATCGGGTCACTATCACTGAGCTCCAACAGCTCTGCGGCCAGATCAATTGGCTCCGCTCTGCGTTGCCAATCACCACCGCGCAGCTCCAACCACTCTTTATGCTGCTAAGTGTCCCTGAAGCCCCGCCGTTAGCAATCTCTCGGCGCATTAAGCTCACCCAGGAGGCAAAGGAAGCCATTGCCGCCATTAACAAGGCGCTCGCCGCCTGCTGTCTCAACAGGTTTAGCACTAAAGAGGGCAATCTTATAGCACTCATCCTTCCTACGCCCGGCACACCCATGGGCTGCCTGTGGCAGGAAGGCCCTCTACTTTGGGTGCACCCCGCTAAAAGCCGGCTTAGGAAAATTTGCCCCGCAGTGCGGCTCTGGATCAGCCTAGCTTCAGATCTAGTCACCCTGGCTGTTCATGTATTTGGAGAGCCGCCGGAAAAAATTGTTTGGCCCCTGGACGCGGGCCAAACCCGCCTGCTTATACATGATAACCCGGACATGCAAATCCTCTTAGAAGAATTTCAGGGAGAATTCAGCTGCCACTATCCTAGCCATCGACTGTTACAGGGGCTCACCAAGCTTCCCTTCCGCAGCCCTTTCCACCCTTTCCCCTCCTCTGCACCCATCCCGGGTGCCACTACCGTCTTTACTGACGCCTCCAAGACCTGTTTCGCCTTCCTCTCTTATCCCCCAGGCCACCCAAAACCCCACCTATTCAGCTATGTCAACCTTCATTCAGTCCAAGTGGGGGAAATTCTGGCGGTGTCATACGCACTAAACGCCCACTGCAACCACCCAGTAAACATTTTCACAGACAGCCTCTACACGTATCAGGTCTGCCGAGTCCTCGCGTTTTCCACCTTTTTCCCGGGAGACTCAGCCATTGATAAAGCACTTTCTGACCTCAGGAGCATCCTGGAGCATCGACAGAATCCTTGGTTCATTAGCCACATTCGTAGTCACTCAGGCCTTCCGGGGCCCCTGGCTACTGGCAATAGTATAGTAGACCAAGCGGTCTCAGCTCAGAATACCCAAGCTATGCTAACCAACACGGCAGCCCCTCCGGGGAATGCTGTTAACCAGGCCAAGTTATTGCATTCCAGGTTTCACTTTTCGGCTACGTCGTTACATCATTTATGTGGCCTCCCCCTAGACACCTGTAAACATCTTGTCCGCAATTGCGCAACTTGTGCGCCCTTTGCGCCACTTGGCCCCCTGCAACCTCAGGGAGTCAACCCACGAGGCCTAAAACCCACTCACGTTCCGTCCCACTCACGTTCCGTCCTTTGGACGCCTCAAATATGTGCATGTAATAATTGACACCTTCTCGGCCATGTGTTATGCAGTCCCCCTTGCCGGGGAAACAGCCAAACACTGTATCAAGGCCCTAAAACAAGCAATTCTCTTCATGGGAGTCCCCTAGGACCTAAAAACAGACAATGGGCCTGCCTATCGCAGTGCCTCCTTTGCAGCCTTTCTTCAGTTATATAACATTACCCATCATTTCAGCATCCCCTATAATCCTCAGGGACAAGCCATTGTAAAAGCAGTCCATCGCCGCTTAAAAACACAAATTGAAAAAGAAAGGGCAATGCTCCCCCAGGCAACTCCAGGGGACCTTATCATAGCAGCCCTTATTCACCTTAATCTACTCACATTCAATAAAGAAGGGCTTTCGCCCCTACATAAACATTGGGGGCCCTCGTATAGGCCCACCCAGGCCCCGATGGTTTACTGGAAGGACCCAGAGAATAATGCCTGGAAGGGTCCCTCCCCACTCCTCGCCCAGGGGCGCGGGTTTGCTTGTGTTTTCCCAGATGATGCAGCACAACCAATCTGAATCCCAGGAAGGGCAATCCGGCCCGCCACCAGCAACCACGCGTCTAACGAGACAAGAACGCCGTCGTCTCCGCAACCTGGTGCACCAGATGACAACAGTACACCTGAGCCTGGACCCCAGTCCGAGTGAACCCCCTTTTTCCACAGCCCTCCAGCCGCACCTCAGCTCCAAACAGACGCACCTCAGCTGCAAACAATGCATCGCCAACCCCACCAACCCGACCTCCTCTACCCCCCTCTCGCTACTCCTCTCCCCTCCTCGGCCTTATCCAAGCGGCCTTCACCTCAGTAAATTCCTCCAACCCCAATCTTACCTCCTCTTGTTGCCTTTGCCTCTCCACTTCCTCCCCACTGTATGAGCCAGTTGCCTCCAACCTCTCCTTTTCAGAAAACACAGAGGACAGCCCCTCGGAATGCAATTGGAATACCTCTGCTGTCCCCCTAACCTTTCATTCAGTCTCCTTTACAGGAAAGTGTATCCGCCCTCGCTCAAGTAACTCTCCCAACCTCACAGCTTGTGCCAACTATTCATCTCCCAGCAGCTCTGCCAAGTTTCTTATTCCCCACAACTCCTCCCAATGGCTCTGCTCCTCTACAGGACTTACCCCCTGCCTTAATGTGCAAACCCTCAATACAACTAATAAAACTTGCCTCCTAATTGTCCTTATCCCCAGGGTCCTATACCACAGCGAGGAAGACTTCTTCCTCCGCCTGGAAAGAACTGCAGCTCCTGCCCCTCTGCAAAAGCGAGAGCCCATCACCGTCCTCACGATCGCCTCCCTCCTAGGTCTTGCAGGCGCTGGCACCGGAATCGCTGCATTAGCCAGTCAAGGTTCCGCCCTAACTCACCTCCAGGCGGCTGTTGACGAGGACATTCGTCACCTACAAAACGCTATTTCCCATCTTAAAAATTCTGTTAACTCCCTCTCTGAGGTAGTGCTCCAAAACCGCCGAGGTCTCGACCGTCTTCTCCTCAAAGAAGGAGGCCTTTGCGCCGCTCTAGGAGAAGAATGCTGTATCTATGCCAATTCCACAGGTCTCGCCGAAGACAGCCTAAAGAAAGTCCGAGAGGGACTAGAACAACGCAAAAGGGACCGTGAAGCTGCCAACTATTGGTCCCACATCTTTACCTCCCTCCTCCCTTACCTCCTCCCCCTCATAGGCCCCCTACTAATAATTATTCTAGCTCTCACCCTAGGACCCTGGGTTATCCGCAGACTTCACCAACTTGCTAAAAGCCAGGCCAATACCAATGCTGTCCTCTCATCATTTGTGCAAGTCCAGTATCAACAACTTGCCTCCACCGAAGAAGCTAACCCTCCTCAGCGTCGCCACCCTCGTCCATCCCGCAAGCAGCAAGGCCCCTGTCGAGCGCCCGGGCACCACACCAACGCCGAGCTCCAGCCTCGCTGAGCCACCATCAAACCCCTTTTCCCCTCCCCGGCCTCCCCCTTCCCTCATCCCTTAGCGGACCTCTCCGGTAAGCTTCTTCCTTCAATTAGAAAAGAAGGGGGAAATGCGGGACTACTGATTACGTGCTTCAGACTTGGCGGGCCTGGGCCAGGGGGACCGGATCAGGCCCCTGGGGAGGGTGGTGGGCACGGCGGACAGCGCCCTCCACAGCCCCCCAGGCCTGGGAAAGTGAGGCCGGAGGCAGGCCCCATTTCCTCACCCAAAATACCACCGTTAGGGGAGGCTTGCCGGAGGGAACCGCCTTTTCCCCACCCCCTTATCTTGGCCCCGGACACTCCCCGTTGCCAGTGCAACTCCCATCACCACCAGTTGCGCATACACTGTTGCCAGAAACCCGTTGCCAGAGCAACTCCCGCCCCTTTTCAAACAACCTCCGTGCCCTCTTAGAACCAATCCTAACCTCCGCACCCTCTCAGAACCAATCCTAGCCTTTATCCCCTCAGCATTGGCTTGTAACAACCCCCGCCCTCTATGCCAGCCTATATAACCTGTGCTCACCCCTAATAAACTCTCTTGGCTTCTTCACCCTCAAAGAACCGTGTCCTGCCTGTTCCTTCTGGCCGCCCTCCACACCTTGCACGCCTCCGCCGGGGACCGGGCCCAGTCCCCCGCCTCGCCCTCGCCTCCGGGAAAGAGCCCCCGCCGCCGGTACCCTCCGAGCAACGCCGAGAGCCGAGGGTTCAGCAACCGGCCGCCCCCCCCCCCCAGACAAATCAACTGCGACTGCAGCTGGGACTAGGGTGAGGCAAGCAAGGGGCCTAAGGAGAAAAGTACCATTTGTCCCTGCACTTTGACAGAACTGATAGGTAGTACCTCCTTAATTTTGTGCTTGAGATTCCTTGTTTTCCCCATTCTATGCCTGATCCTGGATCTAAATAATCCATGGGTCCATACTTTGGAACTGAAAATGTTTATGGGAATGAGTTAAAGCAGTTTTGGAAATTTATATCTTTAAATGCATAGGTTTGAAAAGAAGAATTGTCAAAAATCAAATCATTTCTATTCAGAAAACTTCCTGAGATGATGGAAATATTCTGTATTTGCACTGTCCAATATAATAGCCACTAGCCACACATGACTTGATCTTTGAACTGTGGCTAGTGTGACTGATGTACTGAAATTTTAATTTTATTAAACTTTGATCTTCCTTACAAAAGAATCCTAAATAACTTATGTAGATACATATTTTCCCAATGAGGTAGAATTTAACTCCCCTCCTCCCCCACTTCCAATCCCCCGCCATTACTGAGTATAGTTTGGACTTAGTAACAATTCAAAGGAACAGAATATGAAAAAGGGTTAATAACTTACAGTGGAGAACCTTGTCAAACAATCCTTAGCCAGTTGTTCAAGTTTAACTCCCTAGGGTAAATCAGGTTGATAGCAGGTATCCCTGCTGTGAAGTGATGAGAAGGGCTCATCACTTCTGTGATATTCCTAAAATCCCATAACCCCAGTGTGATAGTGAGAAAAACAGCAGACAAACCCAAATTGAGGGATATTCTAGAAAATACCTGACCATTATTTACTCCTTAAAATTGTCAAGGTCATGAAATATAAGGCAAGTCTGAGAAGCTGTCACACACCAGAGTAAACTAAGGGATATGATGATTAATGTCTTCTGGTATCTTGGATGGACTTCTGGAACAAAGGACATTATAGAAAAACCAGTGAAATCCATATAAAGCCTGGAGTTTAGTTAATAGCAATATACCAACACTGCAGTTCTTGTTAGCCCTAAGGAGCTCATTTCATATATATACATTTTAGACATTACATATACCTTTCAATCTATGATCACTTAATTTTGACTATGAACAGATATCTTCAAATGCAAAGTATCAATGATATTTACCTTGTGTGATCTAACCATAATACAACAAAATTAGAACTTGATCAAGGAATAGCTTTTAAAAAATCCCACAGATTTGGAAAATGAATAACATATTACCACATAACCCTTACAATAAAAGAGAATCACTAGGGAAATTAGGGACTACATAGAATGTAATAATTAATATATTACAGTCAAAAGTTGTGAGACAAAGGTAAATAAGTACTTAAAGGGAAATTCATGGGGATGGTTATAAACAATGAGCTAGGCATGCATTCCAAAAAGTTGTAAAGAGTAGCAACGAGCAAACTGACAGGCATGAAGAAGGAAGAAAATAGAGAATGGGCAAAAAATAAATGATAAAGAGAAGATAGTTTTACAGAAGATTAAAACCAAAAGCTGGTTCTTTCACAAGATTATTAAGATGATCAGTTTGGCAGAACCGGTCAAAAAGTTTAAGAAAAAAATACAAATAAACCTAAACCAATGACCTACAAACTTTTTCTATAAGGAGCAAGTTAGCAAACATTTTAGGCTTTGAGAGCAGTAAGCACAGTCTCTGTCGCAATTAATCAACTCTGATGTGGGAGCAGGAAAGCAGCCACAGACAATACCAAAAGGAATGGACATGTCCATTTTCCAATAAAAGTGTTATTTATGGATACAAATTTCAATTTCGTGTAATTTTCATGTCACCAAAATAATATTCTCTTTTTAATCCCCCCCCCCCATGACCACAAAATTGTAAATGCCTTCTTAGCTAGCTGCAAGGTGTACAAAAACAGGCAGCAGGCTGGACTGGATTCACCTCCAGATGCAACTTCAAGGGGGGGACGTCAAGGCCCAGCAGTATCCAGTGCCATAACACCGGTGCATGCACTAATGCTTTTATGGAAAAGGTGGCACACCTGAGGGTTATGAGAGCTGGACACTAGGAGAGGAAAGGTATTTCATGAAGGACTTAACCTAGTCACCCCTGACTCTTCCTGGGACTCTGAGTCTTTTCCCTCCCTGGGTTCCCAGTAACCAGACTGAGCAGCCCCAGGTCACCACCAGGAGTGTCAGAGCACGGGTATGCATCCCGCTGGCTCCTATCCTCATGTGGGGACTTGACAGCCAATCAGAGGTCACAACAGGTGTGTGTGAGGAGGTGTCCTTGCTCTGGGCTTCACCTGGGAAGTGCCTAGGTCTGGTGTTTCTTCAGGAGCTCCGGGACCACTATGGACGTGGACCAGTAAGGATGCAGGCATGCCTTGTGCAGCCCCTAGAATCACTCAGAGAGTTACCTTCAGGGAGGTGGAAGGGATTCCGCAGACCAAACCCTGTGAGTCTTAAAATCACCCTAGTCCTTCACTGCCCGAGGGGTCTGTTACCAGCAAGGCACTCTGAAGAGACTGTCCGGTGACCCCAATGGGTGCCTTTCACCTTTCCTGGTGGGTAGTAGAGCTGGGCCCCACCCCTTTCCACTTAGGGAAGATAACCCCTCCTAGGATGAGGTCATTAGCATTTGAATAGACTCTGCCTGTGCTGTCTCCACCCTTGTCTGGGTCAAAGCACTGGGAATAGAAAATGGCTGAGGCCAAAAGAGAGACAGAAAGCCCCCTTCAGGGCCAGTCTGTGGCCACCCTCCAGCTCTCCAAGGTCAGTCATCACCCAAAGCCTCTGTCTGCTTGTAGGGGATTCATAGCTCATAGAAAGCAGTCCATGTTTGTTAATTAGAACCCCAGTTGGAGCTCAGCTGAGCTACATTCACTTGCTGGGAGAGAGTGTGAAGCAGAAATTAATATACAGGTCAGTTTCATGGATTCTTAATTAAAATGTTTGATTCATCACCATTGTTTTTTCATTGGTACTAGTGAATAGCTAGATAAAAACCCTTTTAGAATGTTTTAGCATGAACAAGAACATCTTGGTTTTTCAGCTTATGTTAAGTGTAAGAAGTCTGGTTTCTCAGCATGCCTTCACATGCAAATATTAGAAAACAGAACTCAACTTACTCTGTGAAAATGAAAAATAGATTATTTTAAATGCCAGCACTGGAGTTGGGGTTTGGCCTATTGATTTTGCTGTGCCTTGACATGCTTAAGAATGTGCATTTTTCCATCATTCAGATTCAGTCACCCATTATCACTCTTGGTATGTACTGAAGAGACAGGCTTTCTCATTTCAGCCCAATTTACTTCTAAGTACTAGTTTTCTTTCTTTCTTCCTTCCACTTCCTCCCTCCCTCCCTCCCTCTTTTCCTCCCTTCCTGCCTTTTTCACAATTAAAAATGATTTTTCTTATTACATCTGACAAGACCTTTCAAATGACAGTCTTCTTTGAATCTAATCTAATTTGCAATAAGATTCTTTTGAGTTTTTCCTTTAAGGGCAGGTGTGAATTGGCTTCCTAGACCTTCCCTCTGGTGGCAACTTTAACTTTTCATCTCTCATCCTTGGTGGGATGGGGCCAGTGTTCTGCTGGTATACCAGCTCCTCATAAAACCCTCAAGCCCTGGTTTCTCTAAAGAATGCTTGCTGCTACATGGAAGATGGGGGCAGCCTCCTGAGGGTCTGTTTGGGCAGAGTGCTGGCCACAGGGAGACCACCTGGGTTGAATCGAAGCCCTGCTGTGTTTTAGCTTTGAGGGCTGAGATAGTTACTTAAAACCTACAAGGGACATAATTGTATGTAGATAGTGAGGTGCAGTGGGGAGGCCCCTCTTGCTCCTTCTCTGCACCCCTAAACTTTCTACATTATTTATCCCCACTGCACCACCATGGCCTTTTCTCCAGTCCTGTCTCCTGTAATCCCTTCCCCTTGGTGAACACTGAGGGGTAAATGTAGCCATGCCAGGCTGGTGATGAAGCCCTGACCAGCTTTCCCTCACCCGTCACTGTTTGCAAGTCCTGAGTGGACTCTGCTGGGCTGTCCAGCCACAGGTCCACATCTTCTGGCCACGTCACCAGCCCTGCCTGCCAGCACTCCCAAGGCCAGCTGCAGCCACACCTAACTGCAGTCTGCAAAGTGTGTCCTCCTTCCCTTTCTTTTCCTCCCCATAAAGCTGCCTCCCTAGGAAGCCAGCCCTCCTCTGGGATTTGGTGCCCTTCCAAGGACCCCTGTCCTGGGCACCCAGCTGGTTCTTTGAGTTTCTACTCTTACCTCCACTTGCTCTCACTAGAGTGGATTCTCCATGAGGGCTGGTACTGCATCCAGTTCACCTTCAGATTCAGGGCTCAGCAATTCCGTATCAAGTGAGAAAAAAGTCCACTTTAGGAATGCCTGTTCTCATTCTTTCCCATTATTAGCTGATCATATCTGGTTTTCATTATCCCCAAGAGTTTTATGAAAATGCATATGATTTCTTATAAAGTTATAAAATTATGTAATTATTTCATTTAATTTACTGATATTGCAGTAGTATCACTCTTTTCATATTTTTATTGTAAATGTATGAACTTATTTTCTGTGGTTGCCCTTTGGCTTACTTACTCTTTTGGGAAGGGTTTAAAAATGCTTTCTCAGTGGTAGGTGTTTGCCTCACTCTCTTTCTTGAGCCAAGTGTATCAGTAAAGAAAGTGCACAGCAGTGGTAACACCAGAGTCTTCCATCAGGCTTGATACCATGATTGGAGAGCTGCTGACCTGGATTGTGAAGGCAAAATGGCCATTTAGTCCATGGAAATAAAGGACTATAAAAAGATGTGTAAGACCTCAGAAGTAAAAAGGGAATGGAAGGTAAAACAAACAAAACTATCCCAGTGAATAAAACACCTCATTAGGCTAGATTTGCTGTTGACATAAAGATGGGATGGGATCTGAAAGCTTCTTGCAAAATAAATGTAGCTGTAAAGGTAGCTTTTAGAGCATTGTTGCAGATTCAAATTGATTCAAGCCAGAGACTCCTGCCATAGGATCTTCTGTGGGAGTAGTTGTTTGTTTCCTCTTCTACTGTGGAGATGAGCTGCAAGCAGAGGGGTATGTCTCTAAAAACAAGATGTGCAACAATATCTCTGATATAATCCATAGCACTAGGTGCCCGGCATTGAGAGGTGGTGGGGATTGTGCACTCCCCACTAAGCAGCAAGGTCCAGGCTGGGAAAACCTGCACTGTCCCAGGGGAGGGTGGTGTGTGAGCTGAGAGCGCAGGACCCTGCCTGCAGGTCTGGAGCAGAGGCATAGAGCTGGAGTACATGGACTTGCACAAACATGTGCAGGAGTGGACATGCACCCTGTGCTCACTGGAGCAAAGGCTTCATTTTGTTTCATGCTGTGTGTATGTGGATGGAGCCAAGTAAAGGTCGGAGAGGGCTGGGGTCAGATGCTGCCGACCGGTCTTTCCATGCAGCTGACCTTCTCATGGTCTTTCAGGCATTCCCTGTCCAAATCCAAAGGCTCCCTGCAGCAGTCTTGTCCACCTACCCCACTCTCCTTGACATGCTCCCAGCCTGTGGCTCCCTGGACCAGACCAGGTGATCTTTCTGGCATGCACACCTGGTGTTGTGGGTTTAAGGACTGTAGCCTGCCCTCCCCTGTGTTGTTGTGCTCCCAAGCTTGGGGGCTCTGGCTTGGGGAAGGACAGTGTGCGGACCCCAAGTGAGAAGCATGTCCAGTGGGGGATTCTCTGTGCAGCCAGGGGGCAGCAGAAGGGAGGGACAAGCCCTTTCCTCCAGTTCTGAAAAAGCATTGGGTGACAGTCATGATCACTGAACTACCCAGTTTTCAAAGGCCTGGACTAGCAGAGAATATGGAGGTTAGAGGGCTCTTTGTGGACCAAGCCCCAGAAAATATCAGTAAGTTACATTCTGTCTGAGTGTGAGAAACAAGCACTATTCCTAAAAAGGAATAAATGGTCACCCGATTGTGGAGAAGAAAAGGATTTATTCACGATCTTGTAAGAATGGGCACCCAACAAAAATGTGGGGGGGTTGGCACACAGAACAATAGACCCAGCAGTATTTACTCCCTACACCTAACTGCAAGCCCCTCCCCTGTTTCTCCATTGGCTGGATACTTCAGAGTTACATTCTATTTGACAAGCCTAACTAGCCCAGGCAAATTTGAAACATGCAGCCTGCCCAAATTGGAAACATTTGAAAAAAGTCTCTTGCTCAAACCTGGAACATTTGAAACAAGCCTCCACCCCTCTTTCCTTTGTTCTTTAACTGCAGAGCCAGTCTGAGCTAGTTTGGTAACAACTTATGATGCTATTTTAGGGACCTCTACACCCCCCCCCCACCTCCACCTTGCAAGGACAGTGGGTGGATAAACAGAAGGACCAGCCACCGATTATAGCTTGGCTTCTTGACCCTCTGCCATTCCCCTTAGTTGCCCTCATCCTGTATGAAAGCTAAACTTAATCTAATTCTCACATGAAGAACCAGAAACTATTTTCCTGGTAGAAATTATTCTTGCAAGATTTGGGTAGGTAAGATAACCATTGTGCATGCTATTCCAATACATGATTGGCAGCTCCTGGGTTTTTCACTTAATATTTCCCTACACCTTCATTTACTTTGTTGTTTTACACGGGTGGTAAGAGGTGCCAATGGATTGGGATAAAATGTAAAATAAAGAAAATTTAATCATTGTCCCAATTTTCTTGTAAATTGGGAAAAGATTCACTTCATTTTGTTTTCTTGAAACAATACTTTGTTCCAATGATGAAACACCTGGGGGCAGAATCCCTAATCTGCTCTAGTACTAGCATGAGAAGTAGCAAAAACTCAGTTTGTCAAAAGCACATAATAATTTTTCTCCAGTTTGATGGCATTTTTTCATAGATATTAGTTTAACAATATAAATGGTATTTCTTAGAATGTCTTGTTGATACATTTGAATATAAAATGGTTGTGTTGGTGGTGTTTGAGTTTGCGTGGGTCAGAACAGGAGAGTTCATTTTATTTTGTAATGCTAATGTTTCCATTTTGTTCTTTTAATGCAATTTTATTGAGATATATTCACACACCATGTAACCCATCTAAAGTATACAATCAGTGACTAACAATCTCATCACATAGTTGTGAATTCATCACCATGATCAATTTTAGAACATTTTCATTACTCCAAAAAATAAAAGGAAACCCAAAACATCCCATACTCCTTTTCCCCCTGTATCATTGACCTGTAGCACTGGTATAATACGTATCTTACTATTGATGCAAGAATATTAAGGTATTACTATGAACTACAGTCCATATTTTGCAGTAGGTGCATTACTTCCCATGTACCACTCTACCAACTCCATGTAATAGTGTCATACATTTGTTCTTGCTCGTGAAAAGAACATTTTTATATTTGTACTGTTAATCACAGTCATCATCCACCACAGGACTCACTGTGTTACATTGCCCCTTATATAGGGGAGTTTATTTAGAAGTGGAATACTGCTCTGCATTGTCTGGTGGAAGTAAGAAGTTTGCCTCAACTTTCTGACCAGGTTTGGCTCAAGTTTCTGAACAGGTTCAGTGTGCTCTTGTGGACAGGATTTAAACATTGGGAATTGTTTGGGAGGGGGGGTGGCATAAGAAAACTTAACTTTGACAGCATTTGGCAAGTGGAGCAATTTAAAGTAAATTCATTAAGATTATTTGATTTTTTTATAAGAGTAGTTGTAGGTTTACAGAAGAATCCTGCATAAAATACATAAATACACTAATAGCACCTTGCATTAGTATGGTACATTTGTTGGAATTGACAAGAACATTTTTATAATTGTACTATTAATTGTAGCCCTTGGTTTACATTAGGGCTCGCTTTTGAACTGACCCATGTTTGTTTTTATATTAAATTTTTATTCTAGTAACATATAGTCTTTAAATTTCCCCTTTAAATCACTAAAATATATAATTCAGCACTTTTAATTACATTCACAATGTGTTGTGTTCCCATCACCACCAACAATCAACAAAAATTTTCCATAACCCCAAATAGAAACTCTGTAAAATTTAAGCATTAACTTCCCATGCCCTACTGCAATGCTGGCCCCCTGGTAAACTGTATTCTAGTTTCTGACTCTATGAATTTGCTTATTCTAATTATTTCATATTGGTGAGATCACTCAATAGGTGTCCTTTTGTGTCTGAGTTATTTTACACAACATGATATCTTTGAGATTCATCCATGTTGTTATATGTATCAGAATGGCATTCCTTTTTAGAGCTGAATAGTGTCCCATTGTATGTATATGTCATATTTTATTTATCTATTCATCTGTTGATGGATGTTTGGGTTGCTTCCATCTTTTGGCACTTGTGAATATTGTCACTTTGAACATTCGTGTGCAGAAGTCCCTGCATTCAATTCTTTTGAGTATATACCCAGAGGTGGGATTGCTGGGTTATATGGTAATTCTATACTTAACTTTGTGAAGAACTGCCCAATTATCTTCCACAGTTGCAGTTTTTTCAAATGCAATTTTATTGAGATATATTCACATAGCATACAGTCATTCAAAGTGTACAGTCAGTTTACAGTATTATCACATAGTTGTGTATTCATCACAATTTTCTTGAACACTTTCATTACTCCAAAAATAAGAATAAGAATGAAAATAAAAGTAAAAAAGAACACCCAAAACATCTCATACTCCATTCCCCCCCCATTATTCATTTACTTTTTGTCCCCCTTTTTGCTACTTATTTGTCCATACACAGGATAAAGGGAGTGTGAGCCACAAGGTTTTCACAATCACACAGTCACACTGTATAAGCTATATAGTTACACTATCATCTTCAAGAATCAAGGATAGTGGATTGCGGTTCAACGGATTCAGGTATTTCTAGTTATACTAATACACTAAAAACTAAAAAGGAGTATCTATGTAATGCATAAGAATAACCTCCAGAATGAATTCTCGACTCCATTTAAGATCTTTTAGCCACTGAAACTTTATTTCATTTAATTTATCTTTCCCCTTTTGGTCAGGAAGGCTTTCTCAATCCCTTGATGGTGGGTCCAGGCTCATCCCTGGGAGTCATGTCCCACATTTCCAGGAGGATTTACACCCCTGGGAGTCATGTCCCCTGTAGGGGAAGAGGGCAGTGAGTTTACCTGCTGAATGGGCTTAGAGAGATGGGCCACATCTGAGCAACAAAAGAGGTTCTCTGGGGGTGACTCTCAAACACCATTATAGGTAGGCTTAGCCTCTCTTGCAGTAACAAGCTTCGTATGGGCAATCCCCAAGACTGAGGACTTGTCCTAATGTAATGGTAGTCCCCAATGCTTGCAAGAATATCAGGAATTCCCCAGGTGGGGAAGTCTTATGTTTCCACATTTTCCCCCTGGCCCTCAAGTGGGCTTTGCAAATACTTCTTATTCTCTGCCCAAATTACTCTGGAATGTATTGGGGTTTCATGCTAAACTGTACAAATCAACCAGATCTCACCCCCAATTCAAGGTTCCATGTAATTATGCTGTTTGAATAAACTGACTGTACAAATTAAATGATATATAGCATGGTACAGAAAATATAGATTTTTCACCAAATAAACATCTCTTCCTTTGGTCTCACACAGAAGTTGAGGTTTTAAAACACAGTCAATATCATACTTTACCCTTTAGTCTGATTTACCTTAGTTCTAATCAAGTCCATTTCATTCATATCCCTAACTGAAATCAATCTCTTTTTCAGCCTTTTTAATGTTTGCTCTATTGCATAATGATGACATTCATAGCTGCTGAATACAGGCTCTGAATCTCTAGTGTCAAATAGATACCCGAAGTTATCTCGACTGACCAGATTATACACAAACAGCTAAGCATGTCAGAATTTATGGATAACCACTACAACTCCTGAATAGATGTGACTGTTGGAAGAGCTTGCAATCTAGGAGTCTTTACCATAAGCCTCCCCCTGATAACCTATGCTCTCAGATTCAGTTCTCAGAGTTTGCACATTATAGTTAATCCATATTAGTGAGGTATTATGTTTGTCGATTCTGGCTTGTTTCACTCAACATACTGTCCTCAAGGCCCATTCACTGAGGTGAACATCATTTCTTCTTGCCACTGCTCAGTATTCCACTGTTTATATACACCACAGTTCACCATTCTGTTTATCAGCTGATGTACTCTTAGGCCACCTCCATCCATTGCAAATCATGAATATGGCTGCCATAAACACTAGAGTGCAATGTCCACTCATGTCTTCTCTCAGTTCTTCCAAGTATATACCCAGTAACGGGATTGCAGGACCACATGCAACCCCATTCTTAGTTTCCTGTGGAACTACCACACTGTCCTCCAGCTGCAGTGTGCCATTCTACTTGCCTACCAACAGGTGACAGGTACGTTACTCTCTCCACATTTTCTCCTGCTTCTGTATACCTCATTTATTTTTTAACAGTTTTATTCACACACCATACAATCCATCTTAAGTAAACAATCAGTGATTCTGACTATAATCACATAATTATGCATTCACCACCACAATCTATATGAGGACATTTCCATCTCTTCCCCAAAGAAAGAGGAAAAAGAGAAAAAAAATGAAGAATACAAATACAAAAGATAGAAGAAAACTAAAAATAAAACACAATGAAAAGGTGAGACATCAGCACCACCAAGAATCCCATAGCACTCCCTTATATAACTTTCTTATACACATTTAGCTTTGGTATATTGCCTTTGCTACAATTAATGGAAACATCTTACAATGTTACTGTTAAGTACATATTCTAGTTTGCATTGATTGTATTTTTCCCTGACATCATCCAATTTTCAACACCTTGCAATGTTGACATTCATTTGTTCTACCTCATTTAAAAACATTCTTATATTTGTGCATTTAATCACCAGGACTGACAACTCTATGTTGCACTAAATTATACAATTCCAGTCTTTATCTTCTATCCTTCTTTCTGGTGTCATACATGCCCTTAGCCTTCCTCTTTCAAACACCTCATACTCATCTTTGGTCCAAGTACTTAAATATTGTGTTACCACACACAGTGTTATGCTATCCATTCCATTTCTGGATCTATACAATCAATATTGTTGAATCTTCTGTGCTCTTTTGGCATCAAATGCCCAATCTCTAACCTCTTTCTCTCCCCTGAAAACTTGTGTTCTCAGCTCTCAAATTTTGCTCATCAGTGTTAGTCCATATTAATGAAACCATACAGTATCCATCCTTTTGTTTCCAGCTAATTTCACTCAGTTTGATGTCTACTGTTTACCATTCTGTCTTTTGGATTTTATATGTCATATCTTACTTTATTTTTATTTTTTCCTCTCTCTCTTTACCCTTACTGAGAGTCTTCATTTCTACACTCTTCTCCAAACCTCTCTCTCCTGCCATATTTCCTGTAGAGCAGGTATCTTCTCCATAAACTCTCAATTTCTGTTTGTCTGAAAATATTTTTTTAACTCTCCCTCATTTTTTTATTTGTTTGTTTTTAAACCAGGTATTTAATACTGAGAGACTTATTAGAGGAGATAATTTAAACCAGGTATTTAATACTGAGAGAATTATTAGAGGAGATAAGTAAATTGGAAGTAAATTACATGACTGATTGTATAAAGGAGTTCTCTTGTTGGGATGTTGCTTGAAAAGCTAAAAGCCTGAGAGAATGAGGAAAATAAAACAACATTATGTATCTCTATGCCTGAATTATCAGGAACTCTTGTGGTACTTGAACATTCTCCCTTGTATTAATCCCTATTTGATATGGCTGAGCACCTTATGACTTTACCAGTGTCATCTTGATAGATGTTGGAATCTGATCTGTTCTGATTCTTTGGGCCTTTATGTCCCAACCTTCTGAAAATCTCTTAGAGACGTGTCTCCTTGTGAATCCATTTCCATTCAATACACTGGGTTCTTTTGAACTCTTTCAGTATAGGAAGGTCCTGCATGTCACTTCTGAGAAATTATTTCTCCCATTACCCTCTTTTCTCTGTGTCTCTTTTTGGAATTACTATTATTCAGATTTCAAACCATCTAGAATCATCTCTCTTGTATTCTGTCCCTTTGTCCTTGGCTCTGTTTTCTGGAAAAATGGCTCCAAGTCTATATTTCATGTCCATCACTGTACTTTTCATTTCTAAGAACTGAATATTTTGTTCTGAATATTTATTTTTGAAAGACTTTTTTTTCTTGACTGCAGTATCTTTTCTCTCTGTGTGGTTTTTTTTTTAAAGTTTATTTTTCTGTATAGCCTCTGATCCAATCTGAGCTTGCTCTATGAGTAAAATACACACAGGATTTCCAAGATATGGTACAAAAAATGTAAATTATATCATTAAATTAATAATTTTTATACTGAGTACATGTTGAAATTGTAACATTTTTGGATATATTGGATTAAATAAAATTAATCTCGATGGTTTCTCTTTCTTTTTTTCAATGTGGCTACTAGACAATTTAGAATCACCTCTGTGGCTCGCTTGGGGCTTCCATTATAGAATTCCATGGGACAGCACAATGAGGGTAAATGCTAGGCACTTTTCTCCCTCTCCTTTTTTCTGTTTTTATTTTTTTTTAATTTTTTTAATTTTTTATTGAGATTGTTCACATACCATACAACTATCCAAAGATCCAAAGTGTACAATCAGTTGCCCATGGTACCATCACACAGCTGTGCATCCATCACCACAATTAATTTTTTTTTCAATTTTTAGAACATTTTCATTACTCCAGAAAAGAAATAAAAACAAAAAAAGGAAACTCAAATCCTCCCATACCCCTAACCACCCCCCTCCATTATTGATTCATAGTTTTGGTATAGTACATTTGTTACTATTGGTGAAAGAATGTTAAAATACTACTAACTGTAGTATATAGTTTGCAATAGGCATGTTTTTTGTCCTATATGCCCCTTGTTCTAGTCTGCTAATGCTGTTGGAATGCAAAACATGAGAAATAGACTGGCTTTTATACAGGGGGTTTATTTGATAACAAAGTTACAGTCTTAAGGCCATAAAGTGTCCAAGGTAAGTCTTCAATAATCAAGTACCTTCACTGGAGGATGGGCAGTGGTATCCAGAAAACCTGTTAGCTGGGAAGGCACGTGGCTGGCGTCTGCTCCAGTGTTCTGGCTTCAAAATGACTTTCTCCCGGGACATCCTCTTTAGGCTGCAATTCCGCAAAAATGTCTCTCTTAATTGCTCTTGGGGTGTTTTTCCTCTCTTAGCTTCTCCGGAGCAAAAGTCTGCTTTCAATGGCCATCTTCAAGCTGTCTGTCATCTGCAGCTCCTCTTTCAGCTTCTGTGCATTCTTCAAAGAGTCCCTTGTGGGTGTAACAGTCTTGCTCCTTCTGTCTGAGCTTATATAGTTCTCCAGTAAACTAATAAAGGCCCATGCTGAATGGGTGGGGCCATGCTTCCATGGAAACTATTCAGTTAGATTCATCACCCACAGATGGGTGGGGCTCATTTCCATGGAAACCTAATCCAAATGTTCCAACTTAATCCCCACTAATATGTCTGCCCCCACAAGATTGCATCAAAGAACATGACTTTTTCTGGGGGATATAACATATACAAACTGATACACCCCTCTATTATTAACTTCTAGTTATAGTGTCATACATTTGTTCTAGTTCACGAGAGAGATTTCTAATACTTGTACTGTTAATCATGGACATTGTTCACCAAAAGATTCACTGTTTTATACAGTCACATCTTTTAAACTCCAACTTTCCTTCTTGTGCATACATGACTCTGAGCTTCCCCTTTCCACCACCTTCACACACCATTCAGCACTGTTATTTATTCTTACACGGTGCTACCATCACCTCTGTCCATTTCCAAATGTTTAAGTTCACCCTAGTTGAACATTCTGCTCATAATAAGCAACTGTTCCCCATTCTTTAGTCTCATTCTATATCTTGGTAATTTATATTTCATGTTTATGAGTTTACATATTATAATTAGTTCATATCAGTGAGACCTTGCAGTATTTGTCGTTATGTGACTGTGTTATTTCACTCAATATAGTGCCCTCAAGGTTTCTTTATCCCATTTTTTAAGACAGTTTTGTTCACACACCATAATTCTGTCTTAAGTAAACAATTGTTGTTTCCCTGTAAGTCAGGTATTTATGTAGTCAACACCATCACCACTACCTATATAAGGACATCTCCATTTCTTCCACAAAGAAGGAGGAGTCAAAGAAGGTAGAGAGACAAAAGAAAAAGAAAAAAAGAGATAGAGAAAAAAAACATGGCAGCTAGAAAGCAGCAAAAGGAAAAATAGCATTAAATTAAGTAAAGAGTCAGAGAACATCACCAATGCCAGGAGTCCCATACCCTTCCCCTATGTCCCCCCCATATGCATTTAGCTTTGGTATATTGCCTTTGTTATATTAAAAGAAGCATAATACACTATTTCTGTTAATTGTAGTCTCTAGATTGCATTGATTGTATTTTCCCCTCAGTCCCACCCTATTTTTAACACGTTGCAATGTTGACATTCATTTGTTCTACCTCATGTGAAAACATATTTGTACCTTTTATTACAATCATTGAGCACCCTAGGTTTCTCTGAGTTATACAATCCCAGTCTTTATCTTTCCTTTTTCCTTCCAGTGTCCCACATGCTCCTAGCCTTCCTCTTTCAACCACACTCACAGTCATCTTTGTTCAGTGTACTTACATTGTTGTGCTATTCTCTCCCCAAATTGTTTTCCAAATCTCTCACTTGAGTCTTTTCCTTTCTGTCTGCAGTGCTTCCTTTAATGTTTCCTGTAGAGCAGGTATCTTGTTCACAAAATCTGTCATTGTCTGTTTGTCAGAGAATATTTTAAGCTCTCCCTCATATTTGAAGGACAGTTTTGCTGGATATAGGTTGCTTGGTTGGTGATTTTTCTCTTTCAGTATCTTAAATATATCACTCCACTTCCTTCTTGCCTTCATGGTTTCTATTGAGAAATCTGTACATAGTCTTATCAAGCTTCCTTTATATGTGATGGATCACTTTTCTCTTGCTGCTTTCAGGATTATCTCTTTATCTTTGACATTTGATAATCTGATTATTAAATTTCTTGGTATAGGCCTATTCAGATCTATTCTGTTTGGGGTATACTGCACTTCTTCGATCCGTAATTTTATGTCTTTCATAAAAGATGGGAAATTTTCATTGATTATTTCCTGTATTATTGCTTCTGCCCCTTTTCCCTTCTCTCTTCCTTTTGGGACACCAATGACATGTACATTCCTGCATTTCATTTTGTCCTTAAGTTCCTGGAGACATTGCTCATATTTTTCCATTTTTTATCTGTTCCTTTGACTGGGCCATAACTTCACTTTTCTTAGTGTACGTCATAGTTTTCTGTTGTCTAGGCATTTGGTTTTCTTGGTTACCCCAATCAGGTTTTCCCAGACCAGATGGGCTCAAGTCTTGGAAGCAGGCAATAGTATCAGGTCTCCTTTTGGGTGTGTCTGAGAAGATTGGTATACCCTGTGAGGCCTCAAGTCATTGTGTTTTTGTGCCCAGCAGGTGGCACCTGCCAGCCTGTAGTTCCAGACTGGTGTAAGGAGATGTGGCCTGTGGCTATTTTGTGCCAGCCTCTGAGGTCTGGTTCTGAATAGAAAGCCAGTAGTAGAGCTTGGCACCACCTTTTTCCTCTTAGGGAAGATCCACCCTTAGGGAGAGGTCATTTACATTTGAATAGCCTCTCTGCCTGTGCTATCTCCACCCTTGTCTAGGTCAGAGTTCTGGGAAATGAAAACGGCTGAGGCTTTCTCCACTGAACTGAAAAAGGGACAGAAAGCCCAGTTCAGGGCCAGTCCGTGACCACTCTCCAGCTCTGCAAGGTCAGTCATCACCAAAAGCCTCTGTCTGCTTGTTGGGGATTCTTAGCTTGTATTGAGCAGTCCATGTTTGCTTATTAAATCCCCGGATGGAACTTAGCTGAACTATATTCTCTTGCTTGGTGAGTGCTGCTCTCTAACACTGTGAGGCTTTGCAGTTCAGGCCATGCAGGGAGGGCCTCCTGGCTTGGATCTGCAGTTTTTACTTACAGATTTTATGTTGTGATCACGGGCATTCCTCCCAATTCATGTTGGTGTATGATGAGTGGACAGTCACATTTGTCCCCTTGAAGTTATTACTGATTATTTACTAGTTGTTCCTGGTTGTTTATTTGTTGTTCCAGGGGGACAAACTAGCTTCCACTCCTCTCTACGCTGTTATCTTCTTCTGTCTCCTCCCTCATTTTTGAAGGACAGTTTTGCTGTTTATAAAATTCTTTGTTTGCAGTTTTTCTCTTTCAGTATGTTAAATACATCATACCACTGCTTTCTTGCCTCCATGGTTTCTACTGAGAAATCCACACATAGTCTTATTGAACTTCCTTTATATGTGATGGATTGCTTTTCTTTTACTGATGTCAGAATTCTCTCCTTGCCTTTGATATTTGATAATCTGATTATTTAGTGTCTTGGAGTCAGTCTACTTGGATCTATTTTGTTTGGGGTATGCTGTGCTGCTTGGATCTGTAATTTATATCTTTCACAACAGATGGAAAATTTTCAGCAATTATTTCCTCTGTTATTCAATCTGCCCTTTTTCCCTTCTCTTCTCCTTCTGGGACACCCATGACATGGATATTCATACACTTCATTTTCTCATTCAGTTCTCTGAGACCCTGCTCATATTTTTCCATTTTTTTCCTTATCTGTTCTTTTGTGTGTTGGATTTTAGATGTCCTGTTCTCCAGTTCATGAATCCCTTCTTCTGCCTCTTCCAATCTGCTGTTGTATGTCTCCATTTTGTTTTTCATCTCTTCTTTTGTGCCTTTCATTCCCATAAGTTCTGCCAGTTGGTTTTTTTTTTCAAACTTTTGAGTTTTTCCTTATCCTTGCCCAATGTCTTCTTTATATTCTTCATCTCTTTTGCCATATCTTCCCTCAATTCATTGATTTTATTTTTGAATTGATTTAGATTTGTTTGATTAATTATCAGCTGTTTCAATTCCTGTATCTCCATTGAAGTGTAAGTTTATTCCTTTTACTGGGCCTTATCTTGCTCTTCCTAGTGTGATCTGTAATTTTCTGTTTTCTAGGCATGTGGTTTACTTGATTACCCCATCAGGTTTTCACAGACCAGATGGGCCTAAGTATCAGGAGGAGGCTGTATTCCGTATCAGGTTTCCCTAAGAATGAGACCCAGAGGAGTGTCAGACTCTCCTGTTTTGACTCTAGACTCTGTGCTTTTCCTGTGTTACCCAACAGGTGGCACTTGGCCCATTGCTCACCACCAGTGTAAAAGTTGCAGTGTATTTAATTCTCAGTGGACCCTGTCTTGGCCAGGGACTGAGGGTGTCAGAAGCCAAGCTTAAGCTGTTTCTGTTTTTTTCTCCCCTCCCAGCCCTGGGGTCAAAGTTCTCTGAGGGAGGGCCACCACTTGAGCTGGGCCCTGCCCGCCCCCCACATTTTTGTAGGGAAAATAAGCCTTTTAGGGAATTGTCTCCTACACTTGAGTTTTCCTTTGACTGTCTCTCTTAACTCCACCTTTGCCTGGTTCACTGCTGACAACTGAAAATGCCTGAGGCTTTCTCTAATGAGCTACTTAGAATAAGAGAGAGAAAAACAAAAGAAAAAAAGCAAGAAGTCCCTTTTTCAGAGCCACTCCCAGCCCTCCAGCTCACTAGCAAGAACCACAGTTGGTACCTGGTTTTGTGTCCCCCTTTTCTTGGGGCACAGCCTGTGCCAGTTGAATGTATTGTGTCCCCCAAATGCCATTATCTTTGTGGTCTTGTGGGACAGACGTTTTTGGTGCTGGTTGGATTTGCTTGGACTGTGCCCCACCCAGCTGTGGGAGATGAATTTGACGAGATGTTCCCATGGAGGTGTGGCCCCGCCCATTCGGGGTGGGCCTTGATCAGTGGAGCTATATAAATGAGCTGACTCAGAGAGAGGAAACTGACTGTGTGCAGCTGTGAGTGATGTTTTGAGGAGGAGCAAGCTTGCTGGAGAGGAACATCCTGGGAGAAAGCCATTTTGAGGCCAGAGCTTTGGAGCGGATGCCGGCTGCCTTCCTAGCTAGCAGAGTTTTTCCAGATGCCATTGGCCATCCTCCATTGAAGGTACCCGATTGCTGATGTGTTACTTTGGACGTTTTGTGGCCTTAAGACTGTAACTGTGTAGTGAAATAAACCCCCATTTTATAAAAGCCTATCCATCTCTGGTGTTTTGCATTCTGCAGCATTAGCAAACTAGAACACAGCCCTTTTCCAGTATTCTGAGCTCAGTGGACTCCAAAAGCCTCTGGGGTTGTTTGTTTTGTTTTTTATGTATTTTTTCCCCATCAGCCCTGCTTCCTCTATGCCAGGATAAACCTCTGAGTTCCTTTCCTTCTTGTTGCAGGTTTGTCTGTGCTCGTAGCATATATTCAATAGTCCAAATTTGTTAATTAAAACTGCAATTAGAGGTTGGTTGAGCTACATTCCCTTATTCCCAGCAGGGAGTGCTGCTTTTTCTCACAGCAAGGTTTTGCAACTCAGCCTGCCATGCTGGTGGGGGAGGGGCACCAGCTTCACAGTTTGGGGGGCTTTATTCACAGTTCTATGCTGTGATCTCAGCCATTCCACCCACTGACTGGTGTATGATATTATCCAGTCATGGAAGTCCCTCCATTAGTTGCTCCAGACTATTTTCTAGTTGTTCCTGGCTATTTACTAGTTGCTCTAGGGGACTTACTAAATTCCACACCTCAGTATGCTGCCATCTTGCCCTGCCTCCAGGATGACCACACTCCTTCCACAGCTTCATTTTACATTCCCAACAGCAATGAAAGTGTTATTTCTCCACATTCTCTCCAATGCTTTTTATTTTCCATTTTTCAATAGTAGCCATTCTAATGGGTGTGAAATGGTAACTAATTGTGGTTTTGATTTGTATTTCCCTAACAGCTAATGATGTTGGGCATCTTTTCATATGCTTTGTGGTTACTTGTATATCTTTTTTTTTCTTTCCATTTTTATGTTGTACTTGAACATACAAACATAACAGTTATAACTTTTAATGTATGATTTCACAAGTAGTTAGAGAGCAAATCTCAAAGAATATCATGGGTCACAGTTCACAACATCAGTCATTTCCATTATTGTAAAATATAACATACATATAGAAAGGTGTCATCTCTCAATGTAGAGCTCAACAAGCAGTTATATAGATAATTTCAAAAATTGTTATGGGTTGCAGTTCCACAATTTCAGTTCTTTCCTTATTATGCAATACAAGATATATACAGAAAGATGAAGATCTTCAAGGCACAATTCAACAAGCAGCTATAGTGCAAATCCCGAAGGATTCTATAGGCTACAGTTCCACCATGTCATTTACCTCCTTTCACCATTCCAATACCCCAGCATCCAAAAAATATATAGATAGATTATATATAATATATGTATATATTATAAAAAGTTTCAGGATTCATAGACCTTTGTTCAGTCTTATCTTGTTGGTTACTACTCCTTCCTCTCGCTTGATCTCTTTCTCCATTTTCAGGGGTGTCTAGGCAGTGAGCACCCCAACTTGTTCATATTAAAAGTGAGTGTCTACAGTATGGGGAAGGGGGTTACATCTGACAGTCGATCTTAAAGAGGTTGTTGCCTCTGGGTTTTAGTACTTGTCTGGTATAGTAATACTACTCTAGTGGACTTAAGTTTCTGAAAGATAAAACAGTGAGTGCATCTTTTGTAGAATATCAGGGACATAGGTATTTGGAGATTACTTTTCATAAGGGCATGGCATGCTGTGGCCAGTTGGGATGTCTAGCTGGAGCCTGCATAAGAGAAACCTCCAGGAAAGCCTCAGCTCTATTTGGGATCTCTCAGCCACTGCAACCTCAGCTTGTTACCTCTTTTTTTCCCCCTTTTGATCGAGTAGGCATTTTCATTCCCTCACTGCCAGGGCCAGGGTCATTCCTGGGAATCATGTCCCATGTCACCAGGAAGATTCATTCCCCTAGGAGTCATGTCCCTCATCAGGGGAAGGTTAATGAATTTAATCCTGAATTGGGCCTAGAGAGAGAAAGGCCACATGTGAGCAACAAATTGTTTGCCTGGAGGTGTCTTTTAAGCATAATTATAGAAGGGCTCAACTTCCTATTTACAAGCCTAAATTTCACAACAGCAAGTCTCAAGTCAAGGGCTTGATTGTATATCTTCTTTGGAGAAATGTCTATCAAATCTTTGGCCCTTTGTAAAAATTTGGTTGTTTGTCTTTTTGTTTTCAGTTTTATGTTTTCTTTACATATTCCAGGTAAAGAAACCCTTATTGGATCTGTGGTTTCCAAACATTTTTTCCCATTTTGTAGGTCGTCTTTTTAGTTTCATGATAAAGTCTTTTGCTGCAGAAAAGTTTTTAATTTTGACAAAACCCCATTTATCTAATTTTTCTTTTGTTGCTTGTACTTTGGGAGTAACGTATAAGAAACCACTGCCTAACACAGGGTCCTAAAAGATATTTCTAGATGTTTTCTTCTAGGAGTTTGATAGTTTGGGTTCTTATATTTAGTGTGATACATTGTGAGTTGATTATTGTATATGGTGTGAGGTCCTCCTTAATTCTTTTGCATATGGAGATCCACTTTTCCCAGCACCATTTGTTGAAGAAACTGTTCTTTCCCAGTTGAGTGGATTTGGCACCCTTGTCAAAAACCAGTTGGCCATTAAATGTGAATGGTGATTTCTTAACTCTCAGTTCAACTCCATTGGTCTATATGTCTGTCCTTTGGTCAGTACCATGTTGTTTTGACTACTGTGGCTCTGTAATAGGTTTTTTTTAATTTTCAAATAACTTTTACTTTTCAAACTAATTTGCTAGACAGAAATATAGACATTACTGTACAGAAAGCTAGTGTCTAGCTTTTATCTATCTATCCATATCCACAAACCCACAAATACACTAAGTGGCTATAAACTTATATTTATATTTTTAGTAATGACATCTCTTTAACATAAACATTATCTAACTTTTTTTTAAATTCAGTTTTATTGAAATATATTCACATACCATACAATCATCCATGGTATACAGTCAACTGTATAAGTACATATAAGTACAATCATATACTTATGCATTCATCACCACAGTTTATTTCTGAACATTTTCCTTACATCAGAAAGAATCAGAATAAGAGTAAAAAAAATAAAAGTTAAAAAAGAACACCCAAACCATCCCCCCAGCCCACCGTATTTGTCATTTAGTTTTTATCCCCATTTTTCTACTCATCCGTCCATACACTAGATAAAGGGAGTGTGATCTACAAGGTTTTCACAATCACACTTGTAATCTACATTATTATATAATCATCTTCAGGAGTCCAGATGACTGGGTTGGAGTTTGGTAGTTTCAGGTATGTACCGGTTTGAATGTATTATATCCCCCAGAAAAAGCCATATTCTTTGATGCAGTCTGTGGGGCAGACATTTTGGTGCTGATTAGATTTGCATGGAAATGCACCCCACCCAACTACAGGTGATAACTATGATGAGATATTTCCATGGAGGTGTGGCCACACCCATTCCGGGTGGGCCTTGATCAATAGAGCCATATAAATGAGCTGAAAGGCAGAGGGAACTCAGTGCAGCTGAGAGTGAACTTTTGAAGAGGAGCTACAGCCAAGAGGGACACTTTGAAGAAAGCACAGGAGTTGCAGCTTAGAGAGGAGTTTCAGCTTACAGAGACATTTTGGAGATGGCCATTGAAAGCAGACTCTTGCTGCAGAGAAGCTAAGAGAGGACAAACACCCCAAGTGCAACTAAGAATGACATTTTTGAGGAACTGCAGCCTAGAGACAAACATCCTGGGAGAAAGCCATTTTGAAATGCAACCTAGGAGCAAGCAGACACCAGCCATGTGCCTTCCCAGCTAACAGAGGTTTACCAGACACCATTGGCCTTTCTCCAGTGAAGTTACCCAATTGCTGAAGGACATTTTACAGCCTTAAGACTGTAACTGTGTAACCAAATAAACCCCATTTTATGAAAGCCAGTCCATCTCTGATGTTTTGCATTCTGGCAGCATTAGCAAATTAGAACAAGGTATTTACTTCTAGCTATTCCAATACATTAAAACCTAAGAGGTGTTATCTATATAGTGCATAAGAATGTCCACCACAGTGACCTCTCAGAATCTCTCAGCCACTGAAATTATTTCATCTCATTTTGCATCCCCCTTTTGGCCAAGAAGATATTCTCAATCCCACAATGCTGGGCCCAGATTCATACCTGGGAGTCATATCCTGTGTTGCCAGGGAGATTTACACCCCTGGGAGTCAGGTCCCACATAGTGGGGAGGGCAGTGAGTTCACCTGTCGAGATGGCTCAGTTAGAGAGAGAGAGGGCCACATCTAAGCAACAAAGACGTACTCAGGGGGAGACTCTTAGGCACAATTATATGCAAGTTTAGCCTCTCCTTTGCAGTAACGAGCTTCATAAGGGCAAGTCCCATGATCGAGGGCTCAACACATCAAACCACCAGTCCCAATGTTTGTGACAACATCAACACCAGTCCAGGTGAGGAAGTCCAACACTTCTGCACTTTCCCCCAGCTGCTTGGGGTGGGGTGGGGGGAGGCTGTAAATACATTGTTATTCTCTGCCCAAATTACTTTGGGATGTGTCACTATTTCACTCTAACCTATACGAACCTACCGTATCTCACTTCCTATTCAAAGTTCCATGTAATTGTGGTGTTTGAACAAACCAACTGTAGAGTTATACTGTTTAGAAAATATAGATCCTTTGCCAAATAGACATCTCTTCCCTTGGTCTCACATGGAAGTTGAAGTTTTAAAACACAGTCAGTTTCAACCTTTACCCTTTCGTCCAGTTTGCCCTAGTCTTAACCAGATCTGCTTCATTCATATCACTAATTGAAGTCTGGGCTCTTTTTCAGCTTTTTTTTTTTAACAGCTGCTGTATGCACTAATACTGACACTCATATCTGCTGACCTCTAGCACTGAGTTTCAGATATCTCAGAGGTACGCATTGTTCCAGAGACCAATTAGGTTATACACTAAGGGATCAGCATCTCAAAGTTTAGAGATAGGCATTACAATTCAGGAATAGAGTTGACTGCTGTAAGAGCTTACAATCTAGGGACTATTACAATAATCATGTCTATATTAGGCTATGTTCTAAGATTCAATTCTGAGTTTACACATTGTAGTTAGTCCATATTGGTGAGGCATTATAGTGTTTGCCTTTATTTCTGGCGTACTTCACTCAAATACTGTGTACAGGATCCATTCACCTCGTTGTGTGTCTCACAGCTTCACTGCTCATAGTTGCTCAATATTTCATTGTATGCATATGCCACAATTCACCATTCTATTCCTCACTCTGTGTACCCTTAGTTCACCTCCACCCATTGCAAATCATGATTACTGTCTCCATGAACAACAGTTTGGAAATGTCAATTCATGTCTTTGGTCTCAGATCTTCAAATGACATACCCCATAATGAAGTTGCAGGACCTTATGGTCCCCACCTACTTAACTTTTTGTGGAACCACCACACTGACCTTCAGAAAGGCTACACCATTCTACCTGCTCAACAGTAGATAGGTACATCCCTCTCACCATGGTTTCTCCAACACTTTTACTCCTATATATATTTTTCCTACAATTTTATAGAGTTATATTCACATGCCATACATTTATCCACAGTGTACAATCAGTTGTTCATGGTATCATCATAAAGTTGTACATTTATCACCACAATCAGCACTTGAACATATTGATTACTACAAGAAAAAAATTTTTTTAGCAGTAATAAAAATGATGATAAAAAGAAAAATAACATGTCATACAATACAGTATAATAGTAAGGACAGAAAATAACACCACTACCAAGAATTACATATTCCTCCCCTATATCCCCCTCTCATATACACTTAGCATTGGCATATTGCCTTTGTTACATTTAATGGAGGTATATTACAATGTTACTGTTGACCATAGACTTCAGTTTGCTTTGATTATATTTCTTCCCAAATACCATCCCTTTTTCAACACTCTATATAGTTGACATTCATTTGCTCTCCCACATGCAAAAACAGTTTTATATTTGCATATTTAGTAACAGTCATTGGCCACTCCAGTTTTTGCCAAGTTATACAGTCCCAGTCTTTATCATCTATCTTTACCTCTAGTGTCATACATTCTCCTATCCCACCTCTTTCAGCTTTACTCACAGACATCTTTGGTGTACTTACAATACTGTGCTACCATCACACAGTATTATGCTATCTATTTCTGGATCTATACAACCAATCCTAAACATTCTGTAGTCCTTCAGTATCAAATGCCTGGTCTCTGCCCTCTTTCAATCTCCTGGTCACCTGTGTTGTCAGCTTTTAACTCCCAAAGTTTGTTCATTAATGTCTGTTCATATTAGTGAGACCATACAGAATCTTTCCTTTTGTTTCTGGCTAACTTCACTCAACATAATGTCCCCCAGGTTCATCCACATTATTATATGACCCATGTCTTTGTTCTTTCTTGCAGTTGCATAATATTCCATCATGTGTATATACCACAGTTTGTTTATCCACTCGTCTGTTGATGGACATTTGAGCTGTTTCCATCTCTTGGCAATTGTGAATAATGCTGCAATAAACATCAGTTTACAAATGTCTGTTTGTGTCTTAAGTTTCAGTTCCTCTGAGTATATACCTAGCAATGGAATAGCTGTGTCATACAGCAAGTCTATATTTAGCTTCCTGAGGAACCTCCACACTGTCTTCCAGAGTGGTTGCACCATTCTATGTTCCCACCAACAATGAATAAGTGTGCCTCTTTCTCCACATCCTCTCCAGTACTTGTCATTTTCTGTTTTTTGGATAATGGCCATGCTGGCAGGTGTGAGATGATATCTCATTGTAGTTTTGATTTGCATCAGTGAAGTTGAGCATTTTTTCATGTGTTTTTGAGCCATTTGTATTTTCTCTTCAGAAAAATGTCTGTTCATGTCTTTTGCCCATTTTTTAATTGGATTGTTTGTCTTTCTGTTATTGAGATGTAGAATTCCTTTATAAATTTGGGATATTGTTCCAGTTTGCTAATGCTGCCAGAATGCAAAATACCAGAGATGGATTGGCTTTTATAAAAGGGGGTTTATTTGGTCACACAGTTAGTCTTGAGATCATAAAGTGTCCAAGGTAACACATCAGCAATCAGGTACCTTCACTGGTGGATGGCCAATGGTGTCCAGAAAACCCATTTGCTGGGAAGGCATGTGGTTGGCATCTGCTCCAAAGTTCTGGTTTCAAATGGCTTTCTCCTGGGATGTTCCTCTCTAGGCTGCAGTTCCTCAAAAATGTCACTCTTAGTTACACTTGGGATATTTGTCCTCTCTCAACTTATCCGGAGCAAGGATCTGCTTTCAATGGCCATTTTCAAATGCTCTCATCTGTAGCTCCTCTTCAAAACATCACTCACAGATGGACTGAGTTCTCTCTATCCCTCAGCTCATTTATATGGCTCCAGTGACTCAACTTAGACCCACCCTAAATGGGTGGAGCAACACCTCCATGGAAATTATCCAATCAGAGTCATCACCCACAGATGGGTGGGGCACATCTCCAAAGAAACACTCAAAGAAATCTAATCAAAACTGTTAATGTCTGCCCACACAAGATTACATCAAAGATAATGGCATTTGGGGGACACAATATATTCAAACTGGCACAGATATTAAACCCTTATCTGATATGTGGTTTCCAAATATCATCTGCCATTGTGTAGGTTGCCTTTTTTCTTTTCTGACAAAGTCCTTTGATGTACAAATGTGTTTAATTTTGAGGAGCTCCCATTTGTCTATTTGTTCTTTGGTTGCTCGCACCTTGGGTGTGAGGTCTAAGAAACCACCTCCTATCACAAGATCTTTAAGATATTGCCCTACATTTTCTTCTAAGACTTTTATGGTCTTGGTGCTAATGTTTAGTCTTTGATCCATTTTGAGTTAATTTTTGTATAAAATGTGAGATAGGCATCCTCTTTCATTCTTTTGGAAATGGATATCCAGTTCTCCAAACCCCATTTATTGAAGAGACTGCTCTTTCCCAGTTGCTTTGGCTTGACTGCCTTATCAAAAATCAGTTGTCCTTAGATGTGAGGGATTCCATTGGTCAGTATATCTGTCCTTATGCCAGTGCCTTGCTGTTTTGAGCACTGTAGGTTTGTAATATGCTTCAAAGTCAGGTAGTGTGAGACCTCCCACTTTGTTCCTCTTTCTCAAGATATTTTTGGCTGCTTGGGGCACCTTGCCCTTCCAAATAAATTTGGTTATTTGTTTTTCTATTTCTGCAAAGTAAGTTATTTGGATTTGAATTGGTATTGCATTGAATCTATAAATCAGTTTAGGTAAAGTTGCCATCTTAACTATACTTAATCTTCCAATCCATGAACATGGAATGTTCTTCCATTTTTTTTAGGTCTTGCTGAATTTATTTTAGCAGTTTCTTATAGTTTTCTGTGTAAAGGTCTTTTGTGTCCTTGGTTAAGTTTATTCCTAAATACTTGATTCTTTTGGTTGCTACTGTAAATGGGATTTTTTTTCTTGATTTCCTCCTCTTGTTGCACATTACCTACACTACAGATTTTTGCATGTTGATTTTGTAGCCTGCCACTTTGCTGTATTCATTGACTAGTTCTAGTAGCTTTGCTGTAGATTTTTCTGGATTTCCTACATACAGAATCACACGTCATCTGCAAATATTGAAAGTTTTACTTCTTCCTCTCCAATTTGGATGCCTCTTTTTTCTTTTTCTTGCCTAATTGATCTAGCTAGAACTTCCAGCACAATGTTGAATAACAATGGTGATACTGGGTGTCCCTGTCTTGTTCCTGATCTTAGAGGGAAAATGTTCAGTCTCTCCCCATTGAGTATGATGTTAGCTGTGGGTTTTTAATATATTGCCTCTATCATATTGAAAAAGTTCCCTTCTATTCCTATCCTTTGAAGTGTTTTCATCAGGAAAGGATGTTGATTTTGTCAAATGCCTTTTCTGCATTGATTGAGATGATCACATTGTTCTTCTGCTTTGATTTATTTACATGGTGTATTACATTAATTGATTTTCTTATGTTGAACCAACCTTGCATACCTGGGAATAAATCCCACCTGGTCGTGGTGTATAATTCATTTAATGTGTTGCTGGATTCAATATGTGAGTATTTTGTTGAGGATTTTTGTGTCTATATTCATTAAAGACATTGGTCTATAATTTTCTTTTTTTGTAGTATCTCGGTCTGATTTTGGTATTAGGGTGATGTTGGCTTCATAGAATGAGTTAGGTAGCTTTCCATCTTCTTCAATTTTTTGAAGAGTTTGAGCAGGATTGGTACTAATTCTTTCTTGAATGCTTGGTAGAATTCACATGTGAAACTGCCTGGTCCTGGGCTTTTCCTTTTTGGTAGCTTTTTGATGATTCACTCAATCTCTTTACTTGTGATTGGTTCGTTGAGGTCATCTATTTCTTCTTGAGTCAATGTTGGTTATTTATGCTTTTCTAGGAAGTTGTCCATTTCATCTAAGTTGTCTACTTTATTAGTATATAGTTGCTCATAGTATCTTCTTATTATCTCTTTACTTTCTGCAGGGTCGGTAGTTGTATTTCCTTTCCCATTTCTGATTGCATTTCTTTGCATCTGCTCTCTCTCCCTTTTTTTTTTTTGTTAGCCTAGCCAGTGGTCCATCAATTTTATTGATTTTCTCAAAGAACCAACTTCTAGTTTTGTTGATTCTCTCTATTGTTTTTCTGTTCGAAAATGCATTTATTTCTGCTCTAATCTTTACTTCTTCCCTTCTGCTTGCTTTGGGGTTAGTTTGCTTTTCTTTCTCTAATTCCTCCAGGTGGGCAGTTAACTTTTCAATTTTTGCTCTCTCTTCTCTTTTAATATAGGCATTTAGGGCAATAAATGTCCCTCTCAGCACTGCCTTTGCTGCATCCCATATGATTTGGTAAGTTGTGTTTTCATTGTCATTTGCCTCAAGGTATTTACTAATTTCTCTTGTAATTTCTTCCTTTATCCACTGGCTTTCTAAGAGGGTGTTGTTTAGCCTCCATTTGTTTGTGAATTTTACAACCTTCTGCCTTTTATTTATTTCCAACTTCATTCCATTATGGTCTAAGAAAGTGTTTTGTATAATATCAGTATTTTTAAATTTGTTGAGACTTGCTTTGTGACCCAACGTGTGGTCTATCCTAGAGAATGTTCCATGGACACTTGAGAAAAAAGTGTATCCTGCTGTTGTTGGATGTAGTGTTCTATAAATGTCTGTCAAGTCTAGTTCATTTATCATACAATTCAACATCTCTGTTTCTTTAGTGATCCTCTGTCTAGATGTTCTATCCATTGATGAGAGTGGTGTATTGAAGTCTCCAACTACTATTGTAGAGGTGTCTACTTCTTTCAGTGATTTCAGTGTTTGCCTCATGAATTTTGGGGCATTCTGGCTTGGTGCATAAATATTTATCATTGTTATGTTTTCTTGATGAATTGACCCTTTTATTAATATATAGTGTCCTTCTTTGTCTCTTTTAATTGTTTTACTTTTGAAGTCTAATTTGTCTGAAATTAATATAGCTACTCCCACTTTTTTCTGGTTGTTGTTTGTGTGAAATATCTTTTTCCAACCTTTCACTTTCAGTCTATTTTTGTCCTTGTGTCTAAAGTGAGTTTATTGTAGACAGCATATAGATGGGTCCTGTCTTCTTGCCTCCATGGTTTCTGTGGAGAAATCTGTACATAGTCTTATCAACCTTCCCTTGTATGTGATGGATTGCTTTACTCTTGCTGCTTTCAGAATCCTCTCTTCATCTTTGACACTAGACAGTCTGATCAGTAAGTGTCTTGGAGTAGGTCCATTGGGATCTATTCTATTTGGGGTGTGCTGTACTTCTTGAATCTCTAATTTTCTGTCTTTTATAAGAGTTGGGAAATTTTCAGTGACTATTTCTTCTACTACTCTTTCTGTCCCTTTTCCCCTCTCTTCTCCTTCTGGGATACCCATAACATGTATATTTGTGTGTTTCTTGTTGTCACTCAGCTCCCTAAGACCCTGCTCATATTTTTCCATTTTTTTTTACCATCTGTTCTTTTGTATGAATTCAAATGTTTTGCCTTCCAGTTCACCAATCCTTTCTTCTGCCTGTTCAAATCTACTGTTGTGTTTTTCATCTCCTCTATTGTGGCCTTCATTACCATGAGTTCTGCCACTTGTTTTTTCAAGTTTATGAATTCTTCTTTATGGTCATCCAGTGTCTTCTTCATATCCTTCATCTCTTTGGCTATATCTTCCTTCATTTCATTGAATTTATTTAGCATTAGTTGCCTCAACTCCTGTATCTCATTTGAATTATTAGTTTGTTCCTTTGGCTGGTCCATATTTTCATGTTTCCTGGTATGGCTTGTTACCTTAAGTTGTCTAGGCATCTGATTTTTTTGATTAGTTTATTCTGGAGCTTGTTTTCTGTCTTCCACCTAGGGATTTTCTTGTTGGTTGGCTTTGTTCTTTGGCCTCTCTTATTCAGTTCAACTTATTCTAGACCTCTTACTTAGGTTCTATTTAGTTCATCAGTATTTTTCATCCCTTGTTTTTTCTGTTTCTTGCTCTGCCTCTATGTAGCCTTTTTGTGATAGGGTCTCCTCAGATATGGTTGACCCCAGTCAGATTTTCCCAGTCTACAGCCGCCCAAGTCTCATGGGAGAGTATGGAGTTTTTCTGGGAATGCGACCCTCCTATGAGGCCTTTAGAATTGGTGCTTTTCCTCTCCTGTCCAGCAGGTGGCACTTGCCAGCCTGCAGCTCCCCCACCAGTGTAGGGAGGTATGGAGACTTTAGTTCTCCTGGTGACTCTGATCCTGTCAGGGGCATGGCTGACTGAAGCTGGAATCTGAATTCCAGCCCCTGGAGTCTGAGTTCGTGGAAGGAGGACTGCCAGTTGAGCTGGACCTCCCTCCACTCTCCCAATCCTTGGAACTCCAGTTGTCTCTCAGGGGCACTATTCCCTTCTCCCCTCTCCTCTTTGGGGCATCTCCAGCTAGATTCCTTGGTCAACCTGAGTTGCCAATTAAAGACAGAGGTGGGGACCTTCAGAAGTGAATCTGGAACTCAGAGATGCTGTGGGTATTCTGTCTCCCCCCAAGCCCAGCCTAGTCCCTCAACCTGGGCTTTCCAATAGAAAATAACCACATATGTTACTTTTAGATTAAAAAAAGTAGAAAAGAAAACCAAGAAGAAGAAAAAAGGAAAAAAAAAGGAGTTCCTTTTAAAAGTCTTTCCCCAGCCTGGAAGTTTTATCAGTGTCAGAATAGAGCATTTAAAGATGTACTTTGGGCTATTGTCTGATAATTACTCTCCAACAGCTTCAATTCCACCCCTGCTGCGGGCTATTGAAATACAAAAAGATAAAGACTCAGTGAGAAGCCAAAGGGACAAAATGTAGGGGGAAAAATGGCTTTTTTGGACCCTGGGAATGGGTGCCAACTTTTGTGTGCCCCCCCTTCTTTATACCAGCCCTTCTTTAGCACTCCCAGCTCCTAAAATTAGTTAATTAATTTGTTAATTAATTCTGCAGTTGAGGCTGGGTTGAGCCTCCCTTATTGCCCTCAGCAGATTGCTGTTTTTTGGGGTTTTTTTTTTTCCCCCTTTCAGGGAACCAGCAGCAAGACAGTCTGTGAGGTCTGGGTGGGGAAGGGCACCAGACCCCTGGTCTGGAGAACTTACAATGTTCGCTGTGTTCTCAGCTTTTCCTCCAATTCCAAACTTGCGTTCGATGTGTGACCAGTTACTGCAGACCCCAAAAACACTGTTTCATATAGTTCTTAGGTAATTGCCAGCTGCTCTAAGGGAGAGACAAAATTCTGCACCTCACCACTCTGCCATCTTGCCCCGCCCCTCTTTGTAATAGGTTTTAAGGTCAGAAAGTGTGAGTCCTCCAATTTCATTCTTCATTTTCAAAATGACTTTAGGTATTCTGTGCCCCTTATCATTCTATATAAATATAATGAGTGGCTTTTCCATTTCTGCAAGAAAGACTTGGAATTTTGATTGGAATTGCATTGAATTTGTAAATTGCTTTGGGTAGAATTACATCTTAACAATATTTAGTCTTCTGATCCATGAACATGGAATGTCCCTCCATTTGTTTAGATCTTCTTTGATTTAGTTTAGCAGTGTCTTTTAGTTTTCTGTGTACAGTCCTTTATGTCTCTAGTTATATTTATTCCTAGATATTTGATTCTTTTAGTTACTATCTGAAATGGAATTTTTTTCTTTGTTTCTTTTTCAGGTTGTTCATCACTATTATGTAGAAAAACTACTGGTTTTTGCATGTTGATCTTGTACCCCGTCACTTTTATTGTTTTATTAGTTTTAGTAGGCTTGAAAATTTTCAGGATTTTTGGTGCATTAGGATCAGGTCATCTGAAAATAGGTAAAGTTTCATTTCTTCCTTCCTTTCTTTTTCTTGCCTAATTTCTCTGGCTACAACTGCCATGTACAAGGTTTAATAAAAGTAGTAACAGAAGTTGTCCTTGTCTTCTTCCTGATCTTAGAGGGAAAGCTTTCAGTCTTTCACCATTATGTATGGTGTTAAGTGTGGGTTTTTTGTATATGCCCTTTATCATGTTGAGGGAGTTTCCTTACATTTCTAGTTTTCTGAGGTTTTTTTTTTTTTTTTTTTAAATCAAGAAGCAGTTGTGGATTTTGTCAAATGCATTTTCTGCATCAATTGAGATGATCATGTGTTTTTTTTTCTTTGCTCTGTTAATGTGGATTATTACATAAATTGATTTTCTTATGTTGAGCCACTCTTGCATACCTAGGATAAATCACACTTGGCCATGGTGTATAATTCCTTTATTGTGCTGTTGGATTCAATTTACTAGTATCTTTTTGAGCATTTTTGTATCTAAATTCATAAGAGAAATTGATCTGTTAGTTTCTTTTAGTATCTTTAATTGGCTTTGGTATTAGGGTGATTTTGGCCTTATAGAATGTGTTAGGTAGTGTTACCTCCTCTTCAATTTTTTGGAACAGTTTAAGCAGGTTTTTTATTAATTCCTCTTGGAATGATTGGTAGGAGTCATCTGTGAGGCCACCTGGTCTTGAATTTTACTTTGTTGGAAGGTTTTTTATTACTCATTCAATCTCTTGACTAGTTATTGATTTGCTGAGATCTTCTATTTCTTTTTGAGTCATTGTAGGTAGTTTTTGTATTTCTAGGAATTTTCCATTTTATCTAAGTTGTCTAAATTGTTAGCATACAGTAGTTTTTATTCCTGTGGAGTCAGTAGTCATGTCCCCTTTACATTTCTGACTGAAGTTATTGGTGTCTTCTCTTTGTCATTCTAGTCAAAAGTTTGTGTATTTTACTGATCTTTTCAAAGAACCAACTTTTAGTTTCATTGATTCTCTTTATTGTTATTTTAATTTCTATTTCATTTATCACCACTGTAATCATTCTTATTTCTTTACTTCTTCTCACTTTGAGTTTCATTTGCTCTTCTTTTTTGATATCCTCCAGTTTTGAAGTTTGGTCTCTGATTTGAGAGTCTTCTTCTTTTTTAATGTATGCATTTAGAGCTATACATTTCCCTACTAGCACTGCCTTTGCTGCTTCCCATAACTTTTGATATTTTGTGTTTTCATTTTCATTCACCTTAAGATTTTTCCTAATTTCTCTTGTGATTTCTTCTTTGACCCATTACTTGTTTATGAATATGTTTAGTTTCCAAGTACTTATGAATTTTCCATTTATAACTCTCTTATTGATTTCTAGCTTCATTCCATTGTGGTCAGAAAAGATACATTGTATGACATCAATACTTTTGAATTTATTGAGACATATTTTGTGACCTAAGATGTGGTGTATCTTATAGAATGATCCATGTGTACCAGAGAAGAATGTGTGTTCTGTTGTTTTGGGTGAATTGTTCTATATATGAATGTTAATTCAAGTTCACTTAGAGTATCATTCAAGTCTCATATTTCCTTATTGATCTCCTGACTCAATATTCTATCCCTGATTGAAAGTGGTCTATTGAAATCTCCTATGTAGAACAGTCCATTTCTCCCTTCAAACAAGTTAATAATTACTTGACATATTTTGGGGCTGTGCTGTTATGTGAAAATATATTCACAATTGTTATGTGTTCTTGTTTAATTGACCCTTTTATCCATATATAATGAATTTCTTTCTTATAACTGTTTTTGACTTAAAGTCTACTTTATCTGATGTTAGTTTAGGTAACCCAGATCTCTTGTATTTACTACTTGCATTATTTTTTTTTTCCAATCCTTTCACTTTAAACTACTTATGTCTTTGAATTTAAGATAAGTTTCTTATTAGTAGCATATGATTGGGTCTAGTGTTTTATCCATTCTGCCACTCTCTGCCTTTTGACTGGAGAGTTTATTCCATTTACATTTAAAGTAACTACTGACAATGCAGGACTTTTTTCCACTATTTTACTATTTTGTCTTTGCAAATTATATGTTTTTGACCCTCAATTCTTCTGTTAATGTCTATTTCAATATTTATTTGGCCTTTTTTTACTGTACCATTTTGAGTCCCTTCTCATTTCTTTTTGAATATGATTTTTATACATTTTTGTGTTTGCCATGGCATTTAAAATTAGCTGATTATATCTATAAAAATTATATTTAATTTGATTCCAACTTATCTTCAATAGCATACACATGCCCTGTTCTTATGCCTCTCCACCCTCCCCTTTTTTTACCTGTCACAAATTATATATTTGTAGATTGTAAATCTAAAACCATCAATTTATCATTACTCTTTTTAAAATGCAATTTTATTGAGATATGTTCACACACAATATAAACCATCCTAAGTATACAATCAGTGGCTTACAGTATCATCATATAGTTGTGCATACCTCCCCATGATCAATTTTAGAACATTTTCATTACTTCAGAAAATGAAGAAAAAGAAAAAAGAAAACCCAAATCCTCCCATACCCCTTATCCACCCCTTATTATTGCCCCATATTATTGGTCTGGTACATTTGCTACTGTTAATGAGCAAATATAGTCCATAGTTTGCAATTGATACATTTTATTTCCATATATCCCTCTGTTAGTAACTCCTTGTAATATAGTCATACATTTGTTCTTGTTCATGAAATTTTTTTTTTTTTATATTGGCACTGTTAATCAGTCATTGTCCACCACAAGATTCAGTTTTATACACTCCCTTGATTTAACCTCCAGCTTTCCTTCTGGTGACATAAATGACTGTAAACTTCCCCTTTCCACAAAATTCACACACTATTCTGCACTGTTAATTATTCTCACAATAACATGCTACTGTCACTTCTGTTTTCAAATATGTAAGTTTGAGTTTGGATAAGGTTTAAGTTCAACCTAGTTAAACATTCTGTACATATAAGCAATTTCTCCCAATTCTTTAGCCTCATTCTATATCCTGGTAGCCTATATTCTATACTTCCTATCATTACTTTTTAGAATTTGCTTTTTAGGACCTGTAAAAAGTAAGAACTGGAGTTAAATACCAAAAAATACAATTCAATAGTACTGAAATTTTAGTATTCTGCATATGGTTACATTTACTGGAGGTCTTTATTTCTGTCTGCTGGTTTGTCCACTATCTAGCATCCTTGCCTTTCAGTCTGAAGAGCTGCCTTCAGCAATACCTGTAGGGCAGGTCTAGTGGTGAACTCCCTCAGCCATTGTTTATCTGGGCATAAGTTAATCTCTCTTCTTAGTTAGCAGTTGTTTTCTTTAAGCCTTTTAAATATTTTGTATCACTGCCTATTTGTCTAGATGATTTTTATACACATTTTTTTCAATTTTATTGAGGTATATGAACTTACAATAGAATCATACAGGGGTACAATCAGTTGCTCACATGACCATCATATAAGTGTGTATCCATCACCACAGTTTTTGAACATTTTCATTACTCAAAAAATGAATAAAAATAAAAGTAAAAAAGAATCCCCAAAACATCCCATACTCTCCATCCACCCTTTTTATTCATTTAACTTTTGTCCCCATTTTTCTACTCATCTGTCCATACACTGGATAAAGGGAGTGTAAGCCACAGGGTTTTCACATTCACACAGTCACACCATGTAAGCTATATAGCTATACAGTTGTCTTCAAGAATCACGGCTCCAGGGTGGCAGTTCAACAGTTTCAGGTATTTCCTTCTAGCTATTCCAATACATTACAAAATAAAAAGGGTAATCTATATAATGCATAAGGACATCTTCCAGAATGATGTCTTGAGCTTGGTTATGGGTATTCTCTTTCTCTCTTCCCCCCATATATATATGTATATATATAAATTATATAATTATATATAATAGTATTATGATAGTCTCTGCTGGGCATTAACACATGAAAGAAGTACATGGGCTCTTTCATAGCTGCACCACTGATAGTATGGCCAAATAAATGTTTAAATATTGGCTCACTTGTGGATTTGTCATTTTTATGCCTTCCAAAATGTGACTTAATGAAGTGAGATTTAAATGTAAACTTGAGATCTTTGGAGTTTTTGGTGTAAATGTTGTTTAAAAGGTGCAGCAGCAACCTTTCAGGGTACCACACCAGTCCTGGGTCCAGGTGCACATGTGGCTGCAGTCAGTGACCAGCACACCCAGCCTTGCCCACAGGGCAGCCACACACCCCTTCACCAGGGCCTGCAGCACAGCACTGGTCTCCACCACAGCCCACAAATCCACCCTCCATTTTTCCAGGTCCTTCAGGGAATTCTAGAAAATAAATATACAGTAGCTTGCTTTTGGATCAGAAGAGCTCAGTCACTTTGGCTGTGGAGCCCACTATCCCCTCTCTGACCCTGGGGCCCTCCTCTCTGCCTGACCAGACTTGGGAAGGTCTCAGCTGAGTGTTCCCCACACCATCCAGCCTTGTTTCTTTGCATATGATGGCAATTATAAGACCAAAGCTTAGTCTTGCTAGTTCTTTGATTTAGTAAGATGAAATATTTTATGAGCTTATTCCACAGATTAAAAGTTGTTACCTATGCACAGGATGTAATCCTTGTAAGTAAACATGGTACACATGAGTGGTTTCCTCTTGTCATCTATGAGATCAATTTGTTTTGAGTTTTTTAAAATCATGAGTTTCATGATATTTCTCTTTGGCCAGCTCATAGTTACTGAAAATGAAATTGATTTGTCCTGTCTAGAGTGGTGATGAAGATAATTGATGTGTGTGTAATAAATGGAATTTATACTTAAAATAAATGAAATAATTACAGTTTCCATGTTTGAATTTATTGCAGTCCTTGGCATTTGCAAAAACATTTTAATTTTCTTTAGCAACTAAGAACTCTCACCATGTTAGTAAGTTGTGGAGTTTTGTAAACCTTGGACACACTGTAAATTTTATGGAGAGTTATGGGTGTCACAGAATGCATAGTCACAGAATGTATATAAGTAGGGCATCACACCTGCTGAGGGAGAGTTTACAAAGTTAAGTTTGCATAGACTTTTACAAGGCTCCAAAAGATTGAGTGGGCTACTATATGTTTATTTTCTAGAATTCCCTGAAGGATCTGGAAAAATGGAGTGTGGATTTATGGGCTGTGGTGGAGACCAGCGCCGTGCTGTAGGCCCTGGTGAAGGGGTGTGTGGCTGCCCTGTGGGCAAGGCTGGGTGTGCTGTTCACTGGCTGCAGCCACATGTGCACCTGGACCCAGGACTGGTGTGGTACCCTGATGGTACTTGCCTGGTGCTGCCAAGGCTGTTCCTCTCCTTACACCTGTTTAAACTAACAGCTTTGGTCAGAATTCCAGATTCTATTCTCTGCCTGTCGAAGGACTTCTTGCTCATAACATCATTAGATGACTTTTATTCTACTTTAAAAAAAAATAATCACTAGGAAAAGGTCACAGTGTCTCCACTAAGGAATGAAATATTTCCAATATATGTAGAAATGTGTATTTTAATATGTTAGTAGGTGAGCTTTGTTTCATATTAAGGATTGCTTAGCACATCTGTTGTTCATACTCCCAGAAGCTGTCTGAACATGCAGTGTTTCCATTGTTCTAGTAACAGCACACTGGCTGAGAGTGCCAGCAGCTGATGGCCCCCAAATTTATGACTCCTACTTTATCTGGGTGACATTGGTCTGGTTTCTTAAACTCTCTCCATGCCTCATTTTTTCTCATCTGTAAAAGGGGCGTTATTAGAATTTCTACTGCATAGATTTTTTTTTTAATTTTTTTATTGAGATTGTTCACATACCATACAATTATCCAAAGATCAAAAGTGTACAATCAGTTGCCCCTGGTACCCTCCATACAGCTGCGCATCCATCACCACACTTAATTTTTGTTCAATTTTTAGAAACTTTTCATTACTCCAGACAAGAAATAAAGTGAAAAATGAAAAAAAAAAGAAAGAAAAGGAAACTCAAATCCTCCCATATCCCTATCCAACCCCCCTCCATTGTTGACTCATGGTATTGGTATAGTACATTTGTTACTATTGATGAAAGAATGTTGAAATACTACTGACTGTAGTATATAGTTTGCAATAGGTATATATTTTTTCCCTATATGTCTCTCTATTCTTAACTTCTAGTTGTACTGTCATACATTTGTTCTGGTTCATGGAAGAGATTTCTAATATTTGTACAGTTAATCACAGACATTGCCCACTATAGGATTCAGTTTTATACATTCCCATCTTTTGACCTTCAACTTTCCTTCTGGTTACATATATGACTCTGAGCTTCTGCTTTCCACTTCATTCATGCAGCATTCAGCACTGTTATTCTCACATCTTGCTATCGACACCTCTGTTCATTTCCAAACATTTAAGTTCATCTTAGTTGAACATTCTGCTCGTACTAAGCAACTGCTCCCCATTCTTTAGCCTCATCCTATATCTTGGTACCTTGTATTTCATGTCTGTGAGTTTACATATTATAATTAGTTCCTATCAATGAGACTGCAATACTTGTCCTTATGTGTCTGGCTTATTTCACTCAGTATATTGCCCTCAAGATTTCATCATCAACCTGTTTTTTTTTTTTTTTAATATGGTTTTGTTCACATGCCATACATTCCATCCTAAGTAAATAATTGATGGTTCCCTGTATAGTCACATATTTATGTGTTCACCACCTTCACCACTATCTATATAAGGGCATCTACATTTCTTCCACAAAGCAGGAGGAAGGGTCAAAGAAGGTAGAGAGGCAAAAGAAAAAGAAAAAAGAAAGAAGAAAAAAATAAAATGACAACTAGGAAGGAAGCAGCAAAAGGAAAGATAAGCTTAAATCAAGGAAGAATAAAGAGTCAGACAACACCACCAATGTTGTGTCTCACATGCTTCCCCTATCCCCCCCTTATCTGCATTTACCTTAGTATATCGCCTTTGTTACATTAAAGGAAACTTAATACAATGATTCTGTTAGTTACAGTCTCTAGTTTACATTGGTTGCATCCCTCCCCAGTGCCTCCCCATTTTTAACACCTTGCAAGGTTGACATTTGCTTGTTCTCCCTCATAAAAGAACATATTTGTACATTTTATCACAATTGTTGAACACTCTAGATTTCACCAAGTTACACAGTCCCAGTCTTTATCTTTCCTCCTTTCTTCTGGTGTCTCACATGCTCCCAACCTTCCTCTCTCAACCATATTCATAGTTTTCTTTGTTCAGTGTACTTACGTTGTTGTGCTACCATCTCCCAAAATTGTGTTCCAGATTCTCACTCCTGTCTTCTCCTATCAGTCTGTAGTGCTCCCTTTAGTATTTCCTGTAGGGAGGGTGCCTTGTTCACAAAGTCTCTCATTGTCTGTTTGTTGGGAAATATTTTGAGCTTTCCCTCATATTTGAAAGACATTTTTGCTGGATATAGGATTCTTCATTGGCAGTTTTTCTCTTTAAGTATCTTAAATATATCACACCACTTCCTTCTTGGCTCCATGGTTTCTGCTGAGAGATCCGCACATAATCTTATTAAGCTTCCTTTGTATGTGATGGATTGCTTTTCTCTTGCTGCTTTCAGGATTCTCTCTTTGTCTTTGATGTTTGATAATCTGATTATTAAGTGTCTTGGCACAGACCTATTCAGATCTATTCTGTTTGGAGTACACTGCACTTCTTGGATCTGTAATTTTATGTCTTTCATAAGAGATGGGAAATTTTCATTGATTGTTTCCTCTGTTATTGCTTCTGCCTCTTTTCCCTTCTCTTCTCCTTCTGGGGCACCAATGATATGTACATTCTTGTACCTTGTTTCATCCTTAAGTTCCCAGAGACATTGCTCATATTTTTTCATTCTTTTCTCCATCTGCTCCTTTGTGTATAGGCTTTCAGGTACTTTGTTCTCCAGTTCCTGAATGTTTTCTTCTGCCTCTTGAGATCTGCTCTTGCATGTTTCCATTGTGTCTTTCATCTCTTGTGTTGTACCTTTCATTTCCATAGATTCTGCTAGTTGTTTCTTTGAACTTTCAATTTCTGCCTTATGTATGCCCAGTGTTTTCTTTATAGCCTTTATCTCTTTTGCCAAATCTTCTCTAAACTTTTTGAATTGATTTAGCATTAGTTGTTTAAATTCCTGTATCTCAGTTGAAGTGTAAGTTTGTTTCTTTGACTGGGCCATAACTTCATTTTTCTTAGTGTAGGTTTTAGTTTTCTGTTGTCTAGGCATCTGACCTCCTAGGCCACCCAATCAGCTTTTCCCAGAAGAGAACAGGTTCAGGTCACAGAAGGAGGAAATATTCAGTATCCAGTTTCCCTAATGGTTTTTCTTGGAGGATCAGTACACACCCTGTGCTTTTCTGCCTGGCAGGTGTGCATGTCAGCCTGTAATGGGCTGGTGTAAGGGTGTGCGGCCCACAGCTCTTGTCCCCCAGGCTCTGCGGTCTGGTTTGAAAGTAAGAATGTAAGGCTGGTAGAAGAGCTGGGCCCCTCCCTTTCCTCTTGGGAAGCTATGCCCCCTTCAGAGAGGTCATTTGCATATAAATAGATTCTTTGTTCCTCTGACCCTGCTGGTCAGAGTGCTTCAATTTTAAAATGGCTGAGGCTTTCTTTACTGCAAAGTGCTGTGGGCTGAAAAAGGCTGAGGCTTTTCTCCACTGAGCTGCCCAGGTTGACAGAGAGAGAAAGGGACAGAAAGCTCCCAGATTCACCCATTGCCCAGAGATTGCACCAAATCCTGGGCCCCCCATCCTGAGACAGATATATCCCCTGACTCTCCCAAAGTCAGTCATCACCAAAAGCCTCTGTCTGCTTGTTGGGGATTCGCTGTCTGTATTGAGCAGTTAACATTAAAACCCCAGTTAGATCTGGCTGAGGTACACTTGCTTGTTCTGAGAGTGCTGCTCTCTAGCACCCCAAGGCTTCTATGAGGGAGGGGCTCTTGGCTCTTGGCACAGGTCCACAGTTTTTACTTACAGATTTTATGCTGTGATCTCAGTCATTCCTCCCAATTCAGGTAGGTGTGTGATGAGTGGACAGTAACGTTTGTCTCCCTGCAGTTGTTCCAGGTTATTTACTAGTTTTTTGGTCATTTATGAATTGTTCCAGGGGGACTAATGGTCTTTCACTCCTCTCTATGCTGCCATCTTAGCTCCTTCTCTACTGTATAGATTTTTTTGATAGTTATGTGACATAAAACATGGAGTTCTCTTTCATACACATGCTTGAAACATCCAGTTTTAGAAATTACTGTTATGATTATGATAACAGTTCCTTGTTATATGTATGTTAGACTTTCATTGTACCATTACACTGTTAATTGTTCCTTGGCAAGGGTGGCCATTTAATTTTGATAGTGGTTTTCTGTCCCTCTTTTGTTAACAATGAATAAATTAATAAGTGACAATCCTGCCCTCTCCCACCTTAGAAGGAGTTTTCATGATAACTTTCATTTCTTTAGGCTGACATATCTGAGATGCCTTTTATCAAATTCATAGAATTACCAGGTGATGGTTGAAGACAGAGAAAGATGAGTTCTTGTGTGTTTGAGCATTTATTCCAATCAGTTAGGCTGTATAGGGCTGTGAAGGTCCTGGTCTTCAATTTTGATAGATTTACCTCCAGACTCTATGACTTTCTAGCTGCATAACCTTGGGTAAATTACTGAATTCTCTCTATATAAAATGAGAATAAAAGTGCATATCTAACAGGATTGTTAAACATTGAATATAAATATTATGTGAGATTCTCCATTCACAGAATATGTTCCTGATGCATTTTATATAATAATTTGTTATTGCTAGCTTAATTCCCCATTCTGTGGCTTTTATGTCTATGTTTTTCAGTCTGTACTGTACCTTCCAAATTCTCTTTCAAATAGTATCTTTCTAGCCCTATTAGAATATTGGACTTATATGCCTTATAGGGGTAAATTAATTTTCCTACCTAGAGTCCAGATCGTCAAAACATTTCTAATATTTATTTCACATTTACTCTTTTTTACTTTTTCCATATTATACATTTGCAATTATTTTTCATTGTTTCTCTAACACTTCTTTTTTTTCTAGTTTTCTTTAGCCTGTAAATGTAATTCCTGAAAGTTGCTAATTTTTTCATCACTCCCCTCCCCCCTTTTTTGGGTCAAGTTCCTACTTCTTGCCTTAGTCTCAACAACTTCACCTAGTTTCGATCTGCTTAACTGCTTGCTTCTGTTTTCAGACTGAATGTGTCAATCACATTTTATTCGTGCTTCAGGAAATATTATGGAGTCTTTGCTGAGTGCATGGCTAAGCACTGCCAGTGCTGAGGTAGGAAGACAAAGGTCCTTCCCCCTATGCAGGTATAGGCTATGAAGCCAGCAGTGTTTCACTCGATTCATATTTATTCACTCTTTCATATTATTACTTCCTCAAGTGGGATTTAAAAAATTGGTGTGGGGATCCAAGTGGGATCATTTGAAATATAAAAGCTGAGTAATAAGGGAGCGAACTTGAAATGAAATTGAAAAAAAAAAAACTTTACCTTTTATTATTCTTAAAATTTTTATTGTATCATAGTCTAAATCAAATAAATTTGAAAAGTGCTTAACCACAACTGAGCATTTTTAAGAATGAGATTCATCCATTGGGAAAAAGAGCTTTGCAAGGAAACCCTTCTTTAAATTCAGCATCCAGTGCTGCTCTTCCTAGGCATTTTGAGTCTCTTAGATTATCATCTTAAATATTTCATGGGATTGAGTCAGCATTTTATCAATTCCTTTGTATAACCATCAGAACCAGCTGGAAATATTTGACAGAAACATGGCTGCCAAAAGTACCTGACTTTATAAAACGGAAGCTCGGTGGATGAGATCGAAAAAAGAATAGTGACTACATGGGAGAGGATCATGCAGGTAGCCAGCAGAGGGGCAGCAGTGCCTCTGGGAGCAGGTGCTGACAGGGGCTGCCTCTGGGGGCTTCCACTTGTGTATGCATTCTTCCCATGCTGAAGATATATGGCCTTTGTGTATGTGGGAGGGACTGAGGTGATGGTGAGTCTTACACTCTAGTTGAAGGTGCTGAAACCAGACATTTAAACCACATTTAATTTTGAGTAGTATCAGTCCATATTGGCCTTGATTTCCCCCCATTGATGCCTTTGTGTTTTCTTATATCTAGCATTCACTGTCAGAGCTGGACAGTGCTGGCCTCCAGGTAGAGAGGTCCACAGCCAAGCCCTCATTTTGATGAACACCCCAGAGAGCTCCAGCAGGGACCTGATTGAACCCAAACTAGCTGAACTGAACAGAAACTTTGAGAAGGTGTGTCAGCATATCGAAAGTGCCAAAGTGAGTAATCTTTTCATATAAAACTATTTTTCCTTTTTCTTGGATCTAAACTATATATTGATGATATAGACTATGCATCAAATTTTTTAAAATTTAAATGATTCTATTATGCTTTTCTTGAATGGAGCACTTGTCCTCATTTATTTGTGATTGTGCAGGCAAAGCAGAGAAAAGGAATCAGTATTGAAGAAAATAACCCACTTGAGAAAAGGTTTCAAAGACTCAATTGAATGTTAAAATTGACTATGAAATAATGGGAATAATTCCCAAGCTAGGTGTGTGTTCTAGTTTGCTAATGCTGCCAGAATGCAAAACACCAAAGATGGATTGGCTTTTATTAAATGGGGTTTATTTGGTTACACAGTTACAGTCTTAAGGCCAGAAAGTGTCCAACACTTTCAACAATCAGGTACCTTCACTGGAGGATGGCCAATGGTGTCCAGAAAACCTCTGTTAGCTGGGAAGGCATGTGGCTGGTGTCTGCTCCAAAGTTCTGGTTTCAAAATGGCTTTCTCCCAGGACGTTCCTCTCTAGGCAGCAGTTCCTCAAAAATGTCACTCTCAGTTGCTCTTGGGGTGTTTGTCCTCTCTTAGCTTATCCAGAGCAAGAGTCTGCTTTTAACGGCCATCTTCAAACTGTCTCTCATCTGCAGCTACTCTCTCAGCTTCTGTGCATTCTTCAAAGTGTCCCTCTTGGCTGTAGCAGCTTGCTCCTTCTGTCTGATCTTATATAGTGCTCCAGTAATTTAATTCAGACCCACCCTGAATTGGGCCAAAACCTCCATGGAAATTATCCAGAGTCATCACCCACAGTTGGGTGGGGCACATCTCCATGGAGACACTCAAAGAATTACAATCTAACACTGCCCACACAAGATTACATCAAAGATAATGGCATTTGGGGGACATAATACATTCAAACTGGCACAGTGTGATTATCAGTTTTGTTATTTTATAGTCATATTTTATTTTTGTGCTCACATCACATAAACTATAAATTTGCCCTTCCTTTTCTCATTTTATGTGTTGAAAAATCTTAAAGTTACCATTAATTTCACAATTTGGACCCAATGCAAAAAGGGCGTTTCTGATTTATAAATTTACAAATGGGCTTTATAAACTTAAAGAAGAGGGTAATACAGAAGGAGAAAGAATAAGATATTAAATAAGTCTACTTTCCACTTTTATTGTGCTTTTATAAATATTGCTTCACTAAAATCCTTTAGGCTTTCCTTCATGCTTATCTCCTAATAGGATCAATTAACCTGTTGTCATATTTATCATAAATAGTATTTTATTACTGATTTTTATCTTGATTTTTAATTTTTGTTTAGCCAGATGTGATTTTGTTTTTCTGCTGTGATTTTCCCCCTTTTCCTGGATCTAGAAAGTCCTTATACTTCCAGAGAGTTACAAATATTCAGTTCTATTCAGTTACAGTTTTTTTTCCCCTGTGATTGGATAAGCACAAAATGTAGAAAATTGTATAAAATACTGTTTTTTCTATAATTCAGTTTTATTGAGATATATTCATATACCATACAGTCATCCAAAGTGTACAATCAGTTGTTCACAGCACCATCATATAGTTGTGCATTCATCACCCCAATCTATTTTTTAAATTTTCCTTGTACCAGAAAAAGTGAAAATAAGAATAAAAAATTTAAAAAGAACACCCAAATCATCCCCCCATCCCATCCTATTTTTCATTTATTTTTGTCCCCATTTTTCTACTCATCCTTCCATACACTAGATAAAGGGAGTTCAATCCACAAAGCTTTCACAATCACTCTGTCACCCCTTGTAAGCTACATTGCTATACAATCATCTTTAAGAGTCAAGTCTACTGGGTTGCAGTTTAATAGTTTCAGGTATTTACTTCTAGCTATTCCAATGCATTAAAACCTAAAAAGGGTTATCTATATAGTGCATAAGAATGCCACCAAAGGGACCTCTCAACTCCATTTGGAATCTCTCAGCCACTGAAACTTTCATTTCATTTCACATCCCCCTTTTGGTCAAGAAGATGTTCTCAATCCCATGATGTCAGGTCCAGATTCATCCCCGGGAGTCATATCCTGCCTTGCCAGGGAGATTTACACCCCTGGTAGTCAGATCCCACATATGGGGGAGGGCAGTGAGTTTACCCACAGAGTTGGCTTAGCTAGAGAGATAGGCATAGGCCTATTCAGATCTCTTCTGTTTGGGGTATGCTACGCTTCTTGGATCCATAATTTTATGTCTTTCAACAGAGATGGGAAACTTTCATTGATTATTTCCTCTATTATTGCTTCTGCCCCTTTTCCCTTCTCTTCTCTTTCTGAGACACCATGACACCTACATTTGTGCATATCATGTTGTCATTCAATTCCCAGATACATTCCTCATATTTTTCCATTCTTTTCTCTATCTGTTCTTTTGTGTAGGTTTTCAGCTGTCTTGTTCTCCAGTTCGTGAGTGTTTTCTTCTGCCTCTTGAGATCTGCTGTTGCATATCTCCATTGTGTCTTTCATCTCTTGTGTTGTGCCTTTCATTTCCATAGATTCTGCCCATTGTTTTTTTGATCTTTTGATTTCTTCCTTATGTATGCCCAGTGTTTTCATTATACACTTCATCTCTTTTGTCATATCTTCCCTAAACTTTTTGAACAGATTTAGCATTTAAATTCCATTCAAATGTTTAAATTCCTGTATCTCAGTTGAAATGTAAGTTTGTTCCTTTGATAGGGCCATAACTTCATTTTTCTTAGTGTAGATTGTAGTTTTCTGTTGTCTAGGCATCTGGTTTCCTTGATTACCCCAATCAGGTTTTCCCAGACCAGAATGGGCTCAGGTCTTGGAAAGAGGCAATAGTACCCAGTTTCTTGAGGATGTCCTAGAAGATTGATACACCTGTGAGGCCTCAAGTCACTGTGCTTTTCTGCCCAGCAGGTGGTGCCTGTCAGCCTGTAGCTCTAGACTGGTGTAGGGTGGTGTGGCCTGTGGCTGTTTTCCACCAGACTCTGGGGTCTGGTTTTGAATGGAAGGTGAGTAGTAGAGCTTGGCACCACCTCTTTCCTCTTGCGGAAGATACCCTCCTTAGGGAGAGGTCATTAGCATTTGAATGGGCTCTCTTCCTGTGCTATTCCACCCTTTTCTGGGTCAGAGCACTGAGAACTGAAAATGGCTGAGGCTTTCTCCACTGAGCTGAAAAAGGGACAGAAATCCCCCTTTCAGGACCAGTTTGTGGCCACCCTAAGTTTCACCTGTCAGCCAGAGTCAGCACCTGGTCCTCTGGCCTTCCCCTCCCTCCTAGAGAGGTCTTCCAGCTCTCCAAGGTCAGTCATCACCAAAGCCTCTGTCTGCTTTTTGGGGATTTGTAGCTTGTATTGAGCAGTCCATGTTTGTTAATTAAAACCCCACTTGGAGCTCAGCTGAGCTATATTTGGTTGCTGGGAGACTGCTGCTCTCTATCAGTGTGAGACTTTGCAATTTGGGCCATGGGGGGAGGGGGCTCCCAGTTCAGGTCTGCAGTTTTTACTTACAGATTTTATGCTGCTATCTTGGGCATTCCTCCCAATTCAGCTTGATGTATGAGTGGATGGTCACGTTTGTCCCCCTGCAGTTATTCCAGTTTATTTACTATTTGTTCCTGTTTTTTATTAGTTTTTCCAGGGGGACTAACTAGCTTCCACTCCTCTCTATGCTGCCATCAGCCTCTTCAGCCAAAATATTGTTTTAAAATAAACTTTAATCTATGTGGAATTGTTGAGTGACTTAGCTGCATCATATACTATTTGTTGTCTAATTTCAGCACCAACCTGCAGGGAATATCATATTCCTGTGTCCTAGTGGTGTGTTTTAAAAATAAAATTATCCAGAAGTGAAGTTCAAGTCAGGTCTCAAACATGTTTTTTTTTCCTCTGAGGACATTTTGGAAGGACAAAAAGGACATCTTATTTGGGGAAAGACTCTATTTGGGGAATATCGAGAGCAGATGTTTAAATCTTGACCTGCCTTGCTGCTTCTGGAGGACTTTGGAGGCTCAGAAAAATACCAACTTGTCCTTAAAGTCTGAATAGGGAGTGGAACTTTCCATTTGGAATATCTTCTGCCACCCCACTCATCCCAAAACCCCATGCACACACAGACTTGCTGTTTGACTAAAGAAGGATTCCTAGTTCTGCTAAAGTCCAAAGGTGCCTCTCAACAATTATCCAACAGAGCAGATTTTAACACAAACCTGGCACATAATAGCTCTTGATGATAAATGAGAAAATTTCTTCAAACACACCAAGTAGCCAGGCATCAGGAGCCTTTCTTGTCATTGGAGAGCAGGTGACCACTTAGCAAGGTCTTGGTTAATATGTGGGAAAGACAAGTCATAGATTGGCCCCAGTTTCTTATTGATTCCTTTGTTTGATGACCCAACCTAGAAAGAACTTCACTGCAGTCTTTTACTTTTTCCTTAAAGTTAAGGGAAGGAAAAATTGAGCCAAAATGTGTGATATTCCCAAAATTGGCCAAACTAAAATTAAAAACTGAGAAAACTCTAGTTTTTTATTTTTGAAGTTATTTGCCATTGTTTTATTTCAAACTGGTCCCTGGGTAGACACCTTATTGAGTTTAGTATTCTTTTGTATGTGTTTAAAAATATAATTTGCCTTAGACATACAGGTAAATGTTTAAAAATGCTTTTGGACTAACATTTGAATGAATGGCCATTAGGACAATAAAATTCATATTAGGGTTCATGTATAATTACACCTGTGGGTCAAGTCATGAAATCCATAGGCTCACTTCCAACCTGGCCATCCAGGACCACCAACAATTGCAGAAAAGTTAGTTTAATTGGGTTATAGAAGGGAAATAAATGTGGACCTACCTCTAGGTTCAATGCCATGCCATTGTCTCTATTTCAGTCTTGGGTCTTGGTTTCATTAAGGGATTGTAAGCATTTCCAGGATCACTGTTTAATTCAATGAACAAGGATCTGAGATCATTTTCATGACCAATTTTGAAATTACAGAGGACTCTTTTTTTGTAGAAGTTCAGTAGAGAAGTGGAAGCATCAAGGCAGCTCTGTAAGTGCTGGATGGTTGCACGGTGGACATTTAGATGTGGGAGATGGTGTCAGTGAGGTTGCACCTGGGGTTTGAGGAGCTGCACACCTGGGGGTCTAGTGACCACCAGCCCAGGGAGCATCTACAGTTGGAGCTCTGACCCAATGGTCAGAAGATGCTGTCTGAGGGCATTGTGGCCATCCAGTCTTGGATCTGTCCAAGCATGGCACTCGAGATCTGTGGCCTCCTATAGGATAGCCATCCCCGTAGAATGGTTCTCAAGGGTGAAGTTTACATGTGGAGTTCGCTGATCTTTAATCAAATTCCCCATTGCATTTCTCTTGGTATGTATTCTATGCTATGTTAGGTTAAGTTATGAATAAATGTTTACCTTATTTACATTTTCAGCAGTGAGGCCCAAAAGTGTTTAATTTTATTATGATATTTAAGAAATGAGTAGAATAATAATGGTATTCAAATGTTTTATTTTCATTGGGAACTTCATGATTTATAGAACATTCTCATTTTCTCAACAACTCAGGAAGGAGCCCCAATATCTCCATTTGCTGATGAGTTCAGCAGGAATAGGTCTTAAACAAAAGCCTCTCAAGCATTAACTTATTTATTATGATAATTAATTTGCATAGCAGCAGGCTGCAGATAAAATTAAGGAAAAGAGGCTGTTAAGGGTTTCTTTAGCAATGTGGAATTAAAATATAGAAATTTAAAACTCAGGGTTCTGATTCAGGTTCTTGGTATTGAATTCTTCCATGATACAATGGGGTACTTTTTTCAATTTGCTATTCTTTGTGGAGATACTTTAAAATATGTCTTACTTTTTTTTATTTTTTTTTTTTGTGTTTCTATAGGTAATCCCTATTCTGCAGAGGGAAAGAAGTCAACTTGCTTCTGCAATTAAATCAAGTCCTCTCCTCACAGAGTATCTGGTTGAAATTAATAAAATCTTACTTTCCATGGATGGTGTTGAATTATTGCTTAATACTCCAGAGCTAAACACTGCTGTTTTGATGACTTCTCCTTTCAGGAAGACTCCCTGAAGGTAAATTCCCAGATGCCACATTTGAACAGCTGTAGCTTATGAGGAAACAAAGCAAGGAACTGTTACTCTGCCTGCTTAGAGCATCTATAACTTTTTTAACTTTTTGCCAAGGAATCAGTAATGTGTATGAATAATAAGCCTTTCTCATGTCCCTCAAAGAAGTATTATCAAAAATTTTAATTTTTAAAGTATGAATTTTTACATTTGTACAGTTATTAATCCTTTACAACATCAGAGACATTTTGTATGAAAGCCTACATAAGCCATATTCCTGTCTTGTACATTTGGTTGTCAGCTGATGGAATATCAGCATTTGTCATATCTTCCTTAATGACTTAAGATGGGCTGCTGATGGGGGTGGGGAATGGCATACTGATTGTCAGCTAAGTAGGGGCTAGAAGTTTAATTCACAAGACTATTAAATTCCATCCAGGTTTTTTCCCATAATTTGATTACCTTTATGAACTTCATGATTTTTAGAACAGTCTCATTTTCTCAACAACTTAGGAAAGAGCCCCAAGATCTCCATTTGCTGATGAGTTCAGCAGGAAAAGGTCTTAAAGAAAAGCCTCTCAAGCATTAACTTATTTATTATAATAATTAATTTGCATAGCAGCAAGCTACAGATAAAAATCAGCAAAGAGGTTGTTAAGGGTTTCTTTAGAAATGTGGATTTAAAATATAGAAATTTAAAACTCAGTGTTCTGCACTAAAAAAATTACAATTATAGTAAGAATGGATTGACAATATAAAGTCATAATAAAATCACTGATAGATTTAATAGGTTTGATAGCTCACTTATGGCATTTGCACTAGTATTAAGATTTGCAAATAATAAATAATTCTAGCTTCAAACACTTCATTCATTTTACCAAATGTTATTGAAGCTTTTTATATGTCTTGTACAAATGTGTTACCTTCAATGGGAGAATTTTTTTCCGTCATCAGTGTATTATGTTGTATTCCTCAAACTTTAGTGGTACACCAATAAGGGTATTATTTTTAAAAGTTTCCAGTTTTGATGAGCAAAAATTATTATACAGCCTTGTTAACTCAAATGAGTGTTAAGCAATGTAGGTTTTTGTTTATCAGAGATTAACTTGATGAACTCCTTTGCTTGAGTTTGAAACCAGAGAGCAGGTTTCAGTCATTCACGAGAGGCAACCCACCATTATCCTCAAAGCTGCTGGTCCTGAAACCATTGAGATCCAGCATATGTTGTCCCTGTTGAATGCAAAATGAGACCGAGTTAATAGAATGTTCAATGATTGTAAAGGGTAAGTGTAAGTTAAAACAGAGTCCCATGTTTTTCAAAAGAAGGCCTATAAGTTCAGGGCCTTGTAAAATGTTGTGTACATGACTATGAAAGTCATTGCATTTCACACACTTGTGATAATCTGTGTCCTGTTAAATAGGTGAATGAGTGTAATTCCCAAGGAAAGAGGATTCTTATCACACATAGATAAATGCTTACAGCCTGATACCTGAGTCAAATAGGAGCACCTTTAATTTTTGATATCTAAATGGTGTCAGTTTTCTTTAAAAATATTTAAAAAGCATTTTAATTAATGTTCAGTTTCTCCACACACTTTTGTTCAATGTAAACAAGAACAGAGTGCCAGAACATTGGAATCCATGTAACTTTCAGTTTTCCTTTGGCATGGTTTTGACCTTCTTTACTCAATTTTGTCCATGCCTATAAATAGGTCAAAATCAAAACTGCTAAGATTTTTGCCAATGGCTGTGTATGTAGTGGGAAGGTAAATAAGACGTGAACTAGAGCAGTGTAAGTCAGTGTTTAAGAGGAAAGGGGGGGCAAGATGGTGGATTGGTGAGGTGTATGTTTTAGTTACTCCTCCAGGGAAGTAGGTAGAAAGCCAGGAACTGCATGGACTGGACACCGCAGAGCAATCTGACTTTGGGCATACTTCATACAACACTCATGAAAATGTGGAACTGCTGAGATCAGTGAAATCTGTAAGTTTTTGCGGCCAGGGGACCCGTGCCACTCCCTGCCAGGCTTAGTCCCATGGGAGGAGGGGCTGTCAGCACTGGGAAGGAGAACGGAGAACTGCAGTGGCAGCTCTTATCAGAAACTCATTCTACTGATCCAAACTCCAACCATAGATAGACTGAGACCAGACACCAGAGAATCTGAGAGCAGCCAGCCCAGCAGAGAGGAGACAGGCATAGCAAAAAACAGCAAGAAAAACTCAAAAATAAAAGCGGAGGCTTTTTGGAGTTCTGGTGAACATAGAAAGGGGAAGGGCAGAGCTCAGGCCAGCAGGCTCATTTGCAAATCCTGAAGAAAAACTGATCTCTCTGCCCCCTGGATCTTTCCTTAATAGCCCTAATTGCTTTGTCTCTTAGCATTTCAATAACCCATTAGATCTGCCAGGAGGGCCCTTTTCTTTCTTTTTAATCTTTTTTTCTTTTTCTAAAACATTTACTCTAAGAAGCTCAATACAGAGAGCCTTAAAGACTTGCAATTTGGGCAGGTCAAGACAAGAGCAGAGCTAAGAGAGCTCTGAGACAAAAGGCAATAATCCAGTGGCTGAGAAAATTCACTAAACACCACATCTTCCCAAGAAAAGGAGGGCATCCACTCACAGCCATCATCCTGGTGGACAGGAAACACTCCTGCCCATCACTGGCCCCATAGCCCAGAGCTGCTCCAGACAACTGAATGTGATAGAAGTGCTTACAACAACATGCATACACCACAAAATTGGGCATGGACATTAGCCTTCCCTGGACCATCAGCTGGTTGTCCCAGACTTGGGAAGGTGGAGCAGTGGGAATTAACAAGCACCATTCAGACATCCTTTCAGCAGACAGGGAGCCTCCCTACACAGACTGGCAGCTCAGAATTGCCCTGGGAGGATGGCACTCACCTGTGACATAGCAAAGTCATCCCTCACAGAGGACAAGGGGTTGCAAGGCCTGGAAGAGGGACCCACTCGCAAGTTTCAGGGGCCAGACGCCAATACCAAGGACTTGTGGGTCAGTGGCAGAGACAAACTGTGGCAGGACTGAACTGAAGGATTAGACTTTTGCAGCAGCTTTAAAACTCCAGGAACACCAGGGAGATTTGATTATTAGAGCTGCCCCCCCTCCCTGACCACCCAGACACATGCCCCTTATACAGGGCGGGCAACACCAACTGCACACGCAAGCTTGGTACACCAATTGGACCCCATAAGACTTACTCCCTCACTCGTCACAGAGGCAAAGCAGGGGAGAACTGGCTTGAGGGGAACAGGTGGCTCATGGGCGCCACCTGCTGGTTAGTTAGAGAAAGTGTACTACATGAAGTTGTAGACCTGACAAATCAGAGATAAGGATATCAATTGGTCTACAAATCCTAAAAGAACCCTATCAAGTTAAGCAAATGCCAAGGGGCCAAAAACAACAGAAAATTTTAAAGCATATAAAAAAAACTGGACAATATGGAAAACCCAAGCCCAAGCACACAAACCAAAAGATCAGAAGAGAAACAATTCCTAGAGCAACTAATCAAAGAACTAAAGATGAACGATGAGACCATGGCGCAGGATATAAAGGACATCAAGAAGATCCTAGAAGAGCAGAAAGAAGACATTGCAAGACTAAATAAAAATATAGATGATCTTATGGAAATTAAAGAAACTGTTGACCAAATTAAAAAGATTCTGGATACTCATAGTACAATACTAGAGGAAGTTGAACAATGAATCAGTGACCTGGAAGATGACAGAATGGAAAATGAAAGCACAAAAGAAAGAATGGGGAAAAAAATCAAAAAAATCAAAATGGACCTCAGGGATATGATAGATAATATAAAACGTCCAAATATAAGACTCATTGGTGTTCCAGAAGGAGAAGAAAAGGGTAAAGGTCTAGGAAGAGTATTCAAAGAAATGGTTGGGGAAAACTTCCCAAATCTTCTAAACACCATAAATACAAAAATCATAAATGCCCAGAAAACTCCAAATAGAATAAATTCAAATAAACCCACTCCAAGACATATTCTGATCACACTGTCAAATATGGAAGAGAAGGAGCAAGTTCGGAAAGCAACAAGAGAAAAGCAATTCACCACATACAAAGGAAACAACATAAGACTAAGTAGTGACTACTCAGCAGCCACCATGGAGGCAAGAAGGCAGTGGCATGACATATTTAAAATTCTGAGTGAGAAAAGTTTCCAGCCAAGAATACTTTATCCAGCAAAGCTCTCCTTCAAATTTGAGGGAGAGCTTAAATTTTTCACAGACAAACAAATGCTGAGAGAATTTGCTAACAAGAGACCTGCCCTACTGGAGATACTAAAGGGAGCCCTACAGACAGAGAAACAAAAAAAGGAGAGAGAGACATCAAGAAAGGTTCAGTACTAAAGAGATTCGGTATAGGTACATTAAAGGATATTAATAGACAGAGGGAAAAATATATACGACAAATATAAACCAAAGGATAAGATGGCTGATTCAAGAAATGCCTTCATGGTTATAACATTGAATGTAAATGGATTAAACTCCCCAATTGTGCCGGTTTGAATGCATTATGTCCCCCAGAAAAAGCCATATTCTTTGATGCAATATTGTGGGGCAAACATAATAGTGGGGATTAAGTTGGACCATTTGGATTAGGTTGTTTGCATGGAGATGTGCCCCACCCAGCTGTGGGTGGTGACTCTGGTGGGATACTCCCATGGAGGCATGGCCCCACCCATTCAGGGTGGGCCTTGATCAGTGGAGCCATATAAATGAGCTGGCTCAAGGAGAGGAAACTGAGTGCAGCTGGGAGTGGTGTCTTGAAGAGGAGCAAGCTTGCTAGAGAGGAACATCCTGGAAGAAACCCATTTTGAAACCAGAACTTTGGAGCAGATGCCAGCTGCCTTCCCAGCTAACAGAGGTTTTCCAGATGCCATTGGCCATCCTCCGGCGAAGGTACCCGATTGCTGAGGTGTTACCTTGGATGCTTTGTGGCCTTAAGACTGTAACTGTGTAGTGAAATAAACCCTCATTTTATAAAAGCCTATCCATCTCTGGTGTTTTGCATTCTGCAGCATTAGCAAACTAGAACATCAATTAAAAGATATAGATTTGCAGACTGGATCAAAAAAAATGAACCATCAATATGCTGCATAAAAGAGACTCATCTTAGACACAGGGACACAAAGAAATTGAAAGTGAAAGGATGGAAAAAAATATTTCATGCAAGCTACAGCCAAAAGAAAGCAGGTGTAGCAATATTAATCTCAGATAAAATAGACTTTAAATGCAGGGATGTTTTGAGAGACAAAGGTCACTACATGCTAATAAAAGGGGCAATTCAACAATAAGAAATAACAATCATAAATATTTATGCAACCAATCAAGGTGCCACAAAATATATGAGAGAAACACTGGCAAAACTAAAGAAGCATTGATGTTTCCACAATAATTGTGGGAGACTTCAACACAAAACTCTCTCCTATAGATAGATCAACCAGACAGAAGACCAATAAGGAAATTGAAAACTTAAACAATCTGATAAATGAATTGGATTTAACAGACATATATAGAACATTACATCCCAAATCACCAGGATACACATACTTCTCTAGTGCTCATGGAACTTTCTTCAGAATAGATCATATGCTGGGACATAAAACAAGCCTCAATAAATTTAAAAAGATTGAAATTATTCAAAGCACATTCTCTGACCACAATGGAATACGATTAGAAGTCAATAACCACCAGAGGCTTAGAAAATTCACAAATACCTGGAGGTTAAACAACACACTCCTAAACAATCAGTGGGTTAAAGAAGAAATAGCAAGAGAAATTGCTAAATATATAGAGATGAATGAAAATGAGAACACAACATACCAAAACCTATGGGATGCAGCAAAAGCAGTACTGAGGGGGAAATTTATAGCACTAAATGCATATATTAAGAAGGAGGAAAGAGCTAAAATCAAAGAACTAATGGATCAGCTGAAGAAGCTAGAAAATGAACAGCAAACCAATCCTAAACCAAGTATAAGACAAGAGATAACAAGGATTAAAGCCAAAATAAATGACATAGAGAACAAAAAAACAAAAAAAAAAAAAAAGAGTATAAATAACACCAAAAGTTGGTTCTTTGAGAAGGTCAACAAGATTGACAAGCCCCTAGCTAGACTGACAAAATCAAAAAGAGAGAAGACCCATATAAACAAAATAATGAATGAGAAAGGTGACATTACTGCAGATCCCAAGGAAATTAAAAAAATTATAAGAGGATACTATGAACAACTCTATGGCAACAAATTGGATAATGTAGAGGAAATGGACAATTTCCTGGAAACATATGAACAACCTAGACTTATCAGAGAAGAAACAGAAGACCTCAACCAACCAATCACAAGCAAAGAGATCCAATCAGTCATCAAAAAGCTTCCCACAAATAAATGCCCAGGGCCAGATGGCTTCACAGGGGAATTCTACCAAACTTTCCAAAAAGAATTGACTCCAATCTTACTTAAACTCTTTTAAAACATTGAAGAAAATGGAACACTACCTAACTCATTTTATGAAGCTAACATCAATGTGATACCAAAACCAGGCAAAGATGCTACAAAAAAAGAAAACTACCGGCCAATCTCCTTAATGAATATAGATGCAAAAATCCTCAACAAAATACTTGCAAATTGAATCCAAAGACACATTAAAAAAATCATACACCATGACCAAGTGGGGTTCATTCCAGGCATGCAAGGATGGTTCAACATAAGAAAATCAATGTATTACAACACATTAACAAGTCAAAAGGGAAAAATCAAATGATCATCTCAATAGATGCAGAAAAAGCATTCGACAAAATCCAACATCCCTTTTTGATAAAAAGACTTCAAAAGGTAGGAATTGAGGGAAACTTCCTCTATATTATAAAGATCATATATGAAAAACCCACAGCCAGCATAGTACTCTATGGTGAGAGACTGAAAGCCTTCCCTCTAAGATCAGGAAGAAGACAAGGATGCCCTCTATCACCACTGTTATTCAACATTGTGCTGGAAGTGCTACCCAGGGCAATCTGGCAAGACAAAGAAATAAAAGGCATTCAAATTGGAAACGAAGAAGTAAAACTGTCATTGTTTGCAGGTGATATGATCTTATATGGAAAACCCCGAGAAATCAACGATACAGCTACTAGACCTAATAAACAAATTTAGCAAAGTAGAGGGATACAAGATTAATGCACATAAGTCAGTAATGTTTCTATATGCCAGAAATGAACAAACTGAAGAGACACTCAAGAAAAAGATACCATTTTCAATAGCAACTAAAAAAATCAAGTACCTAGGAATAAATTTAACCAGATGTAAAAGACCTACACAAAGAAAACTACATAACTCTATTAAAAGAAATAGAAGGGGACCTTAAAAGATGGAAAAATATTCCATGTTCATGTATAGGAAGGCTAAATGTCATTAAGATGTCAATTCTACCCAAACTCATCTACAGATTCAATGCAATCCCAATCAAAATTCCAATAACCTACTTTGCAGACTTGGAAAAGCTAGTTATCAAATTTAATTGGAAAGGGAAGATGCCTCGAATTGCTAAAGACACTCTAAAAAAGAAAAACAAAGTGGAGGACTTACACTCCCTGACTTTGAAGCTTATTATAAAGCCACAATTGTCAAAACAGCATGGTACTGGCACAAAGATAGACATATAGATCAATGGAATCAAACTGAGAATTCAGAGATATACCCCCAGATCTATGGCCGACTGATCTTTGATAAGGCCCCCAAAGTCACTGAACTGAGTCATAATGGTCTTGTCAACAAACGGGGCTGGGAGAGTTGGATATCCATATCCAAAAGAATGAAAGAGGAACCCTACCTCACACCCTACACAAAAATTAACTCAAAATGGACCAAAGATCTCAATATAAAGAAAGTACCATAATACTCCTAGAAGATAATGTAGAAAAACATCTTCAAGACCTTGTATTAAGCGGCCACTTCCTAGACTTTACACCCAAAGCACAGGCAACAAAAGAAAAAATAGATAAATGGGAACTCTTCAAGCTTAGAAGTTTCTGTACCTCAAAGGAATTTCTCAAAAAGGCAAAGAGGCAGCCAACTCAATGTGAAAAAATTTTTGGAAAACATGTATCTGACAAAAGACTGATATCTTGCATATATAAAGAAATCCTACAACTCAATGACAATAGTACAGACAGCCCAATTATAAAATGGGCAAAAATATGAAAAGACAGTTCTCTGAAGAGGAAATACAAACGGCCGAGAAACACATGAAAAAATGTTCAGCTTCACTAGCTATTAGAGAGATGCAAATTAAGACCACAATGAGTTACCATCTGACACCAATTAGAATGGCTGCCATTAAACAAACAGGAAACTACAAATGCTGGAGGGGATATGGAGAAATTGGAACTCTTATTCATTGTTAGTGGGACTGTATAATGGCTCCGCCACTCTGGAGGTCAGTCTGGCAGGTTCTTAGAAAACTAGATATAGAGATACCCTTCGATCCAGTGATTGCACTTCTCGGTATATACCTGGAAGATTGGAAAGCAGTGACACGAACAGATATCTGCATGTCAATGTTCATAGCAGCATTATTCACAATTGCCAAGAGAAGGAAACAATCCAAATGTCCTTCAACAGATGAGTGGATAAATAAAATGTGGTATATACACATGATGGAATACTACGCGGCAGTAAGAAGGAACGATCTCGTGAAACATATGACAACATGGATGAACCTTGAAGACATAATGTTGAGCGAAATAAGCCAGGCACAAAAAGAGAAATATTATATGCTGCCACTAATGTGAACTTTGAAAAATGTAAAACAAATGGTTTATAATATAGAATGTAGGGGAACTAGCGATAGAGAGCAATTAAGGAAGGGAGAACAATAATCCAAGAACAGATAAACTATCCTGGGTAAATTTAACGTTCTGGGAATGCCCAGGAATGACTATGGTCTGTTAATTTCTGATGGGTATAGTAGGAACAAGGTCACAGAAATGTTGCTATATTAGGTTACTTTCTTGGTGTAGAGTAGGAACACGTTGGAAGCAAAGTAGTTATCTTAGGTTAGTTGTCTTTTTCTTACTCCCTTGTTATGGTCTCTTTGAAATGTTCCTGTATTGTATGTTTTTTTTAAATTTTTTTTTAAATTTTTTTATTTTTCATACAGTTGATTTAGGAAAAAAAAAGTTAAAAAAAAAAAACAAAAACAAAGTAAAATATATGCAGAGCCCCCTTGAGGAGCTGGTGGAGAATGCAAGGGTATTGGCCTGCCCTACCTTGATGGTTTCTATTATGCCCACAAACATAGGGGACTGGTGGTTTGATGGATTGAGCCCTCTACCATGGGATTTGCCCTAGGAAAGACTTGCTGCAAAGGAGAAGCTAGGCCTCCCTATAATTGTGCCTAACAGCCTCCTCCTGAATGCCTCTTTGTTGCTCAGATGTGGCCCTCTCTCTCTAGCTAAGCCAACTTGAAAGGTGAAATCACTGCCCTCCCCCCTACGTGGGATCAGACACCCAGGGGGGTGAATCTCCCTGGCAACATGGAATATAACTCCCAGGGAGGAATGTAGACCTGGCATCGTGGGACGGAGAACATCTTCTTGACCAAAAGGGGGAAGTGAAAGGAAATGAAATAAGCTTCAGTGGCAGAGAGATTCCAAAAAGAGCCGAGAGGTCACTCTGGTGGGCACTCTTATGCACAATATAGACAACCCTTTTTAGGTTCTAATGAATTGGGGTAGCTGGTGGTGGATACCTGAAACTATCGGACTACAACCCAGAACCCATGAATCTTGAAGATAATTGTATGAAAATGTGGCTTATGAGGGGAGACAGTGGGATTGGGGGGGCATGGGGATCACACTCCCCTTTGTCTATTTTGTGGATGGATGAGTGGAAAGGTGGGGGAAGGAAACAAACAAACAAACAGACAAGGGCGCCCAGTGTTCTTTTATACTTTAGTTGCTCTTTTTCACTTTTTTTTTTTTCTTAATGTATCATGTTTGATTTTTTTTTATCTTCATTTTATTGAGATATATTCACATACCACGCAGTCATACAAAACAAATCGTACTTTCGATTGTTTACAGTACCATTACATAGTGGTACATTCATCACACAAATCAATCCCTGACACCTTCATTAGCACACACACAAAAATAACAAGAATAATAATTAGAGTGAAAAAGAGCAATTGAAGTAAAAAAGAACACCGGGTACCTTTGTCTGTTTGTTTCCTTCCCCTATTTTTCTACTCATCCATCCATAAACTAGACAAAGTGGAGTGTGGTCCTTATGGCTTTCCCAATCCCATTGTCACCCCTCATAAGCTACATTTTTATACAACTGTCTTCGAGATTCATGGGTTCTGGGTTGCAGTTTGATAGTTTCAGGTATCCACCACCAGCTACCCCAATTCTTTAGAACCTAAAAAGAGTTGTCTAAAGTGTGCATAAGAGTTCCCACCAGAGTGACCTCTCGGCTCCTTTTGGAATCTCTCTGCCACAGAAGCTTATTTCATCTCCTTTCACATCCCCCTTTTGGTCAAGAACATGTTCTCCGTCCCACAATGCTGGGTCTACATTCCTCCCCGGGAGTCATATTCCACATTGCCAGGGAGATTCACTCCCCTGGGTATCTGATCCCATGTAGGGGGGAGGGCAGTGATTTCACCTTTCAAGTTGGCTTAGCCAGAGAGAGAGGGCCACATCTGAGCAACAAAGAGGCATTCAGGAGGAGGCTCTTAGGCACAACCATAGGGAGGCCTAGACTCTCCTTTGCAGCAACCGTCTTCCCAAGGGTAAAACCTGTGGTAGAGGGCTCAACCCATCCAACCACCAGTCCCCTATGTCTGTGGTCATGTTAGCAACCAACTAGGTGGGGTAGGCCGATACCCCTGCATTCTCCACAGGCTCCTCAAGGGGGCACTACATCTTTTTTTTTTCCCCTTGTTTTTCTTTTTTTTTTTTTTAACTTTCCCTTCTTTTTTAAATCAACTGTATGAAAAAAAAAAGTTAAAAAGAAAACAAACATACAATAAAAGAACATTTCAAAGAGACCATAACAAGGGAGTAAGAAAAAGACAACTAACCTAAGATAACTGCTTAACTTCCAACATGTTCCTACTTTACCCCAAGAAAGTTACATAATATAGCAACATTTCTGTGAACTTGTTCCCACTATATCCATCAGAAATTAACAGACCATAGTCATTCCTGGGCATCCCCAGAATGTTAAATAGCTTATCTGTTCTTCATGGATTATTGTTCCCCCTCTCTATTGTTCTCTATTGCTAGTTCCCCTACATTCTACATTATAAACCATTTGTTTTACATTTTTCAAAGTACACATTAGTGGTAGCATATAATATTTTTCTTTTTGTGCCTGCTTATTTCGCTCAGCATTATGTCTTCAAGGTTCATCCATGTTGTCATATGTTTCACGAGATCGTTCCTTCTTACTGCCGTGTAGTATTCCATCGTGTGTATATACCACATTTTATTTATCCACTCATCTGTTGAAGGACATTTGGGTTGTTTCCATCTCTTGGCAATTGTGAATAATGCTGCTATGAACATTGGCATGCAGATATCTGTTCGTGTCACTGCTTTCCGATCTTCCGGGTATATACCGAGAAGTGCAATCGCTGGATCAAATGGTAACTCTATATCTAGTTTTCTAAGGAACTGCCAGACTGACTTCCAGAGTGGCTGAACCATTATACAGTCCCACCAACAATGAATAAGAGTTCCAATTTCTCCACATCCCCTCCACCATTTGTAATTTCCTGTTTGTTTAATGGCAGCCATTCTAACCGGTGTTAGATGGTATCTCATTGTGGTCTTAATTTGCATCTCTCTAATAGCTAGTGAAGCTGAACATTTTTTCATGTGTTTCTTGGCCATTTGTAGTTCCACTTCAGGGAACTGTCTTTTCATATCTTTTGCCCATTTTATAATTGGGCTGTCTGTACTATTGTCATTGAGTTGTAGGATTTCTTTGTATATGCAAGATATCAGTCTTTTGTCAGATACATGGTTTCCAAAAATTTTTTCCCATTGAGTTAGCTGCCTCTTTACCTTTTTGAGAAATTCCTTTCAGGTGCAGAAACTTTTAAGCTTGAGGAGTTCCCATTTATCTATTTTCTCTTTTGTTGCTTGTGCTTTGGGTGTAAAGTCTAGGAAGTGTCCACCTAATACAAGGTCTTGAAGATGTTTTCCTACATTGTCTTCAAGGAGTTTTATGGTACTTTCTTTTATATTGAGATCTTTGGTCCATTTTGAGTTAAATTTGTGTAGGGGGTGAGGTAGGGGTCCTCTTTCATTCTTTTGGATATGGATATCCAACTCTCCCAGCCCCATTTGTTGAAAAGACCATTATGACTCAGTTCAGTGACTTTGGGGGCCTTATCAAAGATCAGTCGGCCATAGATCTGAGGGTCTATCTCTGAATTCTCAATTCGATTCCATTGCTCTATATGTCTATCTTTGTGCCAGTATCATGCTGTTTTGGCAACTGTGGCTTTATAATAAGATTCAAAGTCAGGGAGTGTAAGTCCTCCCACTTCGTTTTTCTTTTTTAGAGTGTCTTTAGCAATTCAAGGCATCTTCCCTTTCCAAATAAATTTGATAACTAGCTTTTCCAAGTCTGCAAAGTAGGTTGTTGGAATTTTGATTGGGATTGCATTGAATCTGTAGATGAGTTTGGGTAGAATTGACATCTTAATGACATTTAGTCTTCATATCCATGAACATGGAATATTTTTCCATCTTTTAAGGTCCCCTTCTATTTCTTTTAGTAGAGTTATGTAGTTTTCTTTGTATAGGTCTTTTACATCTTTGGTTAAGTTTATTCCTAGGTACTTGATTTTTTTACTTGCTATTGAAAATGGTATCTTTTTCTTGAGTGTCTCTTCAGTTTGTTCATTTCTAGCATATAGAAACATTACTGACTTATGTGCATTAATCTTGTATCCCGCTACTTTGCTAAATTTATTTATTAGCTCTAGTAGCTGTATCGTCGATTTCTCAGGGTTTTTTAGATATAAGATCATATCATCTGCAAACAATGACAGTTTTACTTCTTCTTTTCCAATTTGGATGCCTTTTATTTCTTTGTCTTGCCGGATTGCCCTGGCTAGCACTTCCAGCACAATGTTGAATAACAGTGGTGACAGTGGGCATCCTTGTCTTGTTCCTGATCTTAGAGGGAAGGCTTTCAGTCTCTCACCATTGAGTACTATGCTGGCTGTGGGTTTTTCATATATGCTCTTTATCATGTTGAGGAAGTTTCCTTCAATTCCTACCTTTTGAAGTGTTTTTATCAAAAACGGATGTTGGATTTTGTCAAATGCTTTTTCAGCATCTATTGAGATGATCAATTGATTTTTCCCTTTTGACTTGTTAATTTGTTGTAATACATTGATTGATTTTCTTATGTTGAACAATCCTTGCATGCCTGGAATGAACCCCACTTGGTCATGGTGTATGATTTTTTTAATGTGTCTTTGGATTTGATTTGCAAGTATTTTGTTGAGGATTTTTGCATCTATATTCATTAGGGAGATTGGCCGGTAGTTTTCCGTTTTTTGTAGCATCTTTGCCTGGTTTTGGTATTAGATTGATGTTAGCTTCATAAAATGAGTTAGGTAGTGTTCCATTTTCTTCAATGTTTTGAAAGAGTTTGAGTAAGATTGGTGTCAGTTCTTTCTGGAAAGTTTGGTAGAATTCCCCTGTGAAGCCATCTGGCCCTGGGCATTTATTTGTGGGAAGATTTTTGATGACTGATTGGTTCTCTTTGCTTGTGATGGGTTGCTTGAGGTCTTCTGCTTCTTCTCTGGTCAGTCTAGGTTGTTCATATGTTTCCAGGAAATTGTCCATTTCTTCTACATTATCAAGTTTGTTGCCATAGAGTTGTTCATAGTATCCTCTTATAATTTTTTTAATTTCTTCAGGATCTGCAGTTATGTCACCTTTTTCATTCATTATTTTGTTTATATGGGTCTTCTCTCTTTTTGATTTTGTCAGTCTAGCTAGGGGCTTGTCAATCTTGTTGATCTTCTCAAAGAACCAACTTTTGGTGATATTTATCCTCTCTATTGTTTTTTTGTTCTCTATGTCATTTATTTCTGCTTAAATCCTTGTTATTTCTCTTCTTCTACTTGGTTTAGGATTGGTTTGCTGTTCATTTTCTAGCTTCTTCAGCTGATCCATTAGTTCTTTGATTTTGGCTCTTTCTTCCTTTTTATTATATGCGTTTAGTGCTATAAATTTCCCCCTTAGCACTGCTTTTGCTGCATCCCATAGGTTTTGGTATGTTGTGTTCTCATTTTCATTCGTCTCTATATATTTAGCAATTTCTCTTGCTATTTCGTCTTTAACCCACTGATTGTTTAGGAGTGTGTTGTTTAACCTCCAGGTATTTGTGAATTTTCTAAGTCTCTGATGGTTATTGACTTCTAATCGTATTCCATTGTGGTCAGAGAATGTGCTTTGAATAATTTCAATCTTTTTAAATTTATTGAGGCTTGTTTTATGTCCCAGCATATGATCTATTCTGGAGAAAGTTCTGTGAGCACTAGAAAAGTATGTGTATCCTGGTGATTTGGGATGTAATGTCCTGTAGATGTCTGTTAAATCTAATTCATTTATCAGATTGTTTAGGTTTTCAATTTCCTTATTGCTCTTCTGTCTGGTTGATCTATCTATAGGAGAGAGTGATGTGTTGAAGTCTCCCACAATTATTGTGGAAACATCAATTGCTTCCTTTAGTTTTGCCAGTGTTTCTCTCATGTATTTTGTGGCACCTTGATTGGGTGCATAGACATTTATGATTGTTATTTCTTCTTGCTGAATTACCCCTTTTATTAGTATGTAGTGGCCTTCTTTGTCTCTCAAAACATCCCTTCATTTGAAGTCTATTTTATCTGAGATTAATATTGCTACACCTGCTTTCTTTTTGCTGTAGCTTGCATGAAATATTTTTTTCCATTCTTTCACTTTCAGTTTCTTTGTGTCCCTGTGTCTAAGATGAGTCTCTTGTATGCAACATATTGATGGTTCATTTTTTTTGATCCATTCTGCGAATCTATATCTTTTAATTGGGGAGTTTAATCCATTTACATTCAACGTTATAACCGTGAAGGCATTTCTTGAATCAGCCATCTTATCCTTTGGTTTATGTTTGTCATATTTTTCCCCCTCTGTCTATTAATATCCTTTATTGTACCCATACCGAATCTCTTTAGTACTGAACCTTTCTCCAAGTCTCTCTGTCCTTTCTTTGTTTCTCTGTCTGTAGGGCTCCCTTTAGTATCTCCAGTAGGGCAGGTCTCTTGTTAGCAAATTCTCTCAGCATTTGTTTGTCTGTGAAAAATTTACGCTCTCCCTCAAATTTAAAGGAGAGCTTTGCTGGATAAAGTATTCTTGGCTGGAAATTTTTCTCACTCAGAATTTTAAATATATCGTGCCAGTGCCTTCTCGCCTCCATGGTGGCTGCTGAGTAGTCACTACTTAGTCTTCTGCTGTTTCCTTTGTATGTGGTGAATTGCTTTTCTCTTGCTGCTTTCAGAACTTGCTACTTCTCTTCTGTGTTTCACAGTGTGATCAGTATATGTCTCGGAGTGGGTTTATTTGGATTTATTCTATTTGGGGTTCGCTGAGCATTTATGATTTGTGTATTTATGTTGTTTAGAAGATTTGGGAAGTTTTCCCCAACAATTTCTTTGAATACTCTTCCTAGACCTTTACCCTTTTCTTCCCCTTCTGGGACACAAATGAGTCTTATATTCAGATGTTTCATATTATCTATCATATCCCTGAGGTCCATTTCGATTTTTTTCAATTTTTTTCCCCATTCTTTCTTTTATGCTTTCATTTTCCATTCTGTCATCTTCGAGGTCACTGATTCATTGTTCAACTTCCTCTAGTCTTGTACTATGAGTGTCTAGAATCTTTTTAATTTGGTCAACAGTTTCTTTAATTTCCATAAGATCATCCATTTTTTTATTTAGTCTTGCAATGTCTTCTTTATGCTCTTCTAGGGTCTTCTTGATTTCCTTTGTCTCCCGTACTATGGTCTCATTGTTCATCTTTAGTTCTTTGAGTAGATGCTCTAGGTGCTGTGTCTCTTCTGAGCTTTTGATTTGGGTGCTTGGACTTGGGTTATCCATATCGTCTGGTTTTTTCATATGCTTTATAATTTTCTGTTGTTTTTGGCCTCGTGGCATTTGCTGAACTTGATAGGGTTCTTTTAGGATTTGTAGACCAATTGAAGTCCTTATCTCTAATTTATCAGATCTACAGCTTCATGGAGTACACTTTCTCTAACTAACCAGCAGGTGGAGTCCACGAGCCACCTGTTCTCCACAAGCCAGTTCTCCCCTGCTTAGCCTTTTTGGTGAGTGGGGGAGTGAGTCTTGTGGGGTCCAATTGGTGTACCAAGTTTGCGTGTGTAGTTGGTGTTGCCTGCCCTGTGTATGGGGCATGTTTCTGGGCAGTCAGGGAGGGGGGGTGGCTCTAACAATCAAATCTCCCTGGTGATCCTAGAGTTTTAAAGCTGCTGCAATAGTCTAATCCTTCAGTTCAGTCCTGCCACAGTTTGTCTCTGCCACTGACCCACAAGTCCTTGGTATTGGCATATGGCTCCTGAGACTTGCAAGTGGGCACCTCTTCCAGGCCGTGCACCCCGGGTCCTCTGTTGAGGGATGACTGTGCTATGTCACAGGTGAGTGCCGTCCCCCCAGGGCAGTTCTGGGCTGCTGGGCTGTGTAGGGAGGCTCCCAGTCTGCTCAAATGATGGCTGAATGGGGCTTTGTTAATTCACACTGCTCTACCTTCCCAACTCTGGGACAATCAGCTGAGGTTACAGGGAAGGCTAATGTCCACGCCCAGTTTTGTGGTGTGTGCCTGTTATTTGAAGCACTTCCGTCACACTGGGTTGTCTGGGGCAGTTCTGGGCTATGGGGCTGGTGATGGGCAGGAGTGTTTCCTGTCCCCCAGGATGATGGCTGTGAGCGGACACCCCCTTTTCTTGGGAAGTTGTGATGTCTAGTGAATTTTCTCAGCCACTGGATTATTGCGTTTTGTCTCCGAGCTCTCCTAGTTCTGCTCTTGACTTTACCTGCCCAAATTGCAGGTCTTTGAAGCTTTCTGTATTGGGCTTCTTAGAGTAATTGTTTTAGAAAAAGAAAAGAGGATTAAAAAAAAAAAAGGGGGCCCTCCTCAGAGATCTAATGGGTTATTGAAATGCTAAGAGTCAACGCAACCAGGGCCATTAAGGAAAGGTCCACAGGGCAGAGAGATCAGCTTTTCTTCGGGATTTGCATATGCGCCTCAGGGCCTGAGCTTGGGCCTGAGCTCTGCCCTTCCCCCTTCTATGTTCACCAGAACTCCAAAAATCCTCCGCTTTTATTTTGGAGTTTTTCATGTTGTTTTTTCTCTATGCCTGTCTCCTCTCTGCTGGGCTGGCTGCTCTCAGATTCTCTGGTGTCTGGTCTCCGTCTATCTATGGTTGGAGTTTGGATCAGCAGAATGAGTTTCCGATAAGGGCTGCCACTGCAGTTCTCCCTTCTCCTTTCCGGAGCTGACAGCCCCTCCTCCCACGGGACTGAGCCTGGCAGGGAGGGGCGCGGGTCCCCTGGCCGCAAAAACTTACAGATTTTGCTGATCTCAGCAGTTCCACATTTTCATGAGTGTTGTATGAAGTATGCCCAAAGTCAGATTGCTGTGTGGTGTCCAGTCCACGCAGTTCCTGGCTTTCTACCTATTTTACTGGAGGAGTAACTAAAACATACAGCTCACCAGTCTGCCATCTTGCCCCGCCTCTTTTTCACTTTAATTATTATTCTGGTTATTTTTGTGTGTGTTGTAATGAGGGTGTCGGGGATTGATTTTGGTGATGAATGTACAACTATGCAATGATACTGTGAACAATCAAATGTACAACTTGTTTTGTATGACTGCATGGTATGTGAATATATCTCAATAAAATGAATATTAAAAAAAAGAGGAAAGGGGATATAGAAAAGCATACTGGGACATTTTAAAGATAGAAAATATTAGGATCATGTTTTATAAAGTTTTTTTTCAGTTATACCTTTTACATGTGATTAAACAATCTTTGAAAGTTACTTTTACTGGTCTTATTAAATATTTTTTTGCATGGATATGTCTATTTTATAACTATTTCTGTACATTTAGAGAATATTCTTTTACTTACATCTTTATCCATACATCTGAGTGTACCATTAGGCTTGACTATTAGATGAAGACTAATTTAATAATGAATAATAGCATTTTAAGGCTCTTGATCACATCACCAAAGTGGTTATCACAGCACTGCAAGTAGTAGATGTGACGTGTCCTTAACCTGGAGTCCTTGCTAGCATTGACACATTTTTTAGATCATTGCCAATTTTACAGTGACTGCAACGCAGTTTTATTTTCATTTATTGGATTTCCACTGAGATTCTACTGGATATTCTTACATATGTTTATTGCCCTCAATCATATTTCTTCTGCTGTTTGCTCACATCCTTTGCCCATTTTTCTAGTGTACTATTACTACTTATTTTTTAATTTGTAAAAGCTTTTTTTCTGCATTGATGATATTAGCCATGTGAGTTTTTTCTATATTGTTTAATTATTCACAGCTTTTCCTGTGCTCTTTAATTTTGTTAGTAGTGTCTTGGGACATTTTGAAATGTTATTTTACATAGTTTTATCTCATAGTCTTTTACTTTGTGATTTTTTCATTGTTTATATAAATATAAATTCCATTTTTCACTGTGAGATTAGTTAAATATGTATACATATTTTACAAGCAATTTTTTGTTGTTTGATTTAAAAATTTACATTTAATAATTTAATCTATCTGGATTTTCTCTTGGCATGTTTTAAGGGTCAGGGCTCCACATTGGTGGTTCTGAGCATTCTGCACCAGCTCCTCAGTGACAAGGCAGGCTCTGTGTGTCTCTGCTTTGTAAACCCTGTTCAGCTAATTTCTGCTTTATTTCCTTAAATGAACAACTAATTTTCTCAATATTTTTAATTGAATAATTTATTTCTTCTAATCATTAGAGATACTTTCATCATAATTTAAAATACATTTCTATCTACTATTTAATTCTTTCAATTCTTTCTTATCAGATTATGAGTTTTAGTCTGATACCATGGTGTTTGCATTTTTAAAGCATTATCATTTTTGTTTGTTTGTTTTCCGGTCTGGTACAGTGCATTTCCCTTAATATCTTAATTTAAAAAATCTTACTCTTTTTGATTTATATTTCCAGTGAAATTTTAAAATAACTTTGGAAATAGATCCCCTAAAATCCTCTTGGAGTATTGATTGGAATTGCATTAAACATATCCATTAACTTCACCACAATGAGACACTATTTCATAACAATTAGAATGTCTACTATTAAAAAAACTGAATGTCTCAAGTATTGGAGAGGCTATGGAGAGATACAAACACTTGCTCATTAGTGGGAATGCAAAATGGTGCAGCCACTGTGAATAACTGTTTGATGGTTCCCCAGTAAGTCAATTACATAACCACAGAACTGAGCAATCCCATTTCTATTATTATAACCAAAAATATGGAGATCAGGGACTCAACATACATTTGCACACCGATGTTCTAGGTGGCATTAATAACAACTAAACCTGTATGAACCTGGAAGATATCATGTTGAGTGAAATAAGCAAGACAGAAAAGGGCAAATATTTGGATGATTCCACCTATTGAAATAATCAGATAAAGAAAATTCAAAGAGAGTCAGAAACTAGAATACATGTTACCAGGGGCCATGGTGGGGATAGGGAATGGGGAGTTAATGATTAACTGGTACAGAATTTCTATTTGGGGTGATTGATGGAAAGGTTTGGTAATGGATGGTGGCGATGGCAGCACATTGTGAATGTAATTAACATCACTTAATTATATATTTGAATGTCATTAAAAGGGGAAATTTACATTGTATATATGTTACTAGAGAAACAAACTCGGAAAATAAAACCATAGGTCTATAAACACACTAGATCCTAACGTAAGCCATGGATTATAGATAATAGTTCAATTATAATAATGTTTGTTCATCAATTGTAACAAATGTGCCACATTAATGCAAAGTGTTAATAATAGGGAAAAATTGTATGAGGGGTGTATATAAGAATTCTGTATTTTTCTGCATGATTTTTCTGTTAAGCTACAGCTTCCCTATTAAAAAAAATAGCAGAGGTGGGAATATTTCCTAACACATTCTATTAAGCCATTCTATTAACAGAGCCAGAGAAAGCTATCACAAGAAACAAAAATTACAGGGCAATAATGCTTATGAATCCTCAACATAATACTGGCAAATCAAATCCAACAGTATATTAAAAGGATTGTACAGCATGACCAAGTGGGATTTATCTCGGGAATGCAAGGGTAATTTAACAATGAAAATCAGTCAATGCAAAACACCACATTAATAGAATGAAGGGGGAAATGCCTTATAATCATTGCAATTGATGCAGAAAAAGGCATTTGCCAAAATCCAAAACACTTTCATGATAAAAACGCACAGAAAACTAGGAATAAAGGGCAATTTCCCCAATGTGATAAAGGGCATATATAAAAACCCCACAGCAAAAACATCATACTCAGTGGTGGAAAACTAAAAAGCTTTCACCCTAAGATCAGGTACAAGACAAAGATGCTGCTGTTGCCCCTTTAAGGTCTTCATGCCATCTCCCCCCCGCCCCCCGCCTCTTTTCTACATCAGCCAGGACCTCCAGTACAACCTTGACTAGGAATGAGGGTGGTCATAGGCATCCTTTGTCCCTTCCTGATTTCAGGGCAGGCTTTCAGTGTTTCACCCAATAGTATTAGTGTTAGGCTTTTTGTGCAGAATGCCTTAAACACAGTTCACTAAGGATATTTATCAAAAATGGTATTGAATTTTGTTAAATACCTCTTCTGTAACATTTGATATTATCATTTGATATTTCTACTTTATTTTGTTAAGGTGGTGAACTGCATTTTTTTTTTTAATTTTTAAACTCACATTAGATTCTGGAAACAAGTCCAACTTGGTCATGATGTAGTAGAATTATTGTATATATAGATGATTTCAGTTTGCTACTACTTTACTGGGTACATTTAGTGCCTGTGATCATGTGAAAAAAGGGCCTGTACAGTTCCTTTCTTATGATGCCCTTTAATGTTTTGGTAAATCAGAGTTATGCTGGCTTCAGAGAAAGAGTTGAAAAATATTTTTTATTTTTCTCTTTTCTGGAAGACTTTTTTATAATATTGGGATTATTTCTTAAATGTTTGGTAAAATTCAGGAGTGACACCCTCTGGGCCTAGAAAGTTCTTTGTGGGAAGGTTTTAAATAGGGATTTAATTTCTTTATTAGACATGGGCCTATGGGAGTTTCCAATTCTTCTTGGGTCAGTTCAAGGAAGTTGTATTTTTCTAGGAATTTGTATACTTCATCTAAATGTTCAAATTTCTTCTCAACATATTTTTAATCCTCTAATATTTTTAACTTAAGATCTATAGTGATGTCCATTTTATATTAGCAGCGGTTATTGCCTCTCTATTTTATTTGTTTTAATGTCTTACCAAGTGTTTACTGATTTTAATGAAATTTTGACTCTGTTGTCCTCTATTTTATATTTGTTTTCTATATTGTTAATTTTCTTTATTATTTCATTTTTCTCTGTTCTCTGGGTTTAATTTTTTTTTGTTACATGGGTGTCTAGTATTATTTTTCAGTGTTTTCTTTTTAATATTTGCATATTAGGGCTGTAAAATTTTCTCTATGTTCACCTTCGCCTTTGTTACATATGCTTGCATATATTTCCATTGTCTTTTAGTACAAAATATTTCAAATTTATACCTGTGTTCAATTCCTGGGTCTCTGTCACTTGTAGAATGATGGAAGGTTTCACCCAGAAGGCATCCTCATTCTGTGTCATGGCCTTGGACCCCAATAGATCTGTGGCAGCATCTTCCCTTTGCTTCCATTTCTGGTTTGTGTGGCTATTTATCTTGTTTTTGAGTGCAGCTATGATTTTATTAAATATTTTTAAATAATAGTATGGGTTAGAGTCTATTGCATGCACTTTTCACTGAAGTCTGAGTTCCTTAATCCTCACCACAGCCTCCAAGGGCAGTGCCATCATTGTTCCTACTATACAGAGGCACAGAGAAGGTGAGTGATGTGCACAGGGTCACAGATGAGTGCATGCAAATGTGAGGCCTGTGCTTGTGATCCAGGCTCCTGATCCTTGTCTTGTAGAGCCTCTGGTTTGCTTTGTATGGTGAGTATTGTGTATTACCCTCCATCACCGTCCTCCCCTTGCTTTCCACTGGGTCTGTCCCCTCCAGAGGAGCCCATTTCCCTGACTTCCTGCTTAGCCTGTGCCCTGGAGGCTGGGGAGTGATGCTGAGGTGGCTCACCATGGGGCTGGTTGAGCTCCAAAGCTACTTCAGGCACTTTAAGCCCTGCTTATCAGAGCTAGGAGTTTTCTGGGCCTTGAGGGAGGGAGGACTTCCATTTTTCAAGACCTTCATTGGCTTAAACTGAGCCCATCTCTATCACATCTTCCAGAAATTCTCTGAAGAGTCTGGGCCATTAAAGGTAAACTTACCTGTTTTCTACCACTGATCCAGTTCTTTCTTCTGAAACTCAATGTTAGCATCATTTCAGTGGTATTTGAGAGCATGAGCATCTAAACAGATGGGCTCAAGTTACCATCTTGATATTTATGCCTAGATAGCATTCTGAACTAAAGACCAGCTGTGGGTGGGAGGCACTTCTGTATTTTTCATGGTGATTTTGTTGCCATTTGGTTAACAGAAACTTCTCCTACATTCATGCTCTAGGACCACTGTTGCCCCTTGTGTTTGGTGCTATTGGGGTCCTGGGCAAGGTGTGGTGAGAAGAGGAAGCTGGGCAGGGTGGGATTTAGGTACTTAAGAAGAATATATAAAATATATAGTGGGGTCTTGAAATAGTGGAGAAAGTACTTCTGAAAGGATAGAATGAGTTTATTCAATTGGGATTGCTGCTGGAGCTGGCAGCTGTGAGCTGGCCAGCCAAGCAAGGAAGGGAGGAGCTTTGCACACACACACACATCTAAGGAGTTAGCTGGGGGAGATAAATCTTCTCAACCCTGCAGCCAGGAGTTCCCATGAGGGAACTCAGGAACCAGCAGACCTGTGTTGACCACACACAGGAAATTTGGTGCCTTTACTTTTCTTCTGTGGAAGCCCACCATGTACACAGGCAAGAGGCAGGATAAGAGAGGGTGCCAAATGGAAGTATTAGGAGCTCCTCCCCAACCCCAGAGGCTTGTGGGTGCAGGGTAGGCAGCGGCTTTGAGGGCCAACTAAAATTGGGGCACATGTGAGCCAGCTGGGAGCTGGGGAGGGTGAGACTTCCATCCCCACAACCTGAGAGTGATCCACTCAGAGGCCTGGAAATCATCAAACCCATTGTGCCTTTAAGTGAACCTTCTGCCAAAGTAAACAGGGCCCAGCCCCCACCCCTGGGGCTGGTAGTCCCAAGTGCATATGAAGAATTGTGAAGACTGGATTTCTACCTGGTTTCAACCCAGCCCAGTGGACAGATACAGACAAGGAAGAGTGGGCTTGAGGAGATGAGGTGACTTTCCAAGGGCCTTCTGCTGGGAAGACAGGGAAAAGTATACTCAAGCAAGCTGTGGTTCTGCCAAATTTTGTACACATGTCCAAAAAGTCCTGTGTTTACCAAAGTAGTCTTATCAAGATAATTAAATGCCACAGAGTCAACAGAAAATCACAAAAGCATTTGAAGATCCAAGAAGTTATGGACAATCCAAATGACCAAATTAAAAAGCAAGAAGAGACACCTAACTTGGAGCAATTAATCAAACAAGCACATACACATCTCCAAAACAACTTCAGTTGGTTGGCTAAAGACATAAAGGACATTAAGAAGACTCTAGAGGAGCACAAAGAAGAATTTGAAAGAGCAAATAGAAAAATAGCAGATCTTATGGAAATGAAAGATACTGCAGATCAAATTAAAAATAATACCACACATACAAAACAGGAGATTTGAAGAGGCAGAAAAAAAGAATAAGTGAACTAGAGGACAGGGTTGAATGCACAAAAGGACTAATGGTGAAAAAATAGAAAAACTTGAAATGCATCTCAGGGAAATAATGGATAACATGAAGCTCACAAATATTACAATCATTGGTGTCCCCAAAGGAGAAGAGAATAGCAAAGGGCTAGGAAGAGTATTTGAGGAAATAGTTGGGGAAAACTTCCCAACCCTTATAAAGGACATAAATATGCAAATCAAAGAAGCACAATGAACTACAAATACAATAAATCCAAATAGACCCATTCTGAGATATATACTAATCAGATGGTCAAATGCTGAAGAGGAGAAAGTCCTGAAAACAGCAATAGAGAAGTGATTCACCCACATATAAGGGAATGTATGAATTACTCAGGGGGCATCATGTAGGTGATAAGGCAGTGGTAAGACATACTTAAGATTCTGAAAGAGAAAAGTTGCCAGCAAGGAATTCTTTCTCCAGCAAAACTCTCCTTCAAAGGTGAGGGACAGTTTAAAATTTTTACAAACAAATTCTGAGAGAATTTAACAGGAGACCTTCCTTGCAAGAAACACTAAAGGGAGTACTACCAGCTGAGAAAAAAGGAGAGAGACACAGAACTGAAGAGTATTCGGAAGGGTGACTTAAAGGAAAAAAGAGAGAGGGAAAAAATAGGTCTGACAAATAAAAACCAAAGGATAAGATGGATGGTTCAAGAACTGTCTTAACAGTAATAACTTTGAATGCAAATGGAATAAACTCACCAATTAAAAGATACAGAGTGGCAGAATGGATTAAAAAGTATGATCCATTGATACACTGTTTACAAGAGACTAATCTTAGACCCCACGACACAAAGGGATTGAAAGTGAAAGGATGGAAAAAATATTCCATGCAAGCTGCAGGCCAAAGAAAGCAGGGGTAGCTATAAAAAATAGACAAAATAGGCTTTAAATACAAATATGTCATAAGAGACAAAGAAGTCACTGTACATTAATAAAAGGGATAATTCACCAAGAAGAAATAGCAATCACAAAAGTTTTTTCACCCAATCAACGAGCTACAAAGTACATGGGACAAACACTGCAAAACTGAAGGGAACAATAGATGTTTCTATAATTATAGTTGGAGGCTTCAACACAGCACTCTGTTCTGTAGAAAGAACAAATATACAAAGGAACAATACGGAAACTGAGAACCTAAAGAATGTGGTAAATGAATTAGACTTAACAGACATATATAGATCGTTGCATCCCAAAACACCAGGATGCAAATTTTTCTATAGCACTCATGGAATGTTCTCCAGGATAGGTCATATTCAGGAGCACAAAACATGTCTCAAATTTAAAAAGATTGTAATTGTTCGTAGCACATTTTCTGACCATATGGAATGCAGCTGGAAATCAATAACCATCAAAGAACCAGAACTTTCAAAACTATATGGAGGTCAAACAACACCCTCCTAAACAGTGGGTCAAAGAAGAAATGGCAAGAGAAATTGGTAAATATCTGGAGACAAAGGAAAATGAGAACACAACATATCAAATCCTATGGGATGCAGTGAAGGTGGTGCTTAGAGTGAAATTTATACCCCTAAATGGCTACATATAAAAGGGGAAAAGCCAAAACCAAAGATTTAACTAAACAACTGATGAAACTAGGGAATGAACAGCAAACTAATCCTAAAGCAAGTAGAATAAAAGAAATAACAAAAGATTAATGCAGAAATAAATGATCTGGAGAACAAAAAGCAATACAGAGAATTAAAAAAAAAAAAGTTGCTTCTTTGAGAAGATCAACAAAATTGACAAAACCTTAGCTAGACTGACAAAGTTAAAAAGAGAGAAGACCCAAATAAACAGGTCCTATACTGATTTGAAGCTGTTATGGACCCAGAAGAGCCATGATTATTTAAACCAATCTTGTTGGATGTCACTCTTTGATTAAATTATTTCCATGGACATGTGGACCCTTCCCATTCAGGGTGAATCTTGTTTAGTTCGTAGGGTACTTAAAAGAGCTCAAGAGCTGACACAGATGCTGATGCTTGGAGATGTTTGCAGACAAAAGGGTGTTTGGAGATGCTAATCAAAGAGTTTGCCCTGGAGAGGCTAAGAGAGGACCCACAGATGCTGAAGAGAGAAATGCCCTGGGAGAAAGAAACAAGGACTCACAGGAGCTGAGAAACAGTACCAAAGACAGAAGCCCAGAGACATTTTGGTGAAATACATTTTGAAATGCAACCCAAGAACAAAGGACCAGCAGACACTAGCCGCTTGCCTTCCCAGCTGACAGAGCTGTTCCAGAAGCCATCGGCCTTTGTTCAGTGAGAGTATCCTCTAGTTGATTCCTTAATTTGGACACTTTTATGGCGTTAGAAATGTAAATTTGTAACCTAACAAATACCCTTCATAAAAGCCAATCCATTTCTGGTATTTTGCTTAACAGCAGCTCTAGCAAACTGGATGAATTCCTGAAGAAATCTTAAAAATCATAAGAGAATATTATGAACAATGGTATGCCAACAAACTAGACAACTTAGAAGAAATGGGCAATTTCCAGGAAACACATGAACAACCTAGCCTGACCTGAGAAGAAATAGAAGGCCTCAACAAACCAATCACAAATAAAGAGACCCAATCAGTCATCAAAATCTTTATAAAGAAAAGCCCAGGATCAGACAGCTTCACAGGTTAATTTTACCAAACATTCCAAAAAGAACTGACACCATTCCTCCTCAAAGTCTTTTTTTTAAAAAACTCAAGAAAAAGGAACATTACCTAACTCATTTTATGAAGCTACCATCATTCTAATAGCAAAACCAGATACAGATACTACAAGAAAGTAAAACAACAGGCCAAACTCCCTAATGAATAGAGATGCAAAAATCATCAACAAAAAACTTGCAAATCAAATCCAAAGGCACCTTAAAAGAATTATATACCATGATCACATGGAGTTCATTCCAGGTGTGCAAGTGTGTTTCAACATGAGAATCAATCAATGTAATACAACACATTAACAAATGAAAAGGGAAAAATCAAATGATCATCTCAATAGACACTGAAAAAGCATTTGACACATCCAGCATTCTTTTTTTTAATACAGTTTTTTTTGAGAAGTATTCATACACCAAACAAACCACCCACAGTATATAATCACTGGCTCACAGTGTTATCACATACTTGTGCATTTATACCTATGATCAATTTTAGAACATTTTCATTACTCCATAAAAGAAATAAAAATAAAAAAGAAAACTCAAATCCCTCCATACTCCTAACCCACCCTCCATTATTGACTCATAGTATTGGTATAGTACACTTGTTATTATTGATGAAAGAATATTAAAATATTACTAACTGTAGTACATGGTTTGCAATAAGCATATTTTCCCCATTTACCCCTCTATTATTTACTTCTAGTAATAGTGTCATACATTTGTTCTAGTTCATGAAAGAAATTTCTAATATTTGTACAATTTCATCACATTGTCCACCACAAGATTCACTGTGTTATACATTCCCATGTTTTAACCTCCAATTTTCTTTCTGGTGACATACATGACTCTAAACTTCCCCTTTCCACCACATTCACACACCATTCAACACTGTTAGTTATTCTCACAATAACATGCTACTGTCCCCTCTGTCCATTTCCAAACACTTAAGTTCAATCTAATTAAACATTCTGCACATATTAAGCAACAACTCCCCATTCTTTAGCCTCATTCTATATCCTGGTAACCTATATTTCATGTCCATGAGTTTACATATTATAATGAGTTAATATCTGCGAGATCACACAATATTTTTCCTTTTGTGTCTGACTTATTTCACTCAATGTAATGTCCTCAAGGTTCATCCATCAACCCATTTTTTAAAAGATGGTTTTATGAACACATCATACATTCCATTCTAAATAAACAACCATTGATTCCCTATATAATCACGTACTTAAGCATTCACCACCACTATCTATATAAGGACATTTCCATTTCTTCCACAAGAAAGAGGAAGAGTCAAAAAAAAAAAAAAAAGTAGAAAGACAAAATAAAAAGAAAGGAAAAAATGACAGCTATAAAGCAACAAAAGAAAAGACAAAATTAAAATAAAATACAATAAAGTCATACAACAACACAAATGCCAAGAATCCCATACCCTCCCTTATATCTCCTCTTATATGCATTTAGCTTTGGTGTATTGCCTTTGCTACATTAAAGGAAGCATAATACAATGTTGATATTAACTATAGACTCTAGTTTGCATTGATTGTATATTTCCCCAATACTACCCTATTTTTAACACCTTGCAAGGTTGACATTCATATGTTCTCCCTCATGTAAAACCATATTTGTACATTTTATCACAATCGTTGACTGCCGTAGGTTTCACTGATATACAGTCCCAATCTTTATCTTCCCTCTTTCCTTCTGCTGTTCCACATGTCCGTAACCTTCCTCTTTCAAACATACAGTTATCTTTGTTCAGTGTACTTACATTACTGTGCTACCATCACCCAAAATTGTGCTCCAAATCTCTCACTCCTGTTTTTTCCTATCTGTCTGTAGTGCTCCCTTAGTATATCCTGTAGAGCAGGTATCTTGTTCACAAAATCTGTCATTGTTTGTCAGAGATTTTAAACTCTCCATCATATCTGAAGGACAGTTTTGCTGGATATAGGATTCTTGGTTGGCAGTTTTTCTCTTTCAGTATCTTAAATATATCACACCACTGTCTTCTTGCCCCCATGGTTGCTACTGAGAAATTCTCACATATTCTTATTGAGCTTCCCCTGTAGGTGATGGATCACTTTTCTCTTGTTGCTTTCAGGATTCTCTCTTTGTCTTTGATGTTTGATAATCTGATTATTAAGTATCTTGGTGTAGGTCTATTCAAATCTATTCTGTTTGGGGTACTCTACATTTCTTAGATCTGTAATTTTATGTCTTTCATAAGAGATGGGAAATTTTTAGTGATTATTTCCTCCATTTTTGTTTCTGCCCCTTTTCCCTTCTCCTTCTGGGATACCCATGACATGTACATTCATGTGCTTCATGTTGTCATTCAGTTCCCTGAGATGTTGCTCATATTTTTCCATTCTTTTCCCTATCTGTTCTTTTGTGTGTAGGATTTCAGCTGTCCTGTTCTCCAGTTCATGAATCTTTTCTTTTGCCTCTTGAAAACTGCTGTTGTATGTCTCCATTGTGTTTTTCATCTCTTGTGTTGTGCCTTTCATTTCCATATATTCTGCCAATTGTTTTTTCAAACTTTTGAGTTCTTCCTTATGTTCACCCAATGTTTTCTTTATATCCTTCATATGTTTTGCCATATCTTCTCTCAATACTTTGAATTTGTTTTTGAATTGATTTAGCATATTCATTTGAAGATCATTAGTTAGTTTCATTTTCTGTATCTCAGTTGAAGTGTAAGTTTGTTCCTTTGACTGGGCCATATCTTCATTTTCCTAGTGTGATTTGTATTGTCCTGTTGTCTAAGCATCTGGTTTCCTTGATTACCCCAATCAGATTTTCCCAGATGAGAGGAGCTCAGGTCTGAGGAGGAGGTTGTATTCAGTATCAAGTTTCCCTGAGTTTGTGTCCTTCTGATGTACAGACTTTCCTATGAGGCCTCTAGTCTCTGTGCTTTTCCTATCCTGCCCAGCAGGTGGTGCTTGTCACTCTCCACTGTTATAAAGAGGTGAGGTCCCATTAATTTGCAGCAGATCCTGTCCTGGCCAGAGACTAAGGGTGTCAGAAGCCAAGCTTAAGTTGTTTCTGGCTTATTGTTTGTTTCCCTCAGGCCCTGGGATCTGAGTTCTGAAGGGAGGGCAGCCACTTAAACTGGGCCCTGCCCCCTCCTCTAATGGAAGATACACCCCCCTAGGGAGTTATCTTCTATGCTCAAATTCCTCCTGTGTGTCTCTGAATCTGTTAACTCCACCCTTTCTGCATTGGTGGAGCTGAGAACTGAAAATGCCTGAGGTTTTCTCCAGTGAGCTACTCAGAGTGAGAGAAGAAAAAGGAGAAAGAGAGAAAGCCCCTTTTCAGAGCCAGTCCCAGACCCCCCAATTCTGCTTGTAGGCCAGAGATAGTACCCAGTCCTCTGTACTCCTTTTCTTGGAACATAGCCATTTTCCAGTATTCTAAGGTCAGCCATCTCCAAAAGCCTCTATATTTTTTTTCCATCAGCCCCACCTCCTCTCCACTGGGAGCAACCTCAGGGTAGTTTACTATTTGTTAGGGGTTTATCTGTGCTTGTAGCTTGTATTCAGCAGTCCACATTTGTTAATTAAAACTTCAGTTGGAGCTTGGTTGAGCTAGATATCCTTGCTCCAGGCAGGGACTGCTTCTTTCTTCCACAGCAAAATTTTGAAGCTCAGCCTGCTGGTAGGGGGAGGGGTACTGGCTCCACAGTTTTTACTTACAGACTTTATGCTGTGAACTCAGCCATTCCACCCTTTCCAGGCTGGTGTACAATGTGTGAATAGTCACTGATGTCCTCCAACCATTGTTCCAGACTATTTACTAGTTGTTCCTGGCTATTTACTAGTTGCTCTAGGACTAACTAAATTCCACACCTCTCTGCCACCATCTTGCATATAAACACTTCAGAAGGTAGGAATTGAAGGAAACTTCTTCAATATGTTAAAGGGCATATATGAAAAATCCACAGTCAGCATAGTACTCAATGATGAGAGGCTGAAAACCTTTCCCCCTAAGATTGGGAATGAGACAAGGATGCCCACTGTCAGCATTATTATCCAACATTGTGCTAGAAGTTCTAGCCAGATCAGTTAGGCAAGAAAAAGAAATGAAAGTATCCAATTTGCAAAGGAAGAGGTGAAACTGTCATCATTTCCAGATGATATCCTATATTTGGAAAATCCTGAGAAATCAATGACAAAGCTACTTGAGCTAATAGACTAGTTCAGCAAAGTAGTGGGATACAAGATTAATGCCCCAAATTTAGTAATGTTCCTGTACACTAGTAATGACCTAACTGAAGAGGCAATCAAGAAAAGGATTCCATACACAATACCAAGTAAAAGAATCAAGTATCTAGGACTAAAATTAACCAAGGATGTAAAAAGACCTCTACACAGAAAATTACAAAACTTTACCAAAAGAAAACAAAGAGGACCTAAATAGTTGGGAGGATATTCTGTGTTCATGAATAGGAAGGCTAAATGTCATTGAGATGTCACTTCTACCCAAATTGATCTACAGATTTGTACCAGTTTGGATATATTATGTCCCCCAGAAAAAGCCATATTCTTTGATGCAGTCTTGTGGTGGCAAACATGTTAGTGTTGATTAGGCTGGGATATTGGGATTAGATAATTTCCATGGAGGTGTGATCCTGCCAATCCAGCATGGCCCTTGATTAGTTTACTAGAGCCATATATAAGAGCTCAGACAGAAGGAGCTAGGTGCTGCAGCTGAGACAGACATTTTGAAGACCACTATTGAAAACTGACACATCTTGAAGAACGCCAGTTTGAAATGCAACCTGTGAGCAAGCAGACACACCATATGCTTTCCCAGCTATCAGCAGTTTTCAGAGTCCAATGGCCTTTCTCTAGTAAAGGTACCCTTGGTTGATGCCTTACCTTGGACACTTTATGGTCTTGAGACTGTAATTTTGTAACCAAATAAACCCCCTTTATAAAAACCAATCCATTTCTGGTATTTTGCAGAAAGGCAGCATTAGCAAACTGGAACAAGATTCAACACAATTCCAATCAAAATTCCAAGAACCTACTTTGAAGACTTGGAAAAGCTTGTTATCAAAATTATTGGAAGGGAAAGGGGCCTCAAATTGTGATAAGCATTATAAAATAGAAGAACAAAGTGGGAGGACTTAAAACTTCCTGACTTTAAAGCCTAATAGAAAGACAATACTCAAAACAGCATGGTACTGGCACAAAGATAGATATTTTGATCAATGGAACCAAATCAATATTTTGGAAATAGACCTCCAGATCTGTGGTCAGTTGAGTTTTGACAAGGCCCCCAAATCCACTGGATTGAGACAGAATAGTCTCTTCAACAAATGGTTCTGGGAGAACTGGATAACCATATTCAAAGGAATGAGAGGAACTCTACCTCACAGCCTCTACAAAAATTAAAGTAGTTCAAAGAACTCATCATAAGAGCCAGTACCACAAAACTCTTAGAAGAAAATATAGGGAAACATCTTCAAGACCTAGTAAAAGGAGGTAGCTCATTAGACTTTACACCCAAAATACAAGCAACATAAAAAAAATATAGATAAGTGGGAACTCTTCAAAATCAAAAGCTTCTGTGCCTCAAAGGACTCTGTCAGAAAGGTGAAGAGGCAGCAAACTCAATGGGAGAAAATATTTGGAAACCACATCTCTGATAAAAGACTGATATCCTGCATATATAAAGAAATCCTATAACTCAATGACAATATTACAAAAAGCCCAGTTATAAAATGGGCAAAACATAGGAAAAGATATTTTTCTGAAGAGAAATACAAATGGCTAAAACACACATGAAAAAAAATGTTAATCTTCATTAGCTATTAGGGAAATGGAAATCAAAACCACAATGAGACATCATCTCACACCTATAAGAATGGCTGCCATGAAACAAATGGGAAACTACAAATTGTGGAGAAAATGGAACTCATCCACTGCTGGTAGGACTGTATAATGGTACAGCTACTCTGGAAGACAGTTTGGTGGTTCCTCAGAAAACTAGATATCAAGTTACCCTATGATCCGGCAATTCCCCTACTATATAGCCAGAAGACCTGAGAGCAGTGACATGAACAGAAAGTTGCACACTGATATTCATAGCAGCATTATTCACAATTCCCAAAGGATGGCAACAATCCAAGAGACCTTCAACAGACAAGTGGGTAAACAAAATGTGGTATCCACATACAATGGAATGCTATGCAGCAGTAAAATGGAATGAGGTCCTGAAACATGACAACATGGATGAACCTTGAGGACATAATCCTGAATGAAGTAAATCACACACAAAAGAAGAGATATTGTATGTTTATCACTAATATGAACTCCCTGAATAATGGAAAATCAGTGTGTTAAAATTAGAATATAGGGGACCTAGAGATAGAAACTAGAGAAGGAGAAATGATTACCTAATATGTACAGACCTGTTAACAAGGTTAAACTTAAAGGTAATGGCATAGACATGGATGATGCTAGTTTGTTAATGGTATTACAAGTATCACTGCTGTATTGAAGGCCAACATGATTAAAAGGGGTTTTTAAAGGCATGTATCCCACAGATTATCAGTACACAGATACATAAGTACTTGCATGATCTACTTCTAAGGTATGACCTAGGTAGAAAGAGTGAAAAACAGAGTGGTATATGGGAAAAACTACCCATTGCGTATTATGGACTCTATTTAATAGGAATACCTTGTACCACACTACTACTAGGGTTAAATAATTAGGGCTTTGGGGTGTTTTGTGTTATGATAATTATTTAAAATTGAAAGTGATGATGATTGTACAATTAATTGAAAAGAACATGATACATTGATTGTTGAACCTGGACAGAAAATATGCTTTGTGAAATTAGGAATCCCTTACTTAATAAGTCAAGCTCTTGATCTTGAGGCTTGCTCTTGTTAAACTTATGGCTGTCAAGGGGAGGCTAAACCCATGTATAATTATGCCTGAGCCACCTCCAGAGAACGTATTTTGTTGCTCAGATGTGGCTTTTATCCCTTTAAGCAGAACTGTGCAAATAAATTCATTAACCTCCCCCCCATGTGGGACATGACTCCCAGGAATGAGCCTGGCCCTGGCATTGAGAGATTGAGAATTCCTTCTTGACCAAAAGGGGGAAAAGAAAGGTAACAAAATAAGGTTTCAGTGGTTAAGAGACTTCCTATAGGGGAGGGAGGCCATCCTGGAGGTTACTTTTATGGAAGATTCAGCTAGATATGCCTAATGGTCACAGAATGTGAAGCTCCAATCAACTTACTGTGGTGAAAAACAGAATAAAGTAGGTAACAAAGTCATTTCTTAATTAGACGGATATTTTGTAACATTGGCTTTCCTAAAACAAACTGAAAACTCCCAATCTATATAAACTTCAAGAAAAAAATATGTATTCATATCTAAGTTATGGCTTTGTGCATTTTTTTTCTTTCTAGATATTGTAGGATTGTTTTTTTTTTTTTTCCAAGTATGTCTTTATTTTATTACTCATCTAACCAGACACTGGATAAAGGGAATATCAGTCACAAAGATTTTACAATCACACATTTACAAGTTAAAAGCTATATAGTTATACAATCATTATCCAAGATTAAGGCTACTGAGTAATAGTTCAACAATTTCAGGTATTTCCTTCTGGCTGTTCTAATTCACTAGATACTAAAAAGAAATATCTATATGATTCAGTAGAGATAATCATTTATTAAATCCTCTCTTCTCTGTTACAACTCCTCCCTCTCATTTGATCAGTTTTTCAATCCTCGGGGTTATTTGGGCAATGACCATACTAACTTCTTCATGCTGAAAAGGGATGTCAGCATTATGGGGTAGAGGTATGCAACTTGATAATATTCTTGGAGTGACTGGTACCTCTGGGTTTGGGGGCTTATCTGGCATAGGAACAATCTGGAGGTTTTAAGTTTCTGAAAAAAAAATAAGCTTAATAGGAAAACTTTTGTAGAGTATTAGAGCCAAGGTTATTCCTATGGTTTTCAGGAATATTGTTGGTTGGGGCTTGGAAAACCATGGCAATTTGTAATATCTGGCTGAAGCTTGATATCCAGAATGATCTCTCCACTCTATTTGAAATGTCTTAGCCACCAAAACCTTATTTTCTTATGTTTCTGTTCCCTCTTTTGGTCAAGAAAGCATTGTCAATCCCACGATGCCAGGGACAGGCTCATCCCTGGGAGTCATGTCCCATGTTGCCACGGAGACTTACACCATTGGAAATTATGTCTTATGTAGTGGGAAGGGTAAGTGTGTCTATTTTCAGAGTTTGCTTTAGAGAGACAGAGAGGCCACATCTGAGCAACAAAAGAGGTTTCCTGGAGGTGATTCTTAGGCATTATTGTAAATAGGCTTAACTTCACCATTATAGAAATAAGTTTCATATGGGCAAACCTCAAGATAGAGAGCTTGGCTTATTAAATTGGAAGTCCCTAATGCTTGAGAGATTATCAGGAAATTCCCTCAAGGGACTTTGCAAATATTTTTTTATTTTCTGCCCAGAATACTCTGGAATGTGTCAGAGTATCATATTATGCTATACAGAATAACAAGATCACATTCCCTACTCTAGGCTCCATGTATCTAGGATATGAGTTATTCCTTGAGTCCTCTTTCCTAAGATTCTCACATGCAACATGAAAAGCTTGAGCTTGATGGCTAAAACCTAACTTGCAAGAAGTGGTTTTAAAGTAACAGTTTTCACAGTTGACTACACCATTGCACACTGCCACATTAATTTGGTCTTTAGATACCTGCAATGTTTAAAGAGTTTAAAAATGGTAACACCAGAATTTACCAAAATTACTATCAAAGTTGTTTTGGACAACACATAGAATTAAGATTTCATCTTACTAAATCACCTCAGTGACTAGGAGAGCTCTCTACATATAATAATTCACCTCAAAAGTATGTAAATGGAGTAAAAAGTTTTTATTAAAAAAAAACTTACAATTCTTCAGTATAAGTTTTCACAGCTTCATACAGTTTTAAGATGACAGTGTGTGAATATCAAGGAAATGCTCAGTCTCACATCTAACACCAAATTCTCATTCACACAGCTTGAGGTGTTAAGTTGGCATAAGCAGGGGAACTTTCTTAATTCTTGTAAAGAATTTTAATTGCTCACCCTCCTAGTATATTCTTGTCTCTGCTAAATAGAGAAGACCTTAGTCTTTGATTAAAACCAGTATTTTTTTTTATTTTAAATTCAGTTTTATTGAGATATATTCACATACCATACAGTCATCCATGGTGTACAATCAGCTGTTCACAGTACCATCATACATTTGTGCATTCATCACCCCAATCTATTTTTTGAACATTTTCCTTATACCAGAAAGAATCAGAATAAGAATAAAAAATAAAAATAAAAAGAACACCCAAATCATGCCCCCATCCCACACTATTTTTCATTTAGTTTTTGTCTCCTTTTATCTACTCTTCCATCCATAGACTGGATAAAGGGAGTGCAATTCCACAAGGTTTTCACAATCACACTGTCACCCCTTGTAAGCTATACTGTTAAACAACTGTCTTCAAGAGTCAAGGCTACTGGGTTGCAGTTTGGTAGTTTCAGGTATTTACTGCTAGCTATTCCCATACAATAAAACCTAAAAAGTGTTATCTATATAGCAGGTAAGAATGTACACCGGAGTGACCTCTTGACTCCATTTGAAATCTCTCAGCCACTGAAGCTTTATTTCGTTTCATTTTGCATCCCCCTTCTGGTCAAGATGATGTTCTCAATCCCATGATGCCAGGTCCAGATTTATCCCTAGGAGTCATATCCTGTGCTGCCAGGGAGATTTACACCCCTGGGAGTCAGGTGCCATGTAGAGGGGAGGGCAGTGGGTTCACCTGCCTAGGTGGCTTAGATAGAGAGAGAGGGCCACATCTGAGCAACAAAGAGGCACTCTGGGGAGACTCTTAGGCACAATATAAGCAGGTTTAGCCTGTACTTTGCAGTAACAAGCTTCATAGGGGCAAGTGCAAAGATAGAGGGCTCAGCATATCAAGCAGTCGTCCCCAGTGTTTGTGAGAACATCAACAAAAATCCAGGTGAGGAAGTCCAACACCTCCGCATCCTCCCCCAGCTCCTCAGGGGGTCCCTGAATATATATTTTTATTCTACACCCAAATTACTTTGGGATGTGTTGCTATTTCACTCCAACCTATATAGAGCTGCCATATCTCACTCCCTATTCAAAGTTCCATGTAATTGTGGTGTTTGAAAAAACTGACTGTATAAGTTACGTTGTTTAGAAAATATAGATCCTATACCAAATAAACATTTCTTCCCTTGGTCTCACATGGAAGTTGAAGTTTTAACACACAGTTTCAACCTTTGCCCTTTGGCCCGATTTGCCCTAGTCTTAACCAGATCTGCTTCACTGATATCTCTAATTGAAGTCTGGGCTCTTTCTCAGCTTTTTTTTTTTTTAACAGTTGCTGTATGCGCTAATACTGACATTTGTTTTCTGCTGAGCTCTAACTCTGAATTTCAGGTGTCACACAGATACCCAATGTTCCAGAGACCAACCAGGAAAACCAGTATTTTTAGAAACAGTTTTTCTATCCAAAAAGCAAACATCTGAAGAGAAGGAATATTCCATTTAAATTCTTACATTTGTGCTTGTACATACACCACCATTCTCACATTAAGTTCTATATATGAGATCTTCTGACTAGGAATCAAATAGTAATGTATTTTAACCAAAATGTGAATATTTTACATCATCAAGACTTGATCATTGTTAAGTTTGGTACAGGAAAACAGAGAAAGTGGAGATGGGTAACATAATAATTATCTTCCTGCATCCCCAGTGGGCCAGATAGTCTCAATTTACAAATTAAATGAAGTTTCAGACTGAAAATTCTAAATGTCATTGCTAATTACTATGCAAGACCCAAAGTCCATAGTGAGTGTACACCAAGAAGCCAGACTCCAGTAAGTGATTAAATCCTCATTTTGCTTTCTAAACTTGCAATATTTAGAAAAAATAATAATGTGAAAGTCTTTGACTCAAAAGAAACTTCTTTAAATACATAGCACACTGCCACTTTGATTATTGGAATGTATTTGAACTATTAAATAAGTGGCTGGATGATAATATAAAGAGAAAACATGTCCCTCACCCAGTCCAGATAAGTCTTAAATATCATGGTCTACAACATGAAGTGGTGCTGAACTGAAATACAAGTTTGCTTAATTTTTCAGGAACTATCAAACTTCTAGTTTCATTATACATGGAGTCAATACTACTGTCAAAACTCATTTTTGCCTTGATATTAATTCTTTCACTAAGAAAACTGCACATAATGTGAATCTTATGTTGCAAATGGAATGATCAATTGTATTAGCTATAAAATTTGAATAGTTATTCAGAACAAGATTAAATTTGTTAAGCCTCCATGGCCATTTAAAGGCATTTGGTCAGTATCTTACAAGATTAAGATGCTTTAAAACAAGATCTTTATTAGAATATCAAAGATTTAGGGAATGATCTTCATAAATAACTTCAAATATCTATGGTTTCAACTGCCTGTCCCACTGATCAGGTAGGTGGCCAAGATTCATCAAAATATATACCAATCATTTGGAAATTCCTTAAGGAAAACCTTGCATAATCGTTGGTTTCTTAAACCCATGCCCAGTTTCTTTTGATGGTGGTTGTTTTGCTTTTTCTTTTTTTCACTTACACTTTTTAAAAGAGGCTATCAAGGCAACTGCTTCTTTAAGTTTTCACCAAATAGCATCTCAAGTATTCTGTCATCCATGGATTATTCGAGGAAGAAATTTAACTTTTATGTTTTTCTCCTCATTCAGAGTGAGCGTGCTGCCTTTGAACAACCAGTTTCCTTTTTTCCACCTGTCTTCTGCTCTTGGCTCATAATGCTGACTCATGAATCTCAGGTACAGGGGCAGAAGCACAGACATTATGAGTTTTTTGGCTTCTGGTATCTGTCTGTTTTTCTCCCCAGCCATAAAGAACAAATAGATGCTTATTTTCGGTTTTGTTTTTTTTTTTGTTTGTTTTTGTTTTTTTTTGGTTGATGATCTTTGAGAACTTCTGACTGCTTTCCTATTTCCTCCAGCAAACAAGGCACTTCCAGCTTGTCAAGGTTCAATACTGTTGTACTGTTGGGTAATTTATCAATTTCATTTGTTTTGCTTTGTTCTGGCTTTTCTTCTACTTCACTGGCAATGCTGAGGAATCGGCGTTGCCAGCGTCCCAGCTGGTCCCCCAAGACCTCCAGGTCCTGCGCCGCCCTCCGGCTTTCCTGCTTCCTGCGTGTGGACCTGGGCAGAGAGAGCGGTGGGGGAGAGGCAGAATGCCCTGGAGTGCGGGGCATGGGGGGGCCCCGCCGCCCTCTGCTGCAGAGGAGTCATCCGAAGAGCTGGTGTGGTCCCAGGCTTCGCAGAACCGGGGGTGCTGCGCCTGCCTCAGCAGCTGGCGGCTCAGGCGGTCATGCAGCAGCTCGTGGTAGAAGGGCCCGTAGATGTCCTCGCTCTTCACCTTGCTCCCTGGGAACCCGGTCCCGACCGTGCCGCGCCACCTGCTACCGTGGCGTCCCGGCCTCTGGGCCCGTCCCATTGCGTTCCACTCAGGCTCATTCTGCTACGGGACCCCAGGAACCACCGCACCCCACGAACTACCGCCACCGCTGCCAACTAGGAGACCCGGGAGGCCAACTAGAGGCCTGGCCGCCGAGCCCCGCTCTTGCCCCTTCTCGTCGTTTCCTGAAAAATATTTTTTTCTGTAAACTAACGCGTACATATATATAGAAAAGAACCTCTAACGAAGTTAGAACTTAATGAATTATTATAAGGCAACCACTTCCTCTCTCCTATAATCTTCATTTACTCTTAATTAAGCAAACAAGTGTAAATTTAGTACTCATCAGCTATACTTATGTCAGCACCTTTCTAGGCATTCTGTTACATGAAGTTTGTTCATTTCTCTGGAAGGGATCCTAGAAAGAATATTTCCCCAGGTCTTACATGATGACTTAAATATAGTGCCTTTTAGCCTGAAATTCAGTTTGGAATAAAATTCAAGGCTCACCATTTCTTTCCCTGAATATCTTAAACATATTGTTCCATTTTCTTCCGGCACAAATTATTACTGTAAAAAAGGTTGATGAGATTGTAATTTTGTTTTCCTTATGTGTCCTCTCTCTTTCTCTAGATGCACAAAGGACTTTTCTTTTTCTTTAAAATACAGTAATTTTACTAGAATATGCCTGGACATAAGCCATTCTGAGTTGATGCTCAGTGTTCTCTTTAATATTAAGTTTCAAATCAACTCTTTATTTCCAGGCAAAAATTAAATTTTGATATTTATATTTTCATTGTGTCTTTGCATTGGTTTTCTTTTTCAGACACTTAAATTATTCATACATGAGATCTATGCTGACCTTTACCTCTTGACATTTTCCTCAAATCTTTGAAAAAATTTATCTCCAATGAATTTTATTTAAAATCTTTTAGTTTCCTCTTTTTCATATTCTGTTTCTCAAGACAGTCTCTCTCACTGTACTTCTTCTAGTTGATATTTCATTTCTGAAATGATTTTTCAATTTTTCTCTCAAATTTCCCAGAATTTGGCACCTTCATTTTTGAGTTTTCTAATTCTGATTTTTGAGGTCCCTTCATATCTTTATCATTACGTATTGACTTTACCTCATTTTTGAAAAGTACATCTTTATGCCTAAAATACATCAAGATGAAGTGCTTTCATGTTTTGCAGTGGTGTTATTCTGTAAGTTTCTTACTTTTTCCCATAATATCTTTGAATGGGATTTGACATCAATTTAATTCTCTTGCTCATTTTTATATGAAATATGTTTTCTTGAATTTGGAGAAAGTAATATGATTCAAGAAAGCTTTTCCAACCTCACAGAGCTATCACACCTGTTGTTTTTACGAAATTCTAAAAAATAGAGCAGCTTGCCTCCTGAGATTTCAAGGCTATGATTTTTTCCCATTGTCATATGAGCCTTGTCTCTAACTTCTCGAATTTGCACCTTCCTTCTTTTTTTTTTTTTTTTTTTTAGTGGGTCACAAAAAGTGTTTTATTTAAATGAAACTGAATGGAACAGAACATTTGTTATATTTTATCCTTAATACATATAAGTATTGTATTTTACCTTATTACACACAAGTATAGCAAAATTTTTGGTTCAGGGGTATGTATACTGAGTATGTGCATGTGTGCATACTACAGGGCCATGGTTCAAAACACTTGGCAAAACAATGACCTAGAGAAATCCCTACACACATGCACACAAGGAAACATGTACAGGAGTGTTCATAGCAGCATTTTCCTAAGAACAAAAAACTAGAAACAAAATAGGAAAACTTGGTGTGCTTTTTTTCACTTGGGTGTTCTTTTTCACTTTTATTTTTTACTCTTATTTTTACTTTTTCTGGTATAAGGAAAATGTTCAAAAAATAGATTGGGGTGATGAATGAACAACTACATGATGGCACTGCGAACAGATGATTGTACACCGTGGATGACTGTATGATAAGTGAACATATATAAACAAAACTGAATTTTTAAAAAATGTGACATTTACATATAACAGAATACAATAAGGCAGCGAATAAGAATGAACTAAAGCTATGCATCAACATGGATCTCAAAATAATATTAAGTGAAAAAAGTAAGTTTTATGAAAAGTAAGATATTTTAAATTCAAAGACAAGAACTAAAAAATAATTCTTTAGTGGTACTCATATAAGTGATCAAACTATAAAGAAAAGTAAGAGAATGATAAAATACAAAAATTAGGATGGTCATTACTTCTTTGGAGTTGAAAGGTCCTAATTTTTGTATTTTATCATTCTCCCACCTTTGTCCATAGTGATACAATACACAGCGAACTTCTGGAGTTTAGTAATGTTTCTTTTTCTTAAGCTGAGCAGTGACTGCATGGGTGTTAAATTTTTATTTCTTATATATATGTCTTACACATATATATATTTGTATGCAGAAAATATCTTGTAATGAAAGGAAAACAAAGCTTTGTCACTAAAATTAGTTTAACAGCAGCAGCAGTGCCCTTGCTGGTCACCACCATGCATGGACTCCCTTGAGCCCAGAGTTTGGTCCCAGTATTACCCTCCACCACAAGGAACCAAGACCCCATGTCTTGGGGCAAGAAAACAATCAAGACTGGTCTGGCACTTCCTAGCACAGCCAGAAGGCTGTGATGTAAGGGTCAGTGCTGAAGGGCAAAGGAGCCAGATTAAAAACAATGCCAGCAGCCAGCCTGAGACCACTGAGCAACAAAAAGAAAATAACTATGGTTAACTGAAACAAACTAAATTTGTGAAAATAATTTAGAATAACAAACAGGATGCTCGGAGGGTCTAAAATGAGTATTTGTACATGGAAAGGAATAGTAGCCCTTCTCCTCCATCTTTTTTTTTTTTTAATCAAAATTTTATTGAGATATATTCACATACCACGCAGTCATACAAAATAAATCGTACTTTTCATTGTTTACAGTACCACTACATAGCTGTACATTCATCACCCAAATCAATCCCTGACACCTTCATTAGCACACACACAAAAATAACAAGAATAATAGTTACAGTGAAAAAGAGCAATTGAAGTAAAAAAGAACACTGGGTACCTTTGTCTGTTTGTTTCCTTCCCCTATTTTTCTACTCATCCATCCATAAACTAGACAAAGTGGAGTGTGGTCCTTATGGCTTTCCCAATCCCATTGTCACCCCTCATAAGCTACATTTTTATACAACTGTCTTCGAGATTCATGGGTTCTGGGTTGTAGTTTGATAGTTTCAGGTATCCACCACCAGCTACCCCAATTCTTTAGAACCTAAAAAGCGTTGTCTAAAGTGTGCGTAAGAGTGCCCACCAGAGTGACCTCTCGGCTCCTTTTGGAATCTCTCTGCCACTGAAGCTTATTTCATTTCCTTTCACATCCCCCTTTTGGTCAAGATGTTCTCCGTCCCACAATGCCGGGTCTACATTCCTCCCTGGGAGTCATATTCCACGTTGCCAGGGAGATTCACTCCCCTGGGTGTCCGATCCCATGTAGCGGGGAGGGCAGTGATTTCACCTTTCAAGTTGGCTTAGCCAGAGAGAGAGGGCCACATCTGAGCAACAAAGAGGCATTCAGGAGGAGACTCTCAGGCACAAACATAGGGAGGCCTAGCCTCTCCTTTGCAGCAACCGTCTTCCCAAGGGTAAAACTTATGGTAGAGGGCTCAACCCATCAAACCACCAGTCCCCTATCTCTGTGGTCATGCCAGCAACCATGGAAGTGGGTTAGGCAAATACCCCTGCACTCTCCACAGGCTCCTCAAGGGGGCACTACATCATTTTTTTTTCCTTGTTTTTCTTTCTTTTTTTTTCTTTTTTTTAACTTTCCCCTCTTTTTTAAATCAACTGTATGAAAAAAAAAGTTAAAAAGAAAACAAACATACAATAAAAGAACATTTCAAAGAGACCATAACAAGGGAGTAAGAAAAAGACAACTAACCTAAGATAACTGCTTAACTTCCAACATGTTCCTACTTTACCCCAAGAAAGTTACATAAAATAGCAACATTTCTGTGAACTTGTTCCTACCACATCCATCAGAATCCAACAGACCATAGTCATTTCTGGGCATCCCCAGAACGCCAAACAGCCTATCTGTTCTTCCTGGACCACTGTTCCCCCTTCCTTAATTGCTCTCTACTGCTAGTTCCCCTACATTCTACATTATAAACCATTTGTTTTACATTTTTCAAAGTTCACATTAGTGGTAGCATATAATATTTCTCTTTTTGTGCCTGGCTTATTTCGCTCAGCATTATGTCTTCAAGGTTCATCCATGTTGTCATATGTTTCACGAGATCGTTCCTTCTTACTGCCGCGTAGTATTCCATCGTGTGTATATACCACATTTTATTTATCCACTCATCTGTTGAAGGACATTTGGGTTGTTTCCATCTCTTGGCAATTGTGAATAATGCTGCTATGAACATTGGCATGCAGATATCTGTTCGTGTCACTGCTTTCCGATCTTCCGGGTATATACCGAGAAGTGCAATCGCTGGATCGAATGGTAGCTCTATATCTAGTTTTCTAAGGAACTGCCAGACTGACTTCCAGAGTGGCTGAACCATTATACAGTCCCACCAACAATGAATAAGAGTTCCAATTTCTCCACATCCCCTCCAGCATTTGTAGTTTCCTGTTTGTTTAATGGCAGCCATTCTAACCAGTGTTAGATGGTATCTCATTGTGGTCTTAATTTGCATCTCTCTAATAGCTAGTGAAGCTGAACATTTTTTCATGTGTTTCTTGGCCATTTGTAGTTCCTCTACAGAGAACTGTCTTTTCATATCTTTTGCCCATTTTATAATTGGGCTGTCTGTACTATTGTCATTGAGTTGTAGGATTTCTTTGTATATGCAAGATATCAGTCTTTTGTCAGATACATGGTTTCCAAAAATTTTTTCCCATTGAGTTGGCTGCCTCTTTACCTTTTTGAGAAATTCCTTTGAGGTGCAGAAACTTCTAAGCTTGAGGAGTTCCCATTTGTGTATTTTCTCTTTTGTTGCTTGTGCTTTGGGTGTAAAGTCTAGGAAGCGGCCGCCTAATACAAGGTCTTGAAGATGTTTTCCTACATTATCTTCTAGGAGTTTTATGGTACTTTCTTTCATATTGAGATCTTTGGTCCATTTTGAGTTAATTTTTGTGTAGGGTGTGAGGTAGGGGTCCTCTTTCATTCTTTTGGATATGGATATCCAACTCTCCCAGCCCCATTTGTTGAAAAGACCGTTATGGCTCAGTTCAGTGACTTTGGGGGCCTTATCAAAGATCAGTCGGCCATAGATCTGAGGGTCTATCTCTGAATTCTCAATTCGATTCCATTGATCTATATGTCTATCTTTGTGCCAGTACCATGCTGTTTTGGCAACTGTGGCTTTATAATAAGCTTCAAAGTCAGGGAGTGTAAGTCCTCCCACTTCGTTTTTCTTTTTTAGAGTGTCTTTAGCAATTCGAGGCATCTTCCCTTTCCAAATAAATTTGATAACTAGCTTTTCCAAGTCTGCAAAGTAGGTTGTTGGAATTTTGATTGGGATTGCATTGAATCTGTAGATGAGTTTGGGTAGAATTGACATCTTAATGACATTTAGCCTTCCTATCCATGAACATGGAATATTTTTCCATCTTTTAAGGTCCCCTTCTATTTCTTTTAGTAGAGTTATGTAGTTTTCTTTGTATAGGTCTTTTACATCTTTGGTTAAGTTTATTCCTAGGTACTTGATTTTTTTAGATGCTATTGAAAATGATATCTTTTTCTTGAGTGTCTCTTCAGATTATTCATTTCTAGCATATAGAAACATTACTGACTTATGTGCATTAATCTTGTATCCCGCTACTTTGCTAAATTTGTTGATTAGCTCTAGTAGCTGTATCGTCGATTTCTCAGGGTTTTCTAGATATAAGATCATATCATCTGCAAACAATGACAGTTTTACTTCTTCTTTTCCAATTTGGATGCCTTTTATTTCTTTGTCTTGCTGGATTGCCCTGGCTAGCACTTCCAGCACAATGTTGAATAACAGTGGTGATAGCGGGCATCCTTGTCTTGTTCCTGATCTTAGAGGGAAGGCTTTCAGTCTCTCACCATTGAGTACTATGCTGGCTGTGGGTTTTTCATATATGCTCTTTATCATGTTGAGGAATTTTCCTTCAATTCCTACCTTTTGAAGTGTTTTTATCAAAAACAGATGTTGGATTTTGTCAAATGCTTTTTCAGCATCTATTGAGATGATCAATTGATTTTTTCTTTTTGACTTGTTAATGTGTTGTAATACATTGATTGATTTTCTTATGTTGAACCATCCTTGCATGCCTGCAGTAAACCCCACTTGGTCATGCTGTATGATTTTTTTAATGTGTCTTTGGATTCGATTTGCAAGTATTTTGTTGAGGATTTTTGCATCTATATTCATTAGGGAGATTGGCCGGTAGTTTTCCTTTTTTGTAGCATCTTTGCCTGGTTTTGGTATTAGATTGATGTTAGCTTCATAAAATGAGTTAGGTAGTGTTCCATTTTCTTCAATGTTTTGAAAGAGTTTGAGTAAGATTGGTGTCAGTTCTTTCTGGAAAGTTTGGTAGAATTCCCCTGTGAAGCCATCTGGCCCTGGGCATTTATTTGTGGGAAGATTTTTGATGACTGATTGGATCTCTTTGCTTGTGATGGATTGGTTGAGGTCTTCTATTTCTTCTCTGGTCAGTCTAGGTTGTTCATATGTTTCCAGGAAATTGTCCATTTCCTCTACATTATCCAGTTTGTTGCCATACAGTTGTTCATAGTATCCTCTTATAATTTTTTTAATTTCTTCAGGATCTGCAGTTATGTCACCTTTTTCTGTCATTATTTTGTTTATATGGGTCTTCTCTCTTTTTGATTTTGTCAGTCTAGCTAGGGGCTTGTCAATCTTGTTGATCTTCTCAAGGAACCAACTTTTGGTGATATTTATCCTCTCTATTGTTTTTTTGTTCTCTATGTCATTTATTTCTGCTTTTATCCTTGTTATTTCTTTTCTTCTACGTGGTTTAGGATTGGTTTGCTGTTCATTTTCTAGCTTCTTCAGTTGATCCATTAGTTCTTTGATTTTGGCTCTTTCTTCCTTTTTAATATATGTGTTTAGTGCTATAAATTTCCCCCTTAGCACTGCTTTTGCTGCATCCCATAGGTTTTGGTATGTTGTGTTCTCATTTTCATTTGTCTCTATATATTTAGCAATTTCTCTTGCTATTTCTTCTTTAACCCACTGATTGTTTAGCAGTGTGTTGTTTAACCTCCACGTATTTGTGAATTTTCTAAGTCTCTGATGGTTATTGACTTCTAATTGTATTCCATTGTGGTCAGAGAATGTGCTTTGAATAATTTCAATCTTTTTAAATTTATTGAGGCTTGTTTTATGTCCCAGCATATGATCTATTCTGGAGAAAGTTCCGTGAGCACTAGAAAAGTATGTGCATCCTGGTGATTTGGGATGTAATGTCCTGTATATGTCTGTTAAATCTAATTCATTTATCAGATTGTTTAGCTTTTCAATTTCCTTATTGGTCTTCTGTCTGGTTGATCTATCTATAGGAGAGAGTGATGTGTTGAAGTCTCCCACAATTATTGTGGAAACATCAATTGCTTCCTTTAGTTTTGCCAGTGTTTCTCTCATGTATTTTGTGGCACCTTGATTGGGTGCATAGACATTTACGATTGTTATTTCATGTTGCTGAATTGCTCCTTTTATTAGTATGTAGTGGCCTTCTTTGTCTCTCAAAACATCCCTGCATTTAAAGTCTATTTTATCTGAGATTAATATTGCTACACCTGCTTTCTTTTGGCTGTAGCTTGCATGAAATATTTTTTTCCATCCTTTCACTTTCAGTTTCTTTGTGTCCCTGTGTCTAAGATGAGTCTCTTGTATGCAACATATTGATGGTTCATTTTTTTTGATCCATTCTGCGAATCTATATCTTTTAATTGGGGAGTTTAATCCATTTACATTCAACGTTATAACCGTGAAGGCATTTCTTGAATCGGCCATCTTATTCTTTGGTTTATTTTTGCCATATTTTTCCCTCTCTCTATTAATATCCTTTATTGTACCCATACCGAATCTCTTTAGTACTGAACCTTTCTCCAAGTCTCTCTGTCCTTTCTTTGTTTCTCTGTCTGTAGGGCTCCCTTTAGTATCTCCAGTAGGGCAGGTCTCTTGTTAGCAAATTCTCTCAGCATTTGTTTGTCTGTGAAAAATTTAAGCTCTCCCTCAAATTTGAAGGAGAGCTTTGCTGGATAAAGTATTCTTGGCTGGAAATTTTTCTCACTCAGAATTTTAAATATATCATGCCACTGCCTTCTCTCCTCCATGGTGGCTGCTGAGTAGTCACTACTTAGTCTTATGCTGTTTCCTTTGTATGTGGTGAATTGCTTTTCTCTTGCTGCTTTCAGAACTTGCTCCTTCTCTTCTGTGTTTGACAGTGTGATCAGTATATGTCTCGGAGTGGGTTTATTTGGATTTATTCTATTTGGGGTTCGCTGAGCATTTATGATTTGTGTATTTATGTTGTTTAGAAGATTTGGGAAGTTTTCCCCAACAATTTCTTTGAATACTCTTCCTAGACCTTTACCCTTTTCTTCCCCTTCTGGGACACAAATGAGTCTTATATTTGGACGTTTCATATTATCTATCATATCCCTGAGGTCCATTTCGATTTTTTCAATTTTTTCCCCATTCTTTCTTTTATGCTTTCATTTTCCATTCTGTCATCTTCCAGGTCACTGATTCATTGTTCAACTTCCTCTAATCTTGTACAATGAGTGTCCAGAGTCTTTTTAATTTGGTCAACAGTTTCTTTAATTTCCATAAGATCATCCATTTTTTTATTTAGTCTTGCAATGTCTTCTTTATGCTCTCCTAGGGTCTTCTTGATTTCCTTTATATCCCGTACTATGGTCTCATGGTTCATCTTTAGTTCTTTGAGTAGCTGCTCTAGGTGCTGTGTCTCTTCTGGTATTTTGATTTGGGTGCTTGGGCTTGGGTTATCCATATCGTATGTTTTTTTCATATGCTTTATAATTTTCTGTTGTTTTTGGCCTCGTGGCATTTGCTGAACTTGATAGGATTCTTTTAGGGTTTGTAGACCTATTGAAGTCCTTATCTCTAATTTATCAGATCTAAAGCTTCGTGGAGTACACTTTCTCTAACTAACCAGCAGGTGGCGTCCATGAGCCGCCTGTTCTCCACAAGCCAGTTCTCCCCTGCTTAGCCTTTTTGGTGAGTGGGGGAGTGAGTCTTGTGGGGCTCAATTGGTGTACCAAGCTTGCGTGTGTAGTTGGTGTTGCCTGCCCTGTATGTGGGGCGTGTTTCTGGGCAGTCGGTGAGGGGGGGTGGCCCTAACAATCAAATCTCCCTGGTGATCCTAGAGTTTTAAAGCTGCTGCAATAGTCTAATCCTTCAGTTCAGTCCTGCCACAGTTTGTCTCTGCCACTGACCCACAAGTCCTTGGTATTGGCGTATGGCTCCTGAGACTTGCAAGTGGGCCCCTCTTCCAGGCTGTGAACCCCGGGTCCTCTGTTGAGGGATGACTGTGCTATGTCACAGGTGAGTGCCGTCCCCCCCAGGGCAGTTCTGGGCTGCTGGGCTGTGTAGGGAGGCTCCCAGTCTGCTCAAATGATGGCTGAGTGGGGCTTTGTTAATTCACACTGCTCCACCTTCCCAACTCTGGGACAATCAGCTGAGGTTGCAGGGAAGGCTAATGTCCACGCCCAGTTTTGTGGTGTGTGCCTGTTATTTGAAGCACTTCTGTCACACTGGGTTGTCTGGGGCAGCTCTGGTCTATGGGGCTGGCGATGGGCAGGAGTGTTTCCTGTCCACCAGGATGGTGGCTGTGAGCGGACACCCCTCTTTTCTTGGGAAGTTGTGGTGTTTAGTGAATTTTCTCAGCCACTGGATTATTGCCTTTTGTCTCAGAGCTCTCTTAGTTCTGCTCTTGACTTGACGTGCCCAAATTGAAAGTCTTTGAAGCTTTCTGTATTGGGCTTCTTAGAGTAGTTGTTTTAGAAAAAGAAAAAAGGATTAAAAAAAAAAAAAAAGGGCCCTCCTCAGAGATCTAATGGGTTATTGAAATGCTAATAGACAAAGCAACCAGGGCCATTAAGGAAAGGTCCACAGGGCAGAGAGATCAGCTTTTCTTCGGGATTTGCATATGCGCCTCAAGGCCTGAGCTCCTCCCTTCCCCTTTCTGTGTTCACCAGTACTCCAAAAATCCTCTGCTTTTATTTTGGAGTTTTTCATGTTGTTTTTTTTTTTCTATGCCTGTCTCCTCTCTGCTGGGCTGGCTGCTCTCAGATTCTCTGGTGTCTGGTCTCAGTCTATCTATGGTTGGAGTTTGGATCAGTAGAATGAGTTTCCGATAAGGGCTCCCACTGCAGTTCTCCTTTCTCCTTCCTGGAGTTGACGGCCCCTCCTCCCACGGGACTGAGCCTGGCAGGGAGGGGCGCGGGTCCCCTGGCCGCAAAAACTTACAGATTTCGCTGATCTCAGCAGTTCGACATTTTCATGAGTGTTGTATGAAGTATGCCCAAAGTCAGATTGCTCTGTGGTGTCCAGTCCACGCAGTTCCTGGCTTTCTACCTACTTTCCTGGAGGAGTAACTAAAACATACAGCTCACCAGTCCACCATCTTGCCCCCGCACCTTCCTTCTTTATTTTGGTTCTTCATCTGATTATTTTTCCTCATTGTAAGGCATGTCTTTGAAAGGAAAAACGTCTATAGTTATTCCCTTTAAATCATTGTATATTTTAGAATTATTAAGTTTTAAGGTTATTTTTAATTACATATTTGAAAGATTAATTTCATTTATGAATTGTTTACATATCTTTATATATGTTTACTTAAAATTATTAATTTTAGTTTCTTATTTTTATTTGGTCATGAATTTTCCAACTTTTTGGTTGCGGTTTGAGCAATTTGATTTTAGAGTTATAAATTTTCATTTTATTTATATTTATAGTTCTCTATTTTCAGAGGGACTAGGTGTTAGCAATGGGAATATATTCTTAGTTACTTATTTCCAATTCCTTAGATTTCCAGATATGTACATGCAGAGTCACATCAAACTGGCCTACAAATTTATCAGTAAATAGCTTTGCTATTATCAGGCATAAACACTAATATATGTTACAGGTTCCCACTGATTTTCCTTAAATATTCCCCATCCTACATTTAAAAGCACTATTTTAGATATAACCTCTAAAAAATCTCTTTTAGTTTCCTTACTGATTTTTTAAAATTTAAGACCATATGAAAAATATATCAGCCACATTATGCCATGAATCCTATTGAAGATTATGTGACTTGGAATCACAACAATGTTGGTCTCTTACAAATGGGGTCATATTCCAGGATCTCAGAAATGCACTCCTGGATTTCCTATACCCTGGGGATATTCTGCTGCTCATTGGGGTTAGACTGTCATTGGTAGAATTAGTTGAACTAGATTAATGGCTGCATCTGTAACACCTTCTTGTGGCATCTCTCCTAAATGAAAGACATAAGCTGCATTATAAATGGCCCCTTCATGCTTCACATCTCTCCAGCTCTGTAAAGACTCTTCAAGTAAAGGCTGAATTCATAGATGACAGAGAGTGTGACATGTATGTGTGACAGATGAGCACTGAATAAGAGCTGGGTTTCTAGTCCAACTCTGCCTCACTTCCATGGCCTTGACTGCTCCTGTAAGCTCATGCACCAAACAAAAGGCCAGCATGAACTCACACAGCTCCACTACAGGATTCCCACCACAGCAGAGGGGGAGGGATCCAGTCCCACCTCACGTCCACAAAGGTGATCAAGTAAGGCTACTGGTCTGCTATATCTTGTCAGCCTCTGTGGTAGCCCAGAGGAAGATCCAATGTAAAAAGTCTTCAGAAAGAACCTCAGGACAGACACTATAAAGCTGAGGAATGGCTTACCCACGTTAGACAGTTCGAGGTCCCACAAATGCAAGATTCCTCTGCTGCCATATAGGCAAGGGACCCTCTGATGCTGCTGGCACCCGCCCCGCCCCAGCTAGGTTGTCGAGTCACTGATGAGGATCTAGACTCAGAGGAGGAAGCAGTGCACTGGTGGGTCAACAGTGCATTGTGGGTGGAGGAAGACTGAGATCATCTCAGACTGCAGCAGGATGCAGTCTTCCCATCCTTTCACCCTCATTATGGTCAATCCTTTATCTATCTATATATTAAACACCATGACTTCACACCAATGTATCCAATTTCTAGCCCACTACATATTTCATTGCAATTCCTGCCTTTGTAAATTTGTACCTATTTTCTGTATATACAGAGGGTAGATGGGATACAACAAAGAATTGGATGGATCAACAAGATGCCAAAGGCTGTGGTGAGATTATTGAATGGAACTGATCATTTTGGGGTCACATTTTACATAGTGGTCTCTTGATGTGTTCCCTTCAATCCAGCATTGCTCTCACTGCTGCTATCACCTCTATTAAAAGTGGCAAAGCCTTGTGATAACAAATGGTGGTGAAGCTTTTCTCTCTTGTGAGATTGTGATAGGTTAATTTATATAATACGAGAAGGGCTCTGCTTGAGATCTGGCTAACCTAGTTATGTAAGAATTTTTAGGAACTTCTGAGAGATATTGTGGTTCACTAAGTATAGAGATGTAATTCTCCTCCTGAAGGGAGGGCCACAATTCTCCTGTAAGTCCCATGGGGTCTCAGAGGCAGGGACATGGAATATCTCTGAGAACATGGCTGTGAATCTCTCTTGAGGGATTTGGGATCCCTCTGAGAGCAGGCTGGGGTTTTCAGAAGGATGCAGGGCTCTCTAAAAGAGACAATCTACTGTGTCTCCTCTCTTGTAAGCCACAAATCAGAGTATCTGTAGTGAGTTCAGCATCAGCAAGCAGATAAAACATGCTCAATATCATTAGTGACCAGTAAAATGCATCTAAAACTGGAAGGCCTCACTTCCATATCTTCCGGAATGGATGCAATTTGGGTGAGGAAGGACTTGAGCAGGAAATATACATACTCAGTGCTAGTGCAGCTACTGTCAGTCCAGGCTGCTCAAACAGGTGTGCAGATCTTTGTCAGGGGGACAACTGGGGGCTTACAGTCTTCACTCATTAAATTAGCAAGCCCCAGCCCAGCAGGTAATCTTGCCAAATGATGAGCATCCAGGGCTTGATGGTTGAAGATAAAGCTAATTCTTTGCAGAGCTGTTACTTGGCAGTTGGTCTGGAATGTCCTGGGTTCTGAGTCAGCATGGGAGCCATGCTGTCACTTGGGGTGGTCACCTGACCCTCAGGAGAGATCACATCTAGGCAACTGACAGTGTGACGATGCTGCGGGAGGATGGCCACAGGTTTAGACACCCCCTGGTCCTTCAGAGGTGCTTCATTTGGGGAAAACTGCATTGTATTTCAGGTCAGGATTGAAATGTAGAGGCATGAGGTTGGGTCAGGATTTGGGCCCTTTGCTTGGTTCAGGCAAGGAGAGGGAGTGTCTTATTCTGCCAGGGCTGCTTTCGCAAATATGATATGCTGGCTGGCTTAAGCCACAGGAATTTATTTTTTTTCATGGTTTTGGAGGCCAGAAGGCCAAAATCAAGGTGTCAGCAGAGCCATGCTTTCTCCAAAGATTTTAGTAATCTTCCATCACATGGCAATCTCATTCACTCTCTACGACTTCTCCTACTTCTCTCTTCAACTTCTGTATCCAAATTCCTTTGCTTATAAGGACTTCAGACATATTGGATTAAGGCCTGCACTCATTCAGTTGGACCACACCTTAATTAATAATAGCTTCTCCAAGGATCTTATTTCCAAGTGGATTTACACCCAGGGGACAAGGTATTAGAACTTGGATATATCTTTTGTGGGAGGGCATTATTTAATCCCCAAAAGAAGTGAGGGGAGTTCTTGGTCCAGGGGTCCAGGGCCATAATTATTATTTTTATTGAGGATCTCTGTCCTCAGGAAACAAGCCACATTTCTTGCCCCAGATCCAACGCACATCAGCATTCTGTCTTTGGAAAGTCACCTAACTTCTGTAAACATCAGTGTCCTTCACTATTTTGATAACAGATATTCTTGAATGAGCTTAATACCCATGTAAACACTGAAGTTCAGCATCCATCCTTTCCTGTCTTGAAGCCACCCAAGAACCCTCCCTGCAGGCAACAACTACCACATTGTCTGCTTATTCTTCCAGGCATTTAATAATTGAACTTACAGAGCCTGTATGAAGTGCCATTTTTCTTAAAGGTTTACCTGTATTTACTCATTTTTTAGCCTCAACAAAATACTAATAAGTAGGCTCTATTAACATTTCCACACCAGAGAATAGGGAACTGAGTGAGTCCCAGAGGGGCTAAGCTCCCTTCCCAGGTACATGTGACTTCTAAATGGGATGCTCTCAGTCACTGCGCTGTGCAGCCTTCCTTCCTGTATTGTCTCATCTATTTCATCTATTGCCCATGCAATTAGTCTGTTGAGTATTTTAAGTGTACACAAAAGTACAAGATCCACCCTCTTAATCCAAATTTTGATTCAACAACTTCTGAATAAGGTGTTCAAAGTTTTGACATTGCAATGAATTATTAATATTTTCCCCCATGGTCTTCTGCTAGCAAGATGTCAATAGCTCTCCATATTGTGAATGCAGTTTCAAGGACCTTGCCTCAAGAATGCAAGAAGAAAAGAAACAGATATTAATGGATTCAAACATAGGATACACATAAGGATTGATTGACCAACTAGAAAATGGATGGCTCATGCCCAGCAGTGATTCAACAGCATCAAAATGGGCCTTTGCCAAAAGTCAAGGATATACCATCAAATATCACACCCCATGATATGCTGCATGCAAGGTACTGTGGAAACTTAACAATTCAGTCAATTCAAGAGTAATGATTCAGGGAAAAACTAGAAAAACTTTAAGGTATATTCTGTTATTACTGATATATAATATGCACACCATAAATTTGCCCTGTCAAAGCGAACAATTCACAGGCTTTTAACGTATTCACAAGGTTGTACATCTGTTACCACTATGTAATTCCAGAAAATCTTCATCACTCCAACAGGAAACCCTCTAGTGATTTGCAGTCAATCCCCATTATCCCCACCCAAAGCCATGATAACTGTTTCTGTTTCTATAGATTTGCCTATTCTGGACATTTCATAAAAGTAGAAAAATATGTTGCCTTCTGTGTCTGACTTCTTTCACTTAGTATGTTTTCAGGTTGATCCATATTGTAGGATGTACAAATATATCATTCCTTTTTATGAATGATTAATATTCCTTGTATGGATATGCCACATTATATTTATCCATTCATCAGCTGATAGGTATTTTGTTTGTTTCCCCTTTTTGGCTCTCATGAATATTGTTGCTATGAACATTCGTGTATACATTTTGGATGAATTAAGTTTCAATGTTATCTACAAATTGAGATAGTTTTACTTCTTCTTTTCCAATCTGGACATCACTAATTTATTTTTCTTTTGTATTACCTTTGGCTAGAATCACCAGTACAACATTGCACACAAGCGGTGACAGCATATATCCTTGTATTTTTTTTTTCCTGTTCTTGGGGTTAAAGCTTTCAGTTTTTCACCATTAATTAACTCTGATGTTAGCTCTTGGATTTTGATTGATTCTTTTTATCAGGTTGAGGAAGTCCCCTTCTAGTTTTTTGAGTGTTTTATCAAGTAGCGGTGTTTAATTTTGTTACTTGATTTTTTTAAGTTTCTTGAGATGATATGCTTTTTTTTCAGTTAATATTTAATTTTTTTTTTACTTTTATTTTGAAATAAATTCAAACTTACAGGAACAGTTGCAAAAACAATACAAACCCCATACACAGAACTCCAGCACACCCCGACCCCCCTCCCCCAATACCCCAATCCACCCACTTTAACATCCTGTCATGCCACCATTTCTTTCTTTCCCTCCCTCCCTCCCTCCCTGTCATCCATCATCTATTGCTCTGTCTTCTGAACATATGAGAGGAAGCTGCATACATCCTTGAACAAACAATATAATTCACATATACATTTCCCATGAACAAGAACATTCTTTTATGCAATCCCATTAAGTGCAGCTAAGAAGTTCAAGAAATTCAACATTGATACAAAGCTTAGATTCTATATTTCCTTTTTTTTCCCTTATGTCCCCACTGTGTCCCTTTGAGCCTCCTCTCCTCCATCCTCAGATCCCACCCAGGATCATCCTTGGCATTTAATTTTCATAATCTATTTAGACTGTCTTTTTTTTTTTCAATTGTGGAAATATATATACAGTCTAAATCTTCCCAATTCCAACCCCTCCCTAGCATTCCATTAGTGGGATTAATCACATTTAGAATCCATCCATTACTAGAAATTTCCCTTCACCCCAAACAGAAACCCTACACTCATTTCTTAACTCCCCATTGCCCCTTCCCCCACTTCTCATAACCCATACTCTACTTTTCATCTCTGTGGTCATATTCTCTGATACTTTCTTTGTGTTTATCATGGGGCTTAAATTTAACCTCTTAAATCTATAACAATCTTGTTTTTCTTTGATACCAACTTAACTTCAATAGGACACGTAGACTATATTCCTATACTCCTCCATTAACCCACCTTTCTGTAGTTCTTGTCAAAAATTACATATTTTACATTGAGTTCAAAACCACTGATGATATTATCATTTCAGTTTATGTATTTTAGATCCTGTAGGAAATAAATAGTGGAGTTACAAATCAAAAATACAGTATTATTGGTATTTATATTTACCATGTGATCTTTACTGGAAATTTTTATTTCTCCATGTGGTTTCAGTCAACTGTTTAGAGTCCCTTCCTTTCAGCCTGCTCAATTCCCTTTACCATTTCTTATAGGACTGATCTACTGGTGAAGTCCCTCAGCTTTCGATTATCCAGGAATGTTTTCATCTCCCCCTCATTTTTAACCTCCAGTTGTTTGTGAATTTTCTAAGTCTTTGATGGTTATTGGCTTCTATTTCTATTCCATTGTGGTCAAAGAATGTGCCTTGAATATATTCAATTTTTTTTTAATTTATTGAGGCTTGTTTTATGTCCCAGCATATGGTCTATTCTGGAGAAAGATCCATGATCACTAGAGAAGAATGTGGTCCTGGTGATTTGGGATGTAATGTTCTATATATGTCTGTTAAATTTCTCTATATCTCTCTCTCCTTTCTTTGTTTCTCTGCCAGTAGGGCTTCCTTTAGTATCTGAAGTAGGGCAGATCTTTTATTAGCAAAATCTCTCAGCATTTGTTTGTCTGTGAAAAATTTATTCTCTCCCTCAAATTTGAAGGAGAGTTTTGTTGGATAAAGTATTCTTGGTTGGAAATTTTTCTCTCTCAGAATTTTAAATATGTCATGCCACTGCCTTCTCGCCTCCATGGTAGCTGCTGAGTAGTCACTACTTAGTCTTATGTTGTTGCCTTTGTATGTGGTGAATTGCTTTTCTCTTGCTGCTTTCAGAACTTGCTCCTTCTCTTCAGTATTTGAGAGTCTGATCAGAATATGTCTCGGAGTGGGTTTATTTGGATTTATCCTATTTGGAGTTCGCTGGGCATTTATGCTTTGTGTATTTATATTGTGTAGAAGGTTGAGGAAGTTTTCCCCAACAATTTCTTTGAATACTCTTCCTAGACCTTTACCCTTCTCTTCCCCATCTGGAACACCGAGTCTTAAATTTGGACATTTTATTTTATCTATCATATCCCTGAGATCCATTTTGATTTTTTTCAATTTTTTTCCCATTCTTTCTTTCGTTCTTTCATTTTCTGTTCTGTGGTCCTCAAGGACACTGAGTCATTGTTCAACTTCCTGTAATCTTGTATTATGAGTATCCAGAGTCTTTTTAATTTGGCCAACAGTTTCTTTAATTTCCATAAGATCTTCTATTTTTTTATTTAGTCTTGCAATTTCTTCTTTATGCTCTTCTAGAGTCTTCTCTATGTCCTTTATGTCCTGTGCCATGCTCTTCTTCATGTCCTTTGTATCCTGTGCCATGCTCTCGTTGTTTGACTTTAGTTCTTTGATTAATTGCGCCAAGTACTGTGTTTCTTCTGATCTTTTGATTTGGGTGTTTGGGTTTGGGTTCTCCATATTGTCTGGTTTTATCATAAGCTTTAAGATATTCTGTTGTTTTTGGCCTCTTGGCATTTGCTTTACTTGATAGGGTTCTTTCTGGATATAAAAAATACTGATCTCTAATTTGTCAGATCTACAGCTTGGTGGTGTACACTTTCTCTAACTAGCCAGCAGATGGCATCTGCAAGTCACCTATTCCCCTCAAGTCAGTTCTCCCCAACTTTGTGGTGTGTGGGGATCTGATTCTTGTGGGGTTCAATTGGTACACTAAGTTTGGGTGTGCTGTTGGTGCTGTCCACCCTGAATGTGCGGCATGTCTTTGGGTGGTTAGGGAGGCAGGGCAGCTTTAATAGTCAATCCTCCCAGGTGATTTAAGGCTGTTGCAAGAGTCTAAGCCTTCATTTCAGTCTTGCCACAGATTGTCTTTACCGCTGACCCACAAATCCTTGGTATTGGCATTGGGTCCCTGGGGTTTCCAATTGGGTCCCCCTTCCCAGCTGTGGTTTTCCAGGACCTCTGCTGAGGGAAGGCTGTGCCATGTCACAAGTGCACGTCGGCACTCCAGGGAAGCCCTGGGCTGCTGGGCCATGCAGGGGCGTTCCCAGCCTGCTGTATAGATGGTTGAATGGGGTGTGTTAATTTCCCCCTTTTTGTGCAGCTCTGCCTTCCCAACTCTGGGACAATTAGCTGTGGTTGCACTAAAGGCCACTGTCCATGGCTGATATTGTGGTGTGTGCAAAGTGCTGTGGGAAACACTCCCCATCACACTGGGTTTCTTGGTGCAGCTCTGGGCTATAGTTCCAGCCCTGGGCAGGAACATTCCCAGCCCACTGGGGAGATGGCTGCAAGGGGTGCAGTTTCTTTCTCCTTTTGGCTCCCCTCTGCCCCCCTGGCCCTGAGACAATCAGCAGCAGGCTATCCTCCACACCAGACACTGAGAGGTTGGCACAGCCCGCTCCTGCCATGCTTCACTGCACAGTTCTCACCGTCATAACCAGTCACTCCTGGGCTTTTTTTTTTTTTAAAAAAAAGAACTAGTCCATCTCCAAATGCCAACCCATGGTTTCCCCACACTGCAGCACAGCCACCGGACTTTCAGCCAGCTTACTCACTCGTTTCAGAATGCAGACTCCCGGTTTCACCAAATGCACGGTCCCTGTGGTTTAGCAGACCTTGTCCAGCTGGTGCATTGCTGGAACTGGTGTTCTGGGTCACTTTCTGACTTTTATCTAGTATTTTTCACAGAGGTGTTTTTTTCCCCTGTCTCACCTAGCCGCCATCTTAGGTTCTCCCCAATATTTAAATAATACTTGTTTGAACAGTCAACAATGCATAAAGAAAAAAATCCTCAGTGAATGCTTACACACAGTGTGAACACATGCTTTAAATATGCAGTTGAGGAGGGGTGAATTCACAGTTAACAAAGCTAAAAATATTCCTTGTTATAAATTATACAAAGCATATAAAAATATTTCTCTGAATGCATAGGTTAAGACTTTAAACTCACCTCCCAACAACTGCGCAGTATTAGCTTGCTGCCATCTGCAGGAGTCAGTTGCCAACAGAGGACTTTTAACAGAGGTGTGAGCCCAAGGGAGGGAGAGGCTACATTGCTCGATGCTTCCATGCCTGGGAAAAGCTCTGGTTGGATGTGGCAACTCCTCTGTAGGCAAACTCCCAGACAGGGGCCTCCACTGTTTCTGAGAATTTCTCATTAATCTAGCTGGCTGCGAGAGTTTCAACCCCAGTAATTTAGATGTGAATTAATACTGAATTTATTCCCTCCAGGATAAAACCAGCCTTAATTGTACCAGTAAAGTGTTAACTTTTTTTCAAAACAAAGACCAAAAAGGGGTTAGTTTATCCTGATATACTGGCTTCTGATTGGTTGAAACACAAGGAAGTTTTCATCCTTAAAACAGTACAGAGAAAGGGTTACTAAGTAACCTTTACTCTGCTATGCAAACTTTCCTTACAAGGGTGACTATCAATAATTGGTGGAATACAATTAAGTCACTAAACAGGGACTCCATGAAGTTGGCCTTGAAAAACACCTCAACCTCTTTTCAGCATTTAGGCAGCAGCAGGAGACCATTATCTTAGCACAACATCCTCTTCCTTTGACATCTTCTGCATATTCTCACTCCATTGTAGTGTCCCAATAAAATTAAGTTAACACAGTTAGAAGTTAAGTTTCTTTGGAAACCATAGGTACTATGGGGAAAAAGCCTAAGACAGCAGAGATGCTCTTCAACAGCTGGCTTTGAACCCTGCTCTCCTGTGTGTCTACATATGCTAGTTCTCATTTCTAAAGTAAAGCTGTTTGTTTCAACAAGACGGGCTTTTCTTCTAACATTAATCACACTGAAGGAAAGGAAAATAATCCTTAATGCATTATTTTAAAAAAATTATGCCAAGCTTAAGAGTTTAATCAGGATTTGTTTTTTGTTTTTTGTTTTGTTTGTTTGTTTCCTGTTTACTTCAGAACAAAGTCTGATAGGCTCTTGATTGGCTTTGTTAAGTAGATTGGTGGTGGGGATCCCTAAGATCAAACAATTCATTTACAAAAGCAACAGATTCCTCTAGTGACCAGGAAGGGGAGTTAATGCAGATGTGACTGTCTAGGCAATGGCAGACTAGGGACAGAGAAGCAGTCATGAGTGTTTACAAAGGAAAAGTGGGGGAGGGGATGCTGTTTTGGCTAACAGCATATTTACAATTAGGTAACTGTATTCTTAAATACTTTTAATCTGAGTAACATTTATAAATATGTTCTATGAAACCTCACAGCTAGTACCTGTGCTTTCCCCAGTTTTCCTCCCTCATTAGTTCATATTTCAGGGGAGTTGTGGACATGCAACACCAAGGAAAGTGCATCCCAGCCCTTCAGGTGCACTGTCAACAGGAGTGGCTAGAAACAGGCTCTGCTCTCTCTCATCTCCTGCTTCAACAACTCTCTTACATCCTACACATAAAATACACTGGATATAAAGTCTTTGGCTTCTGCCTCTCCAGACCACTTCTCAGCTGCTCAGAGCTTCAAGCCATAGGTTTATTGTACACCAAGAGGCTTGGAAGAGTGGCACCACTGTTTGAGGATCAGAGGCTTCCTACCTTGGCAGACAGTGTTAGTGTCTACTATGCAATGGTACCATGGGCCTTTCCAGGCATCCAAGGCAGAAGTGTAGAATATTAGCCTTGACTTAGATCAATGGCTTGTCCTTGGCCCAGAGGTGACATGCACGGTCACAATATTCAGTTGTAAAAGTCCCTGCTGCATTAGTAAGTCAGTTTTGAAGCTCTCCTGCTATAGCAAGGCCTCAGTCAGTGTGGATGCAGTATTCCTAGAGAGAAAATTATTTTCAGTTATCATTAGAACCAGTTCCAGCTCTTGGAAATCTTGGAGTTGAGCAACATCTTTGTCGTTTCTTAACAGAGTATTGGGTAACTTTCTGATCTTCTCCACTGGATCTGGATTAACCCCCAGTTCATAGCAATTCACTCTGAGCAATTCTTTGTTGGTGAACTCCTGTTGGTCCAGTTCAATTTCAATGAAATTATTTTCTCAAACTGATGGGTTTTGCATCCTCACCTTGAGTACCAGCTCTTGCATATTAAAGGAAATGCTCTGGTGAAGAAAAATGGCTGGAATGCTGGCACAGGTTCTTCATATGTCCCATTTTGAGACTCCAGAGACACTGGTGGCTTGGACAGAAGAAAAGAAGGGGCGGCTCTGACTCACTGGTGGCTGACAAACAGGACCTGGTTTTGTGCTTTCTGGTGTTCTGAGTATGGCAGAGGGGACAGATGCATCACTATTCTGAACCAGAGGCCCTAGCAGGGGTGGTTCCCGGGGCAGGAGCACTAGAGGCCAGCCATCTGTGAGGGGTGATACAGGAGGAGTGGAGGAGCTCCATTCTGCAGCTGGGCTGAATCCTTTGCCCTGGGGGGTGTATATAAAAGGGAAGGCTAGGTTGGCCAAATAGTTGGGAACAAAGGGCAGTTCTGACTCCTTCAGCTGGGGGAGGTTGTCATCATCATCGTCATCTTCCACTCCCATAATCTTCCTGATTTCTCTCCTTGATATTAACTGGAGTGGCATTTCTCCTTCTGTGGTAAGAATCTCTTTGTCAGTTCCTGATTTTAACAAGTAAGAGACCACCTGACCATGATTGCGTTTATATGCCCAGTGCAGACAGGTCCAGCCATTGACCTCATTTTGGGAGTTCACATCCACCCTGCTCTACACCAGTTTCTGTACCTCCCGAATGTCCCCCAGGGTCACAGCTTCTCGTAGCTCTCCTGCTGCTCCTTCTGCTCTAGGAGGGCTCTCATCGTCCCCTCAACCCCAGGCCCCAGTCCACCCGCCCCACCCGGGGCCTGTCAACTCTGCCACTGCTGCCCGCTCCTGGCCATAGGAAGGGAGCACGGAGCTCACCCACCCTGCTTGCGCCCACCCGGGGCTTCTGCTCCCTCCTGCAGGCCACTGGAGACTCCCAGGCTGCTACCTGCCCACAGGCCCAAGCTGCAATGATATACTTTTTAAAATTTGTTTTGTTAATATGGTGGACTTCATTGATTGTATTTCATTTATGCAAACAAACTTGTATTACTGGGATTGATCAGAATGTATAATCCTTTTTTATTGCTGTATTTGGTTTGATAAATTTTATTGAATATTTTTGTATCTCTAGTAATAAGGGATACTGAGCTGTTATTTTATTTGATATCAAAGACTTGTTTTGGTATTAGAATGAGATGTTGGGAGACGATCCCTTCTTTTCTATATTTTGGAAGAATTTGTAAAATTTTTGTATTAATTTCTCTATCAAAATTTGTGAGAATTTGACAGTGAATCAGAATCAATCTGCTCTTAATCCTTTCTTTATAGGAAGCTTTATTTTCTCTCTCTTTTTTTAGCTATTTCAATCTCCTTACTTATTTATTAGTTCATTCAGATTTTCTGTTGCTTCTTGAGTCAGTTTCATTAAGGTGTATCTGCTCATTTCCTCTATGTAACATAATTTGTTGACAAAGAATTCTTCATAGTATTACCTTATAACCCTTTTTATGTATGTAGAGTTGGTATTAATACCATTTTTTCACTCTTGAGTTTATTAATTTGAGTTCTTTTCATCTAGATCAGCTTAGATAAAATTTCATCCACTTTGTTGATCTTCTCAGAGAACTTTGGTCATTGATTTTCTCTACTGTGTTTCTATTCTCTATTTTACCCATTTCCACTCTAATCTTTATTTCCTTTGTTCTGTTTTCTTTGGGTTTAGTTTGATCTTTGTAATTCAGTTTCTTAATATGTAATTCCAATGCCTGGACTTACTCAGGGATAGTTTCTAGTGATTGCTTTTTCCCCTTATGTATTGGTTGGTGTCAAGGGATCCAAAGACCAGTCTCCAGTCTAGTGATTCTCTAGGAGTCCTCACTGGACTCACTACTTAGTCGTATTCATGGCTGTGAATCATTACAGTGAAGGGACACCAAGAAAAATCTACAAAGGTAAAATGTCTACGGGGTGAAGTTCAGAGGAAAGAGTCTCAAGTTTCCAAGAGGCCTCCCCAAGTGGAGTCACACAGACACACTGAATTCCTCCAGCAAAAAGTTGTGACAACATGTTTAAATATTGTCTGCCAAAGAAAGTTATTAGACACTGATTGCCCAGGGTTTGTATAGGAGACTGCTCATATAGACCCCCTTGACCTAGCATGTGCATGAATTTAAATATCTCAGAATGAAAGAGGTGTTTATCATAAACCTTAGTGTCTGCACAAATTGTTTAGGCATGGTGAGCTGTTCTTTATCAAGGAATGGTGGGAACTCTCCAGAAATCCATGGCAAAATAATCACATTGCATATAAAAATAGAATACTAAGCAGACATAAATAAAAATGATAAACTTCCATGTATTAATGAAAGAGCCCACACCAAGATATTTTGCTGAGTATAAGCAAAGAGAGGTTCAGAACTGTTCTATTTACCATCTCAATAATAAAGTGCTTATGTAAAACAGCAATTTAGCTCCATTCTCAAGAGAGTTTTAAAGCTGTTCATTCAAAAATGTGTCCTTGAATTCCATGTGTGCATTGTCCATAATAGCCAAAGAGTGGAGAAAACCCAAAAGTTCATCAAATCATACATACATAAATAAAATGTAATATATTCATATACCCATGCTATGGAATTTAGTTTGGCAATAAATATGAATGAAGAACTTATACATGCTACAACATGGATGAGTCTCAAAAATGCTGTGCTAACTGAAAGAAGTCATTCACAAAGGACCAAATATTGTATGATTCCATTGATAAGAACTGTCCAGACTAGGCAAATCCATGGAGACAATGGAGACAGTAAGTTGACTGGTACTTGGTCACCACTGAGGGGTTGGGAGGAAATGGGGAGTGACTTCTAATGGTGTAGAGTTTCTTTTTGGGGTCATGGAAATGTTACAAAATTTATTGTGTTGATGGTTGCACAATTCTGTGAATATACTGAAGACCACTGAATTGTGCACTTTCAATGAGTGAATTAAATCTCAATAAATGTGCTATTTAAAAATGGTTATGCACTTTTTCAATGGATATCTCTGGAAGGATGTAGTCACCACTGTTTGAAATTGGGGAGGGGAAATGAAAACATTTGGGATGGAGTAAGAAAATAAATTTTCTTGGGAAAATAGCCTTTATCAAAGATTGAAGTGGGTTCTTCAGTGGGTCTCCTGGTTCTTATGGTCTCAGGCAGAACTCACACCTTTTTTATTCCTATTCTCCTGTTTTTCACTTAATGTTCTATTTCTACTTTTTAAAAAGTTTGTATGTGTTCATTTAAAAATTATAAGACTGAATACACAAATGATAAATTGTACAGAGAAAATTTATTTTATCACTCCAACACAATTTTTTACAGTTCCTCTCCCCAGCAGGAAACCATGCTATGTCAAGGAGTTATCCTAAGCATAGAAAAGCTGCCTATCTCCTTTTTTGCTAAGATGGTGTTCTCGTTTGCTAATGCTGCTGGAATGCAAAACACCACAAATGGCTTGGCTTTTAAAAGGGGGTTTATTTGTTTACACAGTTACAGTCTTAAAGTCATAAAGTGTCCATCAACAAAGAGTACCTTCACTGGAGAAAGGCCATTGGCATCCAGAAAATCTCTGTTAGCTGGGAAGGCACATGGCTTGTGTCTGCTTTCTCCCAGGTTGTGTTTTAAAATGGCATTCTCCAAAATGTCTGCATCAGCTTCCAATGGCCATCTTCAAAATGTCTGTGTCAGCTCCAACTAGCTATGAGCTCCTTCTGTCTGAGCTTATATAGTGCTCCAGTAAACCAAACAAGGCCCACAATGAATGGGTGGGGCCACACCTCCATGGAAATTGTCCAATCAGAGTTATCACATACAGTTGGGTGGGTCACATCTTAATGGACACCGAACCAGTAAGTTCCAACCCAAACCACACTAATACATCTGCCCCCACAAGAATGCATTAATAAATACGGCTTTTTCTGGGGGACATAAATATATAAACCTGCACAGATGGCAATATACCAAATACACTGCCCAGCATCACACTGATGGGCAAATATGGTTCTCAAAATTTATTCTTACAAGCCATGCTGCCTCAAGAATGTCCTTGGGCCAATGTCTTTGGAAAGTATATGTTCCATATTTCTGTCTCTAAATTATGTAAATTCTTCTTTTATTTATTAAAAGCTCATATTTATGAAGTTTAATATTGTTCCCTTGGTTACCTTTGTACTGAAGCCTTTTGATGGCCTTATTTTCCTGTTTCCTTATATCCTCAACAGCCTGGTTTATCTGTGTTAATTGTTATCCTTGGACCTGTTATAACCATTAGTTCATTTATTTCTCCACTTTCTGTCTCCCTCTCCCAACCCCTATTTTTTAGTTGTAGTATTTCTACTTATCAGAATGTATAACATTTAAACTTAGTCACCCACCCTTTTTCTCAAGTTTGTTTGAATCTCAGATGTGCATTGAAGAATTTTAAAATACCTACCAACAGTCCTTTTGATGTGACTTTTGCAGTTAGCATTTGGCTAGATGAAATTCATCCTCTAACAGATTCTTCAAAAAGCACTAATGGAGAAGAAATACTTAAGTTCTCATATATTGAAGACTTTTTTGACAGCCTTGATACTTGAAGGGAAACTTGAACAGGTTTAAAATCCTTGGGTCACTATTTCACTGAGCTTTGTTGTTGTTGTTGTTTCAACTATGCTCTGTTGTTGCCTCACTTTGTAGGTTAATTTTGAAAATTCTTGTGCCCATCTAATAGTTTTTGGCTCTTTTTTCTTGGGAGCCTTGAAGAATTCATCTCTACTACAGAAATCTAATAGTTTTCTTTGGATGTGACTGTGAGTTGAGCATTCTGGGTTAATTTTCCCAGTTACCTGATGAGCCATTCCAATGTGTATATTCAGTTTCATTGGATAGTTGTTTTAAATGTTTACTCTAATCAATAGTTTTACTTTTGTTTCATGGGGGTGTTGAGAATACAAATGTTATCTCTCTCAGGCTTTCTTCCATTTTATCGGTCGCAATCATACCCTTTCATTCTTTACTTATGCTGTTTCATCTTCTGGATTTTTTTCCTTTCTTCATATCCTTTATTAAATTTTCATGAGTTCATTCTCCTTTGTGACCCTTATAACTTATTCATATTTATGAGCCAATTTTCAGTGTTTTAATATTTCCTATGATCAGTCTATTCTCATTTCTTTTCACATACCCCACACTTTTTTGACAATTTATGCTTTTGGTATTTGAATTTCTGAATAAAGGTGATTTTTTCTATACTCAAATACTTCTTTCAGAATCTTGCATTCTGCTTTTGGCATTATCCTACAGTTTTTTTGTTTGTTTGTTTGTTTTTTCCTGTTGATTATTGTTCCTGGATGAGTTTTCTATGGTTGATGTATGTGAAATTTCATATCCAGACTTTTTTCAATATTTCTGGGAAGTATGCTGACTTCAGCTGCTCAGTATTTTTTTCTTAATACCATTTGGTGTAATTTTTTAGACTCCTAGCTCATGGTGTCCAGTTCTGTCAGGATAGCAAAATCCAAAATTATTGTGTTGTTTAGTTGAATGCTTGATAGTTTGGCTGCTATGCTTGGGATCGTGAATCCTTCTATTTTGCATTTCTCTCTGGTTTTGTAGTCTCAGAAAAGGTTCCTTTTTGCTTCTTGGCCCCTTTACCATGCAGTTGCCATGGGGTGCTTCTCCCTTCCTGTTGCTTCATTTATCCCCTAGATGTCATGAATGTCTGACATTGCTCCTTTAAATCTTTATAATTTTAATACCATTTTATCAAAGCATTATTGACATACAATTAGGTACATATTTAATCTGTGCAGATAGTAACTTTTTTTAAATTAAATTCAGTTTTATTGAGATATATTCACATACCATACAATCATCCATGGTGTACAATCAACTGTTCACAGTACCATCGTATAGTTGTGCATTCATCACCTCAATCTATTTTTGAACATTTTCCTTACACCAGAAAAAATAAAAAAAATAAAAATTAAAGTAAAAAAGAACATCCAAATCATCCCCCCATCCCACCCTATTTTTCATTTAGTTTTCATCCCCATTTTTCTACTCATCCATCCATACCTGGATAAAGGGAGTGTGATCTACAAGGTTTTCACAATCACACCATCACCCATTGTAAACTACATTGTTATACAATCGTCTTCAAGAGTCAAGGCTACTGGGTTGCAGTTTGATAGTTTCAGGTATTTACTTATAGCTATTCCAATACATTAAACCTAAAAAGGGTTATCTATATAATGTGTAAGAATGTACCACTCAACTCCATTTGAAATCTCTCAGCCAGTGAAACTATTTCATTTCATTTTGCATCTGCTTTTTGGTCAAGAAGATGTTCTCAATCTCAGGATTCTGGGTCCAGATTCATTCCTGGGAGTCACATCCTGTGTTGCCAGGGAGATTTACACCCCTGGGAGTCAGGTGCCACATAGAGGGGAGGACAGTGAGTTCACCTGCCTAGGTGGCTTAGCTAGAAAGAGAGGGCCACATCTGAGCAACAAAGAGGCACTCAGGGGGAGACTCAGGCACAATTATAGCAGGTTTAGCTTCTCCTTTGCAGTAACAAGCTTCATAAGGGCAAGCCCCAAGATAGAGGGCTCAGCATACCAATCTGTCAGTCCTCAATGTTTGTGAGAACATCAGCAACAATCCAGGTGAGGAAGTCCAACACTTAACGCGATTTCCCCCAGCTCCTCAGGGAGGCCCTGCATATATATTTTTATTCTCCACACAAATTACATTGGGATGTGACACTATTTCAGTCTAACCTATACAAACCTACCATATCTCACTTCCTATTCAAAGTTCCATGTAATTGTGGTGTCTGAAAAAACTGACTGTAGAAGTTACATTGTTTAGAAAATATAGATCCTGCACCAAATCAACATTTCTTCCCTTGGTCTCACATGGAAGTTTAAGTTTTAACACACAGTCAGTTGCAACCTTTACCCTTTGGCCCAATTTGCCCTAGTCTTAACCAGATCTGCTTCATTGATATCTCTAATTGAAGTCTAGGCTCTTTTTCAGCTTTTTTTTTTTTTAACAGTTGCTGTATGTGCTAATACTGATGCTCATATCTGCCAAGCTCTAGCTCTGAGTTTCAGGTGTCACACAGATACCCAATGTTCCAGAGATCAATCAGGTTATACACAAAGGGATCATCATCTCAGAGTTTGGAGATAGCCATTACAATTCAGGAACAGATTTGACTGCTGTAAGAGCTTACAATCTAGGGACCATTACAATAATCGTTCCCCTATTAGGCTCTGCTCTGAGATTCAATTCTGAATTTACACATTGTAGTTAATTTCCCTCCTCCAAGAATATATAAATATTTGTCCATGTATATTTTCATATTTATATTTAAACTTCAAATTGACCTAGACGTTTTTAAATTCAATTTTATGAGATATATTGAGTCATCCACAGTGTACAATTGTTCACACTACCAATATATAGTTGTTCATTCATCACTACAATTAATTTTTGAACATTTTCATTGCCTCAAATAAAAAGAATAAGAATAAAAATTAAAGTTAAAAAGAATGCCCAAAACATCCCATCCCCCATCCCTCCCTATTATTCATTTAATTTTGTCCCCATTTTTCAACACATCTGTCCATATATTAGATAAAGGGAGTGCGAGCCACAAGGTTTTTACCATCACACAGTCACACAGGGTAAGCTATATAGTTATGCAATCATCTTCAAAAATCAAGGCTACCAGGTTGCAGTTCAGCAGTTTCATGACCTAGAGATTTTGGTATACAATGTGAAGTGGAAAATATTTTTTCATATTATGGCCATTTCTTCAAATAATTTTTGTTGAATAATTATACTTCTTTACATATCTTTTTATTATATATCAAATACATACAGACAACTCAGTTTTGGGAGTGTTTCATTGATCTGTTCACTAAATACGTACCACAGCTACAACCACATGTGTTTTATAGGGATGTTGCCTAAAACTCTGGAATTTTCTTGAAGACATAGCTGTCATTCAGATTCTATGAAGACTCTGGGTAAAAGGCCTCCCAGAATTTTGAAAGCATGAAATAGACATGAAGGACACTGGAAGGCTATAGGAAGATCTTGCATTCTGGGCAGGGAAACTCTTAAAAGTGGGAACTGGAGCAGGAGAGACATGGTGCCACCTGTGGAGCTCTTCTCTGTGCTCATCACTGAGTCAAAAGCTGAGAAGGAGCAAAAGACCTGTGGCCTCTGTCATCACAGAGCTTCAAGGCTACAGGGAACATAATCACTGTACAAACCAACCTGTGTCCCTCTGCCATGGGCAACATCTCCTGCATCACAGATTTTCTCCTGCCAGTGAGTATTTTTTAAACTGCTCCGTGCCTGTGGTGGATTGAAACCATGTTTGCAAGTTCTTTGACCTAATTCCCATTGACAGGCAGGGGTTAGGCTCCTCCCCTTTAAGCATGGCTGACATTAGTTGTCACTTGTCACTCACAGAATGCCATGGAAACAAGGCAGTGTAGCATCCATGGTTATGTTGACAAGGCCATGAATCTCTACCTGGTTCATGTCAGTCACTCATCAGGGAGACCTCAGCCACCAGGGAAGGTTCTGAACACCCTGAGACTTCCCTGCTGCCAGGAATCCCTGGTGACATGGGGATGACTCAGGTAGGTCTTCCAGGCAGAGCTTCAACCCACAGACATTTGAGTGACATCGATACACATGATTTCAGCCTCTGGCTGTAGAAAAATCCCCAGTGAAGGAGCTTTCTTTGCTGAGGACCAGACTTCATAAAGCAGAAATGGCCACCCCCACTGGGCCCTGCTGAATTCTTACATGAGCAAAGTAAAATGGTTATTTTATGCTACTATTTTATACTGTAGGGTTTCTGCCTAGTAATAGCAACAAGAATAATTCACTTGTATTCAAGTCAAATGGTACAAAGAATGTACATGAAAATCTGAATTTCCTTCCTTCCTTGTTCTGCAGCTATACAGGTCTGCCTCTGGAAATAAAAACTCATATTTACGCATATCCATCCAGATATATTAGTGGAAAATTCCCATTGCTGCAGCAACATGAAAGCCATTTTTCTAATGATTTCCCTTCACTTATTGTGGTCACTTAGGTGGCAGGAGGAAGGAAAGTGCTCATCTTCATCCAACTGTTCTCCAAAATGGGAAGCCTGTACTGCTTGCCTTTCAAATGCTACTCCTTCACTAGGATGTTTACATTTTCTTACATATTTCTACTCATTTTTTCATTTTCTTTCCCAGTTTGACATTCATCTGTGAAACAGATTTCTAGTTTTGTTGTGTTTTTTAACAAAGTGTATATAATTTTTTGTCAAGCTAGGTGACTTTGAGGTTTGTTTAGGAAAATACACTATTACTATTGTCTTTCACATCCATTCAGTCAAATTCCTTAGATGGGTAAATAATGTGAGAAAATTGCAGCATCTGTAATAATGCAGTTTTTATACCTGGTCAATGAGTTATTTGATTTATTGCTTCTAACAATTTGAGATGAATCAGCAATGATGGTCATTTGTAGAGTAGCATTTTATACCATAAGAGGGTATATCTACTTGGTTTGACACATGGGAGCTCTCTCCTCTTCATTCTAAAATTTTCACTCTTTCCTTATATTTCAGGGCAGATCACATCCCTTCATACAGCTAGTTTTCATAGACAGATGTTTAAAAATTTGTATGATTGGGTGTCAATATATGAGACCACAATCACAATCCTACATTTATATTAGCTACATGTTTTCACCCATCATGTTCATCCACAACAGGAATGCCCTGGTGAAAATATAGTGATTTTTTTCTTAATTACTTAGTGAAAAGCCAGCCATTCACCTGCCCAACAATAAACACATGGCTTAGTGAATTCACAGAGAGAGAGAAAGCCAAGTATACAGACTTAGTTGCAGAAAGGGGAAAACTAGGTAATATGCAGAGATGATTAGAAAAGGATATATATAATCTGATAATCCTTATAGAAATAACACCTTTTAAACTATTTATATTAATGCTGTTTTTATTTAATACTGAAAAAGTTTTAAATTATTTCTTTTAGAACTGTTTGCTGACTCAGGAATTGTAAAATTGGGTAAAGGGTGTTATTACAAATGAAAATGAAATCTCTATTCTGAGAATGTCAGCTTTGTTCCTCTTCATCCTGCAATCTCACTATTGACTATATGGGAGGGAGAGTATATCACTTTCTTTCAAATAACTGATTATCAAATACAAAAAGTAATGTGGGTACAGGATTCAGTTTTTAAAACAAAACAGTTGCTCTTAATTGACACATATACATGTAAAAAAACACTCTTGTCTAGATAGTAGCTGTTGGACCTTGCATTGTGGAGAACACATGCACTCTGAAAATTCTGTCATGAGCCATCGCCATGGTTATTGGACGATGCACATATGGCTCACAGTTCTGTCACTCTGAGCAGAGAGAGATTCAAAGTTGGTGGCAGGTAGAGAAGCACTCAGCTTCAGTCCAGAGATGGGAAATCTCAATTGCTGCTCAAAAGGTATGCTCATATTGACCTGCTTAATTAATTCAGTCCCCCAAATCACTAATTTAACTTTTCTAAAGTTGTTTCTCATCTTTTTTTTTAAATCAATTTCTCCTCTACAGTTTGCAACACAGTTTTAAATGTTTTATGGTTTTATCTTACTTCTTATTTATATTTTGTTTTTACTACCAAGCTGATGGCTATTAAAATTAGTCTCCATTTAGAAAAATTTAGTTTTTCTTATGATGTCCTGCACCCCTCACTGCTTCCACATTAGTTATTCATTCAGGAGAATATGGTAATATCTCTTTTACTGTTCTGTACTCATTAAGGTAATAGTATATTACTAATTTCATAAATTTGGTGTGAATCTGTATAGGTTGAGATGAGTAGGAATGTATTCCACACAAGGAAGGGCTCCTATCTTGGTTTTATCATGCCTTCCTGCTACTTTTCACATTGAAATGTTTATTTCATTCAGTATATTGGGTGCCTGTTGCTTCCATTCTTATAACTAGTTTTCCAAAACACCTTAAGAATATGTACGTCTAATTTATAAGCCAAAACCTTTCATATATGGTGGTTACCCCAACCCCCATTTTACAGCTATAACTATGTAAACTTTCACCCAACCCATTCATCTCCCTAAAGATAAGTATGGTGAGAAGCGAGTAACTTTTTGGCAGTTAACCAATGAGAATCCATCTTTCAACAAATAGTTGGAGACAGAAAAATAGGCCAATTGAACTTATAGGGACTGAAAAATAACCAAATATGTTGACAGTTATTTACACATACAGGAAAATAGGGAATGTACATAGATGAGAAGGGCAATAAAATTTATGAAGTGGATGGCCCAGGAACATTTCAATTCATGAATGTTAACCAACAACATTCATAAACAGTGGCCTTTTATCCTAGTCAAGTCATGTTCCCTAGAAATTCATGAGCAGCACCAACAGTGTACTGATGGTTATTTTGTATCCTCTCAGCTCCCACAGGGGCCCCATTAGAGGACATTTCTCATGCCAATGCAGATGAAGAGGACCCATCAAACATCAAGGTAAGGTTGTCTCTTTTGTTTGAAATAAATGTATTGATTTCTTGGTTTCTTTCTTTTATAATCAGGTTCAGATTTGAAAACTTGATCATGTAGATTATACAATTTAGGGACTTTCTATTTGGCAGGAGGTGGGCAGAATCTCTGACCAACTGTCAACTTGTTCTAGAAGGTCCCTCAATCTTGGTAGCATCAGATTGTAAACTGTATTGTAAAGGGACTTTTCCTAAGTGGGATTCTTTTATTCTTTGGATAAATAATTTTGTGATTTCCTGCCAAAGCAGATTTGACAGAAAAATCCTTTCAGAAAGTATATGCCTTTTCTGCAAGTGCCTTCTACTCTTGCTTTTGTGTTCTTTGACTCAACCATGGTTTCCCATTGGTATTCTAGAGCAACTAAGACAGCAAAAAACCTACACAACAAGTGTACGGCATGCTCTGATCCTCACAGTGTTTCTTTCTCTTCATTGCAGGTGACCTCAAGAACAAGAGGAAAAGGTGTGTATTCTGGATTCACTCACTGGCTAAGGAAAGAAACCTAGAAGAGTATGGTGAGGTTTCCTTGCTAGCTTTAGTGTGGAGAGCCACAGTGATTCCTGATTCCATGTGGCAGTGAGAATGTGTGGTGTGGTGAGAGAAACTGATTTCCAGGTTAAGAACTCTAACCTTATTTCTAAGTCCCTGGAAGGAGCTAGGTTCTCCTTGGGTGATGTGAAGTAGCATGAGTTGCATTTCAGAGGTGTCAGTGGGTAAGTCATTGTGGTCTGATTGTGAATGTATATGTGTGTATTCACAAGTGCTTATATGTATTTATACTTGATATAGGTCCTATTTACCACAGGACAATTGCCAGTGTCAACTATGACAAGAAAATAATCCCATCCGAGCACAGCACAGTTTATGTATAATAGCGCATTCAATCCTTAGAGCCATAGGAGGTGGGTTTGTTTACTATACACACGACTCAGAGTAATGGAGGAAGAGATACATATCCCCAGTCTCATGTGCTTCTTTGTGGAAGAGATAAAGTGTGCACCCAATCATGTGAGCCCAGTGTTGATACTCTGAACACCTGACCTGCACTTAAAACTCAGCCATAGGAATATTAGACATTGTGCAATGAATGTATAGCAGCTGTGAATGTGCCTGAAATTTCCCAAACCAGCAGTGTTCCCAAACACTGACCATCCTTAGAAGGTAATCTCAGTAGTCACATCACCCAGGACATCTTACTGCCACTTTCATGTGCTTCTTGTGAGCTGCAGATCTCAGAGTTCAAAGTCACCAATTTGGACAGTTAAGTAAAAATCTGATAGAGAAATTCTGATAGATTACCTGGCCAATATCTGATTAGAATTGGGGAGAAACTTTAATGTATTTATTCCATTACCATGTGCCCTAGAAATACTCTTGTCTTGCAAGCTGCCCATATTATGGAGAGTGACAATAAGAACTCAAAATCCACCTTGGGTTTTGGCCTGCACCACCCCTTTGGAACAATCTTGTGCACCTGAGTTAGACAGCATCTGTGCTTAACCCATGGTGGCTCTCCTTAAGGGACTCTCCCACTGTGTGCTGGTTAGTGTGAGCAAGGAGAGCCAGGTCTCTTCAAGAAAACACACACATGGACTAGAAAAGGAAGACTGGAAGGAAAATATGTGATCAAATTGTGGTTATATCTAAATAGTAGGGTTTCAATAGTTTCAAATTTTCAATACTTGATTACATTTATAACAAGTTAGTATTTAAATTCAACAGAACATTTTGCCTAGAATTCAATCAGAGTACTTGATAGAGTACAGAATCTCATAAAATAGATGACAAATGCAGAAGCAGCATTTGTGGATCCATGAAAAAATGGTTTTGGAAGCTGTTAAGAAAGTAGAGGCACTTAGGCTGGGTTTCAAAAATGGGGAGGAGGAATGAAGACACCCAGTCTTTGTATCATAGTGGATATTTTAGTGTGTAACAATTTGTGGATTGACTATTTCAAGTCACTTTAGTTTGCCTTGGTGGTAAACCAAGGAATCTGTTTCTCATTTCGTTCTTAATCCCGTCTTTTGCCTCTCCATTTCTTTCTGGTTATCAAGTTTGTCAATAACAGTCCACTTGTTTCTTCGCATGTTTCATTGCAAATTCATTTAAATCTTTTTTATATATTATTCATAAAAGTACACAGTAGACTTCAGAGAGCATGGTGCTGCCAACATTTTGATTTTGGACTTCTCATCTCTAGAATTGTGAGAGAATACGTTTCTGTTGTTTTAAGCCACCTAATTTGTGGCAATTTATTGTGTGATCTGTTGGAAACTAATACAGATTTTGGTACTGGGAAATGGGATGGTGCTGTTACAAATAAATGGAGACGTCTCATATAGACCTTCCCACTGAAATCCAGCTTCAACCCACAGACATGGGTGAAGCTAACCCAGATGTTTCCAACTCCTGCCTGTCAAGCCACCTCTGGCCAGTGAATCTTTCCATTAAAACCCCAGACATTGAAGAGTACAAATGGCCATCCCCACTTGCCCTCTTTTGATTGCTAACCCCATGGAACAAGCACAAAGTTAAAAGGTTGTTTAATGCAACTAATTTGGAAATAGGGTTGTTGTTTTTTTGTATAAGAGCAAAAAATAACACACTTGTAAAAAATTGAAAAAGGTACACAAGAATGCACACTGAAATCTGATTGACCTTCCTTCCCTGTTTGCAGCCTCTACTTTCTGCCTTTCAATTAACAACTCCTAAGTTTTTGCATATCCTTCCAGATTTAGTAATTGAACTTTCACACTTGCAATGCACCACCATTTTTTAAGGGCTTTACCTTTATTTACTCATTTGGTCTTCATGTATGTGACTATACAGAGAAGGCAGCTGGGAGGGTCATACTCTGCTCCATTCGAAATGTTCTCCAAAAACATGAAGTGTCTACAGTGGTCATAGCACAGCCTTTAGAATGCCATTCCTCCAGTTGGATGGTTGCATTTTTCTGAACATGTTTCCTAATTCTTTTTCAGTTCTTTTCCAAATGGCATTCAGAAATATCAACCCATTTTCTACTTTTTGTTGTTCTCAATCTATATTTTTCTTATTTTTCTATCAAGTTGGGGGCCATTTAGGATATTAGTGTATTACCTGTTAACTCCCAAACTTGCTCAAATATTCCCCTCACTTAGGTAAGCACTGGGGATAATATGACACCACTTATATTCAGTTTTGTAACTCATCAACAACCTAACTGATTAGTTGAAACAATCTGTGGTGAGACAGTGATGAGCATTTGTATTGCAGCTTCCCATGCCATGAAGGGCACTGTGTTAGTTTTCTAGGGCTGCCATAAAAAGTGCTAATACCTTGGTATCTAAAAGAAAAACAGATATTTATTCATTAGGGGATAAATATCTATTTATTCTGTATTAAAAATCTGCAACCAGGGTGTCACAGGGCCATGCTCTCTGTGAAGGCTTTAGGGAGGGGTTCTCCTCTCCCTTTCCCTAGCTTCTGGTGGAGGAGGGCAATCTTTGGGGTCCCCCAGTTTGTGGCTACATGAGTTTGCCTCCACCTTCACTTGGCCTTCTCCCCTTTGTGTCTGTGTCTTTGTCTGTGTCCCTTCTCTTTCCGTAAGACAGCAGTCATGTGGGGTTAGGGAGTTAGGGTACGGGCTTAAATGTCTGTCTTTCCATCAGTGAACTGTTCTGGCTAGGGAAACATTTCTTTCTGGAGTGGTCTAATTTAATTTCCTATCTCCAAAAGAGTTCCTGCAAACTTTATTCTGATTTTTTCTCTTTCTTTTCTTGTTTCCTTCTTCAAGTTCTAGTCAGGAGGGTTAAAACTTTATGATAAACACTTCATTGCACTTTTAAAAGAGTCTTTACAATTAATTCTAATGTCATTTGATAATTACCCATTTAATAAATATTTAAATCTCTCTTTCAACCAAGTTGTAACCTAATTTACCCTGTTAAAATATTGGTGTGTTTCCTTCTTATATCTCTCCAAAACAGTCCCCTCCCAACTACCTCTCCGTTTCCCCAAGCATTGCTGGTAGAAATTTAAAGTGGAGCAGTCACTGTGGAAAACAATCTGGCAGTCTCTCAAAAGCTAAACATATAGTTACCATATAACCAGAAATCGAACTGGTAGGTATATATATACGAAAGAATTGAAAAGAAGGAACCAAAGAGATGCTTGTGAAACAAGGGCCACAGCAGCATTATTCACAATAGCCAAAATGTCAAAAACAGTTAAGTATCCATCAACATATAAATGGGATAAAGAAAAGTTGTCTATCTGCACAATGGGCACAATTACTCAGGCCTACAAAGGAAGGAAGTTCTGTTACATGCCACTACATGGATGAACCTTTAAAACTTCATGCTGAGTGAAACAAACCAGACCCAAAAAAGACAAATATTGTATGATACCACTTATATGAAATATCTAGAATAAGAAAACTCATAGAGAAATGAGACTTGAGGTTTCAAAGGGAAGGGAGAATGGGGAATGGGTAAATAGTAAATAGGCAATGAATATAATTTTTCTGTTCAGAATAAAGAAAAAGTTTGGGAAATAAATGGTGGTGATGAAAATGCAACTTTGTAGATGTGATTACTGACATTGAATTAATTATACACATAAAACGGTTAAAATGGCACACTTTATAGTATATGTGCTACCTCATTAAAATTTTTAAACAAACCTGTAGAATAGATAAGAAAAATGATGACAGTAGACAAAGATCCACAGGGGCTGAAATGGTTTTGGATTATGTCAAGGAGATACTGGCAATTTAGTTGGGCTTCAACATGGGCAGGAGAAATGTTAGGGCTCTGTCATCGAATCATAGTGTATATTTTCGTACCATTTGGAGATGATCAATTTCATATTGATTTTGACTGTCTTTAGTTCCAAAGCCAAGGCCTCTGTTTCATAGTACTCTGTGGTTCCTCTCCTGGGCCTCACTTTTTTCCACAAAGGAAGGCCAAGAGCACCAGGGTCCATGCTTGCTAACCAGCCAGCCCCATACACTGTAGCCCCTTGTCCAAGTCAAGCAAAGTCTCCTGAGCAATGTGCGAGCTGCATCCTGAGTGTACTGATGGTTCCTCTGTGTCTCCAGTAGCTCCCCTGGAGGATCTGACAGAGGAGGCTCCTGGTGACAGGGTGGATGAGGAGTCCCTGCCTAATGCCAAGGTAAGGATATCTGTTTGTGTCTTAGATAGAAATGTTTCTTCTCTTATTCATTTTTGTCAATTGAATATAGATCTTAAGATATGATGATGTACATTATACATTTTACCTATTTTGGGGGAAGGAAAAGTTGGAGGGGGACTCCTATAACAGATCCCTGGTACAAGGGGGCATTACAAATTACAGCTTGTTTATAAACTGTATGGGAGAGGACTTTCAACCCAGCAGACATTTTCTTCCTGAATAAGATTTTTGTAATTACCACCAAAATGGACTTAAGAGATACATCCTCCAGGAACATCTTCAGCCTTTCCCATAGGAGGCTGCTACACATTATTCATGGGATCTTGACTTTACCACTGTTTTCCATCTGTTTTTTTATAAAATGTCAAGATCTGTCCAAACATGATACAGCATGGTCCTATCCTCATGGTGTTTTCTTCTCTGCAATTGCAATGACCTTGAAAACAAGCAAATATGGTAGGTATTCTAGGCTCATCCAACTGCTATGGGAAGAAATCAAGATAAAATAGGGGTCTTCTTAGGAGCTTTTGCCTGGAGAGCCAGCTTCCTTCCAGCTTCATGGGGTAATGAAGATTGGGGATATAAGAAAAAATTCAGTTAAATAACCTGTCGTCCTTTCTGTGGTCCCTAGTAGGGCCTGTGTTCCTTTTAGGTGGTGCAGGTTTGAGTGTGTGGGGGATTAGGGAAGTCTATGTGTGAGTCTCTGTGGTGTAATTGTGAGTTTGTATGTGCATGGGGGGAGTGACTGTGTGCATTTCCACAGGTGATATGTCCCACCTACACTGGACAGTTGCTAGTAACAATTTTCTCAAATATATCCCATTACCACTACACATTTCATGTACATTCTTCACCACAGCTGTATCTGTGGTTTGCTTACCACCCCTGTGACATAGATAGAGAAATTGTGGTGCAGAGATGAATGGCCCAAGTTCTTGGGTTGCTAACAGTGAAGGTCCTAAATGTGAACTCAGGCTTACGGCCCCAATGTTGATGCCCTTATCACACAGCCAAATGATCACTAGACACTGTACAAGGGATTTCCAGCATTTCTGTATGTGATTGGCATTACCTGAGCCTACAGAGTCCAAAACTATCCATCATCATAAGGTAGCCTCAGTGGACCCATGGGCCAGGGAAGCCAGCTATGTGATTATTGCAGACAATTGTATAGTTTTCAGCATCAAAGCATGTAGAAAGTCCACATACTTCCATCAGATCAAAATTCTGATCTGTTGGCATCATGTAGGAGAACCTGGTCAACAACCAGGACTGAGGGCATGGTTCAGCAGCTCACCCAAAGTAGATTGGCATCAGGAAGATAATTTGTTGCATTTGATGACATCATCACCATGAACCCTAGAAATAGTCAAATCCTGTGAGTGACACATACTAGTGTCACTGACAAATAAGAACTCAAATAAGACTTGGTTCTTCCCCTGCTGTCCAATACCTTTGTTGAAATACTGCTAGACACCTGGGTTAGACAGTGTCAGCACTCAAACTATGCATCCCTCCATAATGACCATCCCACTGTTGAGGGCCAATGATGGACAACCAACAATTCAATGAATACACAATATAGTATAGAAAAGGAAGACTGCATGAAAACTCTATGATTAATAAGTGATGATTTTTAAATGGTTAAGATTTTCCATATTTTCAAATCTTCTATAATTATCTTTAAAACAAAGTATTAGTGAATAAATACAAAAAAAAAAATGTATTGCCTTGAATTGAATCCAGTACACCTACAAGGTTGCTTCTAATTGGTTGCTTCTAATCAAGTGGAAATTGATCTAAAAATGTAAAGAAAATACCGGCAATTTAGGTGAGATACTTAGTAAGCAAGGGGTGTGATGGGACTCTGTCAATGAATAATAGCATGCACTTTAGTAGCATACATAGACTGACTATTGCCAGTTGCTTTAGCTTGCCATTAGCTACAAAACTAAGGCTTTGATTCTTGTTTCTTTCTTGCTACTCTGTTTGCCATCATTCTTTCATCATGAAAGATGGCCACTCAGCAGCTCACATTATGCTTGTTAAACTGTCAACTCTACACACTTTTGCATGTTGTTCCAAACCAGAATACTCCCTGGGCAATTCATGAATAACACAGCAAAAAGCTGAGACTTCCCTTGTATCCTCCTAGCTCCCCAGGAGCAGCTGATGGTGGCAGTTCCAAGTGACCAAGAGGATGAGGAGATCCCACCTAATGAGGAGGTGAAGTAGCTATTCTTTGTTTAAGATAGGTTGCTTTTTGGTTTTTTTCTTTTCCAATTGATTTCAGGTCAGGATGTCTACTCTTGTACATTATATACAATATATACAATTTCCTTGGGTCAGAAAGTGTTAAATAGGAGCCTCTTCCAAATAATCCATGATTCAGAAGGGCATCCACAAATGGTAGAAGCTGGTTCTAAAGTACATGGTAGGGGGCCTTTTATTCAGCTGCGATTTTTTTTTCTTGGATTAAGAATTTTATAATCACCTACTGAACTGGACTTCAGAGGTATATGTCTAGGAAAAGCTCTTGAATTCCAGATGTATCTTCCATGCTTGCTTATGGGACCTTTGGCTACACCACTGTCTCCAACTGCTTTTCTAATGTTGCCAATGAGGCAAAATTCCTGTTCAAATGGGACACAGCATGATCTGATCCTCATAGGGTTTTCTCTAATTGCAGGTGCCACCTGGACCATGTGAAAATGGTATGTATCTAGAATTACTGACTGTGAACAATTTTTCATGAAAGTCACCCAAGGCATTGTTAATAGGTCTGCCTCAAGAGCCATCACTGTTCCAGCTCCTGGTGGAAATGAGGATTGGGGATGTGGTTAATAAAAAGTATTTTCCATGGGAAGGACTATGGGCTTGCTCTACAGTCCTGAAAGCCACTGTTCTGCCTTTAGGTGGCATGGATTTTTGAGTATGGGGGTTGTGGGACATGTATGACTCTGTGTGGTGTGATTGTGAATGTGGTGGGCAAAAGGGAGTTAGTGTTTGTGTTTCCCCCAAGAGATTTGTTCAATTTGCATAACTGCCATTGCAAATTTTTCACTAATAATCCCATGACACCTAAGACATTGTATATAATGTCATTCATAAAATGCTCAGAACAGTCACTCCTCTCCCTCATTATGTTTACTTTAGCCATCCTTTACATAGAGATTCTGAGGTTTGGAGACTAGTGACCCCAGATCTCAAGTCCCTAAGTGGAAGAGACAGGAATATAAACCCAGGCAAGTGGCCCCTTTGCTGATACTCTGAACTATTGTCACAGCTATGGGACATCAGTAACCATGAAAGGGACTTCTATAATCTCTATATATTCCAGGAAGTGCTCAAGTTTACAGGGATCCTAAACAGTGCTCTACTATATTTGGTGGACTCAAGAGCCATAAAGTGCTAGTTAGCATTATGCGCTTTATGCCAGATATTTAGACATAGTTATTACTGTGAAAAGCACATTGAAATCCCCAAAAGTTTATGGAAAACTCAGAGGTTCTGGGAATTGAGAGGCATCAGTAGGACAGGCTAGTCAACTTCTGCCCATGCTCATCACTTCTCAGCACATGGCACAAGCAGACAAGAATCAGGAAGATATTTTCATCTGTTTGATAACTTCATGACCTCAAGCCCTACAAGTGATCAAACCTGTGAGCTACACAAAAAGGGACAATAAACACTGAGATCTCAAATGCCCATTTAGTCAATAGCCTAATGTTCATCGCCCTCATGTGTCTCTCTTATCTGGCTCACAGCCTCAGTACTCAACACATTCCTCTGTCCTAAGAAATGTCCCACTGTGGGCTGGTTACTGTGAGCACAAAGAGTCACACCACCCAGTGAGTACAAATACATGGTAATGAATAGGAAGACAAAGGAAAAATATTGTATGGTTGTTCTAGTTTGCTAATGCTGCCAGAATGCAAAACACCAGAGATGGATTGGCTTTTATAAAAGGGGGTTTATTTGGTTACACAGTTATAGTCTTAAGGCCATAAAGTGTCCAAGGTAATACATCAGCAATCGGGTACATTCACTGGAGGATGGCCAATGGTGTCCGGAAAACTTCTGTTAGCTGAGAAGGCATGTGGCTGGCATCTGCTCCAAAGTTCTGGGTTCAAAATGGCTTTCTGCCAGGATATTTCTCTCTAGGCTGCAGTTCCTCAAAAATGTCACTTTCAGTTGCTCTTGGGGTATGTGATGGTTGGGTTCATGTGTCAACTTGGCTAGGTAGCCTAGCTGTCTGGTCAAGCCGGCACTGGCCTGACGATTCCTGTGAGGCTATTTAAGGCTGGTTGGTTTGTCAGATCATCAGTCAATTGACTGCAGCTGACTGATGACTCATCAAGGGGCGTGCTTCCACAGTGAGAGAATGCAATTGGCTGGATTTGGGCCGGGTGATCAGTTGGAGGCTTATAAGCCGGACGGTTAGAGAACCTTCACTTCTTCTTCAGCTGCTCAGTGAAGCTTTTCCTGGGGAGCTCGTCGAAATTGCCAGTTCGTTTCCTGAGGAGTTTGTCAAAGTTGTCGGTTCGTTTCCTGAGGAGTTCTTCAAAGTTGCCAGTTCATTTCCTGAGGAGTTCGTCAAAGTTGTCTGTTCATTTCCCGAGGAGTTCATCGGACGTCTTCCTTGGAGTTGACAGCTTGTTGACGGCTCTGCAGAATTTGGACTCGTGCGCTCCCGCAGTTGCGTGAGTCACTTTTACAATTTGATAATAAGAGACATCTCTCATTGATTCTGTTTCCAAGGAGAACCCTAACTAATACAGGGTATTTGTCCTCTCTTAGCTTCTCCAGAGCTAAAGTCTGTTTTCAACGGCCATCTTCAAACTGTCTCTCATCCACAGCTCCTCTCTTAGCTCCTGAGCATTCTTCAGAGTGTCCCTCTTGGCTGTAGCAGCTTCCTCCTTCTGTCTGATCTTATATAGTGCTCCAGTAATTTAATTCAGACCCACCCTGAATGGGCGGGCCAACACCTCCATGGAAATTATCCAAGCAGAGTCATCACCCACAGTTGGGTGGGGCACATCTCCATGGAAACACTCAAAGAATTATAATCTAATTAACACTGATAGGTCTGCCTACACAAGATTGCATCAAAGAACATGGCTTTTTCTGGGGGACATAATATATACAAACCGGTACAACGGTTATTTTAAGAAATAATGCAACAGTAGTAAGGAAACCTCTATAATTATTATCTTTATGACAAATCTTAGTAACTTGATAGAAAAGAAGTTTCCTAGAATGAAACTCAGTTCACCAAAATAGGTTGCTTATAATAAAGAAAAGAGTACTTCACAGCAGCTCATCAGATCCATGGAGTTTGCAATGATCTGAGAAATTCCATTAGGACCCTGACACTTAGCCTAACTTCAACAGAAGTGGGAGGAGTGGTGGGACTATGTGAGTGAATTGCAGCATCTATTTAAGTACCATTTGTAGATGGACTATTTCAGGTTGCATATGAATGCCTTTAGCTACACAGCCAAAGAATCTTATTTCTCATTTGCTTCCTGCCCCTCTCTGCTACCATCCTTTTCTCCAAGGAGGAGGGCCCAGAAAAGTTCCTTCCAGGTTTTTCATCCACCTACCTCCTTATTCTCTTGCCCCTTCCCAAGATATGTGCAGCTCCCCAAATAACCCATAAGCTACAGCTTGATGTACTGACACTAACTCTGTGTCCTCCTAGAAAACCCTGAGTGCCTGTTGGAGCAGCCTCATGGTGACATAGCAGATGAGGAAGTTCCATTTCATTCCAAGGTAAGGTTGCCTTACTTTGAGATAAAAGCTGTTGTTTCTTTTTTTTTTTTTTTTTCAAATGAGATCAGATAGAAAGATATGTCTATGTGATTACAGAAATATATATGATTTCCAAGGTCAGGGGTATGTTTACCAGGTGCCTATTACAGATCCCCGATTCAAGAGGGCAGCAGGAAGGAGTCAGCTGTATGACATGGGGCCTTTTCCTCAGAAGTAGGTTTTCCTCCTTGGGTTAAGAATTTTTTAATTCCCAAACAAAATAGATACATCATACAGGAAAAGCTTGTGCATTCCCACATGTGTCTGCTATAATTGTTTATGGGGTGTTTGACTCAACCACTGTTTCTGATCTGCTTTTCTAAATACATCAAGAGAGCAAAGGTCTTCTCCAAACACAACACAGTATGCTCTTTTCCTCAGAGTGTTTTCTTTTCTCTAACTGCAGGTGAACTCAGAGTTGAGTGAAAATGGTATGTATTTTGGAATCACTTGTTGAGAAAGCTCTAGATTAAAAACTATGACTTTTGTGCTTGCCTTAGGCTGGAGAGGCACCCAGATTCCAGCTTCCAAGTGGGAATGAGGACTGGGGATGTGATTACATTGTAGGTAAAGAAAAATGGCCATGCTCTACAGTCCTTGCAAGCAGCTGTGTCTGTTTAGATGGTGAATGTTGGTGTGTACAGGAATTGGGAAGAGTCTTTGTGTAAGTCTGTATGGTGTGATTGTGAAGATGGTGATGGGGATGAGTGTGTTTGTTTCCCCAGCTTTTTCCCACCTTCAGAGCACAATAGTTATGGAGACTGAGATGATCTTAGAACATGTCAAGGAGATAGTGGCATTTTAGTTGGGCTTCAAAATAGGCAGGAGGAGTAATAAGAATCTGACATTGAAAAATAGCATGTATTTTCATAGCATTTGTAGACTGACTATTTCACATTGCTTTGGGATGTCTTTAGCTACAAAACCAAGGACTCCCTCCTATTTTCTCCTGCTCCTTCTCCTTGCCAGCCTCCTTCCATCCCACAGAAGCTCATTCTATGCTTCTTCACTACCCACCTCCATATTACTCTGACCTTTTCCCAATCAAGCAAAGTACCCCCAATGTACTGACTGTTAATCTGTGTCCTCCTAGCTCCTCCTGAGGGCCTGCAAGAGGAACTTCTGAAGGCCAGGGTAGTAGAGGAGACCCCATGTAATTCTGAGGGAAGGTTGCCTTTCTTTGTCTGAGATAAAACTGTTGCTTTCTTGGTTTCTTCTTTTTCAATCCAATTCAGATATGGAAATATGACCATGTACACTATAGCTGATATATACAGTTTTCCTTGGTAGGGGCAGTGTTCAATGAGAGTCTATACTAACTGATCCATGATTCAAAAGGGAAATTACAAATGGCAGCATCACTTATATTTTATGGTAGGGTGTATTTTCCTTAGCAGAAATATGTTCTCCTTGACCAGAGATACACCATCCAGGAAAAGCTCATGTATGTTCCACAGAGGTTGCTTCACCTGCTTTTGGATTTCCTTGAGTTGACCACTCTTTCTCAAATGGTTTTCTAAAAGCAACACAAGGACAAAAATCTCTGCAAGTGCTATACATCCACTTCTGGTCCTCACAGTGTTTTCTTTTCTGCAACTACAGGCAGCCTGGATAATAGACAACAATGGTAGGTATTCAAGATTGTAATTTCATGAGGAAAAACCTAAATAAGAAAGATGAGTCTTCCTTGCTGGCTTTAGTCTAGAGAGGCTCTACCCCACTTCCACCCCCAATTTCAGCTGTCTGGGGGAAATAAGAATTGGGATGTGGTGAAGGAAACCAATATTCCAGGTAAGAACTAGGGTCATATTCCTGGAGTATTTGGGTTCTGTTTAGGTAGCATCAGTTTGTGCACATATGAGAGGTGTGTATCCATATGTGATTGTATGTGATGTGATTCTCAATGTGCATGTTTTTTAATGTTTGGGGAAAACGTGATTTAAATTTCTGTTGCTGAGCACCACACAGTCAGGGTATCTGTAGCACATTTTAATTGTAGCCATTTTTCAGAAGGCAAGTAGGCTTCTCTACTAGTTAGCTGTGGTACTGACAATGTGGAGAGAACATTTCCATCCTCATAAAATACTCTCTGGGCAACTGCCTAGAGACTGGCACTGGGTCTGTTCATCGAACTCACCTATTGCAGAGCATGTCCACAACAGTCAGAAATTCAGACTACGATAGGATATGAATGTTGTGATGGTCCAGCTAAATGTGGAAGTGGGAAGTTGAGAGGGGATTCCTTCACCTCCTCTCATTTGGAAACTGCTTGCAGTGTCTTGTTGAAGGCCTCTGACTGCATGGAGCCCAGGGAAGGTCTGAGGCCAAAGGGGAAAAGCACAGTGATCTTCACTGGCCAGTAAGGTCTCAAGTGTATAATGGAGGGATGGGTGTGCCACTCTAATAATCTTCTGTGGATCTTTGCATTCCTAAAGATTGGATGGCAGGTAAAAGATATGATTCTACCAGTGATGAAGATGACAATCCAGGTAGGTAACAATTCTCAAGGAGGGATCCAATAGGAAAGGGGTGCCAGGAGCACCTGCTGTTTGTATTCCACCTGCTAATTTCTAGACTGAACAAAGGAATGAGAAACTTGAAAGTAGAGAAAACGTATCTGGAGGGCTGCTTTGTTCTTTATCATATTTTAAGTACATAATAGAGGTATTACAACCATGGGCTTTAAGTGTTTTGTGTTTGCCATCATCTTTTCTTGCTTTGCTTTCCCACTAGCTCTGTTCTCTTCATGCCTCAACCACCACCAAAGCTCAGAGTCTTTGGTTTTCTAGGCTGACTGCCCATGTTCCCATGTCCTGGAGAGGTGTGCTGGGAAGCATAGACTTGAACAAACTTGCAGTCTCCACTTACGATAGAAATATAAATCCTGGGATTAGCAATAAAATCAGAATTTTCTTCCACTTGACAGTGGTTTGTGCCTAGCTGGCCTCTACATACCTTCCAAGGCCTGGCAGGGTTTCTGGAGGGCTAGTGTGAAGGGGCTGCTGGCTTGTTTCACTCACTGGCTCACACAGTCCCACAGTCCTGGCCTCCTGGAACTGACCAGGCCCAGGACAGAGCCTCTGGGTAGCTGGACCAGGGTGACACTTCTCCTCTCAGAACACACAGCACCAGCCAGACAGCTCTGCCCTGTCCCCACACTCCAGCCATTCTCCTTCCTCAGTCTTGTCCAGGTGCACTTCCCTCCCAATTCTTCCAAGGCTTGATAAAACACTGGAAGCTTCCACAGACTTAAGTGGTCACACCTCCTGTACAATTATTGTCTGAATTGAAGACTAAGGGAATCTGGGTAAGTTACTTTATCTCTAGTTTCACGTTCATCCTAATGGGCTAGGAAAACGATAGGGATGTTGTGAGGAAAAGTGTCTCTCATGACCCTAAGAGTAAACCAGGTACAGGACAATCACTTGATTTGTTGGGTTGGTGGTCACTCTCTTCCACAGGACTGGATTCAACTCCAGGCCTCTGACAGTTGCTCCATGTGTAATGATGGTTCGGATAATTGATCACTTGATTAACTGGAGAGGTTCACAGTACATTCTTGATTGTTCCTGTAATGATGTCATGCTAGAGAACAATTTGATTAGTGGAAGTGGGAAAAGAGAAAGGATATGGGCAGTACTTAGGAGGGAAAGAAGAAGCAAGGTGGTATTGAGGGAGAGAAAGAAGGAAGAAAGGCTTCATCATGCACAGAAAGATATGGAGACCATGTCTGCCACCTTACAAAAAAGGGAAGACAGGGCATTTCTTCCTCTCCACATTTACAGTACTTGGAGGCCAGAAAAGGGACTCTGAAGATCCTAGACCCACTTCCTCATGGCAGAGGTGAAGTGATTGAGGCCCTGGGAGAGTATAGTGGTGAGGACAGAATTGTGTCCTGGGATATGATCACACCCTTACACCAACAAAAGGGCTCGAGTTCTCCCCTCAACTCTAACTCAACTCTTTCCTTTTCCAAGGCCGCCCCATCATGGTTACTGCCCTCATCCATTCAGAGGCATTCTTTACTGATTTTGAGGATTCTGACAGAGAAGACAATTTCCATGTACTTTATTTCTTTTATTGGTCTCTTTTTTAATCACTGTGTTTCTTATCTCTTAAGCTTCTGTTTGTACCTCTTCCCTACTCCATCTTCCTATCTTTACTTGATAGTCACACAAGTTCATGGTCTCACCAAGGAAATTTAGGTCATGGGAATGACAATTTTTATAAAAACTTTCTGCAACCTCCTCCCCTACTTTTCTAGCATTGCCCTGATTTCCAGATCTACTTTATACCTTGAATATTCTCACATAATCCTGAATGGATCAGGGAAGAAGCCGTGCTGCAAGTCTGATACCTTGGGCCACACACTGAAGAGGGGACACCTGTGTAGTTCATTCTGGGCTGGGCTCCCCCCTCAGAAGCTTGTTCCTACACATGGTGGCGCCAGACATGCAAGTTTGTTCTCTCTCCTACAGCTCTCTACTGTCTGTCAGGAGGAAGAGAACATAAACCAGGAGAAACGAGAGGAAAATGAAGAAGAGGAAATGTGAATGTGGAGTGGGTAGGATGAAGGGGGGAAGGGAGAAAAGCTCACACACACTCCATTGCTTCCCAACTTTCTTTCTGGCACTTCAGGAAAATAAGCATTACTGAGCTCACTGGGGTGGTCACCACTGAGCAAGAACATGGATGTGGAGACAAGATCTTGATGGTTAAAATAAGTGCAGGCAAGTGAAATGATGTTCTGAGAACCTCTCTCCTGGAACCAGAAACCCATTCAATATAAGCCCCTGAGCTTGCTCAGCCATGCCCTCCACTGGCTCCTTAATTTGGAGGAGGGGACTCTAGTGCTTGTATGGCTGTTATTATACTTTTAGAAGGGGTGTCTTTTGTAACCTTTATACCTCAGAATATGATAAAGTAAGAATATTTTCATTTTTTTAATCAAACTTCATGATTTTTTAAAATATAAAGGCACAGGCAAAGTTTGGTAGTAGATTTAGAAAGAAAAATGATTATTAAGAGAGTAAAAGGAAGAGCTCCAGGAAGCTGTTCATTTTTAATGAGGGCATGTATGAGTGGACTGTGTTGAAAAGAAGGATGGAGGAAGCAAGGTCACAACTCCCACCCCTGTTCCTTCACAACTGCTCATCACAGCCTGAGTATGTGGCATCTGCCTTTCATCCCAGACTCCTAGAGCCCTCCCCTTTCCTCTGCATTAGTTTCACTCATCAGGGAAAAGTTACCTTAAGACAGCCCAGCCAAGCAGCATTTATAGCCAGTCTATGCCAAAAGACAACTCCTTCAGCACAGAGTAGCAAAGGGGCCTTGATGCCCTGTGGGTCTGACTCCTGGGGATGTCAGGGAACCAGTGTCACCTCTCCAGAGTCTGAGGTGCCTACTGGGTCCTGCAACCCACCCCAGCAAGCTTCCTCCTTCATCCACATTTCTGCCACCCCAGTGATTCCAGAACCTATGTTTTTGTTGCAGATCCGACCATGGAAAATGGGAGTGGTGGTGAGCTGGAGACCTCAGTCTAAGCCTTCAAGCATCCTGGCATCATATGGTGGTTGGTGGTTGACATCAGACAAGATCCAAAGGAAAAAGAGCCACCTCATGCTCATTCGCTTATATCCCATTCCCTAATCAAACAATTAAATGAGTTTAGTTTTTTTAATTCTATAAATTTAGTGTTAATTTTAGAAATGTTTTATATTTAATGTTTGGTTTAGTATAGTAAACACTACTATGCTACTAGTAGTTGTTTTTCTTAATATTTTTCCATGAAATAAACACATAAATAAGAAAGCATCATGAACAAAGTTAGATCTTAATGAATGATTGTAAGGCTGTCCCCTTGTGGCTACAACCAAGGTCTCTCCCTCTCTCATAGAACCTTCATTCCCTCTTTGTTGAATAAATGACTCAAATTTAGTACTTAGAATCTGTCCTTAAGCCAATGTCTTTGTAGATATTTTCTCACTGGCATCAGTTCACTCATCTGGAAGGAATACTGGGAACAATTTTAAAGAAGGTCTAACAGGATAACTTGGATGTCAATGCCTATTTTACTTACAATAAAAGTCAGTTTTGTTGGGGATAAAAGTCATGACCCACAGTTTCTTTACACAAATACATTTATCCATTTTCCTCTGATACAAAGTATTATTCTCAAAATCATTGATGAGATTCTTATGTTATTTCCATTAGGCCACTTGCTTTTTTCTAGATGCACAAAGCATTTTTTTCTTTCTTTAATACTCAGTAATTTTATTATAATATTCTATGCTATTATTCATTCTTAGGCAATGCTTAATATCTATTTCACATATGCAGCTTAAAGCATTTGCATTTCCAGAAAAAAACTGAATTGCAATTTTTCATGTTTTTCTCATATCTCTGTTGTGGGTTTCTCTTTTAGGGACTCCAGTGGTTCATATATTGGATGTTCTAGTCCTATCTTCAACTGTTGCCATTTCTCCTCAATCTTTTACAATCTGTGTTTGATATCTTTAATATTGTCCCCTTGTTCACCTTATGTTTCCTGAAGGCATTATCTTGTCACTGTGTTTCTTCTTGTTTACATTTCATTTATCAAGTCTTTTTTCATTTTATTTTTTCTTATTTCCTAAGCTAAGATCATCATTTTTTAAGGTTTTTCTATCTGATTCTCATATGTGTTTCATTACAGTATATAAAATAGAGCAAGATAAAGACCTTTCATTTATTTGTAATATTGTTACACTGCATTTATTACTTTTTCCCCTATATTATTTTTGCATGGGAGTTGTCATGAATACTCTTCCTGTTGATCATTTTATATGAATTTTTTTCTCAATATTGTACACATTAGTATGATTCAGGGTAGCTTTCCCAACCTCCCAAGCTGTCTCTCTCTCCTGTTATTTCTGGGCAATTCTAAAATCTATGGCAGCTTGCTTCTTGGTATTTCTTGCTTCTGTATTTCATCCACTCTTAAGTTTGGGTCTTCACTCTCACTATCTCTGCTGCACTTGTCCTTCTCTATTTTGTTTCTCCATCTGATCACTGATCATTGCCCCTTGTTTAGAGTCTTATCTTGGAAGGAAACAACTTCCACTATCTTGTCAAAATCTAGTCATTACTTTTAAATGTGTGTATATTCAGTATCAATTTGCCTTTAAATACATTTTCAATTATATGTCCTAAAATGCATATGGTTTCTGAATTTCAACTTATATTTATGAATATTTTTCATAAAATTATTAAATTTTTGTTTCTGATTACATTTTTGTGAAGCATTTTCATTGCTTTTCATCATTTATATTTGAGGAATTTGATTTCAGAGTCTTAAATTTTAGGAATTTAGTTTTAATGATGGCAATTTATTTTTACTTGTTTTTTAAAATTTATTTCTATTGCTAATCACATAGGTTCAGAATAATTTCAGCTGGACCTGTGATTTTACCACCAAAAGGCTTTCCTATTATCAGGCATATACACCAAGATCTGCCAAAGTAACTTATGTATATCACATTGTCCAAAGGATCATAATTAACTTTTGTCCATACTGCATTTCAAAGAACAATTTTAGAAATAACCTCTAGAAAGAATGAACTGATTGAATTCTGTTTACTGATTTTAAAACATTTATGTACACATAAAATCCTGCCAGTTACATTATACCATGATTCAATTACTAAGCATCTGGAAAACAAGTCTATTAGTAAGAATTCTGTGGATTGAAACCTTTAAAAAGTTGACTCCTACAAATGAGTAAATTCTGGGATTTCAGAAATGCACTGCACGCTTCCTCTACCCTGGGGACCTTCTGCTGCTCACTGAGTGGACGGTCCTCTGTGGAAGTCAGTGCAGCCTGTTCACAACTGCATGGATAACAGCTTCTTTTGACATCTCTATAAAATATGAGGGCTATGTCATACAAGACCCCTTCATGCCTTTGACCTCCCCAGTTCTCCAGGACCCATCAGGATAATCAGAGAATACACCTGGACCAGGTAGTTTTCACTCTGCATTTAGGCCCCTGAGGTCACTGGAGCCCTCTCCTTCCTTTGCAGGCCTGAGCCTCTCCTGAGAAACCTCCATTCCAAGACCCCAGAAAGCAGATCCATCCAGAATTCCCAGTCCTCTCCCACGAGCTCATGCAGCAAAATGTTACCACAAGCTAATGTACCTCCACTGGAGACTTCCCACTGCTGCAGAGGATATAGACTAGAAAACGAAGCAGCACTTTTGAGCATCAACAATGCATTGCGGCATGTGGAAGACTGAGACCATCTCAGACTCCAGAGCCAGGCATCCTTCCAGCTCTTTCACCCTCCTTACAGTTAATCCTATATCTATCAATTCATTAAACACCTGAATTCACATCAATTCAAAAAATTCCAGCCCACTTCAACAGAGTTCATTGTAATTCCTGCCTGTGCATACTTGTAACATTATTTTCTGAATACGCAGGAAGTGATGGGAAAATTGAATCACAAAGGCTGTGGTGAGATTAGTGGATGGAATTAGTCTTTTTGTCACATTTTACATAGTGTATCTTTTTGTGTTCCCTTCTATTTAGCATTGCACTCATTGACTATGTCCCTGCTGCTGCCATCTGTGCTAAAGAGGGAAAGCTTTGTGAAAACTCATGGTGGTGAAACTTTTCACTCTTGAGACTTTGTGATTAATTAATTTATATAACAGCATTTGGGTTCAGCTCTGGATGAGCTTACTATGTATTTGTGGACTCCTCTGAGGGATATGGTTTCTTCTGTGGTTGTTTTTTGTTTTTTGTTTTTCAGCATAGGGATGTAATTCTCCTTAACGGAGGGCTGCAAGTCTCTGATAAGTCACAAGGGGACTGGGAATCAGGGCTGTGGAATAACTCTGAGAACAGGGGGGTGTCTCCCTTGGGGGATTTGGGATCACTCTGACAGCAGGCTGGGGTTCTCAAAGGATGTGGCGCTCTCTGAAAGAGAAAAATGATCCACCAGTTCCCCTCTTGTAAAAGTCATACATCAGTGTCTACATTGAGTTCAGCAGGAGAAGGGGCATGAAAATGTGCTCAATGTCATCAGTAATCAGCAAAATGCATATTAAAACTAGAAGGCCTCACTCCCATATCTAACAGAATGGACACAATCTGGGTGAGGAAGGACTTTAGGAGGAAAGGTGCACACCCAGTGCTCCTGCAGCCACTGCCCTCTCAGTCCAGGCTGCTCAGACAGGTGTGCACACCTTAGTCAAGGAGACAATTGGGGTCCATGGACCTCACTCATTAAACTCATTAAACTGGCAAGCCCCAGCCCAGCAGGTGACTTTGCCAGATGCTGGCCCAGGGTTGGTCGGTTGAAGGTGAAACTAATTCTTTGTGGAGCTGTTACATGTCAGTTGCTAATTCTTTGTGGAGCTGTTACATGGCAGTTGGTCTGGAATGTTCTGGGTTCTGAGCCAGCATGGGAGCCAAGCAGACAACTGGTTACTTTGTGTGGTCACCTGATCCCCAGGAAGGCTCACATGAGGCAACTGACAGTGTGAAGATGCTTGAGGAGCATGGCCACAAGTTTGGACATTCCTGATCCTTCAGAGGCACTTCATTTGGGGAAAACTGCTTTGTATTTCAGGTCAGGGATTGAAATGTAGAGGCATGAAGTTGGGTTAGGATTAGGGTCCTTCACTTGGTTCAGGAAAGGAAAGGGATTTTTCCAGGGCTGCTTATTTTGCCAGGGCTGCTTTGATAAATACCACATACTGGTTGGTGTAAGAAACAGGAATTTATTTTTTCATGGATTTAGAAGCTAATAGTCCAAAATCAAGGTGTCAGCAGAGCCATGCTTTCTCCAAAGACTTTAGAAATCCCCCATCACATGGCAATCTTGCTCTCTCACTCTCTGTGGCTTCTCCTACTTCTCTCTTCTACTTCCACATCCAAAGTCCTTTGCTTATAGGGACCTCAGACACATTGCATTAAGGCCCACCCCCATTCAGTTGGGCCACACCTCAACTAATAATAGCATCTCCAAAGGTCCTATTTCCAAGTGGATTTACACCCAGCAGACTTGGAATTAGGACTTGGACATATCTTTTGTGGGGGGAGGTGATTCAGTCCCCAAAGGAGTGAAGGGCACTATTGGTCCAGGGGTCCAGGGCAATAATTTTTATTGTTATTGAGGATCTCTGTCCCCAAGGATCCATCCACACTCCCTTCCCCAGATCCAACATACATCAACATTCTGATTTTACGAAGTGACCTAACTTCCCCAAACATCAGTGTCCTTAACTATTTTGATAACACATATTCTCGATGAGCTGTAATGCATAACACCCATGGAAAGGCTGAAAGTTAGTTTCCATCCTCTCCTGTCCTGAAACCACACAAGAACCCTTTCTGCAAGCAACCATTACCATGTTTTCTGCTTATTCTTCCAGGCAATTGATAAAATTGTATGAAATACCAGTCATTTTTTTAAGGTTTTACATATATTTACGCATTTTTAGCCTCATAATACTAATAAGAAAGCCTTATTAAAATTTCCACACCAGGAACTGAGGCCCAGATGGGCTAAGCTACCTTCCCAGGAACATGTGGCTTCTGAGTGGGATGCTCTCAGTCACTGCGCTGTGCAGCCTTCCTGTATTGTCTCATCTATTGTCCATTCAGTTAATCTGTTGAGTATTTTAACTGTGCACCAAAGTACAAGATCCACCTGCTTAATAGAAATTTTGATTCAGGCACTTTCTGAATAGTGAGTTCACAATTTTGACTTTCGCATATATTATTAACATTTTCCCCATGCTCTTCTCCTAGCAAGATGTCAATAATTCTCCATATTGTGAATGCAGTTTCCAGGACCTTGCCTCAAGGATACAAGAAGAAAAGAAACAGATATTAATGGATTCAAACATGGGATGCACAGAAGGATTGATGGACCATCTTGAAAATGGATGGCTCATCCCCAGCTGTGGTTCAACAGCATCAAAATGGGCTTCTGCCCAAAGCCAAGGACAGACCATCAAATATCACAACCTACAACCTGCCACATGCAACGTACTGTGGAGACTTAATCATTCAGTTGATTCAACAGTAATGGTTTAGGGAAAAACTAGAAAAATGTTAAGGCGTCTTCTTTTATTATTGATATATAATACACATACCATAACATTCACCCTGCTAAAAGTGGGCAATTCATGGGCTTTTAATATATTCTCAAGGTAGTACAACCATAACCATTATGTAATTCCAGAATATTTTGATCACTCCAAAAGGAAACCCTCCCAATTATACCCACCCCAGCCAAGGTAACTATGTTATGTTTCTGCAGATTTGTCTATAATAGTCATTTCATAAAAACAGAAGAACATAATATTTTGCCTTCTGTGTCTTGATTTCTTTCACTTAGTATAATGTTTCCAGGTTGATCCATGTTGTAGGATGTACAAATACTTCACTCCTCTTTATAACTGATTAATATTCCTCATATGGATATGCTACATTTTGTTTATCCATTCACCAGTTGATGATATTTTGGTTGTTTCCCCTCTTTGGCTATCATGAATAATGTTGCTATGAACATTTATGTATACATTTTGGATGAATTAAATTTTGATGTCATCTACAAATTAAGATTGTTTTACTTCTTCCCTTCCAATATGGACACGACTAATTTATTTTTCTTGCCTATTAGCTGTGGTTAGAATCCTCAATACAACATTGCACACAAGTGGTGACAGCATATATCCCTGTATTTTTTTCTGTTCTTTGGTTAAAACTTTCATTTTTTCACCATTAACTCTGATGTTAGCTCCTGGATTTTGATTGATTACTTTTATCAGGTCAAGGAAGTTCCATTCTGTGCCTACTTTTTTTTAGTGTTTTATCAAGTAGGGATGTTTAATTTTGTTACTTGATTTTTTTAAAGTTTCTTCAAAAGATCATATGCTTTTTAATTTTTTTTTAAATGTAATTTTATTGAAATATATTCACATACAATCATCCAAAGTGTACAACAGTTGTTTACAGTTGCATCATATAGTTGTGCATTTGACACCACAATCATTTTTTGAACATTTTCAACACTCCAAAAAATAAAAATGAAAATAAAAGAGAACACTCAAAGCATCCCATGCCCCAACTCCCCCCATTTACTTTTTTTAATTGAAATATATTCACATATCATACAATCATCCAAAGTGTAAAACAGTTGTTCACAGTCTCATCATATATACTGGATTGCAATTCAACAATTTCAGATATTTCCTTCTAACTATTCTAATAAACTAAAAACTAAAAGGAGATATCTATATAATGCATCAAAGTCACCTCCAGAATGCCTCTCAACTCCATTTGAAATCTCTCAGCCTTTAAAACTTTGTTTCAATTCTCTTCCCACATGGGGGGAGGGCGGTGAGTTTACCCGCTGAATTGGCTTAGAGAGAGAGGCCATATCTGGGCAACAAAAGAGGGCCTGTGGGGGTGACTCAGGCACAATTATGAGTAGGATTAGCCTCTCCTTTGTAGTATCAAACTTTGTAAGGAAAAGCCCCAAGATCAAGGGCTCAGCCTACTAACCTGGGGGTCCCCAATGCTTGCAAGAATATCAGGAATTCCCCAGCTGGGGGAGTTCAGTATTTCCACATTTTTCCACAGTCTCTCAAGGGGGCTTTGGAAATACTTTTTATTCTCTGCCCAAATTACTCTGGGTTGTATGGCGGCTTTATGCTAACCTGTACAACAACAAGGTCTCACTCCCTAGTCAAGTTTCCATGTAATTATTGCATTTGAGTAAAATGACCATACAAGTTAAATTATATAGTGTGCTACAGAAAATATAGATTTTGTGCCAAATAAATATCTCTTCCTTTGGTCCCACACAGAAGTCAATGTTTCAAAACATGGTTAGTATCATCCTCTACCCTTTAGTCAGATCTACCCCAATCTCAACCAAGTCCATTTTGTTTATATCTCCAATCGAAGTTTAATCTCCTTTTCTGCCTCTTTAGCAGGTGATTCATGGGGCAGTGCTGACACTCCCAGCTGCCGAACTCTGGCTCTGAATTCCAGGTGCCACACAGACACCTGAAGCTCCAGGGACTGACCATGTCACACACAAACATGTCAGAATCTCAAAATTTAGAAATATCTGTTACAACTCATGAATAAAAGTGACAGCTGTAAGAGCTTACAATCTAGGAACCTTTACATAAACCTTCCTTCTAGCCCATGCTCCCAGATTCAATTCTCAGAGTTTACACATTGTTATTAGTTTATTTTAGTGAGGCATTATAATGTTTGTCTTTTCATTTCTGTTTTATTTCCTTCAACCTACTGTCCTCCTTGTCCCTTCACTTCATTGCATGCCTCATAACTTTATTCCTTCTTTCTGCTCCCTCATGCAAAAACATTCATATATTTGTACATTTAATCACACTCATTGACCACTCTAGGGTTCACTAAGTTATACATTCCCAGTTTTTATCTTCTGTCTTTCCTTCTGGTGTCACATAGACCCCTAACCTTCCTCTTTCAACCATATTCACAGTCATGTTTGTTCAGTGCACTTACAATATTGTGCTACTATCACCCAGTATTGTGCTATCCATTTCTAGAACTACACAGTCAACCCCCTAGAACATTCTATGTTCCTTCAACATCAAAAGTCTGATCACTACCCTCTATTTCCGGATACCTTCACCTCTACACTCTTCTCCAAACCTCTCTCTCCTGCCTTTTCCCATCTGTCTGTAGCACTCCCTTTAGTATTTCCTGTACAGGAGGTCTCCTGTTCACAAACTCTCTCAGTGTCTATCTGTCAATATTTTTAACTCTCCCTCATTTTTGAAGGACAGTTTTGCTAGATATAGGATTCTTGGTTGGCAGTTTTTCTCTTTCAGTATCTTGAACATGTCATGTCACTGCCTTCTTGCCTCTATGTTTTCTGCTGAGAGATCTGCACTTAGTGTTATAGAGCTTCACTTGTATGTGATGGATTGCTTTTCTCTTGCTGCTTTCAGAATCCTGTCTTTGTCTTTGACATTTGAAAATCTGTTTAGTATCTTGGAATAGGTCTATTTGGATCAATTCTGTTTGGGGTGTGCTGTGCTTGGCCCAGCATTCTTGTCTCAAAGGCATCTTCTGGGGTGAGGGGCTGCCAGCAGCAGGCACAGATCTGCCACCCTCTGTGGCAGGGCCCAGAAGAGACAGGCAGGGGCGCCGAGCTGGGCTCTGCCCTCGAGGCGATACCTGACTTGGTATCCATCTCCTTGGCTCTCTGGACCTCCTTTTCCCCAAATGTACTTGATGTAGCTGAGCCAGAGAGCCCTTATGGTTCTGGCTCCCTCCCCCTCCTGGCACACAGTAGGTGCTCAGGAAGCATCTGTGAGTGAAGAAAGCAACCTTCGGGCAAATCACAGGGGCTGCCCTCCAGGCGAGCTCCAGCACCCTCTCAGCCACCCCACCCCAACCAGCCAAGGACACAGCTACAGTCCATGGCTTGCCTCCTGACACCCATTCCACACTCTTTGCTGGGCATTTGGGAGCCACGTTTGAATTTGAATTTGAAGTTCAACCCCTGCAGAAATGTCTTGAGGCTCCCACCAGGGTCTCTGTGCTGGCATCTAGGGTAACCCTCTGAGTGACACATCAATGCCCCCGGCCCTTAGCCCAGGCTGGGAGGAAACTGGGTTAGAAACAAAAACCTGCCCTTCCCAGTGGCAGGAGGGAGCCAGCGGCAGGAAGGTGCAGGCTTGTGGCACTTGGAGCAGGAGGGGGGCGGGGAATGTGCCCAGGGAGCCACGCGCTGGGGAGCCAAGCAGCTGGCCTGAGGGATGTGGCACTTTGGGGCCAGGAGGTGGGCGTGTGCGGGCCCCTGCCTGAGTGTGTTTCCAGGCCCCTGTGCCTGTTTCAGAACCCTGGGCTCTCCCTCCCAAGTGCCGCCGGCCCTGAGACCTCCGCGCAGCAGCCAGCTCCTGGGCCCCGGTGCGCCCGCCTCTCCCAAACCCTGGAGCAAGGCAGGGGAAAGGGGCGCCCTGACCACGCAGGCGGCCCGAGGCACACGCACCCAACCCGGGCAGGCTCTGCAGGGAAGCCCCCGCGCCACTAGGTGGAGCCCGACCCGCAGGCTTCAGCTGGACTGCGGGCGCACCATGGGAACACTGCCAGGCTCCGGTTCCTCCGAGTCCCCTCTGCGGCTCGGACGAAGCGCAGACGCCGCGGGGCCGGGCCCTGGGCCTGGTCCAAGCCTTCACCACCGGCCCTGGCAGTCCGGAGTGGCCGCGACGGCATCGCGCTCCCGGCCCGCCGCTTTTCAGAGGCCCGGGCCACCCCAGCGCGCGAGCGTCTGCCAGGCCGGGGCAACCTACCTGTAGGCGCCATCGCTGCCACCGCCGCCGCCATCACCCGGAGGCTCCGGGAGGCTCGCGCCCGGCCTCGTCCTGGCCTCGTCGCTACCGCTGCGGCGCGGGCTCGGGCGACCACGGCGAGACGGGCCTGGGGCCGGCCACCCAGGGAGGCGGTCCGCCACCCCCTGGCGCAGCAGTTCGCGCGGCCCGGGGCGGCCACGGCTGGCGGCGATGGTGCGGCGCCCAGCGCCCCGCGCGTAGTCTTGAGCCTGGTCCTTGGCGGCGGCGGCGGCGGCGGCCCCCCGATTCCCCCGCCGGAGAGAGCGCGGGAGGCGGCGGCAGAGCGGCGGCGATCGACGGGACCTCGCGCGGCCCAGCTGCTGCGCAGTACGGCCGGGGCTTTCGGGGATCGGCAGGCGCGCTCCTCCGGGCGTGGCGGGTCGCCCCCCACGCCCGCACCCCGCAGCCTGCCATGGTGGCGGAGCGGTTAGAGTGGCGGCCTCCGCGGCCCGAGATTTTTTTAAAACTCCCGACCCCACGCCCGCCCCTCCCCGGCTCCGCCCCCATCCCTCCACGCGCCCTGAAAGACACCGACCGCTTCCCTTGGCCAGCCCCAGCCCTTGGTCCCCGCGCCCTTCTGGGACTCGGGCGGCTCGGGGTCCGGGTGCGGGGGCCCTGGCCCTCCCGCGTCAAGCCTCGTGTCCCGCCCCAAGCCGAAGCCTCCATCCCCATGCCGGTCTCCTGCACCAGCGCTCCACGCCGGCCGGACCGGGCTTCGCGGCAGACACCCCGCTCCCCAAGTCGCGCTTCTCCAGGAGCAGGGCTCGGCTGCCGGGCTCGCGCAGCGTTGGGCTCCTCCTTTCTCTGGGCGGTCCAAGCGCGGGGCTCCCGGGTCCCCATGCTTGGGACTTCGGCTGCGGGCGCATAGGGTGTCGGCGAGACCCTTGCGGTTGTGGGGGCTGTTCGGTCTAGAGACTCCCGCAGAGAGTTCGGGGCACAGGGCGCTCTCGCAAGAGGCTGCAGGAACCCCGGGCACCCCGAGCGCACTCTCAGAAATTCCCAGCCCTGGGCTCCCCTCTCCGCATCCCCAGCGCACCGCTCCCTTAGCGTGAAGGGCTGGCACTGGAAGGCTGAGACAGGAAGCGCCCGCCGCCTGTGGTCGGCCAGTGCTCCCTGCTTGTAGTCAAATGTCGGCCGAGTGCCCCTTGCGCGCCAGCCACGCCAACGCTGGCGGGTTGGCAGTGAGAGCCCAGCACAGAGAGGGCTGGTGCAGCGGGTGCCTAGCACCTGATCTCATTAGCTCTGGTTCCTACAAAGGGCTTTGCCACTTCATCTGTTTCTCTGCCTGATTAAGGAGCGCTGGTGCCTGGGAAAGCAGGTAGGGGTGGGAAGGGGGTGCCAGGAGGTGTCCCATTGTTGGTGCAGGTGCAGCCACCGGCAGAGGTGGAAGCAGGCCTGGGAGAGAGAGGCGGCCATGGGAGGGTTCCTGGCCTGCCCAGCCAGGGTGGACGGATCCTTCCTAAAGTTATCTGCTTTCCCCCCAGCTTACTGACCACTTCAGCAGTGGGCCCCCCAGGGCTGGCTCTGTGGCCTTTCTGTACCCTAGCCACTTACCCTAGGACCCAGAGGGCTGCCCTCAGCTGGCGACCGGTGCCCACGCCCAGTGGACGGTGGGATCCACCCGGAGCTCTCCAGGCCTCAGTGCTGCCCGGCTCTTCCGCCTGGCCTGAATTCTCACTGCCCCTTCCTGTTGATCTTTCCTTCTCAGGGAAATGAACAGTTGGAGGAGGCGCACATTCAGTTCTCGGTGTTTTTTTCTGTGGTCGGAAGCCCCAGTCAGGTCATGGTTTACTGTGCTGCCAGGATTTTCTCTCACTTGTAAGCTGTGGTTGGCGACAGAGCAGAGACACCAGCTGATACAAGGTGCATGGCAGGGTCTCCCCTGGGTGTGTTAGGGACACTACCACATTCCCAGAAGCTGGGTTGTAAGGAGACAGCACTATTTGGTCAGGAAGAAAGAGTACCTGTCTGTTGGATGGGAGAGTGGAGGGTGGGGCACGTTAATACTGAAAAGAATAACTGTGTTCATGAGCAGAGTGGATTTTGAGGAAAGATGTCATGACCACCCTTCGCAGAAACAAGGTTTACACGAAGCAGCCACATGGGGGTCCACCTCCTGCACACAGGTGACTGACGGGGATGTGGGCCATGGGGCCAGGGTCAGGTGTGTTCTCTGAAGGCACAGCCAGGCAATGGGGTGCAAGTGCAGGCCTGCCCAGCCTCCAGGAGCCTTGCGAGTCATGCTTTACAGATCCTACAACTGTTGCGCTTGCTCCACTGGATTCCTATAACCCTGGCTCCTCTTGGAAAGGTCAGGGCTTGAGTTGCATCCCATCCTCACTGAGATGACACTGGGGCTCAGGAGCCTTGGCAGAGGACTGGGGGACGTGAAGCTCTGGGGAGGGTGGCAGGGACCCTGGCCAGGGCCCTCTCTAGAAACCAGGTTGTACGTCCCACTGCGTCCCAGTCAGTGGGAGGGAGAAGAGACGGCAGGTGGACAATTGTGTCTTGTTGTCTGGGGATGAGTGGGAAAGAGCTGTTTAAATAGCCATTTCCCTGGATCTGTTTCTTTCAGGGGTGAAAAATGGAGAAACCAGGGAGCCGTTTCGCCACACTTCAGCTTTTGTGTGGCACTGCAGGCCACCCTGTGGCTAATCGACACCCCTTGGGCCCATCTGTTGGCCAATGTTCCCAACACAGAACCCAGGGAGAGGCCTGCTGTGGTCTGGGGCTGCAGCTCTGACAGGGGGTCTCTGCCAGCAGTGGGCCTGCCTCCCAGCGGGGCCTGGCCCTGCGGGGCAGAGGCCCTGCGGTCCAGCCCACACTGGGCATGGGCCATGATGCACCGAGGGACAGAGGACGGGTGTGGCCTGCCAGGGCCCTGGGCAGCACGCTGTTCTCCCCTCTGCCTCCCTCGGGGTGCCCCAGGGCCCTGGGCAGCACGCTGTTCTCCCCTCTGCCTCCCTCGGGGTGCCCCCACCCTCCTCTGCTGCAGGGACCTTTCTTTGCTTCTGATGGGAGGGCAGGTGCTTTGCTTTTCTGACCATAGTCCACGTGGGCTGCAGTGGGCCCGGGAGGATATGGGAACCTCGTTTAAAACTGAGTTGCTTAATTGGGGAGTGGAGGGTGTCCTGTCAGTGTGCCCAGAGGGGACAGGGGGCAGCTGTGCCTTCACCTCCTTAAGTGTATCCGATCTCAAAGCGCAGAAGTATAGAAATACTTTCCATCTACTTTTTTGCAAAGACTTTATCCTATTTTTCTCTGTCTTTGAATCACTTCACTGATCACTGCGCTGCAGCGAAGGTAAAGAGGCCTCCATGTCGATACTTAATGAAATTGCAGGATTAAAAAAAAATAATCCTTCAAAAAGCTGAAGCAACTCCATGGGGCCACAACTGTGGGGTTGTCTGTGGGCTGTGGGACCTGAAGCAGGCACTGGAAGGCCGGAAATCATTCCAGCCCCTTCTCCTTTCTGAATTGAAGGAAAACTCCCTTAGACGTGGATTGGAGGGTTAATTCTAGCCAACAAACCTTTTGCTGCTGGGAAGTGTGGCGGGTGGGCTCCACATGCTCCGGAAGTAAAGCTTCCAGGGCTCGTTGAGAACTTGCTAGGGCGACAAGTGTGTGTCTGTGCTTTCGTCTGTTTGTCCTTGGCTTTGTGCACCCAGGCCCTTGACCCTGGAACCGCGTGCCGGCAGACTGCGGATTCAATGCCCAGTGGTCAGCGTCCACGCTGTTTAGTTAGTGTGTGACTTGGTGAGTGGGGTGTTGCTTGGTAAACCTGTGGATGCTCACGAGAGCATCTGACTGTGTAGCTTTATTTGTGAGTCTGTGCCCTGATCATTAATTGGCAAAGGCTTTAAAAGAGTAGAAGACAACGCAGTATTTACATATTTCTTATGTGGACTGGTTTATTTTTCTTTCTTTTTAATGTAAAGAGAATTTTGGATTCAAAAACACAGTTTCTGGCACTGGGAGACCCTGAAAAATATTCATCGAATGGGAAAACTGTTTCTCATTACACATATATGCTTGTGTCCCAGGGTTGTGAGCATGGGGGGGGGGGTTCTTGTGGAGGGCCCCCATGGGCCTTGCCCACTCACCCATGCCTGTGGGTTGGGGGAAGGTCAGGAGGCCCCAGCTGAGACCCTCCCAGAGCAGGGGATCCTCCTGCTTGAAGCCGGAGACCACGCTGCCTCCACTGTCAGAGCCTGTAGGGAAAGAAAAGGGAAGCAGTGGATGCTGGGGGTGGGGGTGGGGGTTCAAGGGCAGAGGGGATTTCAGGAGCCCTGTGGTCTCCAATCCTACACCCAGGCCAGGTCCAATCCTTACCCTGCCCACATCGTGGGGATATGCGCTCCGAGCCGGTCCCCAACCTCTGCCTGTCTACAACACAGGTATATGGGTTCCGAGCTGAACCCAGCCTCCCCCATCTACATGGTGGAGATATGGGCTCTGAGCAAGACCCCAGCCTCCACCCACCTACCCCACAGGTATATGGGCTCTGAGGCAGGCCCCAGGCCTCCACCCGTCTACATGGCAGGAATATGGGCTCCAAGGTGGGACCCATGACTCCACTCATTTGAGGATATGGGTTCCGAGCCAGGCCCCCAGCCTCCACCCATCCACATAGTGGGAATAATGGCACTGAGCCTGTCCCCAGCCTCCAGCTGTCTACAATGTGGGGATTTGGGCTCCAAGCTGGGCCCCAGCCTATACCCATCTTCCCTTTGGGAATATGGTCTCTGAGCTAAGCCACAGCCTCCAGCAATCTACCCCACAGTGATATGGGCTCCTAGCCAGGCCCCAGCCTCCACCTGTCTACACTATGTGGATATGGGCTCTTGAGTCCTGCCCCAGCCTCCACCCATCTATACTGGGGATTTGGGCTCAAGCTGGGCCCCAGCCTCCACCTGTCTACCCCACATTTATATGGGTTCCAAGCTGGGCCCCATACTTCCATCCACTATGTGGATATGGGATCCAAGCCAGGCCCCAGCCTCCACCTGTCTACACTGTGTGGATTTAGGCTCTGAATCCTGCCCCAGCCTCCACCCATCTACACTGTGGATATTTGGGCTTGAGCCAGGCCCCAGCATCCACCTGTGTACCCCACATTTATATGGGTTCCAAGCTAGGCACCATGCTTCCACCCATCTACACTATGTGGATATGGGATCTGAGCCAGAACCCAGCCTCCAGTGACTACATTGTGGGAATATGGGCTCGGAGCCAGGCCCCAGCTTGTACCAGTCTACACCACATGTATATAGATAGTCTTCAAGCTGGTCTCAAGCCTCCACTCATCTACACTTTGGGGATATGGACTCCAAACTGGGCCACAGCCTTCATTTGTCTACCCCACAGGTATATGGGCTCCAAGCTGGTCCCCAAGCCTAGACCCATCTACTCTGTGGGGTTATGGGCTCCGAACCGGACCCCAGTTTCCATCAGTCTACACTGTGGTGATGTGGGCTCTGAGCAGGGCCCCAGCTCCATCCATCTAAATTGTGGGTACATGGGCTCCGAGCCAGACCCCAGCCTCTCCCTGTCTACACCACAGGTATATGGGCTCTGAGCCAGGTCCCAGCCTCCACTCATGTTCATTGTGGTAATATGGCCTAGAGTCAGGTCCCAGCCTCCAGTTGTTTACTCCACATGTATATGGGCTCCGGGCTGGGCCTCACATGTCCACATATCTACAGCAGAGTAATATGGGCTCCAAGCCAGGTCCTAGCCTCCACATATCTACATTGCAGGAATTTGGGCTCTAAGCTGGGACCCAGCTTCAACCTGTCTACACCAGAGTCATTTGGTCTCCAAGCCAAGCTCTAGCCTCCACCTATCTACACCACAGGTATATGGGCTCCATGCCAGGCCCCAGGTCTCCACCCATCTGCATTGTTGTATATAGGCTCAAGCTGGGCCCCACCCTCCACCTGTTTACCCACAGGTATATGGGCTCCAAGCTGGGCCCTACACCTCCATCTGTCTACACTGTGTGGATATGGGCTGTTAGCCAGGCCCTTGCTTCTACCTCTATACCCTACAGGTATATAGGCTTCGAGTTGGCCCGCAGCATCCACCCATCTATATTACAGGAATATGGGCTCCAAGCTATGACCCAGCCTCTACCCATCTACACTTTGGGAATATGGACCCCAAGCCTGACCCCAGACTCCAACCGTCTACATTGTGGGAATTTAGGCTCTGAGCCACACGGCAGCCTACTCCTGTCTACCCCAAGTTATATGGGCTCTAAGTGGAACCCCAGGTTCCCCTTGTCTACCCCACAGTTATATGGTCTCTGAGATGGGCCCCAGCCTCCAGCTGTCTACACCACAGTTATATGGGCTGCAAGCTGGACCCCAGCCTCCCTCTGCTTACCCCACAGGTATATGTACTGTAAGCTGTTCAGCAGCCTTATAAACAATGTGGGGATATGGGCTCCGAATCAGGTACAGCCTCCACCAATCTACTCATGGGTATAGGAGCTCCCAGCCAGGACTCATGCCTCCAAATGTCTACCCCACGGGCACATGGGCTCCAAGCCGGACCTCAGGGTATACCAGTCTACATTGCAGGAATATAGGCTCTAAGCAGGGACCCAGCATCCAGCTGTCTAACTCACAGTTATATGGGCTTCATGCCAGACCCCATGTCTCCACCTGTCTACACTGCGGAAATATGGGCTCCAAGCCGAGCCCAACCTCAACATGTCTACACCACAGCTATATGGGCTCCAAGTTGGACCTGAGTGTACACCCGTCTATACTGTGGGGTATGTGCTCTCAGCCAGGCCCCAGCCTCCACCTGTCTACTCTGTGGGGATTTAGGCACCGTGCTGGGCGCAAGCCTCCACCAGTCTAAACTGTAGGGATATGAGCTCTGAGCTAGGCCAAAGTCTCCACCTCTCTACCCCACAAGGTTTTGGGTTCCAAGCTGAGCCCCAGCCACCACCAGTCTACACTATGGGGATATGGGCCCTGAGCAAGGACCCAGGGTCCACTTGTCCACCCCACAGATATATGGGCTCCAAGCTGGCTGTGGCTTTCACCTATCTACACCATAGTTATATGTGCTTGAAGCTGGGCCCCAGCCTACACCTGTCTACACCATAGGGATATGGGATCCAAGCTGGGCCCAGTCTCCATCTGTCTACACCATGAGTATATGTACTACAAGCAGGGCCCCAGCCTCCGTCTTCTACCCCACAGGTATATGGGCTCCAAGCTGTACCCTGCCTCCACCTATCTACACTACATGTATATGGGCCAGATATATTATGGGACTATGGGCTCCAAGTCGGAGCCCATTCTTCACACATCTGCATTGTGGGGATATGGGCTCTGAACCTGGCCCAAACTCCACCTCTTCCTCCCACAGGTGTATGGGCTACAAGCTGGACCCCAGCCTCTACCTGTTTACCCCACAGTTATGTGGGCTCCAAGTTAGGACATAGCCTCCACCTACCTACGTTGGGGTAATATGGGCTCCAACCTGGATCCCAGCGTCCATCTGTCTACCCCTAAGGTCTATGGGCCTCAAGCTAGGCCCTAGCTTCCACACATCTACACCGTTGGGATATCGGCAACAAGCCTGGCCCCACATGCCCTTCTGTCTACACTATGGAGATAAGGGCTCCATGTAAGACCTCAGCCTCCACCTGTTTACGCTCTCGGGATATGGGCTCTGAGCCTGGCCCCAGCCTCTACCTGTCTACCCCAGAGGTATTTGGGCTCTAAGATTGTGCTCCATTCTCCAGCTCTGTACACCATAGTTAAATGGGCTCAAGCATGGTCCCACCCATCCACCTGTCTATAAAAAGGTCATTTGGGCTCCAAGCCAGGCCCTAGCTTACACCTGTCTCCACCAAAGGTATATGGGCTCTGAACCAGGCCCCACATCACAACCCACCTACTGTGTGGGGATATGGGCTCAGAGCCAGGTCCCAGCCTCCACCCATAAACACTGTGGGGATATGGGCACCAAGCAGCACCCTAGCCTCCACATCTCTACCCTATATGAATATGGGCCTGATGCTGGGGCCCAGCCTCCGTGCATCTACATCACAGAAATATGGGCTTTCAGCCAGGCCCCCAGGCTCCAGCTGTATAGCCTATAGTTATATGGGCTCCAAGCTGGGCCCCAGCCTATATCTGTCTACACTGCGGGTCTATGGGCTCTGAGCCGGGCCCCCATCTCCACCTGTCTACCCTGTGGGGTATAGGCTCTGAGCTGGGCCCCAGTATCCACCTGTGTATCTACAGGTATATTGATTCCAAGTTGAGCCAAAGCCTCCAAACATCTACATTGTGAGAAGACTGGCACCGAGCCTGTCCCCAGCCTCCACCTGTGTACACTGTGGGGATACAGACTCCAAGCTGATCCCAAGCCTCCACCCATCTATACCACAGGTATAGGGGTTCTAAGCTGGGCCCCACCCTCCACCTGGCAATCCTACAGCTATATGGGTTCCAAGCTGGCTCAAGCCTCTACTTGTCCACACCTCAGGTATATCAGCTCTGTGCTGGGCCCCAGGCTCCATTTGTCTGCCAAGAGGTATATGGGCTCTGAGCCAGGCCCCAGTCTCCACCTTTCTACAGCACAGCTATATGGGTTTTTAGCCAGGCTCCATTCCTCCGCCTGTGTGCACTATGGGGATATAGTCTCTGAACTGGGCCCAAGCCTCCACCCATCTACACTGTGGGGATATGGGCACTGATCTGGGCTCTAGCCTCTACCTGTCAAACTCACAGTTCTATGTATGGGCTCTAAGCCAGGCATCTACAATGTGGGAATATGGGCTCTGAACTGGGTCCTGATTTCCAACCATCTACCACAAAGGTATATGGCCTCCAAGCTAGGCCACATGCTTCCACCTATCTACACCACAGTTATTTGTGTTCTGAGCCAGGCTCCAGCCATGCCCTGTCTATACCACAGGTATATGGACTTGGAGCAGGGCCCCAGCCTCCACCTGTCTCACCACAGTTATTTGGGCTCCAAGCTTGGCCCTAGCCTATATGTTTTTGTGATATGGGTATCGAGCTGGGTCCGGACACTAATTGTATACCCAACAGATACATGGACTCTAAGTTGTGCCGCAGCCTACACCTGCCTATACTTTTGGAATATATTCTCCAAGCCAGGCCCCAGCCTCTACCCATCTACCCCATTGGTATATGGGCTCCAAACTGGCCCCCAGCCTTCACCTGTCTATCCCACAGGTATGAGGGCTTTGAGCTGGGCCACACTCTCCATCTGTCTATACCATATAAATATGGGCTCTGAGCCAGGCCCCAGCCTACACTATCTGGTATATGGCTTCCACTTGGACCCCAGTCTCCACCTGTCTATACCACAGTTACATGGGCTCCAAACTGGGCAGCATGCCTCCACCCATCTACACTGTGGGGTTATATGCTCTGAACTTGGCCCTAGCCACCAGGTGTCTACCCCATAAGTATATGAACACCGTTTTAGTTTGCTAATGCTGCTGGAGTGCAAAACACCAGAAATGGCCTGGCCTTTATAAAAAGGGTTTATTTGGTTATACAATTACAGTATTAAGGCCATAAAATGTCCAAAGTAAGGCATCAACAATCAGGTACCTTCACTGGAGGATGGCCAATGGTGTTCAGAAAACTTCTGTTAGCTGAGAAGGCACATGGCTGGTGTCTGCTCCAAAATTCTGGTTTCAAAATGGCTATCTCCCAGGACGATCCTCTCTAGATGCAGCTCCTCAAAAATGTCACTCTCAGTTGCTCTTGGGGTGTTTATCCTCTCTTAGCTTCTCTGGAGCAATGTCTGCTTTCAATGGCCATCTTCAAACTGTCTCTCATCTGAAGCTCCTCTCTCAGTTTCTGTGCATTCTTCAAAGTGTCCCTCTTGGGTGTAGCAAGCTCACTCCTTCTGTCTGAGCTTATATAGTACTCTAGTAAACTAATCAAGGCCCATGTTGAATGGGTGGGGCTACATCTCCACAGAAACTGTCCAATCAGTGTTATCACCCACAGTTGGGTGGGGCACATCTCCATGGAAACAATGTAATCCAAATGTTCCAACTTAATCCCCACTAATATGCCCCCACAAGATTGCTTCAAAGAACATGGCTTTTTCTGGGGGACGTAATATATACAAACCGATACAGACACCAAGCTTGGCCCCAGCCTCCTCCCCTCTTCTTTGTGGGCATTTGGTCTCCAAACCAGGCCCCAGCCTCCACCCATCTACCCCACAGGTTCTGGGCTCTGAGCCTGACCCCAGCCTCCACCCATCTACCTCACAGGTATGTGGGCTCCAAATTTTCCCCAGGCCTCTACCTGTCTATACCACAGTTTTTTGGGGCTCTGAGTGAGGCCCAGCCTCCACCTGTCTACATCACAGGTTTATATGCTCCAAGCTGGGTCCCCTGCCTTCAGCTGTCTACATCACAGGTATATGGGCTCTAAGCTGGGTCCCACTCCTCCACCCATATACACTGTGGGGATATGGGCTCCAAGCCATCCCCAACCTCCACCTGTCTACTGTGTGGGTATATGGGCTCTGAGCCATACCTTAGCCTCACCTATCTACATCACAGTTATCTGGGCTCCAAGCCAGGCCCTACAACTCCACCCATCTACACGGTGGTGATATGATGTCTGAGCCGGACCTTAGCCTCTACCTGGCTGCCTCACAGTTATATGTGTTCCAAGCTAGCCATAGCCTCCACCTGTCTACACTGTGGGGATATGGGCTCTAAGCCGAGCCCCAGCCTCTACCCAAATGTACAGTTTGGATAAGGGACCCAAGGCAGGCCTGTGGCTCCATATTTCTACCCCACAAGAATATGCTTTCCATACTGGGCCCCAAGTATCCACCTGCCTACAGAGTGGGGATATGTGCTCTGAGCTGGGCCCCAGCCTCCACCCATCTACACTGTTGGTATATGGGTTCCAAGGTAGTCCACACTCCCCACCTGTCTGCCAACAGGTATATGAGCTTTGATCTGGGCTTAAGCCACCACTCATCTACATTGCAGGAATATGGTCTCTGAGTTGGCCCCCACCTCTGCCTGTCTACACCACAGGTATATGGGCCCAAGCTGTTCCCAGCTTCCTCCTGTCTCCACACAGGTATATGGGTCGAAGCTGGGCCCCAGACTACACCCATCTACACCACAGGTATATGGGCTCTAAGCCGGACCCATCTTCTCCACCCATCTACACTGTGTGCCTATGGGCTCCGAGTCAGGCCCTAGCCTCTACCTGTCTACCCCACAGGTACATGGGGCCTAAACCGGGCCCCAGCCTCCATCCATCTACCCCACTGGAATATGGGCTCCACGCTGGGCCCCATGTCTACACCTCTCAAAACCACGGTTGTCTGGACTCCAAACCAAGGCCTAGGCTCCACCTGTCAAAACCACAATTATATGGGCTCCAAGCTGGACCCCAGCTTCCACTTGTTTATACCTCAGTTATATGGGCTTCATCCATGCTGGGCCCCAGGCTCCATCTGTCTACCGCATAGATACATGGGCTCTGAGTCGGGCCTGAGCCTCCACCTGTCTACAACACATATATATATAGGCTCTGATCCAGGCCACAGCATCCCCCCCATCTACACTGTAGGAATTTGGCAACCCAGCCAGGCCTCACTCTCCACCCATCAACACTGTGGAGTTACGGGATTTGAGCTGGCCCAAGCCTCCACCCATCTACACTGTGGGGATACGGGTTCAGACCCAGACCCTAAACTCCACCTGTCTACCACATAGGTATATGGGTTCTAAGCTAGACACCATCCTCCACCTGTCTAGACCAGTTATATGTGCTCCAAGCCAGGCCCCAGCCTCCACCTGTCTAACCCATGGGTATATGGGCTCCTTGCTTTGCCCCACGCCTCAACCCATCTACACTGTTGGGATATGGGCTCAGAGCCATACTCTAGCCTCTACCTGTGTGCCCCACAGGTATATGGGCTCCAAGCTATCTACACGGTGGGGATCTGGGCGCCGAGGTGGACCCCAGCAACCACCTGTCTACACTGTGGGAATATGTGTGCCAAGCCTGCCGCCAGCCTCCACCCTTCTGCCTTGTGGGAATATTGGCACTACTGTGCCCCAGCATATACTCATTTATACTATGGGTATATGGCTCCAAGCCAGGCCCCAGCCTCCACCCATTTACACTGTGGGAATAAGCATTCTGAGCTGGGCCCCAGCCTCCCCCTGTCTACACTAGAGGTATATGGGATCCAAGCCAGGCCTCAGCCTCCAACTGTGTACATCACAGGTATATGGGCTCCAAAACAGGCCCCACATCTCCACCCATCTACACTGTGGGGATATGATTTCCACATTGGACCCTAGTCTCCACCTGTCTACCCCACAAGTACATGGACTCCAAGCTGACTCCAGCCTTCACCTGTGTACACCACAGATATAAAGGCTCCGAGCCAGGCCCCAGCCACCATATGTCTACATCACAGGTATTTGGTATTCAAGCCAGGTCCCATGGCTTCACTCGTCTACACTCTGGGAATCTGAGGTACAAGCCAGAACCTAGCCTCCACCTGTCTACCCCAAAGTTTTATGTGCTCAAAGCTGAGCCATAGCCTACATCTGTCCAAACTGTAGGGATATGAGCTCCAAGCTGTTCCCTGCCTCCACCTGTCAAACCATAGGTATATTGACTCAAAGCTGGGCCTCAGGCCTCCAAATTTCTAAACTGTGGGCATATGGGCTCAAAGCCAGGCACCAGGATCCACTTGTCTACACCGTGCGGATATGAGTTCCAAGCTTGGACGCAGCTTTCGCCTGTCTACCCCACATGTATATGGGATACAAGTTGCGCCCCATGCCTCTCCCTGTCTACACTGTGGGCATATGGGCTCAAAGCCAGGCACCAGCATCCATCTGTCTACACTGTGGTCTTATGGGCTCTGAGCTGGGACCCAGTTTCTACCCATTTACCCCACAGGTTTTTGGCTTCCAAGCTGGGCCCCAGCTTCCAGTAGTCTACACAACAGATATATGGACTCTAATCCAGGCCACAGCCTCTACCTGTCTACACTGTGGGGATATGGACTCTGAACCAGGCCCCTGCTTCCACCCATCCATATTACAGACTATGGGCTCTTAGCCTGGCTGCAGCCTATACCCATCTGGCTCTGAGCCAGACCCCAGCCTCTAGCTATCTACCCCACAAGCATATGGGGTCATGCTGGGCCCAAGGCCTCCACCTGTCTACACTCTGGGGATATTGGCTCCAAGCTCTGCCCCAGCCTCCACCCATTTACACTGTGGGGATATGGGCTCTGAGCAGGACCCTAGCCTCTACCTGTCTACTCCAAAGTTATTTGGACTCTGAGCCAGGCTCCAGCCTCAACCTGTCCACCCCACAAGTATATGGGTCATGAGCTGGGCCCCATGCCTCAATCAGTCTATACTGTGTGGATATGGGCTCTGTTCTGATTTGCTAATTCTGCTGTTTTGCCAAACACCAGAAATAGATTGTCTTATATAAAGGGGGTTTATTTGGTTACAAAGTTACAGTTTTAAGGCCATGAAAATGTTCAAATTAAGGAATCAACATGAGTATACCTTCACTGAAGGAAAGCCAGTGACGTCTGGAAAAACTTTGTTAGCTAGGAAAGCCGTGGCTGGTGTCTGCTGATCCCGGCTCCTCTTTCATCTCCTGTGCTTTCTTCAAAATCTTGCTCTTGAGGCGTTTTGTCCTCTCTTAGCTTCTCTGGAGCAAACACTGGACTAGCATCGGCAAGGTGACAGCAAAAGTCTGCTTTCAGCAGCCATCTCCAAAATGTCCCTCTCAGCTGCTCTGAGGTCCTTCTGTTTGTGAGCTGTTTTATAGGACTCCAGTGATAAATCAAGACCCACAATGAAATGGGTGGGCCCACACCTCCATGGAAATAATCTAATTAAAAGTATTACCCACAGTTGAATGGATTGCATCTCCCTGGAAACAACCTAATTCAAAGATTCTAACCTAATCAACACAAATACGTTTGCCCTCACAAGACTGCATTAAAGAACATGGCATTTTGGGGGACATAATATATCCAAACCGGCACAGGGGCTGAGCTGGGCCCCAGCCTCCACCTGTCTATGCTGTGGGGATATGGGCACCAAGCTGGGCACTAGTTTCCACTTGTTTACTCCACAGGTATATTGGATCCAAGTTGGGCCCTAGCCTCTACCTGTATACATTGTGGGAATTTAGGCTACTAGCTGGGACCAATCCTCCACTCATCCACACTGTGGGGATATGGGCTAAGAGTCAGGCCCTAGCCTCCACCTGTCAACTCCAGCGGTATAAGGGCTCCAAGATGGGCCCCACGTCTCCACATGTCTACACTGCGGGGATAATGGGCTCTCAGCCGGACCCAGCCATCACCTATCTACACCACAGTTAAATGGGATCCAAGCAGGGCCTGTTGACTCCACCCATCTACAACACAGTCATTTGTGCTCCGAGCCATGCCCTAGCTTCCACCTGTCTACACCACAGGTATATGGGCTATAGGCTAGGACCCAGGCTATGCCCTCTACACTTTGTATATATGAGCTCTGAGCCAGACCCCATGCCTCCACCAGTCTATATTGCAGGGATATGGGCTTCAAACTAGGCCCCAGTCTCCACCTGTCTACACCAGTTTTATGGGTTCAAAGCTGGGCCATAGCATCTACCTATCTTTATCACAGGTATATAGGACCTAAGGTGAGCCCCAGCCTACACCTATTTACAATGTGGGGATATGGGCTCCAAGGCTGGGCCCATCCTCCAACAATTTCTCCCACAGTTATATGGGCTTCAGCCTGGGCCTCACGTCTCCACATGTCTAGAGAAGAGTTATTTGGGCTCTGAGCTAGTCCCAAGCCTCCACCTGTCTACACCACAGTTACATGGGCAAAAATCCAGGCCCTATACCCAAAGCTGTCTATATTGTGGGAATACAGGCTCCAAGCCTGGGCCCAGCCTCCACCCATTTATAGTGTGGGGATATGGGCTCTGAGAAGGGACCCAGCCCCCACCAATCTACACTGTGGGGATATGGGCTCCAAGTTGGGCCCCACTCTCCACCTGTTTACCCCACAGATATATGGGCTCCAAGCTGGGCCCCAGCCTTCACTTGTCTACACTGTGGGGATATGAGCTTAGAGTTGTGCCCAAGTCTCTACCTGTCTACATTCTGAGGATATGTGCTCTGAACTGAGCCCAAACATCCACCCATTTACCCCACAGGTATATGGGCTCTGAGCCAGGCCCAACCCCCACCTTTCTATACCACAGTTATATGGGATCAAAGCTGGGCCATGGCGTCCCCTGCCTAGACCATAGGTATATGGGCTCAACAATTGGCCCCATCCTATGCAAGTCTACACCGTGGTGATATGGGCTCCAAGCCAGGCCCTAGCCTCCAACAATCTATCACACCGTTACACGGGCAATGAGCCAGGCCCCATGCTCAAAGCCATCTATAATGTGGGAATATGGGCTCCAAGTCTGGGCCCAGCTTCCACCTGTCTATAGTGTGGGGATATGGGGCTCTGAGATTGGACCCAGCCTCCACCTGTCTACACTGTAGGGATATGGGCTCCAGGTTGGGCCCCACTCTCCAGCTGTCTACCCCACAGTTATATGGGCTCTACCCAGGCCCCAGCTTCCACCTGTCTGCCCCTCATGTATATGGGTCCCAAACTGAGCCCCATGCCTCTGCCCAGCTACAATCTGTGGATGTGGAATCCAACCTGGGCCCAGCCTGTACTCTTTTACACTGTGGAAATATGGGCTGTGAGCTGGGTCCCAGCATCCAGCCATTTACCACACAGATATATGGGCCCCAGGCTGGGCCACACATATTCACTCTCTACACCACAGTTATTTGTGCTCCAAGTCAGGCTCCAGGCTTGACCTGTCTAAACCACAGGTATAAGGGTTCCTAGCCGGGCCCCAGCCTCCACCTGTCAACCCTGTGGGTATATGGGTTCCAAGGTGGGTCCCAGCCCCCAGCATCTACAGTGATGGGCTATGGGTTTCAAGTCATGCCCCAGCCTCCACCTGTCTTCATTATAGGAATATGGGCTTTGAGATGGGCCCCAGCATCCAGCTGTCTACAACAAAGTTATATGGGCTCCACACTGTGTCCCAGCCTTCACCTCTCTTCACTGTCAGGACTGGGGCTATGAGCTGGGACCAACCTCCACCCATTTACATTGTGGGCTTATGGTCTGTGAGGCAGACTGCAGCCTCCACCTGTCTACCCCACAGTTATATGGGCTTGAATTTGGTCCCAACCTCTACCCATCTATATTGTGGGAATATTGGCTCCGAGTTGGGCCCAAGCATCCACCTGTCTACCACATAGGTATAGAGACACCAAGCTGGGCCCAAGCCTCTACCTGTCTACGCTCTGGGGATATGGGCTCTGAGCTGGGTGCAAGCCTCCACCTGTCTACACCACAGGGATATGGGCTCCAAGCTGGGCCCCAGCTCCACCTGCCTACACAATAGTTATATGGGCCCCAAACTAGGCCCCAAGCGTCTGCCTATCTATACTGTGGGGATATGTTCCCTGAGCAGGCCTTGCTCTCCACCTGTCTACACCAGATGTATATGGACTCAACCTGGGACATGGCCTTGAACTATCAACCCTACAGGTGTATGGGCTTGGAGCCATGCCCCAGCCTGCACCCATCTATACTGTAGGAGCATGGGTTCTGAGATGTGCCCTGGCCTCCTGCCAACTAAGCTACAGATAAATGGGTTCCAAATGGGACCCCCCGCCTCCACCTGTCTACACCACATTTATTTGGGCTCAGAGCCATGGTCTAGCCTAGATCTGTCTACACCACAGGTATATGGCCCCTGAGCCAGGTCCCAGCCTCCACCTAACAATCCTACTGGTATCTGGGTTCCAAGCTGGGCTCCAGCCTCCACAATTCTACATGTGGGAATATTGTCTCCAAGCCAGGCCCCAGCATCCACATGTCTACCCCAAGGTATATGGGCACTAAGTGGAAACCCATGTTCCTCCTATCTACAACAGAGGTATATGGGCTCCAAGCTGGGCTCCACGCCTCTACTTATCTACAGTGTGGGGATATAGGCTCAGAGCTGGGCCCCCAGCTTCTACATGTCAACCTTATAGGTATATGGGTTCCAAGCTGGGCCCCAGCCTCCACTTGTCTAAATTGCAGGAATATGGGTTCCAAGATGGGTCCCAGCCACCACCTGTGTACCCACAGTTATATTGGCAACATGTAGGCCTCAGCCTACCCTGTCTATACCAGGTATATGGGCTCAAAGCTGGCTCCAAGCCTCCACCCATCTACACTGTGGTAATATGGTTCTGAGCTGGGCCCTAGCCATCACCCATCTACCCCACAGGTATATGGGCTCCAAGTTCTCCCCAGTCTACACCTGTGAACACTGTGGGGATATGGGTTCTAAGCCAGGCCCTAGCCTCCTCCTGTCTACACCACAGTTATATAGGCTCCAAACTGGGCCCCAGCCTCCACCTGTCTATACCACATGTATATGGATTCCAAGTTTGGCACCAGCCTACACCCGTCTACACTTTCATGATTTGGGCTCCAAGTTGGGACCCAGTCTCCAGCTCTCTGTACTGTGGGGATATGGGCTTCAAGCCAGGCCCCAGCAATCACCTGTCTTCCAGAGTTATATGGGATCCAAAGTGAGTCCAAGCCTCTACCTGTCTATACCACAATTGTTTGGGCTCCAAGACAGACCTCAGGCTCCACCTGTCTACCCCACAGGATAATGGGCTCCCAGGTGGGCCCCAGCCTTCACCTGTCTACACATCAGGTATACGGTCTCCGAGCCGAGCCAGCAACCACTCATTGACATTGAAGTAATATGGGCTCCGAGTCAGTCCCCAGCCTTCACACATGTACCCCACAGGAATATGGGCCCCAAGCTGGCCCCATACTTCACCTGACTAATCCACAGGTATACAGGTTCCAAGCTGGGACCCAGCCTATACTCATCTACACTGAGGGGATATGGGTTCCATGCTGGGCCCCATTCTCCACCCACCTACATTGCGGGCACATGGCTTCCAAGCCAGGCCTCAGCATCCACCTGTCTACCCCACAAATGCATGGGCTCCAAGCTGGACCATGGTCTCCACCCATCTGTATAGTGGGAATATGGGTTCCAAGCTGGGTCCCAGCCTCTACCTGTCTACACTGTGAGGATGTGAGTTCCAAGCTGGGCCCCAGCCTCCACCTTTTTACACTATGGGAATATAGTATCTGAGCCTTGCCCCAGCCTCTTCCTGTCTACACTGTGGGGGTATTGACTTGAGCAAGGAACCCATGTATATGGGTTCCAAGCTGGTTCCCTCACCTCCACCCATCTATACTGTATGAATATGGGTTCAGAACCCAGCCCAGCCTATACCTGTCTACACTGTGGGAATATGGGCTTTTAACTGGGCCCCAGGCTCCAGCTATTTGCCATGCAGATATATGGGCTCCAAGCTGGATTGCATGCATCCACCTGTCTACACCTCAGTTATTTGGGCTCTGAGCCAGGCTCCAGACTCAACCTGTCTATATCACAGTTATATGGGTTCCGAGATGGGCCCCAGCCTCCACCTGTAAACTCTACAGGTATATGGGTTCCCAAGTGGTCCCCAGCCTGCAATGTCTACATTTTTGGGATATGGGCTAGGAACTGGGCCCCAGACTCCATCCATATGCCCACAGGTATATCGGCCCCAAGCTGGGCCCCAGCCTCCACCCATCTACATTCTGGGAGTATGGGGTCTGTTCTAGGCACCAGCATCCTCCTGTCTTACTCCACAGGTATACAGGCTCTAAGCTAGACCACAGCCTCCAACTGTCTTCATTGCAGGGCCCCAGCCTTCACGTGTCTACACCACAGGTATATCTGCTCCAAGCTGTCCCAATTCTCTACCTGTCTACACCACAGTTATATGGGCTCTAGGCTAGGCAACAGCCTATACTCGTCAACACTGTGGGTATATGGGCTCTAAGACAGGCCCCAACCTTCAGTTGTCTACACCACAGGTATATGGGCTACAGGCTATTACCCAACCTATACCTGTCTATATTTTCTGTATATGAGCTCTGAGTCAGACCCCATGTCTCCCCGAGTCTATATTGTAGATATATGGGCTTCAAGCTGGGTCCCAGTCTCCACCTGTCTACACCACAGTTATATGGGTTCAAAGCTAGGCCACAGCATAAACCTATCTACACCACAGCTATATGGGGTCCAAGATGGGCCCCAGTCTACACCCATTTACACTTTAGAGATATGGGCTCTGAGCCTAGACTATCCTCCAACAATCTACCCTACAGTTATATGGGCTTCAGGCTGGGCCCCACACCTTCACATGTCTACAGCAGAGTTATTTGGGCACTGAGCTAGTCCCCAGCCTCCACCTGTCTACACCACATTTATATGGACAATGAGCTAGGCCCCATGCCCACAACTGTCTACACTGTGGGAATATGGGCTCCAAGCCAGTCCCCAGCCTCATCGTCTGTAACCTACAGGTATATAGGCTCCAAGCTGGGCCCCAGCTTCCATACATCTATTGTGAGGATATGGGCTCTTTTCCAAATCCCAGCCTCAACCCATAAATATTGTAGGGTGGTGGGCCCCAAGCCATGCCCCAGGATATACCTCTCTACCCCACAGATATATGGGCTCCAAGCTAGGTACCATACCTCCAACAGTCTACACTGTAGGGATATGGGCTCTGAGCTGGGCCCAAGCTTCCATCTGTATAGACTGTAGGGATATGGGCTCGAAGCTTGGCTCCACTCTCTACCACTCTAGACGTGTCTATTCTGTGCAGATATGGGCTCCAAGCCAGACTCCATCTGTCTACACTGTGGGAATATGGAATCCAAGCCTGGCCCCAGCTTCCACCTGTCTACCCCACACTTATCTGGGCTCCAAGCTGGGCTCAGCATTCACCCATCTATACTGTGAGGATATGTGCTCCTAACTGGGATATAATCTCCACCTGTCTACACCACAGGTATATGGGCTCCAAGCTGTGCCCTACACCTCCATCTGTCTGCATTGTGGGGATATGGGCTCGGATCCAGTCTCCAGCCTCAACCTGTCTACACCACATTTATATGGGCTCAAAGCTTGCCCCAAGTTCAAACCCATCTGCACTCTGTGGATATGGGCTGCGAGCCGGACCCCAGCCTCCATCTGTCTACCCCACAGCTATAATGCTCCAAGCTGGGCTGCACACCTACAACCAACTACCCTGTGGGTTATGGGACTGAAGCCAGTCCCCAGGCTCCACCTATCTACACCACAGGTATATGGTATCTGAGCCAGGCCCTAGCCTCTACCCATCTACATTGCTGAAATGGGCTCCGAACTAGGTTGCAGCCTCCACCCGTGTTGATTGCGGTAATAATGGCTCTGAGTCGGGCCCCAGGCTCCACCTCTCTTCCCCACAGGTATATAGGCTACAAGCTGGGCCCCACACCTCGATCCATGTACACTGTGTGGATAGTGGCTCCAATCTAGACCCCAACCTCCAGCCATCTACCTTGTGGGGATATTGGCTTTGAGCCATGCCCCAGCCTATACCTGTCTACCCCACATGTATATGGTTTCCAAGATGTGCCCCAGCCTCTACCTGTCTACACTATAGGTATGTGGGATCCAAGCTGGACATCAGCCTCCACCAGTCTATACCACAAGTATATTGGCTCCAAGATTGCCCCACACCTCCACCTATCTAAATCCATTGTTTGGGCTCCAAGCCAGGCCCCAGCTTCTACCCTTTACATTGTGGTAAAATGGGCAATGAGCAGAGTCCCAACCTCCCCCAGTCTACCCCAGAGATGTAAGGGCTCCAAGCTCAGCCCCATGCCTACACCCATCTACACTTTGCAGATATGGGCTCTGAGCCAGACCCTAGCCTCCACGTGTCTACCAGGCAGGTGTATGGGCTCCAAGTTAGACCCCATCCTCCATCTCTCTAGCCAGAGGTATATGGACTCCAAGACATTCCACAGGCACCTCCTGTCTACATTTTGGGAATAAGGGATCCAAGCTTGACCCCAGCCTCCAGCTGTCCACACCACAGGTATATGGGCTCCAGGCTGTCCACAGCCTCTACCTGTCTACACCACAGGTATATGAGCTTGAAGCTGGGCACCAGCCTACACCTGTCTAATGTGTGGGGATATGGTATCCAAGCAAGGCCCAGTCTCCACCTGTCTACACAACAAGTATATGTACTACAAGCCGGGCCACAGCCTTCACCATCTACATTGCAGAATATGGGCTCTTAGCCAGGCCGTAGCCAACACCCATCTATACTTTGGGGATATGTGTTCCCAGCCTGGCCACAACCTCTACCTGTCTACACCACAGTTATATGGGCTCCAAGCTGGCCCCAGCCTCCACCTGTCTACCCCATAGGAATATGGAGTCAAGCTGGGCCCAAGGACTCTACTTGTCTACATTGTGGGGATATTGGCTCCAAGCCTTGCCCCAGCCTCCACCCATTCACCCTGTGGGATATGGGTTCCAATTGGACCCCAATCTCCACCCATCTACAATGCGGCAATATTGGCTCTGAGCCACACCCCAGCCTCCACCTCTCTAACCCACAGTTATATGGACTGATGCTGGGCCCTATCTTCCACCTGTCTACACCACAGGTATATGGACTTAAAGCTGGGCTCCACACCTCCACTCTCTACACTATCAGTGTATGTGCTCCATGCTGGGCCCCAGACTCTACCTGTTTACACTGAGGGGATATGGGCCCCAAGCTGGTCTAGCCTCCACCTATATACATCAAAGGCAAATGGGCTCCCATCTGGTCCCTAGCCTCCACTTGTCTATCCTACAGGTATGTGGGCTTTGAACCAGGAGCCAGTGTCCAACTATCTACACCACAGGTATAAGCTGGGCCCTAGGCTACACCTGTCTACCCACAGGTATTTGGCTTCCAAGCTAGAACCCAGCCTCCACTTCTCTAACCCACAGGTATATGGGCTCTGAGTTGCGCCCCAGCCTCCACCTGTCTATACTGTTCAGATATCAGCTCCAGTCTGTGCCCCACTTTCCAACCATCTATACTGTCAGGATATGGACACTGAACTGGGCCCAAGCCTCCACCTGTCTTCCCCACAGGTTTATTGGCTTCAAGCTGGGCCCCATGCCTCCACCCATCTACACAGTGGGATATGGTGTACTAGCTAAACCCTGGCATCCACCTATCTGCTCTCTTGGTATGTGGGCTCTAAGCAGGGCCCCATCCTCCACCCATCACAGAGGTATATGGGCTCCATGCTGTGCTGCAGCGTCTACTTGTCTACACCACAGGTATATAGGATCTGAAGAAGGCCCCACCCTTCACATGTCTACAAAACAGGTATATGGGATTCAAAATGGTCCCCAGCCTCCACCCATCTACTCTGTGGGTATACAGGCTCTGAGCCAGGCCCTACTCTCCACCTGTCTACTTCACAGGTATATGGGCCCTAAGCTGGGCCCATCAACACTGGGGGAATATGGGCTCTGAGTTGGGCCCAACCTCGAACCATCTACCACGAAGGTATATGGGCTACAAGCTGGACCCCAGCTTCCATTTTTGTACCCCACAGGTATATGGGCTGCAAGCATGGCACCAGCCTCCACCTGTGTAAACCACTGGTATATGAACCCCAAATTGGGCCCCAGCATAAAACCATCTACTATGAGGGAATATAGTCTGCAAAAAAGGCCAACCCTCCACCTGTCTAAACCATGGTTATATTGACTCCAAGCTGGGCCCTAGGGCTGCCACCCATCTAAATTGAGGGAATAAAGTATCAGAACCAGGTGCAGTCTCTGCCCTTAAACACTGTGGGGATATGAGCTCCAAGCTGGGCCCCAACCGATACTCATCTATACTGCAGTAATATGGGCTCCTAGTTGGGCCCCAGCACCCAGCTGTCTACCCCACAGTTATATGGGCTACATGCAGGGCCCTGGGCCTCCACCCGTGCACTCTGTGGGGATATGGTATCCAAGCTGGACCCCAGCATCCACCTGTCTACACTCTGGGTATATGGGCTCTGATCCAGGCCATGGTCTTCACCTGTCTGCATTGCAGAATATGGGCTGTGACCCAGGCCATGGCCTCCATTCATCTATACGGTGGGGATATGAGCTCTGATCTGGGCCTCAGCCTCCACTTGTCTGTACCATAATTATATGAGTTCCAAGCTGGGCCCCATGCCACAACCAGGCTAAAGGGTGAGGATATGGGCTCCGAGCAGGGTCCCAGCCTCCACCTGTCTGCACCACAGGTGTATGGCTCCAAGCAGGGCCCCATGCCTCCTCCATCTATACTGTGGTGATATGGGCTCCGACCAGGGCCCCAGACTTTACTTATCTACACCAAATGTATATGGGTTCTGAGGTGGTCCCCAGCATCCACATGTCTACACCACAGTCATTTCAGCTTCAAGATAGGCTCTAGCTTCCTCCTGTTTACACCACAGGTATATAGACTCCGAACAGGCCCCACATCACCACCCATCTATCTTGTGGGATATGGGCTGAAGCTTGGCCCCATGCATCCACCTGTCTACACTATGGGGATATGGGCTCCAAGCTGGGCCCAACGCCTCCACCCATCTACACTGTGTGGATATGGGATCTGACCCATGCCCAGCCTATACCCATCTACACTGTGGGAATATGGGCTCTGAGCTGGACCCCAGCCTCCAGCCATCTACCGCACAGATATATGGGCTCCATGCTGGGCTGCCTGCATGCACCTGTCTATACCACAGTTATTTGGGCTCCAAACCAGGCTCCAGGCTCAAGCTGTCCACACCAAAGTTATATGGGCTCCAAGCCAGTCCCCAAACTCCACCAGTCAACCCTACAGGTTTATGGGTTCCAAAGTGGGCCCCAGCCCCCAATGTCTATACTAACGGGATATGGGCTCCAAACCAGGCCAGAGCATCTACCTGTTTTGATTCCAGGGAAATGGGTCCTGAACAGGGTTCCAGCATCCTTCTGTCTACACCACAGGTATATGGACACCAAGCTGGGCAACAACTTTGTCTTGTCTTCATTGGGGAAATATGGGCTCCAAGACAGGCCACAGCATCCACCTGTCTACCTCACAGGTATATGGGCTCCAAGCCAGGCCCCAGCCTCCACCCATCTACATTGTTGGAATATGAGCTCTGAGCTGTGCCCAAGCCTCCGCCTTTCTACCCCACAGGTGTATGGCATTCAAATTGGACCCTTGCTTCCACCAGTCTACACTAGTTATATGGGTTGTGAGCTTGACCCCTGGCTCCACCTGTCTGCCCTAGAGGGATATGGGCTCTAAGCTGAACCACAGGCTCCAACTGTCTACACCACACATATGGACTCAGAGTTAGGCCTGGTCTCCACACATCTAAACCATGCGATAAGGGCTCAAAGCTGGGCCCAAGTCTCCACGTATCTACACTGTGGGTATATGGCCTCTGAGCCAGCATATAACCTCCACCTGTCTTCACCCCAGTTACTTGAGCTTCACGTGGTGCCCCACACTTCTACATGTCTACATTGTGGGAACATGGGCTCTAGGCTGGGCCCCAGCCTCCACCTGTCTACCCAGTGGTATATGGATTCCAATCTGGGCCCCATGCCTCCACCTGACTACTCTTTGGGAATATGGGTTCTGATATGGACTCAGCATCTACCCATCTACCCCAAAGGTATACTGGCTACAAGTTGGGCCACAGCCTCCATCCATCTATGCTGTGAGTATATGGGCTTGAGCCTGGCCCCAGTCTCCACCTATATATTCCACATGTACAGGGGTTCCAAGCTGGGCCCCACACCTCCACTCATCTGCAATTGAGGATATGGGTTTTGAGCTGGGCCCTAGTCTGCACCTGTCTACACTGTGGGGATATGGGCTCCAAGCAGAGCCCCAGCCTCCACCCATAAAGACTATGGGGGTATGGGATGCAAGCTGGGCCCCAGCCTCTGCCTGTCTACTCTACAGGTATATGGGCTCCAAGCTGGATCCCAGCATCCAACTGTCTATACCACTGGTATATAGGCTCTGAGCTGGGCCCCAGCCTCCACCTGTCCACATTGCAGGAATATGGGCATTCTGGCGGGCCCCAGCCTCCACCAGTCTATTATGGAAGAGATATTGGCTTTAAGCTGGGACCCATCCTCCACCCATCTACACTGTGGGGATTTGGGCTCCACGCTAGGCCCCAACATCCAGCCATCATATGGGCTCCAAGCACTGCCCCACACTCCCCTTTTCTACATTGTGTGGATATGGGCACCAAGCCAGGCCCCAGCCTCCACCTCTCTAGCCCATAGGTACATGGGTTCAAAGATGACCCACAGTGTCCACCTGCCTACACTGCAGGTATATGGGCTCCAAAATAGGCCCAAGCCTACATCTGTCTACACTGTATGGATATGGGCTCAATATCCCAGCCTCCACCAATCTACTGTACAGGTTTATGGGATTCGGGCTGGGCTCCAGGCATCCACGTGTCTACAGCAGAGTTATTTGCTGTCTGAACCAGACTGCAGCCTCCAACTGTCTGCCACAGTTATATGGGCAACAAGCCAGGCCCCATGCCTGCACTCATCTACACTGTGAGGATAGGGGCTCCAAGCTGTGCCTCACTTTCCACCCATGTACAGTGTGGGGATATCGGCTCTGAGCTGGGCTTTAGCCTCCAACTGTCTACCCAACAGGTATATGGGCTCCAAGCCAGGCCCCTGCCTCTGCTGTCTACATTGTGGGAATATGGGCTCTGAATCACACCCTGCAGGTATATGGGCCCCACCCTCCACCTATCAACGCCACAGGTATATGACTCTCAGCTGGGTCCTAGACTGGACCTGACTACATTGTGGAAATATGGGCTCCAAGCTGGATCCCAGCCTCTACCTGTATACTAAACAGGTGTATTGGAAGCAAGCTCTGCCCACCTCCACCTCTCTATACCACAGGTATATGGGCTCTGAAGCAGGCCCCAGACTCCACCTGTCTGCTCCATATTTATATGGGGTCCAAGCTGAACCAAAGCCTCCACCTGTCTATACCAGAGGTATATTGAATCCAAGTGTGACCCTATGCCTCTACCCATCTACAGTTTAGGGATATAGGCTCCAAGCTGGGCCCCAGCCTCCACCTGTCTACACCACATATATATGGGCTCCAAGCTGGGCCCTAGCCTCTGTCTATCTTCATTGCAGGAATATGGGCTCTGAGCTGGGCCCTGGCCTCCATCTGTCTACACTGTGGGGATATGGTGTCAAGCCAGGCCCCAGCCTCCAAGTGCCATCCCCACATGTATATGGATTCCAAGCTGGACCCCACACCTCCACCCTTCTATGCAGTTTGCATATGGACTCTGAGCTGGGCCCCAGTTTCCACCTGTCTACACTGTAGGAATATGGGCTCTGGGCTGGCCCTAGTCTCAAGCCATCTGCTCCACAGGTTTACAGGCTCCAAGCTTACCCCACCCTCCACATGTCTACAGCACAGTTTTATGGGCTCTAAGCTGCCGCCAGCCTGCATCCATCTACATATTGGGATATGGGCTCTGAGCCAGGCCCCAGCCTCCACCTGTCTACACTGTGGGGACATGGGCTCCTTCAGGGGCCCAAGCCTCCTCTTTTCTACCCAACATGTATATGGGCTCCAAGCTGTGCCATAGCCTCCACCTGTCTATCCCACAGGTATACGGGCTCCTAGCCAGGCCCCGGCCTCCACCAGTCTACATTGGAGGAATATGAACTCCAAGATGGCACAAGCCTCCACATCATCCCCAAAGGTGTATGGGCACCAAGCTGGGCCCTAGCCTCCATCTATCTACACCACAGGTATATGAGCTCTGAGACAGGCTCCAAGCCTCCACCCATCTACACTGTGGGGATATGGGCTTCAAGCCGGTTGGTAGCCTCCACATATCTATCCCACAAGTATATGGGCTCCATGCTGGGCTCCAGCCTCTACCTGTATACACCACAGGTATATGGACTCCAAGCTGGGGCACAGCCTATACTCATCAACACTGTGGGTATACAGGCTCTGAGCTGGGTGCCAGCCTCCACCTGTCTACTCCAGAGGTATATGGGCTCCAAACTTGGCCCCATGCCTCCACCCATCTATGCTTTGGGGATATGGGCCCTGAGTAAGACCCTAGCCTCCACCTCTCTACCACAAAGGTATATGGGCTCCAAGGTATACCCCATCTTCCAAATGTCTAGACCACAGTTATATGGGCACCAAGCCAGTCCACAGCTACCTCCTGTGTACATTTTGGGAGAAAGGGCTCTGGGCCATCCCCAGGCCCCACCTGTCTACCCCACAGGTGTATGGGCTCCAAGCTGGACCTCAGCATCCACCTGTCTATACAACAGGTATATGGGGCTCCATGCTGGGACCCAGCCTTCACCAGTCTACACTACAGTTGTATGGGCTCTGATCTGGGCCCCAGCTTCCAGATGTCAACACTGTGGGACTATGAGCTCAGAGTTGGGCCCCAGCCTCTACCTGTCTACCCCAGAGGTATGTGGGCTCTAAGCTGGGCCCCAGCCTCCACCTGTCGACACCACAGATGGATGGGCTCTGAGCCGGGCCCCAGCCCCACCCCAGCTGTGTACACCACAGGTATATGGGCTCAACCTAGGCCCTACTCTCTACCTGTCTATACCACAAATATATGGGCTCTGAGCCATGCCCTAGCCCCCGCGATGTACACCACAGATATATGTGTTCCAACCTGTGCCACACTCTCCACCTGTCTACTTCACAGTTATATGGGCTCCAAGCTGGGGCCCAGCACATAGTTGTGAAATCTGTGGGTATATAGGCTGTTCCGAGCTTCCTCCTATCTCCTCACAGGTATATAGGTCCAAGCTGGGCCACAGACTACACCCATCTACACTGTGTGGATATGGGCTCTGAGTCGGTTCCTAGCCTCTATCTGTGCACCCCACAGGTATATGGGGTCCAACCTGGGCCCCACCTTCCACCCATATACATTGTGGTAATTTGGGCTCTGGGCCTGGTCCCAGCCTCCACCTGTCTACCCCAGAGCTATATGTGCTGAAACCTGATAGTGTCTACACTATCAAAACCACAGTTGTCTGGACTCTGAGACAGGCCCCAGGTTCCACCTGTCAAAACCATAATTATATGGGCTCCAAACTGGACCCAAGCTTCCACTTGCCTATACCTCAGGTATATAGGCTCCAAGCTAGGCCCTATGTTTCCACCTGTCTAAACCATAGTTATTTGTGCTCCAAGCCAGACCCCAGCCTCCACCTGTCTACACCACAGGTATATGGGCTCTGAGACAGGCCCAGGCTCTACCTGTCTACACCATGGGTGTATGGCTCCAAGATGGGCCCTATGCCTCCAACCAACTACACTGTGGGGATATGGGCTCTGAGAGAGGCCACAACCTCCACCTGTCTACACCACAGTTATATGGGCTCCAAGCCAGTCTCCAGGTTACACCTGCCTACCCTGTGGGGATATGGGCTTCTAGCTGGACACCAGGCTCTATCAGTCTACACCACATGTATGCGGGCTCCAAAATGGGCTCCACGCCTCTACCTGTCTACACCATGGGTTTATGGTTCCCAGATGGGCCCTAGCCTCCACCTGTCTACCCAACAGTATATGGGCTCTAAGCTGGGACCCAGCCTCCACCAGTCTACACCATAGGTTTATGGGTTCCAATCATGGCCCCAGACTACACGTGTTGTCACTTTGGGAATACGGGCTCTGAGCTGGGTCCTGACTTTCAACCATCTACCATGAAGGTATATGGGCTCCAAGCTGGGCCCCAAGCATCCACCTGTCTCCACCACAGTTACTTAGGTTCAGAGCTAGGTTCTAGCCTCAAGGTGTCCACAGGTATATTGGCTTTGAGCCGGGCCTTAGCCTCCACCTGTCAACCCTACAGGTATATGGGTACCAAGCTGGGCCCCAGCCTACACCCATCTATACTATGGGAATATGGGCTCTGAGCTAGACCCCAGCTTCCACCCACCTATCCAACAGTTATATGTGTTCCTAGCTGTGTCTCAACCTGCAACAGTCTATACTGTGGATATATGGGCTCTGAGTCTTGCCCCAGCCTCTACCCATCTAAACTGTGAGAATTTGGACTCGAGCCAGGCCCCAGCCTCCACCTGTTCACCCCACATGTTATATGGGGTCCAAGCTGGGCCCCATGCCTACACCTGTCTACACTGTATAGATATGGTCTCTGAGCCAGGCCCTATGCCTCTACCCATCTACACTGTGTGGATATGGGCTCTGAATGGAGCCCCAGCATCCACCCATTTATCCCACAGTTATATGGGCTCCAAGCTGGGCCCTAGACTCCAGGTGTCTACACTGTGTGGATATGGGCACCAAGCTGGTCCCTGGCCTCTAGCCATCTACCCCACAGCTATATGGGCTCCAAGCTGGGCCCCATATCTCCACCTGTCTACAACACAGTTATTTGTGCTCCAAGCCAGGCTCTAGCCTTGACCTATCTACACCATAGTTATATGAGTTCTGAGCTTGTCCCTAGCCTCCACCTGACAATCCACAGATATATGGTCTCCAATCTGGGCCCAGCCTCCACCTGTGTAAACTGTGTGGATATACCTATCCCACAGTTGTATGTGCTACAAGTTGGACCCCACACCTCCACCTGTCTTCACCACAGCTATATGGGCTCCAAGCTTGACCCCAGCCTACACCCATTTACACTGCTGGGTTACGGGTCCAAGCAGGCCCCCTGCTTCCATCCATATAACCACAGGAATATGAGCTCCAAGCGGGGCCCCATGCCTCCAAATGTCTACATTATGTGGATATGGGCTCCGAGCCAAGACCTAGCATCCACCTGGCTACCCTACAGACATTTGGGTTCAAAGCTGGACCACAGCATCCACCTGTCTACACCACAGTTACCTGGGCTCTAAGCCAGGCTCTAGCCTTGATCTATCTACACCATAGGTATATGGGCTTCTAGCTGGGCCACACGCTTCCACCTCTCTATACCACAGATACATGGATTCCTAGCTGGGACACAGACTACAACTATCTATACTGTGGCAGTATGGGCTCCCAGCCAGGTCCCAGCCTCTACTGACCTATCCCACAGGTATATGTGCTCCATACTGGGCCCCATGGCTCTACCAGTCCACACCACAGGAATATGGGCTCCATGATGGACTCCAGGCTACACCTGTCTGCCCTGTGGGGATATAGCTCCCAGCTGCATCCCAGGCTTTACCTGTTTATCCAACAGGTATATGGGGTACAAGCTGAAACCCAGCCTCCACCTGTCTTTCCCACAGGTATATGGGTTCTGAGCCATGTCCCAGCTTCCACCCATCTACCCACAGGTATTGGGCCTCCTCACTTTGGCCCATGCCTCCACCCATCTATACTGTGGGGATATGGGCTCAGAGCCGAGCCCTAGCCTTCACCTCTCTATCCCATAGTAATATAGGCTCCAAGCTGGGCTCCACAACTCCACCCAACTACATTGGGGAGATATGGGCTCTGAGCTGATCCCCAGCCTCCACTCATGTATCCCCCAGGTATATGGGCTCCTAGCCAGGACTCAGCCAACACCCTCACCCACCCTGTCATCCCAAAGCCCCAGCCCTCCTGTCCACTGTGGTCTGCATGACCTCACCTGCCTGCAAGGGCACAGGGTGTGCCCTCTTCAGCTGCCCAGGTAGCCATGGTGCCCTCAGCCTCACCTGCCATCCCAGCATGCACCACCATCATCACCTTGTGGGGAATGCCAAGCCTGGGGCACACAGTCCCACATGCTCTTCCTGGGAGAATCGCTGGGGACTGTTGATGGGATGACAGATGCCGGGTCCTCTTCTGTGTGTTCCTCATCCCCCTGCTTCCAGCCAAATCCACCTGCGTGGAGGGAAACAAAAGTCTTGTCATCCCCTCTTTTGGGATTGGTGCATTCCAACACTCAGGGTTTGGCAGGAACTGGCCTGGAAGCTGGTGTGCAGGTGCAAAAGAGAGTGAGAGGCTGTGTGTGCAGGTGAGGGGGGGTGGTCCCCCTGATACTGTGTGCACATGCGGGGGTCCTTCTCCACACAGGCTGTTTGCTGCACAGGTGCAAGGTGGCCTGCTCTCTGCACCTCTGCAATGCTGAGTCACCACCTATTTTCAGCCTTGGGGCCTGGGCTCCCAGGAGGCAGCTGGGAACCCTGGGCTGGCCCCCGCTCTGCATCTCCTCCATGATACCCACAGGCTGGGACACTCAGAATCCCTCCTTCCACCCCTCAGGCATCTCTGCCCCCTCAGAGCTGAGCACCCTCCCCATCATCACCCCACACAGCAGGGTCTGCTCCCCAACCAGTCCAGCCCCACACAACCTCCAGCCTGGCTCTTCTCCAGGAGGGGAGGGGTGTCTCCAGCCAGCAGACAGTATGGCTGCACTGTCCCTGTGCATCTCCTGGAACCCTGCTCTGGAAGGGACAGGCTGGAGGACTGACTGCCACCACCTCCATTGGACGCCTCCAAGATTGGGCAGCACAAGAAGGTCCTCAAGCTAGCAAGAACCTGAGAGAGGACTCCGCAGGGCCTAATGAATTTCATGTGGGGCTGGGCTTGGCAAGCAGGTGGCTGAGCCAACCATGAGTCCAGGGCCTTGCATGCACACCCCATGGCTTTTACCCACAGCATAGACTGCTTCCCAGCATCAACACACGCACAGTTGAAAGTAGAGAGCTGTGGAAGTTACCTGCCTGAAGGTGGATGGTGAGAACATGGATGGGGAGAAACTCTGTCCTGGGTGGTCTGACCCCAGGCTTTATCGGGGCTGCATCTGCTGACTTGGGACATCTTGACCCCACAGGAGGAGAGTCATATATGGTGGGGGTGGGCAGGGGCATGCTTGAGCACCTCCCTGTGCTGGTGCCACACTCAGGAGCAGGGCACAGAGGCACCAGATAAAGCCAGGGTGACCCTGTGCCCCCTTCTGGGGAAGGGCAGGCAGGAATCTGGTGAGCACATGCAGGCATCACCCCGGGTGTGATGAGGACAGAGGAGGAAGCTGTGGGAGGGGGTGTGTGTCCTAGTGCTGGGGCCAGGGAGGAAATGACAGACAGGAATGACAGCAGGACTTGCCAGGGGGTGTGAACACCCAGTTCCCACAACAGGAAAAATGTCAAGTTGGCTGAGGAGGAGGGACCTTGGCAGGTGTGAGGGGGTGAGGAGCCCCTTCCCAGGAGCCCAGCGGCTCATCAGGGGGCAAAGCCCAGCAGAGCTTTCCCTGGAACAGCAGTGATGGGGCTGCTGCTCCCTGTCAGATCCTCTGTGGAAACCCTGCAGAGACCCTCTGCTAAAAGTTCATCACATGATCGCCCCAGGGGGTCAGGGAGCCAGAGAGACACTGTCCCATTAGACTGGGCCTGCAGACCCCAGTGAACTCCTGCTGTTAGGGGGAAGGCAATGAGGCAGGAGCTGCTTTCACACCCCCAGATTGCTCCCAGCCCAGCCCAGGAGGCATGAGTGTGACTGGCCCAGACATGTATTTTCTGAGCACAAGGCCCCTCCTGGTGTGGGAACCTCCCCAGCACCCACCTCTGCACTGGGGTCTCCCCTGCCCTGAAGTTCTCAGTCCAAGACCCAGTGTCAGAGCCTGAAGCTTCACCAGCAAAGGGAGTGGGGGCAGCACTGGCAGGTGAGGGGTGAGCATGTTCCCCATGGAGACCCCAGACCCACCTGCAGTGAGTTGGTCATGGCTTTGGGCAGGGGCAGGACTCTGGGCTAAACCGCACCATGGTACTGGGGGTCCCCCTCCCTGCCCCATCCCAGAGCCCTCCGGGTCCCTAAGGAAACGTGGTGGTGGCAGCTCCCCAGGCTGCCCGCAGTTACTTCAGGTAAGGCCCGAATGCTGGTCACCACCCCCAACCCAATGCCACATCCAGGACAGACTGAGGGAGGCGGGGGCTGCACGGAGGGAGGATGGTGGTGGGGAAGGTCCCCTGGGCAGGGAATCAGCAGGGCACAAGCAGGGGGCTGGGGGGTGGAGGGCGCTGACGTCATGGGGGAGGGGAAGGTGACCTCACAGGGAGAGAATGTGGTGATGTCACAAGAACCAAGCTGAGTTCCCCCAGCTGATTGGTGGGTGGGTTTGGGGGCGGGGCCTGGATATAAGGCAGTTGCCAGGGCCTGAGGCTGAGCAGAAAGGCTGAGTGAGCCCAGATGGCGCCGCTGCTGCTGCTCCTGCTCCTTCTGGCCGACCTGCTCAGGTCAGTGGAGGGGTCCTCCCTCACACACACCCCATACCAGGAACCCCGCCCAAACAATGGGGTCCCCCTGGATGGCATCCCGCTTCACTTCCTGTTGTGGGCCAGGGAATATACCAACCTGCACTCGACACCATGTGTACCCCCTCCTGCCTGGGGAAACCCTGTTCCAACCATCCACCTTTGAGCCCCACTGATCCAGTGACACCTGTGGACCCACAGTAGACCAACCACCTGCACCACCCCTGTCTCAGTCATCCAGCTTTGAGCCCACAGTGATCCAACAGCAGAAGCGGACATGCAGTCACTGATCCTTGGACCACCAGCCACCTGCAGAACCCCTGTCCCAACTGCACAACTTCAAGCCCCCACTGATCCACCAGCAGTGGTGGAACAGCACACACTGCCCCTTGGAAGACAGCAGGTATACACAACTCCTGTCAGTACTGTCCACTTTCAAGATGACAATATACTGGCAGCCACAGACCTGCAAGCAGCAACAACTGAACTACCTACCACCTGCAGAACCCATGACCCAATTGCCCAACTTCAAACCCCAGCTGATCAACCAGAAGACATGGACCCACACTCAATGCCCCTTGGATGACTTCCACTGTGTACAAGTCCTGCCAGAACTGTCCACTTTCAAGCCTCTGGTGATCCACCTGCAGCCACACACCCACAAACTGCAACCATTTTACCACCTCCCACATGCCAAACCCCTGTCCCAACCATCCACCTTCAAGCCCGTGCTGATCTACCAGCAGTCATGGAACAACACATACTGATCCTTGGATGACCTCCAGTTTGCAAAACTCCTGTCAGAACTGTCCACCTTCAAGCCCCCGCTGACCCACCAGCAGCCATGGACCCACACTCAGTGACCCTTGGACCACTTCCTGCCTGTGGACCCTATGCACCAACTGTCCATTTTTGAGACCCCACTTATTCACTGGGAGCTGCACACCTGCACATGGTGAAACTTGGACCACCTCCCACCTGCAGACCTCCTGTCTCCACCATCCATCTTAGAGCTCCCACTCATCCACCAGCAGTTGTGGACCCACACTTGATGCCCCTTGGATGACATCCCATGTGCAGAACACTTGTCCCAACTGTCCACCTTCAAGCCCCTGCTGATTAACTGGGAGTCATGGACCTACACTCAGAGACCCTTGGATCACTTCCCACTTGCAGAACCCCTGCCCCAACAGTCATTCATCCACCAGCAGCCATGGACCCACCCTCAATGGCCCCTGGACCCTCTCCTGCCCATGGAACCCCTGTCTCAACTGTCAACCTTCAAGCCCCCACTGATCCAACAGCAGTTATGGACCTACATTCCATGCCCCTTGGATGCCCTCTCTCCAGCCTAACTCCTGTCACAACTGTCCACCTTTGAGCATGAATCCCATGGACTCTGAAAAAGGCTGCCAGGATCTAAATCCCAAGTCCCCCCCTTCTCAACTGTGTGCCCTTGGGCAAATGACTCACCCTCTCTCTTTCTTCACTTGTGAAATGGAATAATCATAACAAAATAATAAGATTTCTTCTGGTGTGATGCTGATTGAATGAATGTTTCTAAAGCTTTTAGTACCCATGATCTAAGTGGTAAGCCTGTTTCCAGAGTCAACTATCTCCTCCAGGGGGAAGTAGTGGCTCCTGGGTGAAAAGCCCTGTTGGAGCTTGTTGTTTTCCTAGCAACTGGATTTTTCAGCCTTCATTTGAAGGGGCAGAAGGGGAGTGTGCTGGTTTGAATGTATTATGTCCCCCAAACGCCATTATCTTTGATGCAATCTTGTGGGGCAGACATTTTAGTGCTGATTAGATTGGAATTCTTTGAGTGTTTCCATGGAATGTGCCCCACCCAACTGTAGGTGATAACTCTGATTAGATATTTCCATGGAGGCATGGCCCCACCCATTCAGGGTGGGTCTTGATCAGTGGAGCCATAAAAATGAGCTGACAGGCAGAGGGAACTCAGTGCAGCTATGAGTGACATTTTGAAGAGGGGCTACAACCAAGAGGGACACTTGGAAGAAAGCACAGGAGCTGCAGGTGAGAGACAGTTTGAAGATGGCTGTTGAAAGCAGATTCTTGCTCAAGAGAAGCTAAGAGAGGACAAACGCCCCAACTGCAACTAAGAGTGACATTTTTGAGGAACTGCAGCCTAGAGAGGAAATTCCTGGGAGAAAGCCATTTTGAAACCAGAATTTTGGAGCAGACGCCAGCCATGTGCCTTCCCAGTTTCCAGATGCCATTGGCCATTCTTCAGTGGTGGTACCTGATTGCTGATGTGTTGCCTTGGACACTTTATGGCCTTAAGACTATAACTGTGTAACCAAATATACCCCCTTTATAAAGCCAATCCATCTCTGGTGTTTAGCATTCTGGCAGCATTAGCAAACTAGAAAAAGGAGTAAGGGGACAGGGTGGCCCACACACCCTGCATGCTGTCTTATAGCCACTGGCTGGATGGATGTGGCCCAGGACACACACGTGGCAGTGAGCTAGAACCAAAGGAGCCCCTTGAGGCCTTTGAGGCAGAAATGGCAAATGCAGCTGGACTGAGCTCATGAGAGCTGCACTGAGGAGAGATCTGTCTGGACTGGCTCATGGCCCTGCCTGCTGTGCTGGCTGCCTCAGCTTGGTGGCAGGGACCTATTGCAGTCCTCCTCCTGCTGGACAGTGCTGTCTGCTGGTCCTCAGCGCCCCCTCCTTCCTTGACTCCTTCTTCACTGCTCTAGTTATTTGCTGACTCCAATGGTTTCCCCCCTGACCACAACCCTGCCTACCTGGGCTTCCATTTCAGCCCTCCCCCTCTGGGGTCTCCTTAGCAATTATCGAGATTTAAAGCCACATAAGGTTTAATGTGACTACAGGAAAAATTAGAAACAAGTCATATGATCTAATTTTTAAGTAAGACAACATTTCGGTCTTCAAGCCACAGAACTGCAGGCTCTGGTTGGGGAAAAGACCTTATGAGTCTGACCCTCCTGCCCCCAATGGTGTCTCCACCCACACAACCCCAGGCTGCTCGCCACCTCCTTGCAAGATGACACATTTGGCAATCATCCAAGAGCAGACCTCTACCTCCCATAACTTCCACACGGTCAGCTTTGTTCTGTCCACTTCATTCTGGGTCCACTCAAAATGAAGCTATATGTATATATTTTTATTACAGAACTTAATGGATTACAGAGAAATCATGTAGAAAATATGAAGTCACCATATACTACTTGTGCCAGTTTGAATGTATTATGTCCCCCAAAACGCCATTATCTTCAATGTAACCTTGTGGGGCAGATTGATTGGTCTTTCTGATTAGGGTGTGAACTTTTGATTGGATGTTTCCATGGAGATGTGACCCACCCAACTGTAGATGATAACTGATGAAATCATTTCCATGGAGGTGAACTACCTACCACCTGCAGAAAACCTCTGTTAGCTGGGAATGCATGTGGCTGGCGTCTGCTCCAAAGTTCTGGTTTCAAAATGGCTCTCTCCCAGGACGTTGTTCTCTAGGCTTCAGTTCCTCAAAAATGTCACTCTTAGTTGCACTTGGGATATTTTCCTCTCTCAGCTTCTCCAGAGCAACAGTCTGCTTTCAACGGTGGTTTTCAAACTGTCTCCTATCTTCAGCTCCTGTGCTTTCTTCCAAGTGTCCCTCTTGGCTGTGGCTCCTCTTCAAAACATCACTCACAGCTGCACTGAGTTCCCACTGCCCATCAGCTCATTTATATGGTTCCACTGATCAAGGGCCACCTGAATGGGTGGGGCCACGCCTCCATGGAAATATCTCTTCAGAGTTATCACCTACAGTTGGGTGGGGTGCATTTCCATGCAAATCTAATCAGAACGCAAAAGTCTGCCCCACAAGACTGCATCAAAGAATATGGCTTTTTCTGGGGGACATAATACATTCAAACCGGCACACCCCGGGTCCCCTCTGAGGCTCGAACTAAGCGCAGACGCCGCGGGCCGGGCCGGAGCCGGGTCCAAGCTTTCACCACCGGCCCTGGCAGCCCGGAATGGCCGCGACGGCATCGCGCTTCCGGCCCGCCGCTGTCCTAGAGGTGCGGGACACCCGAGCGCGCGGGCGTCTGCCAGGTCGGGGCAAAGGGGCCCGCGGGCGGCCGGCGCCGTGTTGCCATCCTACCCGTAGGCGCCATCGCCGCCACCGCCGCCGCCAGCACCCGGCGGCCCCGGGAAGCTCGCGCCCGGCCTCGTCTTGGCCTCGTCGCTGCCACTGCGGCGCGGGCTCCGGCGACTGCGGTGAGGCGGGCCTGGGGTCGGCCACCCAGGTAGGCGGCCCGCCACCCGCTGGCGCGCCAATTCGCGCGGCCGGCGGCGGTCCCGGCTGGCGGCGATGGTGCGGCGCCCGGCTCCCCGCGCGTAGCCTCCAGCCTGGTCCTTGGCAGCGGCGGCGGCCCCCTTATTCCCAGGCCGGAGCGAGCGCGGGAGGCAGCGGCAGAGCCGGGGCGATCGACGGGACCCTGCGCGGCCAAGCGGCTGCTCAGTCCGGTCGGGGCTTTCGGGGCCCGGCGGGTGCGCTGCTCCAGGGGCGGCGGGTCGATTCAGTGGGCCGCGCGTCCGCTCCCCCCACCTCTCCCCGCCATGCCTGCGCCCCGCAGCCTGCGACGGTGGCCTCTTCTCCCGCGTCGAGCCGGGAGCCCCGGCCCAAGCCGAAGCCGCCATCCCCAAGCCCGTCCCCTGCTCCAGCGCTCCACGCCGGCCCGGCCAGGCTTCGCGGGAACCGGCGGCGAGGCCTGCGCGCCCGCACCCCGCTCCCCAAGTTGCGCTTCCCCGGGAGCAGGGCTCGGCCGCCGGGCCCGCGCAGTGTTGAGCCCCTCTCTTCTCTGGGCCGTTCAAGCGCGGGGCTCCCTTGTCCCCGTGCTTGGGAGCCGGGCTGCGGGCGCGTAGGGTGTCGGAGTGACCCTTGCGGCTGGAGGGGCTCTTGGGCCTAGAGACCCCCACACTGAGTTCGGGGCACAGGGCGCTCTCCCAAGAGGCTGCAGGGACCCCAGCACCCCGAGTGCACTCGCGGGAACTTCCAGCTTCGGGCTCCCCTCTTATCCCCAGCGCACCGCTCCTTAACCTGAAGGGCTTATGCCCGAAGGCTGAGACAGGAGGCGCCCGCCGCCTGTGGTCGGCCAGTGCTCCCTGCTTGTCGCCAAATGTCGGCCGGGTGCCCCGCACGCGCCAGCCACGCCAACTCTGGCAGGTGGGCAGTGAAAGCCGAGCACCATGCCCACTATTTGCTTCTCCAGAGCAAACACTGGGCAAGGTGACAGCAAAAATCTGCTTTCAACAGCCATCCCTCTCAGCTGCTCTGAGGTCCTTCTGTTTGTGAGCTGTTTTATAGGACTCCACTGATTAAATCAAGACCCACACTGAATGGGTGGGCCCACACCTCCATGGAAATAATCTAATCAAAGGTATTACCCACAGTTGTGTAGGTTGTCTCTTCATGGAAACATCCAAAGATTCTAACCTAATCAACACTAGTATGTCTCCTCTCACAAGACTGCATTAAGGAAAATGGCATTTTGGGGGCCATAATACATCCAAACCAGCACAGGCTCTGAGCCGTGCCCCAGCCTGCAGTCATCTTCACTGTGGGGATGTGGGCTCCCAGCCAGGACCAACATGCACCCATCTACCTGGCAGGAATGTGGGCTCCAAGCTGGGCCCAACATCTCCACCCATCTACATTGTGGGGATGTGGTCTCTGAGCTGGGTGCTAGTCTCCACCTGTCTACTCCAAAGATATACTGGATCCAAGTTGGGCCCCAGCCTCCACCTGGATACATTGCGGGAATTTGAGTTATGAGCCGTGCCCAATCCTCCGTCTGTGTACACTGTGTGGATATGGGCCCCAAGCCAGACCCTAGCCTCCACCTGTCAACCCCAGTGGCATATGGGCTGCAAGCTGAGCTCCACGCCTCCACATGTCTACACTGTGGGGATATGGGCTCCAAACTGGGCCCTAAGTTAAGCATGTTTACATTGAGGGAATATGGGCTCTGAGCCAGGCTCCAGCCTCCACCTGTCTATACCAAAGTTATACGGGCTCTGAGATGGGCCCCAGCCTCCACCTATCCACAATGCAGGAATAATGGCACCGAGCCTGTCCCCGGCCTCCACCTGTCTACACTGTGGGGATTTGGGCTCAAGCCGGACCCAGCCTCCACCTGTCTACCCCCCATTTATATGGGTTCCAAGCTGGGCCCCATGCTTCTACCCGTCTATACTATGTGGATATGAGATCCAAGCCTGGCCCCAGCATCCACCTGTCTATGCTGTATGGATTTAGGCTCCAAATCCTGCCCCAGCTTCCACCTATCTACAATGTGGGGATTTGGGCTAGAGCCAGGCCCCAGCCTCCACCCGTGTACCCCACATTTATATGGGTTCCAAGTTAGGCCCTATACTTCCACCCATCTATACAATGTGGATATGGGATCCGAGCCAGGCCCTAGCCTCCACTGACTACACTGGTAATATGGGCTCTGAGCAGGCTCCCAACCTCCACCTGTCTACCCTAGAGATATATGGGCTCCAAGCTGAGCCCCAACCTCTATCTGTCTATACCACAGTTATTTGGTCTCTACCAGGCCCCAACCTCTATCTCTCTAACCCAGTTATATAGACTCTGAGCTGGGCCACAGGCTTCCACCCATCTACATCGTAAACATATAGGCCCTGAGCCATGCTGCAGCCTCCACCCATCTATCCCAAGGTGTCGTGGCTCTAAGCAGAATCCCAGGCTCCTCCTCTGTGTACCACAGGCATATGGGGTCCGAGGCAGATCCCAGCCTCTACCCTTCTACATTGAGGGAATATGGGCACAAGCCTGTCTACAACAGGCTCCACCCATCTACACCAAAGTTATTTTGGGCTCCAAGTCAGGCTTCAGCCTCAACCTGTCTATACTACATGTATATGAGCTCCAATCTGGGCCCAGCCTACACCCATCTAAACCGTGGGAATATGGCTCCAAGCCAGGCCCCAGCCTCCACTTCTTTACACATGGGTATATGGATCCAAGCTGGGACCCAGCCTATATCCATCTACACTGTGGGGATAAGGGCTCCGAACCAGCCCACCCTCCACCTGTCTATACCACAGAGAAATGGGCTCCAAGCTGGGCCCCAGGACTCCTAACCATCTACATTGTGTGGATATGGGCACCGAGGTAGTCCCCAGCCTCCACCTCTCTAGCTCCACAGGTATATAGATTCAATGCTGAGCCACAGTGTCCACTTGTCTACACAACAGGTATATGGGCTCTAAAATGGGCCCAAGCCTACACCCATCTAAACTGTGTAGATATGGGCTCCAAGCCAGACCCCAGCCTCCACTAATCCACCAATCTACCTAACAGGTATATGGGATTTGGGCTGGGCCCCATGCATCCATGTGTATACAGCTGAGTTATTTGGGGTCCAAGGCAGGCCAGAGCCTCCACCTCTCTACAGCACAATTATATGGACAATGAGCCAGTCCCTATGTCCCAACCCATCTACATTTTGGGGACAGTGGCTCCAAGCTGTGCTTCAGCCTCATCAATCTACAGTGTGGGGTTATGCGAGCCAAGTTAGCCTCTAACCTCAACCTGTCTACACCACAGTTAATGGACTCCGAGCCAGGCCCAAGCTGCCACCTATCAATTTTACAGGTATATGGGCTCCAAGCTGGGCCCAGCCTCTACCCATCTACACTGTGGTAATATGGGCTCAAAGCCATGCTCCAGCCTCCATTGTCTACCCCACAGGTATACGGACTACAAGATGGACCCCAGTCTCCACCTGTCTACACCACAGGTGTATTTGTTCCAAGCCAGGCCCCACACTTCAACCGGTCTGCCCTCTGGGGATATGAGTTCAGAACAGGTCTCTAACCTCCACCTGTCTGCCCCACAGGTATATGGGCTCCAAGGTGGGCACCAGCCTCCACCTGTCTTCAGTGAAGAAATATTAGCTACAAGCCAGACCGCAGCCTCAATGTTTCTACCCCACAGGTATATGGGCTACAAATTGGGCCCCAGTCTCCACCTGTCTACACTGTGGGGATATGGGCTCCAAGCTGGGACATAATCTCCACCTGTCTATACCCCAGGTATATGAGCTCCAAGTGGAGCCACACGCCTCCACACATCTACATGGTGGGAATATGGGCTCTAGGCTGGGCCCCAGCCTCCACCTCTCTACCCCAGAGGTATATGGGTTCCACGATGGGTCCCAGGATCCACCTGACAACAATTTGGGGATAGGGGCTCTGAGCTGTGCCCCAGCCTACAGCCATCTATCCCACAGGTATATGGACTCCTGGCTGGGCCCCACGCTTCAGCCTGTCTAAAACAGTTATTTGGTCTCCGAGCTGGGCCCAGCCTCTACCTGTCTACCCCATAGGTATATAGTCTCCAAGCTGGACACCAGGCTCTAGAGTCTACATTGTGGGGATATGGGCTCTGAGTTGGTTCCCAGGCTCCAACTCTCTAAGCCAAAATATATAGGCTCGGCACTTGGATCCATCCTCCACCTGTCTACATTGTGGGAATACGGGCTCCGAGTCGAACCAAAGCTTCCATGCATCTACATTACAGGAATATGAGCTCCAAGCTTAGCCCCAACCTCCACATGTCTACACCACAGTTTTATGGGCTCTAAGCTGCCACCGGCCTACATCCATCCACATATTGGGCATGGGCTCTGAGTCAGGCCCCAGCCTCCATCTTTCTACTCCAAAGGTATATGGGCACAAAGCTGGGTCCCACACCTCCACCCGTCTACACTGAGGGAATATGGACTCCAAGCTGGATCCAGCTCCACCCATCTACATGTTGGGCTTATGGGCACCAAGGCAGACCCCAATCTCTACCTGTCTACCCCACAAGTATGTGGGCTCTGAGCTGGGCCCTAGCCCCAAACTGTCTACACCATAGGTATATGGAGTCTGGGCCATGCCCCAGCCCCAGCCCCAACCTGTCTAAACCATAGGTATATGTGTTCTAAACTGGGACCCATGCCTCCACCCATTTACCCTGTGGTGATACGGGCTCTAAGCTGGGTCCTAGACTCTATCTGTCTATCCAACAAGTATATGGGCTCTGACCATGCCCCAGCCTCCTCCTGTCTACACCACAAGTATGTTGGCTCCAACATGGGCCCCAGCCTCCACCCATCCACACTGTGAGGATATGGGCTCCAAGACAGGCCCCAACCCCCACCTGTCTACCCCAGATCTATATGGGCTGAAGCTAGGCCCCATCATAAGCCTATCTACACTAGAGGCAAATGGCCTACAAGCTGGACCCAAGGCTTCATCTGTCTATACCAGAGGTATACGGGCTCCAAGCTGGGGCCCAGCCTCCATCCGTATATATTGTGGTAGTTTGGGCTCTGAGCTAGGTCCCAGCCTCCACCTGTCTACACCACAGGTTTGTGGGCTCCATGCTGGGCCCCATGCCTACACCTGTCAAAACCATAGCTTTTTGGAAGTTGAGCCAGGCCCCAGACTCCACCCATCAAACCATAATGTTCCAGTTTGCTGATGCGGCCATTTTGCAAAACACCAGAAATGGATTGGCTTTTATAAAGGAAGTTTATTTAAGGCCATAAAGTGTCCAAGGTAAAGAATCAACAATAGGATACCTTCACTAAAGGATGGCCATTGGCATCCGGAAAATCTCTGTTAGCTCGGAAGGCATGTAGCTGGCATCTGCTTGCTCCCAGGTTGCATTTCAAAATGGTGTTCTCCAAAATGTTGCTCTCTTAGCTGCAGCTCCTCTTCCAAATGTCACTCTTAGTTGCTCTGAGGTCCTTCTGTTGTGAAGTCCTTTATATGACTCCAGTGATCCAATTAACACCACCCTGAATGGGTGGGGTAACACCTCCATGGAAATTATCCAATCAAACATTTCACTCACAGTTGGGTGGGTCACATCTCCATGGAAACACTCAATCAAAAAATTCCAGTCTAATCAACACTAATATGTCTGCCCGCACAAGATTGCATTAAAGCATATGGCTTTTTCTGGGGGACTTAATATATACAAACCAGCACACATACGTATATGGGCCCCAAGCTGGACCCCAGCTTCCACTTGTCTACACCACAGGTATACTGGCTCCAAACTGGTCCCAATCCTCCACCCATCTACACAGTGGGGTTATGGCCTCTGAGCTGGGTCATTGCCTCCTCTTGTCTACTTAACAGTTATATGGACTCCAAGTTGGGCCCCATGCCTCCACCTGTCTACACCACAGTTATATGGGTTTAAAGCTGGGCCACAGCATCCATCTGTCTACACCAAAGTTATAAGGGGTCCAAGCTGGGACCCAGCCTACACACATCTATGCTGTGGGGATATGGGCTCCTTGCGTGGCCACATCATCCATCCACCCATTGACCCCACAGATTTACGAGCTCCAAGTTGGGCCCCACCCACCACCTGTTGCCATCTATAGTTTGGGGATATGGGCTCTGAGCTAGGCCCCAGCCTCCACCCATCTACTCCAGAGATATATGGTCTCCTAGTTGGGTCCCAGCCTACAACTGTCTACACTATCCAGATATGGGCTTCAAGTTGTGCCCCAACCTCTACCCATCTACACTGTGGGAATATGGGCTTTTAGCTGGGCCCCTGCCTCCAGCCATCTGCCCCACAGTTGTATGGTCTCCAAGCTGGGCCCCACCTATCCTTCAGTCTACACTATGGGGATACAGGCTCCTAGCCAGGTCCCAGCCTCCACCTGTCTACCCCAGAGCTATATGGGTTGAAACCGGGCCCCATGAATCCACCAGTCTACACTGTGGGAATATGGCTTCAAGCTGGGCCATAGTTTACACTTATCTATACTGTCGGGATATGGGCTCCTTACTGGGCTCTAGCCTATACTCATCCGCACTGTGGGTATATGGACTTTGAGCCAGGCCCCAGCCTCTACCTCTATACAGCAAACTTACACAGGATCAAAGCTGGACCCCACGTCTCCACCCGTCTACACTTTGGGAATATATGGTCCAATCCAGACACTTGCCTCCACCAGTATACCCCACAGGTATATGGGATCCAAAGTGGGACATAGACAATACCCATCTATACTGTGGGAATATGGGCTTAGAGCCAGACCCCAACCTCCAACTGTCTACCCACAGTATATGGGTTCAAAGCTGGGTCACAGCATCCACCTATCTATACCACAGATATATGGGCTCCAATCTGGGCCCTACACCTCCATCTGTCCACACTGTGTGGATATGGGCTGTGAGCTGGGCCCTTGCCTCTACCTGTCTACCCCACAGGTATATGGACTTCGAGTTGAGACCCAGCTTTCACCTGTCTATACTGCAGATATATGGGCACCAAGCTGGTCCCAGGCCTCTACCTGTCTACTGCATGGGTATATGGACTCCTCACTTTGGCCCATGACTCCACCCATATACACTGTGGGTACATGGGCTAAGAGCCAGGCCCTAGCCTTCAACTGTCAACCCCAGGGTTAAATGGGCTCCAAGCTGGGCTCCATGCCCCCACCCATCTACACTGTGGGGATAAGGGCTCTGAGTTGAGCCGCAGCCTCCACTCATGTACCCCACTGGTATATGGGTCCCAAGTTGGCCCCCAGCATCCACCCATCTAAATTACAGGAATATGGGCTACAAGCTGTGCCCCAGCCTCTACACTGTGGGAATTTAGGCTCTGAGCCATGCGGCAGCCTACTCCTGTCTACCCCAAGGTATACGGGCTGTAAGTGGAACCCCAGGCTCCTCTTGTCTACCCCACAGTTCTATGGGCTACAAGCTAGACCCCATCCTCCATCTGTTTATCCCACAGGTATATGTTCTGCAAGCTGTTCCCCAGCCTTATACCATAAACAATGTGGCACAGCCTCCACCAATCTACTCATGGGTATAGGAGCTCCCAGCCGGGACCCCTGCCTCCAAATGTCTACTCCATGGGCACAGGGGCTCCGAGCTGGGCCTCAGGGTGCACCAGTCTACATTGCAGGAATATGGGCTCCAAGACAGGACCCAGCATCCAGCTGTCTAACTCACAGTTATATGGTCTCCATGCCAGACCCCATGACTATACCTGTCTATCCTGCGGGAATGTGGGCTCCAAGCTGGGCCCAACCTCGACATATCTACACCACAGCTATATGGCTCCAAGTTGGACCCCAGCCTACACCCATCTATACTGTGGGGTAAGAGCTCCAAGCTGGGCCACAGCCGCCACCCATCTACCACAGGAACATGGGCTCCAAGCTTGACCCCAGGCCTCCACCTGTCTACAACATAGGTGTAAGGACTCCTAGCCAGGCCCAAACCTCCACTCGTCTACACTGTGGGGATATGAGCTTTGAACTAGGCCAAAGTCTCCACCCATCCATGCCAGAAGTGTATAGGTTCCAAACTGGGCCCGAGCTACCACCCATCTACAATGTGGGGATATGGGCTCAAAGCTGGGCCAAAGCTTATGTCTGTCTACACTTTGGAGATATGGGCTCTGAGCTGGGCCCAAGCCTCTACCATCTACTCCACAGGTATAGGGTTTCTAAGCTGGGCCCCAGCCTCTGTCTACACCACAGATATATGAGCTCTGAGCTGGGCCCAGGCTCCACCTGTCAATCCTACAGCTATATGGCCAGCAAGCTGGCTCCAGCCTCTACCTGTCAATACCACAGGTATACTGGCTCTGTGGTGGGCCCCAGGCTCCATCTGTCTGTCCCATAGGTATATGGGCTCCAAGCTGGGCTACTGACTCCAAGTGTCTACAGCACAGGTACTTGTGCTCTGAGCAGGGCCCCAGTCTCCACCTTTCTACAGCACAGCTATATGGGTTCTTAGTCAGGCCCCATGCCTCCACCTATGTGCACTATAGGGATATAGACTCTGAGCTGGACCCAAGCCTCCACCAGTCTACACAATGGGGATATGGGCTCTGATCTGGGCACTAGCCTCCACCTGTCAAACTCACAGATATTTGGGCTCCAAGCCAGGCATCTACAATGTGGGAATACGGGCTCTGAGCTAGGCCACATGCCTCCAACTGACTGTACCAGAGTTATTTGGGTTCTGAGCCAGGCTCCAGCCATGCCCTCTCTATACCACAGGTATATGGACTTGGAGCAGGGCCCCAGCCTCCACCTGTCTACACCACAGGTATATGGGCAATGAGCCAGGCCCTATACCCCCAACTATATTCATTGTGGGATATGGGCTACAAGCTGGACCCCAGCCTCCTCCTGTCTACACCATAGTTATTTGGGCTCCAAGCTTGGTCCTAGCCTATACCCATCTACATTTTTGTGATATGGGTGTTGAGCTGGGTCCAGACACAACTTGTATACCCCACAGATATCTGGTCTCTAAGCTGGGCCCCAGCTTCCATTTTCTACACTACAGGTATACAGGCTTCAAGTTTTGTCCCAGCCTACACCTGTCTACACTTTTGGGATATACTCTCCAAGCCAGACCCCAGCCTCCACCCATCAACCCCACAGGTATATGGGCTCCAAGGTGGCAACCAGCCTTCCCCTATCTATCCTACAGATATGAGGGCTCCAAAATGGGCCCAACCCTCCATCTGTCTACACAACATATATATGGGCTCTGAACCAGGTCCCAGCCTACACTATCTACCCCACAGGTATATAGCTTTCAATTGGACCCCAGCCTCGGCCTATCTATATCATAGGTGCATGGCTCCTAGCTGGGCAGCATGCGTCCACCCATCTACACTGTGGGGAAATGGGCTCTGACCTGGGCCCCAGCGTCCACATGTCTACCCCATAGGTATATGGACACCAAGCTTGGCCCCAGCCTCCTCCTCTCTTTTTTGTGGGCATTTGGTCTCTGAACCAGGTCCCAGCCTCCACCCATCTACCCCACTAGTATATTGGCTCCATGCTGGGCCACATGCCTACACCTCTCAAAACCACAGGCTCCACCTGTCAAAACCGCAATTACATGGGCTCTGTGCTGGGCCCAAAGCCTCCACCTATCTACGCTCTAGTCTTATGGGCTCTGAGCTAGGACTCAGCTTCTGCCCATTTACTCCACAAGTATCTGGGCTCCATGCTGGGCCCCAGGCTTTACCTGTCTACCCTACAGATACATGGGCTCTGAGCGGGGCCTGAGCCTCCACCTGTCTAGCCCACAGGTTTATGGGCTCCTTGCTTTGCCCTACATCTCAGCTCATCTACACTGTTGGGATATGGGCTCAGAGCTGGACTCTAGCCTCTACCTGTGTGCCCCACAGGTATATGGGCTCCAAACTGGGCCCCATGCCTCCACTTTTCTACACTGTGGGGATATGGGTGCCAAGGTGGACCCCAGCAACCACCTGTCTACACTGTGGGAATATGCATGCCAAACCTGTCACCAGCCTCCACCCTTCTGCCTTGTGGGAATATTGGCATTAACTGTGCCCCAGCATATGCTTATTGTGATGGTTAGGTTCATGTGCCAGCTTGGCCAGGGATGGTACCCAGCTGTCTGGTCAAGCAAACACTGGCCTAACACTTGCTGTGAGGATGTTTGTGGCTGGTTAATAATCCAACAGGCTGGTTTATTAAATCATCAGTCAATTGGCTGCAGCTGTGACTAATGACTCACCAAAGAGTGTGTCTTCCACAATGAGAGAATGCAATTGGCTGGATTTAATCCAATTAATCAGTTGAAGACTTATAAGTGAGACAGATAGAGGATCTTCACTTCTTTCGCTGCCCAGTGAAGCGTTTCCTGAGGAGTTCGTCGAAGTTGCTGGTTCATTTCCTGAGAAGTTCATCAGACATCTTCCTTGGAGTTGACAGTTTGCTGACTGCTGTTCAGACTTTGGACTCGTGCATACCCACAGTTGCCTGAGTCACTTTTATAAATTTTATAGTCATAGACACCTCTCTTTGATTTTGTTTCCCTAGAGAACCCTAATTAATACATATGGTTATGCTACATTTTGTTTATCCATTCATCAGTGGATATTTTTGTTGTTTCCCCTCTTTGGCTATCATGAATAATGTTGCTATGAACATTTACATATACATTTTGGATGAATTAAATTTTGATGTCATCTACAGATTGAGAGATTGTTTACTTCTTCCCTTCCAATCTGGACACCACTAATTTATTTTTCTTGCCTATTAGCTGTGGCTAGAATCCCCAGTACAACACTGCACACAAGTGGTGGCAGCATGTATCCCTGTATTTGTTCTTTTCTTTGGTTAAATCTTTCATTCTTTCACCATTAATTCTGACATTAGCACCTGGATTTTGACTGATTCCTTTTATCAGGTTGAGAAAGTTCCATTCTGTGCCTACTTTTTTTTTAATGTTTTATCAAGTAGGGGTGCTTAATTTTGTTACTTGATGTTTTTAAAGTTTTTTTCAGATGATCACATGCTTTTTTAATTTTTTCCTTCTTAAATGTAATTTTATTAAATATATTCACATACCATACAATCACCCAAAGTGTACAAGAATTATTTTACAGTTGCATCATATAGTTGTGCATTTGACAACACAATCATTTTTTGAACATTTTCATCACTCCAAAAAATAAATATGAAAATAAGAATGAAAATATAAGTAAAGGAGAACACTCAAAGCATCCTATACCCCACCTCCCATTTATCTTTTTTTAATTGAAATATATTCACATATCATACAGTTATCCAAAGTGTAAAATAATTGTTCACAATCTCATCATATAGTTGTGCATTCATCACCGCAGTCCATTTTGGAACATTTTCATTACTCCAAAAAAATAAGAATAAAAATAAAAGTAAAAACACTCAAAATGTCCCATATCACCCTCCTCCATATTATTCATTTACTTTTTGTCCCTATTTCTTCTACTCATTTGTCCATACACAAAAGAGGGCTTGAATCATAAGATTTTCACAATCACATGGTCACACCATATAAGCTATATAGTTATATGATCATCTTCAAGATTCAAGGATACTGGATTGCAATTCAACAATTTCAGATATTTCCTTCCAACTATTCTAATAAACTAAAAACTACAAAGGGATATCTATATAACACATAAGAGTTACCTTCAGAATGACCTCTTGACTCCATTTGAAGTCTCTCAGCCATTGAAACTTTATTTCGTTTCAATTCTCCTCCCTGTTTTGGCCCAAAAGGCTTTCTCAGTCACAGCGTGCAGGGTCCAGGTTCATCCTTGGGAGTCACATTCCACATTGCCAGGGAGATTTATACCCCTGTGAGTTATGACCCACATACAGGGTAAGGCGGTAAGTTTACCTGGTGAGTTGGCTTAGAGAGAGAGGCCATATCTGGACAACAAAAGAGGGCCTCTGGGGGTGACTCTTAGGCACAATTATGAGTAGGATTAGCCTCTCCTTTGCAGTATCAAGCTTTGTAAGGAAAAGCCCCAAGATCAAGTGCTCGGCCTACCAAGCTGGTGGTCCCCAATGCTTGCAAGAATATCAGGAATTCCCCATCTGGGGAAGTTTAATATTTCCACATTTTTCCACAGTCTCTCAAGGGGGCATAGGGAATACTTTTTATTCTCTGCCCAAATTACTCTGGGTTGTATCGGGGCTTCAGGCTAACCTGGATAACAAGGTCTCACTCGCTAGTCAAGTTCTCATGTAATTATGGCATTTGAGTAAACTGACAATACAAGTTAAATTATATAGTGTGCTAGAGAAAATATAGATTTTGCACCAAATAAACATCTCTTCCTTTGGTCCCACACAGAAGTCAATGTTTTAAAACATGGTTAGTATCATCCTTTACCCTTTAGTCAGATCTACCCCAATGTCAACCAAGTCCATTTCGTTTATATCTCCAGTCGAAGTCTGATCTCCTTTCCAGCCTCTTTAGCAGCTGTTTCACGGGGCAATGCTGACACTCACAGCTGCCGAACTTGCTCCGACTTCCAGGTGCCACACAGACACCCGAAGCTCCAGGGACTGACCATGTCATACACAAACATGTCAGAATCTCAAAATTTAAAAATAACTGTTACAACTCATGTAAAAGTGACTGCTGAAAAGAGCTTACAATCTAGGAACCTTTATATAAGCCTTCCCCTTCTAGCCCATGCTCCCAGATTCAATTCTCAGAGTTTACACATTGCTATTAGTCCATTTTAGTGAGGCATTATAATGTTTGTCTTTTCATTTCTGGTTTATTTAACTCAATCTGCTGTCCTCATGGTCCATTCACTTTGTTGCATACCTCATAACTTTATTCCTTCTTGCAGCTCCCTCATGCAAAAACGTTCTTATGTTTGTACATTTAATCACACTCATTGCCCACTCTAGGGTTCACTAAATTATACATTCCCAGTCTTTATCTTCTGTCTCTCCTTCTGGTATCATACAGACCCCTAACCTTCCTCTTGCAACCATATTCACAGTCATGTTTGTTCAGTGCACTTACAATGTTGTGCTACTGTCACCCAGTATTGTGCTATCCATTTCTAGATCTGTACAATCAACCCTCTAGAACATTCTATACTCATTCAACATCAAAAGTCTGATCTCTACCCTCTTTCTATTTCCTGATACCTTCATTTCTACACCCTTCTCCAAACCTCTCTCTCCTGCTTTTTCCCATCTGTCTGTACCACTCCCTTTAGTATTTCCCATATAGAAGGTCTCCTGTTCACCAACTCTCTCAGTGTCTGTTTATCAGTAAATATTTTAAACTCTCCCTCATTTCTGAAGGACAGTTTCTCTCTATATAGGATTCTTGGTTGGCAGTTTTTCTCTTTCAGGATCTTGAATATGTCATGCCACTGCCTTCTCGCCTCTATGTTTTCTGCTAAGAGATCTGTACTTAGTCTTATAGAGCTTCCCTTGTGTGTGATGAATTGCTTTTCTCTTGCTGCTTTAAGAATCCACTATCTTTGACATCTGAAAATCTATTAAGTATCTTGGAGTAGGTCTATTTGGATCAATTCTGTTTGGGGTGTGCTGTGCTTGGCCCAGCATTCTTGTCTCAAAGGCATCTTCTGGGGTGAGGGGCTGCCAGCAGCAGGCACAGATCTGCCACCTTCTGTGTCAGGGCCCAGCAGAGACAGGCAGGGGCCCCGAGCTGGACTCCACCCTCAAGGGTTTACCTGACTTGGTATCCATCACGTCAGCTCTCCGGGCCTCCATTTCCCCAAATGTACTTGATCTAGCTGGGCCAGAGAGCCCTTGTGGTTCTGGCTCCCTCCCCCTCCTGGCACACAGTAGGTGCTCAGGAAGCATCTGTGGATTAAGAAAGCAACCTTGGGGCACATCACAGGGGCTGCCCTCCAGGCCAGCTCCAAGCCCTCTCAGCCAACCCACCCCAACCAGCCAAGGACACAGCTGCAGTCCCTGGCTTGCCTCCTGACACCCATTCCACACTCTTTGCTGGGCATTTGGGAACCACGTTTGAATTTGAATTTGAAGTTCAACCGGTGCAGTAATGTCATGAGGCTCCCACCAGGGTCCCTGTGCTGGGATCTAGGGTGACCCTCTGAGTGACACACAGATGCCCCTTGCCCTGGGCCTGGCCTGGGAGGAAACTGGGTTGGAGACAAAAAGCTGCCCTTCCCAGTGTCAGGGGGGAGCCAGTGGCAGAAAGTTGCCTGCTTCTGGCACTTGGGGATGGAGGGGGGGATGTCCCCAGGGAGCCGCGCGCTGGGGAGCCAGGCAGCTGGCCTGAGGGATGTGGCACTTTGGGGCCAGGAGGTGGGCGTGTGCGGGCCCCTGCCTGGTGTGTTTTCAGGCCTCTGTGCCTGTTTCAGAACCCTGGGCCTTCCCTCCCAAGTGCTGCCGGCCCTGAGCCCTCCGCGCAGCAGCCAGCTCCTGGGCTCCGGTGCCCCCGCCTTTACCGAACCCTGGGGCGAGGCAGGGGAAAGGGGCGCCCCCACCACGCAGGGAACCCAAGGCACACGCGCCCAGCTCCGGGCAGGCTCTGCAGGGAAGCCCCCGCGCAGGCTTCAGCTGGACCCGCCGGCGCACCAGGCGGGGACGCTGCAGGGCTCCGGGTTCCCCTGGGTCCCCTCCGCGGCTCGGTCCGCGGCTCGGTCGAGCCTTTCCTGCCGGCCCTGGCAGCCCGGAGTGGCCGCGACTGCATCGCGCTCCCGGCCCGCCTCTTTCCTAGAGGCCCGGGCCACCCGAGCGCGCGGGCGTCTGCCAGGCCGGGGTAACGGGGCCCGCGGGCGGCCGGCGCCGCGTTGCCACCCTACCGGTAGGCGCCACCGCCGCCACCGCCGCCGCCATCACCCGGCGGCCCCGGGAAGCTCTCGCAGGGCCTCGTCCTGGCCTCGTCGTTGCCGCTGCTGCGCCCACGGCGAAGCGGGCGCCCCCACATGGAAGCGCTCCGCCATCCCCCGGCGGGCCAATTAGCGCGGACCCGGGCGGCACCGGATGACGGAGGTGGTGCGGCGCCCCGCGCCCCGCGCGTAGCCTTGAGCCTGGTCCTTGGAGGCGGCGCGGCGGCCCCTGATTCCCCCGGCGGAGCGAGCGCGGGAGGCGGCGGCAGAGCCGGGGCGATCTACGCGACCCCGCGCAGCCCAGCGGCTGTGCAGTCCGGCCGGGGCTTTCGGGGCCCGGCGTGCACGCTGCTCGGGGGCGGTGGGTCGATTCGTGGGGCCGCCGGGCCGCCCTTCCACGCCCGCACCGGCATCCTGCCACGGTGGCGGAGCGCCAGAGCTGCGGCCGCCGCGGCGGGAGATTTTTTTAAATCCCGGCCCAACGCCCGCCCCTCCCCGGTGCCGCCCCCATCCCTCCATGTGCCCTAAAAGACACCGATCACCTCCCCGAGTGGCGCCTCCAGTCGCCGCGGCGGTGGCAGCGGTGACCGCTTCCTTTGGCGAGCCCCAGCTCGTGGTCCCCGCGCCCTTCTGGAATTCGGCCGGCTCGGGGTCCCAGCCGCGAGCCCCGTCCCAAGCCGAAGCCGCCACCCCAAGCCCGTCCCCTGCACCAGAGCTCCACCCCGGCCGGGCCGAGCTTCGCGGGAGCCGGCGGCGAGGCCTGCGCGCCGACACCCCGCGCCCCAAGTCGCGCTTCCCCAGGAACAGGGCTCGGCCGCCGGGCCCGCGCAACGTTGGTCCCCTCACTTCTCTGGGCTGTCCAAGCGCGGGGCTCCCGGGTCCCCATGCTTGGGACTTCGGTTTCAAGCACGTAGGGTCTCCGCGAGACCCTTGCGGCCGGAGAGGGTCTTGGGTCTCGAGACCCGCGCACTGAGCTCGGGGCACAGGGCACTCTAACAAGAGGCTGCAGGGTCCCTGGACACCCAGAGCCCACTCTCGGAAACTTCCCAGTCCCGGCTCCGCTCTCATCTCCAGCGCACGGCTCCTTAACCTGAAGGGCTTATGCCTGAAGGCTTAGACAGGAGGCGCCACCGCCTGTGGTCGGCCAGTGCTCCCTGCTTGGGCCAAATGTCGGATGGCCCGTGCCACACGTGCCAGCCACGCCAACGCTGGCAGGTTGGCAGTGAAAGCCCAGCACAGAGAGAGCTGGTGCAGCGGGTGCCAGGAGCCTCATCTCATTAGCTCCAGTTCCTACAAAGGGCTTTGCCAACTTCAGCTGCTTCTGTGACTGATTGAGGAGCGCTGGCGCCTGGGGAAACAGGTAGGGGTGGGAAGGGGGCGCCAAGGGTGTCCCATCATTGATGCAGGTGCAGCCGCAGGCAGAGGAGGAGCAGGCGGGGGAGGGAGAGGGGGCCATGGGAGGGTTCCTAGCCTGCCCAGCCAGGGTGGGAGTCCTGCCTAAAATTGCCTGCTTCCCCCAACACCCACCCATCCCCACCCCACCAGCTTACTGACCCACTTCAGCAGTGGGCCCCCCAGGGCTGGCTCTTTGGCCTTTCTGTTCCCTAGCCACTTGCCCCAGGTCCCCTGAGGGCTGTCCTTAGCTGTCCTTAGCTGGCAGCCAGTGCCCATGCCCAGTGGACGGTGCTCTGTCTAAATTGTAGGAATATGGGTTCTAAATGGGACCCAGCTTCCACCTGTTTACCCCACAGGTGTATGGGTCCGAGCCAGTCCCCAGCCTCCACCCCTGTACACTTTGTGGATATGGGCTCTGAGTTGGGCCCAAGCCTCCACCCATCAACACCACAGGTATATGGGCTCCTGCGGGTTGCTGGTGCTGAGTTCCAACTTGGCGGGCCGGGGCCAGGGAACCTGGTCAGCCCCTGGGGGAGGCGATGGGCATGGGCAGTAGCGCCCTCCACAGCCCCCCCCCAGGGAACCTGGCCAGCCCCTGGGGAGGGTAGTGGGCATGGGCAGTAATATCCTCCACAGCCCCCCGGGCCTGAGAAAGTGGCGCCGGCTACAGGCCCCATCTCCCTCACCCAAAATACAACCGTTAGAGGAAGCTTGCCGGAGAAAACCGCCCCCCTTATCTTGCCCGCACACTCCCCGTTGCCAGAGCAACTCCCGCCACCGCCAGTGCGCATACACCGTTGCCAGAGCAACTCCCGCCCTTTTTCAAACGACCTCCGCGCCCTCTCAGAACCAATCCTAGCCTTTATCCCCTCAGCATTGCCATGTAAGAACCCCACACCCCTAACACCGACCCCGCCCTCTATGCCACCCTATATAACTTGTGCTCACCCCTGAATAAAGGCTTTTTGTTCTACTACATTGAAAAGAGAGTGTCTCGCGTCCCTCTCTCACCGCCCTCCACACCTTGCACGCCTCCGCCGGGGACTCGGCCAAGTCCCCCGCCTCACCTTCGCCTCCGGGAAGAGCTGCCGCCGGTACCCCTCAAGCAACGCTGAGCGCAGAGGGTTCCGTGGCTGCCCGCCCCTAGCTGCGACCGCAATCAGCTTCTTCCCTTCTGATGTTTCCATTCTCTCTTGGGATTCAAGATGTCGGCATCATTTTTAATATCTGTACCTCTTGAGGTTTCCTCTTTCTACTCTCATATTCTGCATACAGAATACTCTGCACAGTGCACTCTCTCACAACCTCAATTCTATTCTGCTCATCTTGAGGTCCTGGAACTTTCTGGCATGCCCTTACTGCTTGTTAGGGTCTCTGAGCTCCTGGTGATTTTTATTCTGATGATGTTCTCACTCTTGTCACTGCTGTGAGCATGTGAATTTGGCCACTTCATTCCTGATGCCCATAGGGTTCATCTTGTCATTTCTCTATATCTTCCTCAAGAGTAGAGGAGGTGGTTGTGGATTAGAAGCAGGAGACATTGGTCTGTGCCTGAAACCCAGGAGAGGCACAGTAAGAGTGGCCTCCTCAGCATGGTCAATGCTGAAGGCTAAAGGTAGAGACCAGCAGAAAGAGCAGGAGTGGGGGAGTCTCCTCTCTGTGCCTAGACTCCTCTGTCCACGTCAGGCCCTGTTCCTAGACTTTTATTTCTGTACTGCCCAGCCTGGCCAATCTCTGCCTGAGATTCTGAGCACATCACAATAGAACATCTGTGACTTCATGTTAGTCCACAAGCCATGTGACTCCCCTGCCGGACTCCCTGCCTGGGGTGGGGTGGGGGTTTGCTTGCCAAGAGCCCTCTGCCTCCATCTCAGTGACACTCATCCCTTCTCTAGTCAGGAGATATTCAGTCTATATGTGAGTTTATTAGGCATCAGGAAAGGTGGCCCATGTGGCATCACAGTGCTATTTGGACACAAGGCAGATCCTCAGCCTAGAGTTCCTAGCCCAGGGCACATGGATCAGGGTGGCTCACATAAGTCCATGAGGGGGGCTTCTTAAGCTGGGTGGTTATAGCCCTTTGCCTCCTCTACCACCTGCCACCCATCTAAAGCCCTGCCCCATGTATGCAGGCTGTGGTTTTCATGGTGACAGTAAAGAAACTGCCATAACACATTTTTTTCCCTATAAGCATGACAAACACTTTTTCCAGTTTGTCCTTTATAGGCTTAAATGCAGTGTTTTTCTCTGTTTTTTTTTTTTTTTTTTTCATTTCTCTGTTTTTTCTTTTTGACCATTATTGGCAATAGATATTTAATTATTTTTATTTAGTCCCATTAAGAGTGATGTTTATTAACAGAAACCAATCACAGAGATCTTGATTTCCCACAAAATTTTCACCAGGATAATACATCCTGCGGTCGCGGTTACTGCTTCTAGGGGGAGTGGCGGCCGGCAGCTGAGCCCTCAGCTCTCGGGGCTGCTTAAAGGGTACCGGCGGCGGGGGCTCTTTCCCGGAGGCGAGGGCGAGGCGGAGGACTTGGCCAGGTCCTCGGCGGGAGGCGTGCAAGGTGTGGAGGGCGGCGATAAGGACAAGACACTCTTCATCCAGTAGGAGTATGCGCCAAAGAGATTTATTCAGGGGTGATTACAGGTTATATAGGCTGGTAAGAAGGGCAGGGCTGGAAAAGAGGTGAAGCAGCCTTAAATAGCAATACTGAAGGGAGAGGGGCTAGGATTGGTTCTGAGAGGACGCAGGAGCCGTTGCAGCGGGCGGGGGTTGTTCCGGCCACGGTGCATGCACGCTGGCGGTGGCAGGAGTTGCCTTGGCACAGGGGAGTGTGCGGGCAAGATAAGGAAGTGAGGAAAGGGCGGTTGGGAGAAAGGCGGTTTCCTCCGGCAAGCCTCCCCTGCCAGTGGCATTTTGGGTGAGGAAAAGGGAGCCGCCTTGACCTCGCTCCCCAGGCTCGGGGGGGCTGCAGAGGGCACTAACGCCCGTACCTACTACCCTCCCCAGGGGGTGATATCAGGTCCCCTGGCCCAGGCCTGGCAAGCCGAGGTACAAGCTCAGCTACCCGCAATTCCCCTTTCTTTTCTAATTAGAGGAAGAGGCTTTACCGGAGAGGCCCGCTAAGGGTGAGGGGAGGGGGAGGTCAGGGAAGGGAAAAAGGGGTTGACGGTGGCTTAGCGAGGCTGGAGCTCAGTGTTGGTGTGGTGCTCGGGCGCTTGACAATGGCTTCGCTGCAGCGGGCTGGGCGAAGGTGAGGGGTTTAAAGTTCAGGGGTTCAGAGAAGCTGGAACTCGAGGCGAGAACGATGTTCAGGTGATTGAGAAGGGCCTCGCGGTTGGCAAGTTGACCGGTGGCGTTGAGGTCGCGGAGGGTTGGCTGTTATCTTGGAGTGGGGGGCGTCAGAGGTGGCGAGTCGCTGATACTGGATTTGCACGAACGAGGAAAAAATGGCATCCGTTTGTTTTCTTACAAGCTGGACAATTTTGCGGATGAGGCAGGGTCCTAAGATGAGAGCTAGAATAATTATTAATAAGGGGCCAAGAAAAGGAAGGATGTATGGGAGAATGGGAGTGAAAAAACTGGACCAATAACTGGTGGCTTCACGATCTCTTTTACGCTTTTCCAGTCCCTCTCGGACCCTTTTCAGGCTGTCCTCGACGAGACCTGTGGAATTGGCATATACACAGCACTCTTCTTCTAGGGCGGCGCAGAGGCCTCCTTCTTTGAGGAGGAGAAGGTCAAGACCTCGGCGGTTTTGGAGCACTACCTCAGAGAGGGAATTGACAGAATTTTTTAGATGGTGAATAGCGTTTTGTAAGTGATGAATGTCTTCGTCAACAGCCGCCCTGAGGTGAGTTAGGGCGGAGCCTTGACTGGCTAGTGCAGCGATTCCGGTGCCAGTGCCGGCAAGACCTAGGAGGGAGGTAATTGTGAGGGCGGTGATGGGCTCTCGCTTTTGCAGAAGGGCAGGAGCTGCAGTTCTTTCCAGACGGAGGAAGAAGTCTTCTTCGCTGTGGTATAAGACCCTAGGGATAAGGACAATTAGGAGGCAAGTTTCTTTATATTCACTGATGATATTCGTGCTGAGACAGGGGGTAAGTCCTGTAGAGGAGCAGAGCCATTGGGAGGAGTTATGAGGAATGAGAAATTTTGCCGAGCTGCTGGGAGATGAGTAGCTGGCACAGGCAGTGAGGTCGGGAGAGTTACTGGAGTGAGGGCGGACGCACTTTCCCGTATAGGAGACTGAATGAAAGGTTAGGGGGACGGCAGAGGTATTCCAATTGCATTCCAAGGGGCTGTTTTCTGTGCTTTTTGAAAAGGAGAGGTTGGAGGCAACGGGCTCGTACAGTGAGGAAGAGGTGGAGAGGCAGAGCCAGCAGGATGAGGTAAAATTGGGGTTGGAGGAGTTCACTGAAGCAAAGGCGGCTTGGATGAGGCTGAGGAGGGGAGAGGAATAACGAGAAGGGGGCAGAGGAAGCTGGGGTGGTGGGGTTGGCGATGAGTTGTTTGTAGCTGAGGTGCGGCTGGTTGGAGCTGAGGTGCGGCTGGAGAGCTGTGGAAAAAGGGGGTTAATGACTTTATTGGGACCTATGCTAGAGGGTGTTTTTAATGCAGTATTTTGGCCTGGTTGGTTTACAGCCTCCTTTTTTATAAGAATAAGTGATTTTCGGTCGGTTCTTTTCTCATAGATTCTGAAGCCTCAAGTTTGACCGAGTAACCAGGAGGGATCAGTGGGGAGCTGCACTGTAAGATTAAGATGTGTGCAGGATCCCTTACTTTCTTGGCCGAGCCAGTTAACAGTAGGGAGTTTGCACCCTGTAGGGGCCCACTTTAGGGTAAGGTAATGATTAGGAACAGGAGGCTTCCAATTAGTGGTTAGTGTTTTACACCCCCAGTATGCACAGTAGTACTCGTTGGGGGAATTACAGTACGATTTTCCAGGATTTGAGGATGGGCACATGTAATATTGGGCCTGGGGATCACTTACCTTTTGAGCGCAGGTCTCTTCGACTCTGGAGATAAAGGTGGCGAAAGGCTTACTCGGCTCCTGGAAGAGCTTGGTGAATTTATTAGGCCGACGGGCAGAGCAATTGGTAAACGCGCGTAAGGCGATGCCTCTGAGGACAGTCCAGAAGGTGGCAGGGACATTAATATAAGCAGACGCACTTAGAAACGCTCCAGTGCCCATATAGGCTTCGGGGGGATGATAGACTCCAAGCGCTGCGTCTTGTTCACTTTGCTTAGCTGCTTCTGCCTGGAAGTGAGCACGCCAGTCAACAAACTGACCGGGGTTAAGAATGGAACGGGCAAGCGAGGCCCAGTCTTGGGGGATGCAATAGTCCATGCCGAGATCCTGCAGTATTTGGGAAGCGTATGGGCTACCTAATCCGTCCTCCTTGACGGCCCTGCGAAGCTGCTTGATAGTATCTGAGTCAATGGGATACCAGTCATACGGTTTCTGTGGGGTGGGGGCAAGGTTAAGAGGAAAGCAGCGAAAAGCACAAGAGAAAGGAGGACGCGCTTGCAGAGGGCTTGGCGCGGGAGTGAGGGTAGGGGGAGCGTTGCCCCAAGGGTTGCCTTGAGGTGTAGAAGGCAGCCAGGGGTTGTTAGTCGGCAGGGTGGAAGGAGCGGCTGCAGCTGCCGGTAGCGGCTCTGAGGGGGAGCTCGCCGAAGGGGGAGGCGGGAGTGGGAGGCCCCAAGCGTCGCAAGATGGCGGCGCGGTGGGCGTGGCTAAGACACAAGATGGTGGATCAGCCCCGCCCTGTGAAAGGGCGGGGTTCAAGGCACAAGATGACGGACTAGCTCCGCCCTGTGGAAGGGCGGGGTAAAGCGTATGCGGTTTCCGGCTCAGCTTAGGGCTGATGTCATTCCGGCCCAGCTTAGGGCTGATGTCATCGCCGGAGCATTTCCTCCCCTCGATGGAAAAAGAAGGAGGAAGTTCGCCATCTTGGCGTGGCGCAGTGTTATTTTGCTTTTTGGGAGTCACCTCGAGCGCGTTGTTAATCTGCTCGACTAAGGACTCCGTGTCCGAGTCATGATTTGAATTAATATCGCTATCTGAATCTGTTGGCTGGGTTGATAGGGCCTCCTTGGATTTAACGGGGCCTCGATCAGGGGGGAGGGAGCCTTGAAGGCAGGAGCGGATGGTTATCAAGGTAGGGAGCAAGCCGGGAGGGAAGCGCTTGCTCTCATGTTCCATGGCGTTAGTGACTTGATCAATAAGATGATCATAAGTAACAGGGTCCCAGAGATGGCAAGTGGTGAGCCATGGGTTAAAGGGCAGCAGGAGGTCCCAGTATACTTGCAGCTGCCGAACAGACACTTTGTAGCGATGAGTGTCTAGGAGACCCGCTACAGCAAGAACTTGAGGTGCCTGGCACGTAGACAGACGATTACCCATAGCTGAGGGGGGAGGAGGGGGGGTTGTTTACCGAGCAGAGAGAATGAGATAAACTGTGGCCGCAAGGCCGAAGGAGACGGCGAGAGCGGAAAGCAGTTCCCTTTGGCAACGGGAGTAGTCGGGGGGGGCGGTTGCAAAGAGGCACACGGCGCCAAATGAGGAAACAAAGATACAAAGAACTACAGCAAAGTAATGGAGGGGAAGAGGGAGAGCGTTAGGAGGAACGGGGGTCATAGAAGTGCGCATACAAGAGGACGAAGAGAGCTCTCCTTGGCACACACTCCCACCGGATGAAGAGAGCGTGGGGGAAGGGAGGAGCGGCTTCGGAGCGGTGAACCTCCCACGGCTCCGGAAGCGGCGAAGGAGAGGCGGCCCTTACCTTGCAGGCGAGGAAACGGGAAGCTGGAGAGGCGTCCGGGCGAGCGGGCGACCTGCCGAACTGTTGTGTGGAGACGTTCCTCACACGGGGCACCAGTTGCGGTCACGGTTACTGCTTCTAGGGGGAGTGGCGGCTGGCAGCTGAGCCCTCAGCTCTCGGGGCTGCTTAAAGGGTACCGGCGGCGGGGGCTCTTTCCCGGAGGCGAGGGCGAGGCGGAGGACTTGGCCAGGTCCTCGGTGGGAGGCGTGCAAGGTGTGGAGGGCGGCGATAAGGACAAGACACTCTTCATCCAGTAGGAGTATGCGCCAAAGAGATTTATTCAGGGGTGATTACAGGTTATATAGGCTGGTAAGAAGGGCAGGGCTGGAAAAGAGGTGAAGCAGCCTTAAATAGCAATACTGAAGGGAGAGGGGCTAGGATTGGTTCTGAGAGGACGCAGGAGCCGTTGCAGCGGGCGGGGGTTGTTCCGGCCACGGTGCATGCGCGCTGGCGGTGGCAGGAGTTGCCTTGGCACAGGGGAGTGTGCGGGCAAGATAAGGAAGTGAGGAAAGGGCGGTTGGGAGAAAGGCGGTTTCCTCCGGCAAGCCTCCCCTGCCAGTGGCATTTTGGGTGAGGAAAAGGGAGCCGCCTTGACCTCGCTCCCCAGGCTCGGGGGGGCTGCAGAGGGCACTAACGCCCGTACCTACTACCCTCCCCAGGGGGTGATATCAGGTCCCCTGGCCCAGGCCTGGCAAGCCGAGGTACAAGCTCAGCTACCCGCAACATCCTTCAGTAATGCCTTGTATTACCTGTTGGCTATCATGTTCAAGATGAGTCACTTAGGCCAATAGCTGAGAAAGAAGTTTAAGAATGCAGGACATGAGGCACTGTAACTCAAGGGTTGCCTCTAATTTCCTGAACTCTATGGGACCCTGTGTGTTTCATTCTTGTAAATTACTCCGATAATCTCTCACTCTGATAAGTGAACATAGTCCCCTGGGAATGAAACCTGAACACATTTATGGGCTTTTGAAACCATATTTATTTCTCAGAGAGAATGAACCTCCTGTC